>NC_065954.1:14667500-15323750 GCF_021464435.1 Cataglyphis hispanica | reverse complement strand
TCTGATGGTTTAGGCGCACCGGTGTAGCGAGACCGTTAACTTCCATGCCGGGTCGTACGAATAAAAGAAAGCCACCTCGAGGCTTGGTTGTGAATCACGATGATTTGGCGGCTTTGGCTGGTCAACCAAACCAGGCCAACAACAGTTTGCAAGCGATCGACACTGAGATCGTTAGCCTAAAGCGTCAAGTATGTTAATGAGTAGAAATAAAAAGTTTTTGCAATATATGTCGTGTGGATACATTTCCCTTTTATTCTCTATATAATTATGACGAAAGCGATTACACGAATGCTCATATTTCAAACTACTAACAGATGAGATACACATATGTTAATATATATGTTAATACTATCGTAAAGTAAGACTTAAAAATTTAAAGTTGCGAGCATTCGAACACTTTCATCATGTATATTGATGTTTTAATATTGTATATTATTTCTAATTAAATTATGATTATACCATTTTATTCACACATAATTATGTATTGTGTAATTTATACATAATGTTATATAATTTATTCGAAATCACAGATACAAGCCAACAAACAACAAGTGAGCGCACTGAAACGAAAGACTGCCGATGGTATTGACCATCTACGACCACCGGAAGTATCGAGCCGTATAAATGCTCGTTGGACAAACGATGAATTGTTATTGGCTGTTCAAGGTATCAGAAAATATGGAAAGGATTTCGCCGCGATCGCTGAAGTTATCGGAACCAAAACTGAGGCACACTTACGATCATTTTTTGTTAATTATCGACGAAGATATAATTTGGACGCGGTTCTAAAAGAATTCGAGGCTGAAAACGGTCCTATAGTGATCGAAGATGAAAAAGAAGAGAAGGTACATTTTATCATAATAATACACAAGTTTTTTTTATATATATTCTTGTTATATATAAATGATGTTATAGAAATTAGATTTTTGAACTTTTCACATTTTAATATCCTATATCAAATTAATAATTTAACGGACTTTTTCATAGATGGATGTTGATCAATCAAACGATACCGCAGAGTCATCTCAGAAGGGAAAAACTTCCACTGGGCCTGCACAAGCTACTAAATAACAAATGAATATAATCCCAAGTACAAAACGAGAAAAAAATAATTGCAGGATCAGCGATAACAATCGATAATCGAAAGGTATTTGATTAAATTTATTAATGTTTGCTCTTTTCTCTATATTTGATTGTGTCTTATTTATGGTGTAATATATACATTTATTTAAAAAATCTAAAATTATATAACAGTGTAATATGAGGATAATCCATATGTATAAATTACATAAAATTACACAAAAATTATATTTTTCTTAATCAAAATAAGCCTGCCTATAATATGTTATATTTTTTGTATCTAAGGCTGAAAATCGATCATTTATTTGTATGAAAACAGTATAATCGCATAATGTCAAAAATATTGAAGTTTACACCAAGAAAAGTTAGAAAAAAATATGTATTTAGATGTAGCCATAAAATGCTTCAAACAATATGCACGCACTATACATATTATCAGGTATAACTTACATAAAATTTACAAGTAAATCTTCAATATTATTTTTGTGAATAGTATATTACATATAGAAAATTATTTTTCTCTTTTGTATGGTATTTAAGCATAATATTTTATTGTTCTTGAAATGATGTGCATATAAAACTTAGGACAATGCAAGATAAAAATTGATCTCATTTGAAGAAATCGCTGTATAAGATGATAAATTATTAAATACATAAAAATGTTACATTGAAAGGATTCTATGGATTAGAAATAATATGTAAAAGTGTTCTAATGAATTATAAAGTGTTCAAGTGTTTTAGTATTTAAATATCTTTAATGAGAGTTTCGCTCTGTCTCTCTGTCTCCATGGTAATGCTGTTATATTTTGTATATCAGCTTCACTTCTCGTGTATACTTTGTATTATTTGTGTGTCTTCTAATTAGTCTCATAATAATTTCAATACTCTGGATGTTTTTTCTCTTCTTTTATGAAAATTTTCTATGATTCTTTTATTTAAAATTCTTTTTATTTTTACTAGTGGCAATAATCAGTAATCAACATTTGATACTTCTTCAATGAATGATTAGAAGAGCAATATATATAAAAAAGATATCAGGCACTTTAAATATATACACATTTTTCTTTTTATAATTATAAATTTCACATATAACTCATATGTTTCTTACATCTGGGAAAAAAAAAAAAAAAAAAAACTTAATTGTACAGTAATCATAATATCGATAATTCGCATTATAAGAAAATAGTGACTAGAAAGCAAAAGAATATATCTCGAATCTAATTTCATGAATAGAAAAACATATATAAGTATTGTAATCTAAAAATTATGATGTTAAAATATATAGATGATGCCGTCGTAATTTCATAAAATGTATATGTTAATAAGAAGTCAGTGGTAAAGAGATAATACGCGTGCCTGCAAAGAGATTTACAAAGGTTTTATAAAGCGATGATGCATAGTTTCAGTATGAAAACTCTGAGTTTTATTGTAAATTTCTATTATAAACCTATTTATTGATAATAACACTCCAGGTAATAATAGAGAGTGCACATTTCGCGAAACTTTATTTATAAAATCGATAGCAATTAAGTACTAAATATGTTTTCATGTATTAGTATAATGTAGATAATATACCAAATCATTCACACAACTGCACCAGCTTCCTGATTAAAGATATATAGCAGCATGATAGTGAGTGATACAAATGTGAAAATAGAATATAAGATTAGTATATGATTTACATGTAATGCAAATATTAAATTAATCGAAATTTTTTTTCCTTTTTTTTACACTGAGGTGCCTTGATATTATCCCTTTTGTGACGCAGAGTATGCGAAACTATCGCCACTTGAAAATCTCTTATTGAGTTTGAACAAGCAATGTGTCTATTGACATGTTATTGCACGTTTAGAAAATGTCAACAAATCCTATTGCAAATGCTATTCTTATTATACATATATTTTTCACAACAAAACATGTACATAGCTGATAATTATATTAAATATGGAAGTCTAAATTAAATATGTAGGCAGACAGAGATTTAGTTTCTCAAACCTATATTTAATTATAATAATGGTAGTGAAAAAAATAATTAAATAGATATTTATTAATAGATATCTACACAGAAAGCTAAAATGAAATCAATTTACAAATCAAATTACGCAAATAATTGTTTGCATATTTTGTGCGTGCTTTGCAAGATCTCAATTGCAACTAAAATTAACAAATCACATTTTCTAAATAAAAGAATATTTCTTTTCACACACACTTAAAAAATAATAATAATAAAATAATTTAAATCGCATGATCCTAAAAGTAATTTGATTAATTTGATTAGAAAAATGATACTTTTTAAACATGAGTTTAAGCGCATATGTTGGATGAAAAATTATTCAGAATATATAATTATATATTCTGATATATACATAAATCATGTTATGGTATTTCCATCACAATGTGTACATACTTAATATCATTGTCACCGATAAGAGTGATATATCTCATACAAACGCGATAGATCTTAACAATTGAGATGATGAATATAAAAGCGAAGGATATTAGTGTGTTTTATCAAAGTGAAAGATATTGTTATATTAAAAAGGACTCTTAGATAAATCGTTGATATATGCGTGCATTATTGTCGTACGAGAAAAGCATGGTTTTTGTATGAAACATCTCAGTTCTATCATAAATTAATCTTTTTCTAAAATATTAAATTTTCTCATCTCTAAGAAAACACTTTACAGAGCATTAACCTTCGTATCTTCGTATATATTGTGTTTTATTTATTTTCATATTAGGTTTGACAAATTAGATATATTTTTATATACTCGCGCATAATATCTTTTTAAGAATTCATCATAGAAAAATATTCGAGTATATTAAACGATAAGAACGGGATATCGTGCTATGTGATTATAGATTTGATATATGAGTATGCATATGCAGAATCTGCTAGATAATTTCTTTATCTTATGTAAGAAACAAGGATTTAATAAAATAAATTTTTGCTGTGCGTATATACTTGAAATTGTTTGAAATATATCGATACGAATGATGTAAAAGTCTTCGCTATCATCTCTAGTATGGATGTTTACAAGAAAAAATTGAAATTATAAATTATTAAAATTGAAATTATCTGTCATTATATATGAATAGCTATGTTATATATAGCGACGAAAAAGGATTATCTTATAGAGATAGGAAAAACAACTCGTAGTGTTGTAATGTAAATGTATAAAGATCGATAAAGTCTATTTGTTTATACACATTGCTGGGAATGTGTGTAACGAATATTTGGCTATCTGTAAGTTGTACACATGTAATTAATTAAATATGTTTTATGCATTATGCAAGAAATTATATAAAATTATTTGTTTTTTATATATTCTTTCGAAGATACAATGTAATTAGAATTAATGTTACCTATTAACCGATAGACTTAAGATATAACATATAAAATCCTTTAAACTTTCTTGTATAATCAGTTTTCTAATTATGTTCTATGAACTAAATCTTTCATTATTATAATTTTATCTAAATAATCCATAATAATCTTATATTAATTATCGGCATATTCTTATTATTTCCCACTTCTATTATTTTGATCGAATTATAAGCCAATTTGTTGATAAAGTAATTTGCAATAATTGCAGCCGTGAAATGCAAAATGTGCAAGTCCGTTTTTAGATAACTGCATTATTAGTTAATTATTATATTAGTTTCACTGAGTATTATCTTGATGATTGCAATGTGCCTACAATTCGCTATTATATATTGCTGTTTTTGATATATAAAAAATTAATATCAAGTGGAAAATCAATTTTAATAGATTTAAATGATCTTTTTGCAGATTCGAAAAGTTGAACTAAATATTATTAACTGATCACTTTTCTGCACAGAAATTGCATTATCTTAAGACTATAGAAAACCGAATTGATATAATTGTATATTTTACGGTTTCAAATGAGAAGCGCAGATGTTTGAAAATAACTCCCGCTGTCGCACGATAACATCTCTTTTCCGCGCTAGATAATCCGTCTCTTTTAAGTACAAGATTATTCGCAAATCATTGTATCTAAAACCAGCCTTTTCTCGGAGTTTTTTTAAATGCTTCATACATTCATCATCATTGATACACATTTGTATGGTATTGAGACAATCATCGCGATTATCATTCAAAGCAACATAAAGAAGAAAACAAATATTTAAAAATTTAGATTCTTCTCTGTAAAAAATACTATCGTCGTTGAATGGATTCTCGATCGTCGCGTTAAAATCGACATCTCTGTGTGTAGCGCGAGTGAATTGTTGTATAAAACCCACACCATCGTCAGCAATCGATTCAAGTCGAATAATGTCCGACAGGAGTTGTTGATACACGATCTCTTCGTGTTGCAATCGATAATATGTGGAATCGACGAGTTTGCGAAACGCGTGCCTCTGCACCGCGATCGAGACGATCTCGCGGATCTCGGCGACTTCATCTTTCAGCAGAATTAAGCAACATCGCATAATTGTCAATTTGTTGTTATTCCCCAGCTCTGCATGACGATGCAGCGCAAGCTCGATGTGTTCAGCCGCTGCCAATCTAGCAGATTGCTTTTCATTCATACATACGATATCGAAAATGTGTGACAGCACTTGATTTATTAATGTTTCGCTCTTGGAAAAAGCTAAAATCAATGAATTTTTTACACGAATTAAACTCGAATTAGTCATCCCATTAAATTCATCTATTATCTTGTCAAATTTTAGCTCTTTCCTTTCCAAACTAGCATGTTTTATAGTGTTCAATGTGAAAGTTACTATTTCGTTGAATAATAATTGGTGACGATTATTGCTCATCGATATCAAGTATTTGAGAATAAATTCTAGTAAAGGAACGCAATGCGATAAACCATTTAAGAATTCGATACCTTGTTCTGTACAATTTGAATTCAGAATATTGTGTATCATCTCTCGGTCAAAATTAATTGCGCAGTTCAATTCAACACAACGTATCGCGTATAATCGCGCCCAGTATCCAACAAATTGAAAAAATCCTGGTTGGATCTTTTGCGACGATACTATACATTCAATTATCGGTAGAATAATGATATAGAATAATGATATATCTAAAAACGAATTCGAAAATAACGAAGATGATTCCTGTATAAACAATGTTTCTAGCATATAACATGGTTGTGCAGCTTCCTGTTGCTTATATATATCATTCCATATCTTTGATATTAAGATATATCGATCTTTCCAAGGAGATGCAAATTTTGATATTGCCTGAATCCTACATTCTAATCTATTATCATTGCCTGCCACCTTATGCCATATGGAATTTTCAATATCATCGATGGCCTTTTTTCTTAAATATCTATAAGTTAATAAGTATCCATGCGACATATTAGTGTCATGAGAAAAAGTCGCTTTTGCAATCGAGCTTAAAGTAGAATAGATATCCGTGATAGGCGTGAAAGCCGTGTACACTTTAGCTGCTAATTGTCTGATATACATCATCGGATTACTGAGAAAAGAAATGAGCAACAGATATTTGACTTTCTTTGTAAATACAATCGCCGCGGGATAATCAATGAGATCGCAGTCGCTCGTCGATAATTTCGATAATAGCACAAAGATATGCGCGATGCTTGAATAGGAACGTAACGCCGCATTTGAAGTACCGCGTATCTTTGACACATCTCGTAGCTGGGTATATATGCGACTCGCCAACGTTGGATAATGCGTAACGAAATGATTAACGGAATAAGCGTAGCCAAAACTCAACTCTCTGTCCAAGCTTTTTTCGGAGCACTGACCCACCAATCTCGGCACCACTACGCCATACAATTGCAAGCTCGCGTTCCTGAAATGGCATGTACATGACAAATAGAAATATATGAAAAGATCATCGAAATATATGAAAGAATAATTTAACTTAAATTAAGGAAACTACGCATTGCGTTGTTTTACCTTACGGTCCAAACATCGGATTTCATGTATTCGAAACACGTTAAACAAATTTCCTCCATGTACGGGACTAATTGCGCGTGTATCTCTTTATCGGCGACCAACGTTCGCAAAAAGTACAAGCGTTTCGCCCATGGTGAGTCCTGTCCAAGTTCTACTTCTCTAACGGTCGAAAAATTTTTTAGCGAGTGTAATAACATCCGCACCGCGAAATGGACTGTAGGTCGATCTCTTCGATTATCGCTGACGACCAATCTGTGAAACATGATCGACAGACCAGCACCCCGTCGTGTTAATTGCAATGATTTTCTCGCATCCTCCTCCAATAAACTGATCAGATATGCTCTCGGCAGCTCGGAGTATTCCTTTCGGTCATATAAACGTCTAAAGCAAATCGTTTATTAATATAAACAATTGTTACAGAAAATAGATAATCGTTAATTGATTAATACTTAAATTGATTATTTCTATTTCATATACCATATGATCTCAATGTGCGCTTTGCAGAGAGATTAATTATTACATTATATTAAGATTTTATAAAAAAAGGATCTTTTTACCTAGCTAAATTCGCAATCGCTACTCCAGTAGATTCCACCACGCCTTTGTGCCGACACTTCAATAATACCGTAACAATAATATCTATAGAATATTTTACTTGTGAATTCGACTGCATCAACATTCCGATTTCACTGACGATCTCACACGATACCTGCATGAAAATTAAACTGTGTGTTTTATTATTGAGAGAATTGTATTAATTATATATAACTATAGTATACAAATTATTTTATAATATGTTCAACTAATTATACATATACATATGTACCTTTAAGGACATCCAGATACACGAGATAAGCACTTGATGTGCAGGCGATAATTGCAATTCGTCATAATTATTAGAAATCTCTATTTCACTAGTCTTAATTTTTTCCTCGATAGCTAATCCCATTTCCGCAAACGAGGACGAATAAGCTAAACAAAATTTTACAAATTGTTAATTTTACCTTTAATTTTTCCTCTTTCTCTCTGTGATAAATAACAATTTATTAGTAATATTGATATAAAGGAATTAATATTAATTTCTTATTTATCACTATAACTTTAAGTAATCTTATTAAACAAGAACATGTTTATTAAACATGATTATTAAACATGATTACCATCAATAATTATAAACTAACAAATTATTACTAATTTCTGTTAAAAAATCATTATTGATCTCTTTAAATTTGATAATGGCAATAGTTATAATGTATTCTATATAGTTAATATTATTCACATATACTTTGCGACACCTGTATCCGATGTTTTCGTAGATAATGTAGATAAAAAGAAGTTAATGGCATCTTTCAAAAAGTATAACATTTCCTCTGTAAATTTCGATGTTAAAATCCAATTCTCTGGGCCAGCACGAAAAGCGATTGATAGCAAAGCGGTCAACACACCATAGAAAGGTCTATTCTGGGCAATAGCTTTCAAAATATCGCTTTTCATCTGTACCAATTGACATCGAGCTTTATACAATAGAAATTCTGAGTAACTCGAATAGACGAGAATATTATTATATTCATGGGAAAATGTTGAAGTTACATCTTTATAAATCTCATTCAAGGGCAACCAGTGTGCCATTATCTTTATAAGAATTGCTCCACTTTCAACTTTATAGAACTTGGAAGAATTGCAGTGCTCCCATGCACAATTATAGAGTACCTAAAAAAATTTTTTTCATGAAAATTCAAGTTTTTGTAATATTTGGTCAATATTGAAATTTTTTTTTTTTTGCACAAAAATATAATATTAATATAGTTTTCGAGTTATAAATTGAAAGTCTACACAAAAAACTTTTGCAAGCTACGTTAGATAAGAATAAATAATGGTCTGTTATTATGGATTAAATTTTAAGTGAACTTTACTAGAACAGAAATTTAAATTAAATTATTTAAAAAAATTATTTAAATTATTTAATGAAAATTTTACTATGGGAAAAATCTATTGAGAAATATGCTCTTTAATTTTCAATTTTTTCCTTAATTTCTTTTAGAGGTACATTGTAAAGCATGAAACGTTTAAATTTAGTACATAATATATCATGACAGATTTCTTACGTGCTTTTCCGTGGCTGATAAAACATCTTTTTCAAAATATTCCAGAATAAGACTAATAGCTAGTTGTTTGATATCAAGAGCAGAATCTAATACGAGTCTCAGTAACAGAAATAAACTCTCTTTGTTGGTAAACTTCCAACTGTTTGTGAACTTCAAGTGCTTGTCAATCACCGTAACGTAACGAAGACATTCCCCGTGATGGGCGCAGCTCTCGTGCGAGTTCCCATTTGTGAAAGAGAGCAGAATTCTGTACAAATTTAAAGCAAGAATCTTGCGTTGATAACATGAACCAATTTCGAAGCAATCCAAAAAATATTCGTGTAGCCATTCCATGAAACCAGAGATAGACTGCACATCAGTAGCTTTAATGCTAATCACTTTTAAGATATTCGAACATAATATTCTGAAATATTTCATTATCCCTTCTCTCATGAAGATCGTTGTAACGTTAGCATTAAACCATAGAAATTGTTTTATTTGAAAAAATGGATCCATATCGTTTTCAATATCGATCAAATTGGCAGCACGATAACAAAGAATAGCGAAAGCGTTTAATCGTACAATTTCCTCTTTGTCATTTGCGTAATGATCAATTTCATGCATTTTTGGCAGTTCAATGTGAAATTTAGCGGCCGTTCTTTGCAGGTGCGAATGAAAGAAGTATCCTTGCAAATCGTCACATAATTCCCATAAAAATGGCAAAACGTTCCTGTACATTTCTATGGTCGGTTCGAGCCAATATTTATACAACGATTGAAGAGCATTGTGATCCTCACTGCGAAAAAATTTATTACTAAGCTAGATTGATATTATTAAGATAGATTGAAATGTGTTTTAGTACTGGAAAATATTTTAACTTGAACAGAGAATATATTTTGCACACTATAAAAGAAATCGTGTAAATATTAGGGAAATATAGGAAGCTTTTTAGTATAATTGTCAAGTCTTAGAAGCAGAAAATCGAATATAATTATATAACAATTGTCGATTATCAGAGAAAAAGTGATCACTGTAATTCAAAATTATAAACTTACTGCTTTCCCGATTCCCAGAGATTAATAATACATTTCATAACATCTCCGAACGATTTCTTCCATTCATCTTCGCTGAGTTTTCTTAAAATTGCCAGATAAAGTTTCGTACCGCTACAGCGTAAAGAATTTCTGGTTAAACTAATGCACAGCTCGGATAAATATTGTGGATTTGTCATAGCATGATATCCCAAATCCCACACTTGACAAATTTCCATCAAGATAATATACTTTATTTTGTTTTGCCACGGCACATATAAAATGCAATTGCGCCATATACAATCGATAAATGTTTCTTTTACTTCACTATACTTTTGTAACATTATCTGAAGATACATATTGAAAATTTGTGCGTTTTGTTTGCATATATCATTAAGCGCATTTGACCAATTAGAGAATATGATAGCTTCCAATTTTCGTTCTACTATACAATTGTTTTTGTTCCAAAAGCGCATATCGGATGTCTGTTTCAACTTTTTCAACCATACATATAATACTTTGTAAGCAAAGTAAGAGTATCTCGTGTATTTCATACAGTTTCTATATATTACATCAAATATAAGTAAAAGAGCATCGTATTCAAAATGCATGTCTTTCTGAATCGTCTGTAGATATCCATAGGCGTTCAGTAACTTAAACAGTTCAAGATCGGAAACAGTATACTGCCTTTCGAGGAAGCACAAATCGTGGGAATCCAGTTTTTGAAAATGCATTACAGTGAGACACCGCGAATCACAATGCATCGAAAGCAAAGCATAAAACGCGTGACATGCTAATAGGACACGTTCGTTTCCCAATTCGGAATTATTACTAATTATCTCTACAATATACGTCAGAAGCTTCTGGCATTCTTTCATGTTTCCGCTCGCACAGGGATTATGCGAAGATACAGTGCTTATCAATTTCTGCAAAAAAAAATAATATCGCTAAATATAACAAAATTAAAATAAAATATTTCATTTAAATAGCGAAGAGAGAGAATACTAACTCGAAAGATCGGTACATCATTTTGACAATTTTGCAATTCGTTGAACACATCGTCCAGTTTCATATTTTAGCATTTAAGGAGTATCCCCCTTATTTCGTAAAGTAAAAATAATACGCGACAATAGTTTACGAATTATCTTCCTCACAAAATTTTTATTTCATAATATATATCTTTTTCTTTCTCTCTCTCTCTCTCTCTCTAGACTATATTAAAATATTTTTAGTTTAGTGTAAATCTTTATTCGTTGCTTGTAAACCGAGAACTGCTTGGCTCTTCTTATCAAATTGCTCCGGCAAATCAGATCTTTCGGAACTTTGCATTTCACCGTTGAGGCAACGTATCCTGCAATTAAGGGAGAATAATCACGTTCTTAAGAATAATACTAATCAAAGAGAAAAACAAAAAGAGAAAAGATGATATAAAAGTAATCAAATTGTGATCAAAACCGTAAAAAGCTGTGCGACGAAGATAAAAAATATTTTATGAGAAAGAGAAATTATATTAGTTTAAGTATATAATATAAAAGCATGTAATCTCGAAATTAACAGATTAGTTTAGTATTATATACTGAGATAAAAAGAATTTTAAAACGGCTTCAAAGTTTTTGCGAAATACCGGTTAAGGATAATAGAATGTCGCAATAAAATCATTGTCCTGTGTTATTTTTAAGCATCTTGTTTATTATATGATCTAACAGAATAAAGATAACAATGTGAAGTCAAAAAACATTTGTATGTGAATAATGTATGAAATTAATTGTTTAACAGTTAATATTAATAGTTCAATTGTAAATTGCTATGAATGGAATACACAATCGATAGATTAGTATTTTGTTTCCTTTAGTTCTTCAGGAACATACTCCCCCTTCTCTATTTGCTCTTTGAACTTCAAGTAATCTCTCTTACGATCAAAGTGTTTCACCTGCATAACAGTGGCATAGAAAAATTGTTAGATAATTAAAAAAAAAATCTAGTTTTTACCATCAATGTTAAGTACAAAATATATACTGAACATATTGTTCTCGAATTATGAAAAGATTACCATTAGTGATACATACCCATTGAGACGGGCAAAATTTTTCATATTGTTTCCTCAATTCTATACATTCTACTTGAGATTTACTTTCATCCAAACATTGCCAATATTCGTCCCTGCGACTCCAACAATTCAAACGATCTTCTTTATTTGGGAAAGACATTCTGTAACATATATATAGAAAAATAGTTATTTAAATATGTATTTGCCTCTTGTAATTATTATTTTTTTAATAATTTCTTTTTTTTCTAGGTATATCTAAAGACATCATCAAACCTTATACAAATAGATAAATGGCATAATTATACATCTTATGGATGAATTTTAATGTACATAGTAAATTTTATTCAATTTGATAATAAGTTTAGATCAACATTCTTCAAAATATACTGTCACATGAGAAATTTTTTTTATCATATTAATAATTATGTAGATAAATATGACAGCAATATGTACATGTAGGAATATACTTACCTAGTGCTTAGTTTTATTATTGAAGCAATTTTAAAAATTCACTCACTCACTTTAAAACTAGAGTCATTAATGCATAATAAAATATACAAAATTATGACAAATGAAATAAGAGAGGCATATATATTGAATATATTTTTGTAAATTATTAATTTATTTTTATTAAAATTTTGATAAAAATGGAAAAAACTTATTTAAATCAGACTGCAGTAAAAAATTATTAATTATTTTATTATTTCAAAAGATTTATTTTAATCATAATAAGAAAATAAACTATTATTTGTATTATATAATTCTTAGACATATTTTCAAATGTTGTATTAATTTCTTTTTTTCTGTTAACTCTTGTTCTCTCTCTTCTCTAATATTTTATCAAAATTTGTAGAATATTATAATATAAATAAATTTATGGAGAATGTATTTTCTATTTTCTCATAATCATGAACATTAATACACATGAACTAAATTAAAAGTATTAAAAAACTGACGAATTCTTTGTTTCAATTGTTTCATTTACTAATGTGATAAGACATACATTTCAATCAATCTCTAATAATCAATTGACATTTTATGTAAAGTAATATAAATATATGATATAAAATTTAAGATATATAGCGTATATATTTTATAATATCATGAAATTGTTAAAAATAAAAAAATACAAGAATCTGTATATTATATCTGTTTAATTATGTGTCATATCATAAATTAAGGAATTAGAAAAAATGCAATATAAAGTTAATAAAATTTCTGTAAACAGAGAAGTGATTGAAAAGTGTTGCAGTTATGTATATTTTTTAAATTTTATATATGTCAAGAGTACAAGTTATTAGAAACTATCATATGTATACAACGATATATATATATATATATATATATATATATATATATATATATATATTTCTTTAATTTAAATAATCCAATAGAATATAGTGCATTTGTATGACAGAATTATGAAATCTAAACAAAACAATTACACATTTTGGTATAGAAATCACATACATTCCTGTTACCGTCACTCACTTACTAGTTTTAATAAAATTTACTTAAAGTTTATTTTTGACTATATAAAAATAGATTCTTGAAAAA
Source organism: Cataglyphis hispanica (assembly GCF_021464435.1). NCBI lineage: Eukaryota > Metazoa > Arthropoda > Insecta > Hymenoptera > Formicidae > Cataglyphis > Cataglyphis hispanica. Next base: position 15,310,047 of record NC_065954.1, on the reverse strand, counting down.
ATATATCACACATGTGTGGGTGTATGTGTGCTTATGTAACTAAAACTTTGAAAAATATGACATCAATTCAACAAAAAATTATCGCAAATATAAATGGCTATTACATCTTGATTATAGAAATAGTAATGTCGTAAGAAGACAAAATAACATTTTTTTTAATAACACAGTATAACCCCTAAGTTTAAAATTATGAATACGATTATGTAAATGTAATTAAAAGTCAATTATATATTGCGCTATATATGTACATTGCAAAATGATTATTTATCTCTTCAGGAAAATATTTTGCAATATATATTTATTGGATATGTGCTCATAAATGTAAAATGGTTTAATAGTAATTTATCATATGAAAAGATTCGACTAACCTGACTAATTGTGTATCAACGATGTGAAAACGCAATGACAGCTGATGATAATTCGTGCTATCTATACAAAATAATCATTTAATTTTGCTGGTAGATCAAAAGTAAACTTCGTTATACTGTCGATGATTTTTAACAGTTAAACCGGTCAATTCATCGGCTGTGAAGGTTTTGTTCATTCTGTGTAACTTGCAGAATCTATTACATATCAAACACATGCTATTCAGAAATTTTTTATCGTTCTAATATTACCCTATCGAATCCCCATAATTTCTAAAATTAATAATACTATATAAGGTAATTTTTTTATAATTGCTTATGCATAAAAAGTATTTAAAGTTGATTTTAGGAAAACTGAATACAAATAATAATAGGCATGAAAGAAAGAATAAATTGGAGAGGAACAATTACATTTAAATTAATTTATTTTTTTCAGCTCTACTTTCTACTGCTGCATTCTATTTATTTTTTATCTATTCTCAAAATATGAGCATATTTTTCTTTTACTTTAGATATGTAAAGTGTAAAAAACAGGTGTATCAATAGCTTGGAGCCATGAAGCAAGAGAATAACTGAAAGGAATATTGCATATTGCGTGCAGGTTTAAGTAAGACAAATGGAAGAAAGATAAGAAATTCCTGATTGGCTGCGCCATGTTGTTGTTACTGTTATTAGAGAATTCTGATTAGACTTAATTTCTATGTTTAGAAATTTTCGAAGCGCTAAGCGGAATACATTTTAAAGGCCTATCCATTCGTATAATCGCATAAACATATGCATAAGAAAATTGATTGGTCTATTTTGTTATGCACATGTTTATGCGACTGCAAATCCGTCTGGAGCTCTACGAAAAGTACAATCCCCTCTCAATTATTTTTTATCTTTATGGTGTCCATGCGATAGGTGAGATAATTGGGAAAAATAGACGAGAGAAGGCCAGAAGGGTGATCGCTCATGTATACGGCTGTTGCCGATTGTTCGCGAATTCCATCATCCGTCATACGAATGTCCGGAGTGCCGTAAATAAATAAGTTTCTCGACAAGTGCAAAAACAGAGACTGTCGCTACAGAATAAAAATCACGTTACACCAAGACCGGGCCGACGGCCGGACAATGCACGCATATGTCTAGGCCCGGTGGTACTCAGGTTCTGGCCACAAGACAGGTGAAGAGAGCAACCTCCACCAATACCGCAACTACCAACGCTGCCGCCGCTGCTGTTGCTGCTGCTGCTGCTGCTGCTGCCGCCACCGCCGCCAATCTCACGGTGGTGCTGGATTACGCGAGCGCTGCCAAGCGCTACAAGCTGTCCGCGGCTGCGGGCATCGCGCAACCGAACGAGATCAGAGGTGACAAGATCATCATCATGACAGATACGGCAACCGACACGCAGAAGCGGGCCAATTTTTCGGCGTTGACAGTCGGCAATCCGAACGGCGTCAACAATAGGATCTCGCCAAGTCTGGCGAACACGAAACCCGGTTCTGCCAAAAAACTTGTCATCAAGAACTTCAAAAGTAAGCGGAGAATAAGCGCTCTTGCGATAACTTTGACATAACCTCAAAGTCAGCCGTTGACATCTACGGAGATAGTTGTAGTATTTTCATCTCTCTCTCGCTCTCTTTTTCATTTTCTGCTTATATCAGAGATCTGTGATGCGAAATCTTTGATCTTTTGGATGCAATTCGTCGTATAGCTTGAAGATAAGAAGTGTTTTTATTCGATTTGGCAAAACCTACATAACCTAATACACGAATATTGAACTATCGTAACTTGGGAGATCAGTCTTTTCTGATATTTTTTACGTTATTGAATATTATATTATTACAATTAAGTACAATGTTTAACGCGATTTACATGAAAAGCATATTGACGCAATAAATGTCTATTTATAGATGATATATTGAGGAATAATGTTATAATGCAGAAATCTATAAATGGATACTTACAGTTTGACTTGACATTTTGCTTTTATTGCGCTTATATATGTGCATCTTGCGTCATTAAAACTTGTTTCGTAATTAAATAAATATGTCAATAAAATAATTTACATAAAATTAAATAAAACTAAATTAATCCATATCTCTCAATTTTACACAACATAAACCTCTATTCTTGTTGTACATTAAAAACCCTTTTAGATTACTCCAGAAGTTTGAAATTATTTGTAAAAATATTTTAGTATTTTTATTACTATCTCTGTAGTGAGAAAAATTGTTACACACATAAAATTGTTACTGTATAAATCTGAAAAAAATATATCATTAAAATGTTAGACAAACAAAAAGATAGATAGTGTATAATTGTGTACTATATATATATATATATTACACATATATAATAAATTTAAAAAATTTTTAATTACTTTTATAATTAACTTTTAAAAAAATATTTTGGTAAATGTGTCAACCTTTGCTTTGTTTATATTTTATTTGTATCTCAATTACAATGATTTTTTTCTAGATAAACCCAAATTACCAGAGAACTATCAAGAACAGACATGGGAAAAATTACAGGAAGCTGTGATTGCGATACAAACCAGCAAAAGCATTCGCTATTCTCTAGAAGAACTTTATCAGGCAGTTGAAAATATGTGTAATCATAAGATGGCATCAACACTTTACTCAAATTTGACTATTCTAACAGAATCTCACGTGAAGGCTAATATCGAGCAGTTTTTGGCAGAATCCATGGACAGACATATATTTCTGAAGAAGATGAATGAGTGTTGGCAATCACACTGCAGGCAGATGATAATGATCAGGAGCATCTTTCTGTATCTTGACAGAACATATGTTTTACAAAATCCTAGTATTTCATCAATCTGGTAATGTCTAAAATGTTGCTAAAAATTAACTTTGTGTAAAATAATTTGTATTTGCTTTATTCAACTTTCTTTTTCAGGGATATGGGATTGCATCTCTTCAGATTACATATTGTATTGAACAATTTAGTGCAAACGCGCACAGTTGAGGGTCTTCTCATGCTTATAGAAAAGGAACGACAAGGTGACACTGTGGATCGAACACTTCTCAAATCATTGTTAAGAATGTTGTCAGATCTGCAAATCTACCAAGAGGCCTTCGAAACAAAGTATATTGTTGTTAATTTTAGCAAATATTTTTATTAATATTTATTTTACTGGGTATTGTTATAAAAATATCTTGATACGTGCATATTGTAATATATAACTTTATCTTTTTTATTTAGGTTCCTAGTGGCTACAGAAAGATTGTATGCTGCTGAAGGTCAACGATTGATGAATGAACATGATGTTCCTGAATATTTGGCTCATGTGGATAAACGTCTACAAGAAGAAAATGAGCGACTGTTGCATTATCTTGACACAGCAACCAAGTAAATTTTTTTATTATTTTCATTCTTTATATATCTTTAATATAATTTTTAATATATCAAATAAAAAATTATTAAGACTTAAATAATACATTGTTGCAAATAATTTTATAAAATTAACTAACTTTCAGGTGGTCACTTATACATACTGTAGAAAAACAATTATTATCTGAACATATTACTAGCATTTTACAGAAAGGTTTAAGTGGTTTGTTGGATGAAAATAGAATTAGCGATTTATCATTACTTTACAATTTATATAGTCGAATAAAGAATGGCCTTGTGGAGCTTTGCTTGAATTTCAATTGTTATATTAAGGTATATATTTTTGCACTAATGATAAATCATATATAATATAAAATATATATGTAATGTATTATTTAAATTTTATATCTTTTTAGAAAAAAGGCAAGACGATAGTTATAGATCCTGAAAAAGATAAAACAATGGTACAGGAGCTATTAGATTTTAAAGATAAAATGGATAATATAGTTAATACGTGCTTTCATAAAAATGAAAAATTTGCAAATAGTTTAAAAGAAGCTTTTGAAGCTTTTATTAATCAAAGAGCAAACAAACCAGCGGAATTAATAGGTAATATATATGATATATTAATGACATCAATTGCAAATATAATACAATACAAATAGTTATTTAAAAAATTCCAATTATGTTATTGATTCTTAAATTTGAATGCATATTAAAAACAATGAAAACATTTATTGATTTCAGCTAAATTTGTCGATTGTAAATTACGCGCGGGTAACAAAGAAGCGACGGAAGAGGAATTAGAGATTATTAGATAAAATTATGGTACTTTTTCGATTTATTCACGGGAAAGATGTTTTCGAAGCGTTTTACAAAAAGGATTTGGCCAAGCGCTTATTGGTAGGGAAATCAGCTTCTGTAGATGCTGAAAAGTCAATGTTATCTAAATTGAAACAGGAATGCGGTGGTGGATTTACTAGCAAATTAGAAGGAATGTTCAAAGATATGGAACTTAGTAAAGATATCAATATCGCATTCAAACAAGTAAGGAAAATAATAATTTGTATTTTGCAAAAGAAATTTATTATATTGTATATATATTATATACTAAAAAATATATATATATATATATATATATATATATATATATATATATATATTTAATTAATTTGCAGTTTGTATTAACTACTCAACTTTGTTAGCACCTTACATATTCTGTATTTAATGCTAAATTGATCTTGTATAATATGTATTATTTTGATTTTTGTTTTGTCTAGTATGCAGGGAATTTGCAGAGCGAATTAGTGGCAAATAATTTGGACTTGACTGTATCTATACTTACTATGGGATACTGGCCTACATATCCTGTGATGGAAGTCACTCTGCCAATGGAAATGGTGCAGTATCAAGATGTATTTAATAAATTTTATTTAGGAAAACATAGTGGTAGAAAACTGCAGTGGCAGCCGACCTTAGGACATTGTGTATTAAAAGCATGGTTTAATCAGGTATTAAAAAAAAAAACCCGATATTGTGTTTGCAAATACAATTATTTACTAATGCATAAGTATCTTCTATATGAAAATAGGGTAATAAAGAGCTACAGGTGTCATTGTTTCAAGCACTAGTCTTAATCCTGTTCAACGATTCCGATAATCTCTCGTTAGAGGATATCAAGGCCGCAACAAATATCGAGGACGGCGAATTGAGAAGAACCCTCCAATCATTAGCATGCGGAAAAGCTCGTGTTCTTCAAAAGAATCCGCGTGGTCGAGATGTCGCTGATAATGACAGATTCGTATTCAATGCGGAATTTACAAACAAACTATTTAGGATTAAAATCAATCAAATCCAAATGAAAGAAACGGTAATATTCAATACTGAATACAATAAATTTTATTTTACTTTTTAAGATATGTGGAAAAAGTTTATATTATGTTATATGAATTGATTGATTTGGAATTACTTTAGAGAGCTGGAAAGTTATATCTGAGATTTTTTTCAGAATGAAGAACAAAAAGCAACAGAAGAGAGAGTTTATCAAGACAGACAGTATCAAATAGATGCTGCTATTGTCAGAATTATGAAGATGAGAAAAACACTGACACACAATCTTCTTATTAGTGAACTGTATAATCAATTAAAGTTTCCTGTAAAGGTAAATATACTTTTTTATATAAAAAACAGATATAAGCATGTTAGCATAATTCATGTAATGAATTCGATTTTTTACCTAAAATAATATTGTGTATGATCTTCTTTACAAGAGAAATCGGACAGATACATTTGTATCACATGAAAAATATATGAATTATAATTAAGTGTCCTATGTATACAGTGTATTGAGTCCATGTTTATTCATCACATCAATTCATTGAATATTTATTTTTTTTTTAGCCTGCAGATTTAAAGAAACGGATCGAATCTCTCATAGACAGAGATTACATGGAGCGTGACAAGGACAATGCAAATCAATATAATTATGTTGCGTAACCTAAAGCAAATGCCAAAGTTACATCGTTGAATTATTGGATTGATGCTAATTTTTCTAGCAAATTGAATCTATCAGTGTTTGTCTATTGTGAATGTGAACAAGCTCTAGTTCAAGCAAGGTACTATATAATTAATCTGACTCTATCAACATAAAGTTATTACGCGTGTGACCAGTTTATATAAAAGGAAAAAGAAAAGAAGCTCAACACAGTGTGAACTTTCCCTTTGATTTTCATAGTGCATAAGAGACACTGAATGATTGCAGTCCTCCTTTGAGCAGTGTTGTGTTTTTTCTGAATTTTGTAAGAAAAGAAAGGACCAGAACGCGATAATATGCGACATATTAGAATATAACAATTTTTTATGCCAACACAGTTTTTCACAGCATACTTATAATTAAAAGGATGTAATAAAGGATGCAAGATATAATATGCATACAGTGACACTACCATGAAAATAAAGAGTAAGAGTACAATTGCAATATAATTAGTTAATTCAAAAAGTGAACAGTGCAGTATTTATAACAAAAAGCGTACTACGTCTACACACATGCGATTGTGGTACTTGTCTTTCAAATCTACAGATTATTTCTGCTGTATCTTCTCATCGCCTTTTCAGAAATTAAAAGAAAGAAAAAAAATTAAAATAAAATTTTCTCTGGATTCTTTAGAATTATGGATAAAAATAATATAACTTGAAACATATATATATATATATATATACACTGCAGTTTTATCTTAAACATAGTGTATACGTAAGTCCATAATTTTAATTGATAGAATAAAAAATAAAGTGTGCAGTTTATCGTGAATCGAATCTCTAAAAATTATACACGAATCTCTAAAAATTACACACGAATAAATAAGATTTCAATAAGCAGAAAACTTCTATACAATGTAGGATTCGCGATTAATATAAAAATAAAAGATATGTATGTCGTCCAATTATTGAAAATATTGCTGTGCAAGAGTAAATGATCATTCAGTGGCTTATTTCGTGTCCATATATTAAGTTAGTAAATGATACAAATGTGTGTGTAAAGAACAGGAAATGTTCGGCTCTTTTTAATGGAAGCATACGCGGGGAATTTCAATTTAAATCCGGGAAACATCGATATATAAACGCAGTACAATGTAAATACATATTCGAACAGAGAAGAAATTAATTTTTTAATAGAGAAGATAGTACTGCCAGCAAAACACTGTTTTGGTATGTAGTTTATGTTCCCAATAAATCATAACTTTACGTTGCCATGTACAGATTTAGGATAACCTCAGGGGAAGTGAAAAGGTAGAGTATGCATATACGTATAAATTAATATCTACTACAAATTACCTTATGCTGCGTTTGAATTACATGTACAATATTACAAAACTTATTTTTTTGTAATAATTCATAGATTTATCAACATTGTACATAGAGAATATAAAGGATTCTGTACTTATAATAAAATATAATTAAGAGAAAAAAAAAGAAATAATGTTGCTTAATGATATTATATCAATTATTTTTCATGTGAGATTTTGGTTCACAAAACAAAAAATGTAGAAGGAATTTTCACAAAGAGTTCAATTTCTACTATAATATTTTTTAATAACGTTATTTTGATATTGAAGTTAATCTTTGGTCGATTTCTAATGAAAGAATAAGTTAAATCACAAAGAAAAAAAAGAAATAATAAATGATTGAAATATATTCTTCTAACTAAATTTTCAAGTAAATTTTACATTGATATTCAATTTCAATTAAAGGCTTGGTTATAATGTCGAAAATTAAAAATTTGTAGTAAATAACCACTTTGTGATGAAGAAAAATCAATACCACATTAAGGTAAAAATTTGTCATTGAAAACGTAGTAGGATTTCATATGTATATTTATTTAGAAACAATCTGTGTTGTATATTCAATTTTTTCTCATAAAAATGTATTCTGTATGTCCTATTCTGAAGAGTTTGTTTTACAAAACTGTATCCAACACATGTGCAAAATATTAGACATCTGCTACAAAAGCTCAAGTTTTGGTATTGTAACAAGTTATGAAAATTTTATATTATTACGTTGTTTTATGGTTTCCATGTGTAGATTCTTCATATCTACTTCGTTGATTAACGATTTTGCAAATGTAGCAGCAGTAGCTTCTTTGTTTAAGAAATCCGACACTAACTGCAACGCTGGCTTACCACCTCCATGTGCTAAACATTCTTTTCGATAACGATCACCTGCCGATCGACAGAAGGGATCATTATAAAAGTAAGTTCGCCAAATCCAGGCGGCGATTGCACGAGATATTAGATAAGAGTAATATTTTGCGCCATATCCGACCAAATGTGAAAATCTCAATTGCCATGCCTGTAAATATAATAGTGAGATTAATTACATTATTAAAAATTATACATTCTATCTATGATCTATTGTGCCAACTAAAAAATATCCTAGTTTAAATTATCGTTCTATTATTTAATTGCAAAATGTATTATATAATGACTACTTGATCAAATTCTTAAATGAATTAGTTGATAAATAAATTTAAAAATAATTTAATACATCATATAAAAGAGATTGTTCATAAAAAAAAAAAAAAAACAAATAGTATCTTTCATATTTTTATAAGAATTTTAAAACTTTTATAATTACCTACTTTTTGTAAATACAATTTTATATAGATTGATTTGTAGAATTAATAGAGAAACTTAATGAAAGTACATACCGTATTTTCCACATATGGAAGACCATAATATTCCTTTTGTACATCTGCTAAAATCTCACTAGTGGATTTTGTTAGTTTACCACTATGATACACCTGATCCAGCATACTATAGAATACTTGATTTTGTAATTCAGAGGCGCAGAAAATGTTCTTTGAAGCACACAGTTTGTGCAATAAATTTTCCGGCATTGGTTCTTGAGTTTGAAAATGTTTTGCAAATTTCGATACAACCTATGATTGTGTAATAAATTAAAGTACATTACATTTAAATATCAACAAACCTATAGAATATAATTTCAATAACTAAACAATTTATATTATTTATATTATTGCGTATATTTTACCCTAGGATCACTTGCAAAATATTCCATCAGCACACTTGGTACTTCTGCAAAATCTGTACTACATCTAGTACCAGTAACATGCTGATATTTCGTTCGCCCAAGCATAGAATGCAACGCATGGCCCATTTCATGAAACAGATTGTCCACAGATGATGGACTTAATAAACACGGATTTGACCAACGTGGATATGGCAATGATAACATGAGTACAACTATAGGATTCTGAAATCAAAGACGCTATGATAAGATCATCGAAATTTTTGCAATTATATGTAATTGCACAAATATATAAATATATGAACAACGAAAAATCGATAATTTAACTAATAAATAATTAACAATATATCTAGCTCCCTCTCATTAATTATACACTAAATTTATACCTGATAAGAATCATCTGATAGTTGCTTTCCACCTTGGATTGTAAAATGACAGTCTTGATTAGGCTTTCCTGTTCTTTCATAGAAATCGCAATAGATATAACCCAAGATTCCTTCCTCTTCATCTATTACAGCTAATTTATGAACGTTATTCGCCCATACCTCTCCAGATAACACTGGGACAGATTCAAGCCTAACTCCATACAATGATTGCGTAAGAATATTTAAACCCTCCATACAAGCACCAAGGGAAAAGTATGGAGCAAATTCAGTGGTAGAAGTATTTAACCAAGCTTTCTTTGCTTTTGCCATGAAATAGGCAATGTCCCATGGCATCAATTTCTGTTTGATAATTCAAAAAAAAAAAACTTTAAAATTGTGAAACATACATAATATAAAGATTAGATTTTGTGACTGTTAGTCTACATGCTTGATAGTTATATGATTAATGTATCATTGTATAAATAGAATTATAAGTATATAAAGACAAATGAGTAAAGATGGATACAAACTTGTTTCAACTGCGATTCGGCATCTTTCATCTTTTGCATTTCTTGAAAATCTTGTGTTGTTTTAGATTGTAAATTTTCATTTAATATATTAAGAAATTCATTCACAACCTCTGGCGATTCGACTGTACTTCCTTTCACAGCTCTATAAAATAATAAGTTTTTCATTTGTGTTTACATCCATAAAATTGTATTTTTTTTTTATATAATTCATATTACCTGTGTGCATATGTTGGAAATTCACAATATTCTGCCAATAGATGTCTGGAGCTCAAAAGTTCATGTAATAGATAATCTTGTTCTTTATCTGGGATCAGAAACAATTTATATGCCACTTCACGAACAGCAGTATTGGAGGAGTCTGCATAAAATCCTTGCACTGATATCTGACCGTTGTCCGTCACAAAACTGTGAAACGTATCCGATATCAACGAGGTACTTTTCTAAAGCTTATACCTTTGAAAAGTTTTAAACAAAATAATAAAATTCAGAATTTTGAATGGAACACCGCGAGTAATCGATTAAATTACCGCACTTACTATTGCCTGATAACATCAGGTAATGCGTCGGCATTAACTGTCCTCGGAGTGCCAGCACCAGCTATAAATTTTTGACCCACCTAAAAAAAAAAGAAAAAGCTTGTAACAATATAATGATTAAAGATATCATTAAATAATACTTACTTGCAAAATATAATCGTTTAACTCGACTACTTTTCTCCTTTGCCTTTCTGGTAAGTGTATACCACATTGTTCAAAATCGAATAAGAATAATTTAGCCACATGATTGTCTATATCAGATGTCATTTGAATATCACCATTATTTGCTACTTGTTTCAACACATCATACAGTTCACGATGTGTGTTTAATCTGTTAAATATTGAGTTATAAATATAATTGTTATAATTTATAAATCAAGCTTATTAATGGTTAATATTTATCTTTTTTAAAAATTTAAAAAATTTTTCTATTGAAAATAAGAAAATACAGATAGAAGAAAAACTTAACAGAAATTAAAAAAAAATTTAACAGAAAATTACTTCATAAAAAGTATACATTATTAACAAAAATATCAACAAAATATCAACAAATTATTAACAAAAATATCAAGAAAAATCTTTTAAGTTCTACAGATATAATAAAGAAATATCTAAAATAAGGATAGCTGTTATATAACATTTAAATATATAATTTTAAAAGTAAACTTTACTTTTCGACAACGCCACTTATAGTTATACAAGCATCTTCAGCAGCTCGAACATACTGTTGATCGGGATGTGCAACTCTAATAAATTCAGCCATATCTGCTACTTTACATAGTGTATTGGATAATTCGTCAAATATTTCCACCATTTTTCTCTTCCTGTCTTTGCTTACAGCTTCATTGATGAGAACATTCACATGTGTTAACGCACGACTTTTCAATATGTTAAAACCATCTTCACTTTTTAGCTCCGGAATACCAAACAGTCCCTTTAAAATATTTTTAAGCAATAAAATATATAATGCTATAAAAATATAAAGTAATTCTAATACATTATTAATTCTGTTATATATTAGTAATGTTTAAATATTATGCACATATAATATTGTTAATTGAAAAAAATCATTTTTTTTGCATCACTTTGATATTTAGTTTGATCACATGGTTAAACGTACGCGATATATACTTACCGTTTCTTTCGTCAATATATTTACCGAGTGATTTTCATCATTAACAGCGGAATTAAATGCCGTGGCGAGATGTGACCACGTGTTTAATTTCCTACCACTTCGTATATTTCGAAAAATTTGTTTCTCAAATATTCGTAGCATCTTTTAGAAATGTGAAAATTATATGCAGACAAATTATTAGCAGAACTACAGGTTATATCGAATATACATAGGATCTAGACTTTGTTTCGCTAGTACTTTTTACATTCGAAAGTTTTTCGGTTTCTCTCTCTCTCTCTCTCTCTCTTTCTGTTTTTTTCTCACTCTTTTATATTAAAATACTTAAAAAAAAACGATCACATCAAAATTTCTAATAATGATATAATATAATAATATAATAAATTTTTTTAAATTTTGCTATTGATTATTTTAAAAGTTAATTAACAATTTAGTTTAATTACTGTAGAAACAATATTTGTATATATATATATATATATATGTATATTATATTGTGATAAATTCACGTTGGTACTTCAGTTCGATACTTCGAGAATCGCAATTGTATTTCGATAGATTTCGAATCGCAGTTAGTAACGAACGTGGCGCGATGGCTCGCTGGAGTCGGATTCGAATCGCTCCGCATTTCTCGCGATTGTTACCGTTTAAAAGTGAATCTCACGAATAATTATCACGAGTATATTTCATAAAACGACGGAAGTTATCTTTAATGTAACGACACCTCTCGCAGTCGCCGCTATCATGATTATCGTATTCGCGGTCCGCTTTCGTAGGTTCGATATAGATCAAAATTCATATTTCGCGTTATTCTTTCTCCGAAGTACGACAAAAAATGCGATGGACGCAAGCTGATTGCCAGGTATACAAATATATTATGCATGTATTGCGTTCTCTATAATTGGATTATCGTATCGGTCATATTTTGGGGGGAAGATTATTTATTGCTCTAGTCATGTTATATTCGCAATAAAATCTTTGCTACGGGAATGGGTTCCGGAAATGTTAGTCGCTTGAAGATATCCAAGAAGGAGCAGGCTCGCCAACCGTTCAAATCTTCTAGCCAATTTTCTCTAACGTCGTGATATTGGTATTACTCGTGAATCGTTCCTCACGACGTCGGCTGCTTCGGAAAGATTCGGCCAATCAGGTAGCTCCGTTTGGCGCACGATCGGTGCAGTTGATAAATGGAGGATCCGTGTTTGTCAAGGTAGTTTTGTTTACGCGGAAATTTTCTCTCGGTAACAACTCTTCGCGTGTTCCGTTTGTGCTGAAGAGGTAGATGAAGGTATGTAATGCCGCTCCGTGCTTGAGCCGTTGTTTTCGATACGCGCCGTCACGTGCTCGCCGAGAAAATCACGCGAACGCGTCGACTTGTCGTCGTGAGCGTACGAATCTTCTCGGCAGGACGAGTAGTTGACGCTAAAAAAATTCACCATCATCTGGCGAAAATCGCGATTTAACTCTTTCCGGATAGTCTAGCATCACATTTTGCGTCAAAATCGGCGAATTTCCGCCACGTATAACTAGCGTGAGCCGCGAAAACTTTATTTTATTCTCATAGGTTATGGGCTCGTACCTGGTGTATCATTAGTATGGAATAGATAAAATCGTTTGTCTCATAATGTTTGTTTGCATTATTTTTATGTAATTATGAATTTAAGAGATGTTTTTGTGTTTGATACATGATAGAATTGATACAGATTGCTACATTTTCTGTCGTCTTTCACTGAGGCTGTGATCACTGAAGTACAAACTTGATGATTGTTCTAGTAATTGACTTGTTAACAGTGTTAATTTTTTACAGAAGTTATATTCTATCTCTCATATATGTGTGTCTTTTCTTATTTTCTTTTCTTACAAATAATCAAGTTGCGAATCAAGAAATATATATATCGTCAACTTTTTTCAAGTTTCAATAAATAAGTCATATAACTATAATAAAGTGATTTATGCAAAGTTTTTTTATATACTTGATAAGAAATCAAGTTATATCTAAGAGATATATTATAATTAATTATATTTTTGTTCTTGATAATTATGTGCAAAAAATAATATGACAGTAAATTGATTTTGCATAACAGTCAAACTATAAAAACTCTTGAATGCAAAATATTATTACTTTAACAAAAATTTTTTGCTTTTTTCTATTCTAGAATATCATAACATGTCCCGCAATCATAAGGACAAGTATGAGAACTCCAACCCGCGTCGTATTTACACACTCATGTGCCCTGAGGACTATCAATCGGGGAAGAAATCTCATTGGTCGGAGTTGGAGATAACAGGCAGTATAAGAAATCTAAGCCCCAACTTGTGGCAAATGATTCATCTGACAGCTTTGTATCTGAACGACAATAGTCTGCAGAGAGTACCAGCTGAAATTGGTCGTCTTGCCAACTTGCGCATTCTAGATCTCAGCAGCAATAAGCTGCGTAGTTTGCCTGCTGAACTGGGGGACCTTATCTACCTCAGGTAAGATAAAGTACAAACAGAATTAAATCGAGAAACCTTAATGAATAGTGCTCTGTAGATCTTTTTTATTGTAAAATTTCTTATATTGTTTCAGGGAGTTGTTATTGAACCAAAACTACCTTCGCGTGTTACCGTACGAACTAGGGAAATTGTTCCAATTACAAGTGCTTGGACTTCAAGGAAATCCACTCAGCAAGGATGTATTGACATTGTATGGAACTGGGGAGCCTGCAGGGACAAACAAGCTGCTGACATACATGTTGGACAACTTACAAGGTAAGTTTTACCTGTTGAGAGAAAAGAATTGTTGAAGATATTAGAATGCAGCTTTTCTTTCAAAAATTATTTATATATTTTCTGCCAGAGACTCAATACATATATTTATATCAATAATGAAATTTACAAGTATTTATATTGAGAGAAAGACAGAATTAAAGATTGACATGAAAAATCTCTTATATCAGAAAGAAAAATATTTTATTATGAATTAATTTGTTATTCATAATATAATTCATTATTGAATAAAATGGTTAAATTAATTGTTTAAATACACCAAGATAAAATATAATTGTATAGCGCCTAAATCAATATCGAATGATATTTGTAATCTTTTTTTTTTCAAAATATATGTTTAATATTGTGCATATAAAAGAATAAAAAATAAGAAATATATTAATTAAAAATTGTTTAATGTATCTTTATATAATATACAATAATAATTTTTAAATATATTAAAAATATATATGATAATATATAAAAATAATTTAAATTAATCTTGATTAAGTTTATTAATAACTTAAGTTGAATTAGAGTAATTTCTAATTTCTTTTTACACAATTTGCAAACGGATGGAAAGACGCATTGCTTGAAGACACGCAGGGGCTTTGATGAAACTGATCCCCGATATTTTGCAATCCGACAACTGTAAATTACGATACGCAACAAAGTAGAGTAGACTCCTGTAGGCAATACTCAAATGATATAAATACAATGGGCACACTTAGGCCAATTATGGCGTAATTGTAATCATGTTACTTCTGAAAAATCGTGACAACGATGCTGCACTTAGAGATCTCCACTGATACAATGCACATAAATTTGTTTCCGACACTTTGGCTCTCACACGCATAGATTGTCAAATATGTCTACATAAATCATTATGAATGTACTTTCGCACAATCATATTTGTCGATTCAATGGTTTCGCGAAAGCCTATACAACAATCCGCGAATTCCGTCGTGTATGTGCGTTCAAAAGCAAATTTTACCCCTTTGCAGATAATTTTGCATCTTTATATGAAGGATATGCAACTCATTAAGAAAAAAACCGTTATTTTCATGAATGAGTTTTAACTATTTTGATCCTGCTGTTAAATCATTAGTATTAATATTAGTTCAAAATTATTTTTGAACTTGCACAAATTAAAGGCTATATATTAAAATAAAATATGTATATATTAAAGTAAAATTAAAATAAAAATTTACAGAACTTATTTGTATATAAATTTTGATTTTCGCGTATAAATTTGTTACGCATATAAATTCATTACGCGTACAAATTCATTTATAAAAAACTTAAAAAATTATTTTATTTCACATCTTATAAAAGATGAATTAAAAAGACTCATTAAACATTTGTTATATTTATAATTATCTTTACACGTAATTGGATATATAATTCTATGCTTGCAATATAAAACAGATTTCCTGCCTAAGAGATATAAATTTTGATATCTTTATAATATATATTTATGTGTGTGTGCTATGGCAATCATTCTTACATTATTCTACAAATAAGAATTAATATATTATATTAATAAATAATAATTAATATATCATATATTAATAAATCAGAATTCTATAATTAAAAATTATGTAAGAAGATATCTGAAATCAGTACTATATATTTTACATAAGAGAGAGTTTCCATATTTGATTATTTATCTTAATGGCATGTATGTATTTGCAATACTACATTTTTGCAAAGTTTTTCCGAAAAAATGAGCTTGCTAACTTATGTATTTTTTTGCTTTTTTAATATATATTATACATTTTCTCATCCCATAAAAGAACAAGAATATCTCGACAGAGAGATGTGTACAAGATGCATTCGACGGCGGTACTCCGATAAAATATAAATATCCTTTCCACGTGATTTGAGATAAGAGGGTAACTCCGTGTGAAACGAAAGGGAAGAGAAGATAGAAAGAGAAGTAGATGAAAAGGATGATGAGCGGAAACATCCTGATGCCGCTACGAAGAAGCGGCGAGGGAGTCGCGGAGGGAAAATGATTGGCAATGACGTACAGTGTGGTATTGTGATATCGAATAATAAAAGTTCCGAAGAGAACAATGGATAAACGGAATAGTACAGCTGAGACCTTTCGATCGGATAAGTGGCAAAAATGTGCACAACACAATAGATAGGAGCACGCCCTACAACGAGGGAGTCTCCTCTTTCTATCTCTCTTTCTCTAACTATAATTTGTTCTCCATGCGTTCATTTTCGATGGAGCGTAAATCCAAGCTCGATCAGCCTATCAACCCACCTACTCCTGGACACACCTATCCATCCGACCATACATAACAAAAAAGATTAACATTCGCGGAATTGCACATAGCGGTTAAAAAGATACTTATTGTCAGAAAAAAACTATCACAAAAAATCTTTCTTATCTAAACATTTACACAAAGCATTGCTGATTTTTAAATTTTTTATTACCTTGGAAAAAAAGTATAGTATAAATCTCCTGAAGGCGTCCGAATGAAACACATAATGGCATCATGAATGATTTCATAGTAGATAATACGATAGAAACGTATTGAATAGATAAAATAGTCACTTTTTTATCGATTCTTATAATACAATCTAAAAGCGTAAATAGAAAAAAAAGATACATATGTCATTTCGAAGTTCCGTGTTTGGGTTTTTTGGTAAATAAAATTTTTATGAGCGTTGGAGAATTTTTTCATGAAGATGGAAATACCACCGAGAGAGAACTTAAGTTATTAATAAATTTAATTAAGATATTGAATTAAATTACTATTATATATTTTTAAAATATTTCAAAATTGTTATATATACATAAAATATATTAAACAATTTTTTATTAATATATTTAATAATTTTTATTTTTTCATTTGCATAATATAACGACACGACATATATTTCACTATACATATTTAGAACTATATTTGGATGTTTGACAACATCCGTGTAATGAGAATGCTACTTTTTTTGAACTCGAAGGAAACCAGGCCTCGCGACAGCGGGCCGAGTGAAAGGGGTCTTCAGGCCCGAAAAAGAAAATTGTTATCCGCGATTCACTCCGTCGCGCGCGGCCCACTGAGCCATCTCATCCGTGTAATTACAGTAGGGAGAAAGAGAAGGGAGGGGGGCCCACTCCGGGACTCCGTGCAATTGAGGACGAAACCGAGGGGAGAAAGTGAACCATCGTCGCTTTGCGTATACACCGACGCGGCATGATTCATTCGTTATTCGGCGCATACGATGTGTACGCATGCAAGGAGACGGGCCCCGTAACTAGGGCATGACGAAGATGGCACCTGTCGCGATTGCACAAATCCTGCGGGTATCATTTGTGTCAATAATTTGTTAACTTTGATATTATCTCGATTAGAAGAAAATCGAATAATTATTTTAATGTCATTTTTGATAGCTTGTATAAAACTTTATATAAATTTTCTCTTTTCTTTCTTGTTGTGTGTAGACATTATGTTCTAATTATAAAAAATTGATAATTAAAAATATTAGTTACATTATCTTTAAAAATAATATTATAACTAATTCCTCTTGAAATATTATATTTTTTATAAAAAATTAATGATCTGTTAAGATTAGTGCTATTATGTAATATTATTTACAATTAATTTTATTTTTGGATTTATCACGATTTCTAAAACATGGGTTTAAATTTAGATTTTTGTCATGAGCTGGAACGATCCTGGTTACGATTCTGAAAGCAAATACAAGTCATGAATTGTAATTGCACGCGCTACCAATTCGTGTCACTCGGATGTCCTCATTAACACTTTTCCGTGTGCTGAGATGTGTTTCACAAGTATCGTGTTTCTTTAAAAAGATAAATTTTCTTTAAAAGAAAAGGCTCGACTTTGACGTTGTTGATAAATAAAGGCAAGTTGTTTTAACATTAATAAATGAGAGCTTTCATATAATTAAATAAACGAGAAGTTGATGTTTAAAAAAGATCTATGTTGTCTTTGCATATAACTGCTATATAAAGATATTATTAATAAGAATAATAAGAATAAAAAATATAAATTGTTGCTACAAAAGTTTGCCGCAGACAGTGCAACTTGCATTAGGATTACTATATAAAGTTAAAAAATTATTTATTTTTTTTTTCTTATTTTCATATAAGAAAAAATGAGAAAGGATACAGTATAATACATAAATCAAAGTTTTTTTTTAAAGAAGAATCGTAAGATTTATCATGGATTTAAAATCTGAAACCTTGTAACATTCAGAAGAAAAACTCGCACGTTGATTATACATTTCATTTTCATTGTAATTTTAAAATATGTATTCATCGACGATCTAAGATATAATACTATACGTGTAGTGACAGTATTACTTTCAATTACTTTCACATCAAGCGTTTTCCTTTTCATAGCGAAAACAATGCTTTTCTTTATGCCATATATATATATATATATATATATATATATAATATATATATATACTTTTTATCATTTCTATTAAAATAACACGATAGTAATAGATTCAGATGAAGTCACGTATAAGTTTGAAATTTTAAATCGACTTTTTTACATATCTCAAATTTTTTAAATGTTCATATTTCGAGAAATAATAAAGTTATCATTATTGAATAATACATAAACATTTAAAAAGATCCGATAATTTTTTTTAAATTTTTATTATTGTGTATAATAGTAATTATAACTGTTTGTTATTATATTAGCAATTGTAATATACAAGGATTACATGTAGGACAATAAATACTGTTAATGTATAATACATTTGACTTGATATGTTAAATAATTTTATCAAATTTTAATTATTTAATTCTAATTAACAAAATTAATGCGTCACATCTATGGTCTTTCATAAATTATTTTTTTTGAATCTATTTTCAAGTTTATCCAAATTAATAACTCATAATATAAATAATATTTCATATCGACTCGTTATTTTCGTTCTTCAATTACACTTGAACTGTAGAACAGCATGAGCTATTTCAGTTTAAGTTTAGCTGTATATCACATGGAGTAATAATTGATATCTGTCATTTTTATTGAATTATGTACTATACTCGCGGCTTTGCAGAGGGAAACGTCACGATATGCATCGATTACGTTTTATTTTTACGGTTACTGCCGCCGGAGAAAAGAAGTGCTATTTTCGAATCGGCCGGCACTTACAGCCGGTGGTTCGCGACTCGCGTCGAACGATTCGGCCGTGGGAAAGCGTGGAGTGTATTTCCGACGAGGAAACTCGTTTTTCCCTCCGATATATTTCCGCGCGAAAGTTGCGCTCTTTTTTACAAGTTCTATGTACGCTGGAGTACGATTGAAAATTACTTCGTTCGTTAGGTTGAAAGGTTCGCTCTCAGCAAAAATCGCATCCACTGCTCCGCACTCCGTGACATATTAATTATGTAAGAGATTAGATTACTTTTCAAGATACTCGCTTCTTTATCGGGGACAGAAAAATTTGATAGCGTCGCGATAGAATTCGTTGCGCGTATTAATTTAATGCCAAAGCTTTTTATATTATTGGAGTCTTATTATTAATTTGTTTTCTGTTAAATTCAAATAAAAAATTCCTACTAAATACTTGCCATCATTCTGATTTTTATATATTTGAAAGAGAATTATTTTAATTTTCTTAAAAAATATTCCTCTATATAATTTATTCAATTTTAAAACTTTTTTTTTATATTGTTTCTCGACCTTTATATTTTTATTCTTATTATATCCTAGATAAGCATTTGCTTAGGTAAAATATATCACAGTTATTAAAGGAACTCAAATCCAATTTAATATACTTTGAGAAAGTGGCTTGCTTTTCCAGTTTAACAACTTACGCTGTAACCTAAGAATCGTCTCCGTCAATAACTTGATCATAATTGAGATAGTAGTTGCTAATCAAGTCCTCGGAGTTACAAGATGCATACGAAGCTGCATCTTTATGCTAACATATCATTTAAGAAGGAAATTTTTAATATCAAGACTATATTTTGCATTTGTGTGATATTATTTTTTGTGTAATTTAGTAATATTAAAACACATTTTTTATTCAAGAAGAAAAAAACAATATTAATTAATAATATAGATTCTTTTGAAACAATGTAAATATTTTGTAAAGCTATTGCTATTTGTAATTTTTAATAGTTTTTAAAGAATCAATATCATTTAATTATTTCTTCAGATAAGGATACTAAGGTATTTTTTTCATGTTAGCTTTCAATGTATTATTATCTGATATCGCTATTATTCCTTTCATAGAATTTAACTGATTTTCTATGACACATAATTTAATTAAGAGCGTTAATTTACACTAATCAAATTATTTGATCCAAGTATTACGTTGCTGAACAAATACGAATCAGCTTCTATCCTAACAGAAATTATTTGATATCAATTTCCAAATATATATAGCACTTTGTACTTTCGAAATAGCTTCGTCAGCTTCTCATAATCAATGTTTATATCGATTTGCTCCGGGCCGAGTAACCCGAATTCGTATTCGATTATTGAGAAAGAGAAAGATTTCTCTTTTATTTTTAATCTTTCAAATGAGCGAATCTGTACCGTCTCCTTTGCGGGAAAATCTTTTCATATCAGCCGTAACGTCGAAACGTGCCTTTCCGATAGTGGGATACCTAACCAGTCTCGAGCCTTCCTGTGTGTCCTTCCCCTCCTGTTCTTTTACGAGCCGGACCGACTGGTTACATTCACGTTCTCGTTCTCGCAAGTTCCAAGTACACTTGGTTGGTTCACTTTCTACCGAGAGCACCTGACTTGCGTCGTGCCACCCAATGGGCCCCACCGCCGACGCCGTCGCGAAGTACTTTCCTCGCTCGGGCTATCATTAACCCGCCCGAGCAAACCCGCCGTTAAATCGCTCCGCGAGCAGTGGATAACTACCGGCTCGTTTCCTCTCGCGAGTTATCGCCGCGCGCTCAAAGCAGCCGACATCGGTGGTTAAAAGAGGCATTCGGACTCTTTTTGCCTCGCTTCCCCGTTCTCTTCGTCACGAATCACCGATTGTGTTGTTTTCTGGTCACCAAGAACACCCGGTCTCACCGAGATTCACCGATGAAGCTCTGAATCGTCGTCGAACTTTTTCGTTTTTCATTGAAAGTCGATTCGCGCGAGACAGGTGAATTTGGCAGGAAATATTTAAGCGTCGTTCTATTCATTGTTATTATTCATTGCTATTATTTTACAATAAAAATTGTAGCTTGTATTACATTTTTTTTTTTTAGCAAAATTCGTTGCACGTTTTACGTTACCAGCAGATAGGTAGCTAGGTAGATATGCAAAATAAGCTCGCGCTTGAAATCGAACCGATGTTCACGATTGCTCTTTCGGGATATTTTGAGGAGCTCTTAAAATGGATTTGTGCGCCGCGGATATCATTTCGACTCGCCGGATATTCCGTCATGAGCGCCTCAAAATTGCACCGATATGAAATCGTATATATACCTTTGCGTACATACCTTCCCGTCGTCAAACGAGTTTATCGAGGTAAACGAGACTCACATAGGGTGTGTGCGCATCCGATCTACCACCAATCGAAATAGCTCCGGCAATAACGAAAGTAGGACAGTCCATCGTTTCGCCCGTTGCTTCGGTACGCTGTGATAACCGAAGGGAAAAATACGAAAGAAATACGAAAAATATGCGGCCGCCGCGTCTTATGTCTTGAGTTTGCCAAAGCTTTAAATGGATATCGTGGCCTTCGTGCCAAAAAAGGGAGAAGAAGTGATTAGACGATAGGAAGCATGCTTTACGAAGAGCATTTAGCCTTCTCGTATCTTTTTGACGAAAAGTTGGCTCTATTTATTATTCGACATTATCGTCGACTTTCCTTCCCTACGGTAAAATAGAGAATGTATATATATATGTACATATATGACACATAGATAAAATTTTACTGATTCTGGAAATATGAATCTTTATCTCGACATATTGAAAATACCGGGAGGGGCGCACTGAACTACAAATCATATTCGGCCTTATCGTTTTAATCTGTTTACCTTGCAAATAACAGTTTATCAACAATTCAGTCAATCTTCGATTTCCTATAATCCTCGGCAATTCATTCCACGTAGGATATTTGCGCGATGACCCATTCCACGCTTTTTTTGCTAATGTGCATATATATTTCCATATTGATTCGAATTTTAATGAGGGATTCGAGAATTAATTTATTACGATTTTTGTTCAGACTAACGTGTCAGTAGGTCTCGATTTTTTTTCAACGTTTCTTGAGATTGTAGGCATTAAAAAATTAATTTAAATTCGCGAACTATATATTAGCATTATATTAGACGGGCTCCCTACACACAATGATGTTATATAACGAAATCTATAAATTATATTGGGGATACGTCGGGGATATTCTTGTAAATCCATGTCTGAAACTTTATTGAATTATTCATAACTGTTTTAAAAATATTTTATGGAGACACATGGTATGGTGTGTGCCTCCATAACATCTATTATGTAATAATATTATCCTAGTGTGTTTTCAATATTGCACAGACCAGAGTCATTTTATAATATAAAACTGCCAAATATATGAATAGATAATACAATAATAAAACTATCTTCATTCGTATTAAAAAAAAAAATTGATATTTCTGCAAGAAGTTCTTTACCATATTCATGATTTTGTCATATTCCTTTTGGATTTACTTCAATTTCTCAAGTAAAGAAATAAATTCCTAAAGCATGTGTGCGAAAGGTGTAAGAACATTATTCTAGCATAGAGCAATGCACGAGCAATCCAACGTTTCACGATCGCATGTAGACGTACATATGCATGTGCACACGATTCTGCGTATTTCCCTGCGAATATGTTGCGTGATGTCGAGGAACGCTCTTCTCGGGATACCATTGTTCCGGCGGTTTGCGTACGAGTTATAACTTTATTCGACGACCCATAACCCCGAATCCGTTCCGATCGACAAATCCTCTCTCTCTCTCTCTCTCTCTCTCTCTCTCTTTTCGCGTCTCTTTCCCATGTCCGTGTATCACTCATGAATCACGTCGTGTGCGCGGGCATAACCGCACGCGATTTCCTGCCTTTCTCTGAAGGCAGCGGTCCCAGCAACGAGGCGAATCAAACGATAAGGCATTCACTCGCGCGTGCGATGCAACACACTGAGACTTAGACAGAGAGAGTGTGTGGGCAGTGGGCAGCGTTTATTATAAACGAGACTCTCCTTATCTCTGTGAACGAGCCGGTCCCGCTCTTTCCCACGTTTTGTTGGTCCTGCTACTTGCCGTGAGCTTCTACGGTTCGACGAAATCGAGTGAAAGTGCCGAGGCGCTAAAAAGTATGGTGTAGGAAATTTTCGGAAAAATTTTTCGTACGAGTTAATAAACGCGGGTTAATAAAAATTTGTTTGACGAGATATTTAACACTATGCTCTATAGATAAGATTTATAATTAAAAATATACAAAATGTTCATGCAGTAATTATACTTTGCGAGAGAATCAAAATTCTAATTTTGGCACAAATGTCAATTTACGGAAAATCTATTATATAAATTTGCCTATTGTTTTCAGAAAAATTTAATTGGTTATTTCAATGTTCCAATTTTTATTTTTGCGACTCGATAACTGTATATTGTTTTTAGCACTTTTAAATTTTATATAATTCAAAAATTTCTCTCTCCTTTTTTAATTTTTAAATATGTAAAATACGGAGTATGTAACGTGCGGATATATTTGATAATAGAAAATGGTCAGAGTTTATAGAATGCATTTAAATTTGTATCCGTGTATTAAATATATATTAGTATGTGAATAACACAACGCATACTGTGAGTAGTTAATAATAAAACACGTTAATAATAAAGTAACTAGTGCAATATAATTAAATGGTTATATACTTTTCATTTATTATTTAAATAAGTTATTTTATACTGTGTTATGTATAAATAAATTATGCATTAATATAGATTGACCTTTTGGACTATTATGATTAAATTTGCATAATTATTATTGTCATGGTGGCGGAAGCTTGATCTCAATAGTCGGCATAACAATTTGTATTAATAATTAGCGCCGGGAAATTTACAGAAGCGCGGTTATCGATGAGGTATCAATGACCGTAATAATCGCCAACAACTGTGTTAATAATTATTCTACGAGAGGAATAAAAGATAGTTTGAATTTCGCTTTATCTCGAGTTTTTCTCTCATTATCGTTTTTTCTACTAGCCATCCTCGTTTCCTTGCTGCCCTAAATTTTTCCGATTTTTCCCAGCCTCGATCATCTCCCTCTCCCGCCGATCTTTTATTTTGGGGGAAAGTTTAATGAGAGGGTTTTTCTCAATTGCGAACCGCTTGATCTCTCTAAATTCTAAACCTCCTCAAGTTTCATCTTAATGACGTTACTTTCGCAAAATGCCGTCGAGTCGATTGAGAGAGGAAGAACCCTTCGCGAGCTCGTAATCGTTAATAGTGCGGCGAGCGATGGAATACGATTGGAGGACCTTTATTCATTTAGTTCGATCGATTCAGTTCGACTCATCGCCATTTTTGATGCGATAAAAATAATCGCACGTGCGATCGAGCCGATCAAAAAATAGTTGTGATTGTGCTTATTTCTTTACGTTTAATCGTTATTTTTACTGTTGTATTTATTATTGCGTTTTTACGTTAGAAAAACAACAAAAATTATAAATTTCATTTTCCAAGATTTTTGTTAAAATTGAGAGATTTTTCATGTATACAGAATAATTTGAATAAGTTACTTGGATTTTTCTCGTTTCGAAATTGTATCAAGAATGCTGAATATTAGTTCTATTGTAAACTTTTATTTAAAAAAATTCACAATAATATATAGAACTAAAAGTGCGCTTTTAACACAATTTTGAAAAAATTGAGATATTTTATTTTTATGTACACACACACACACACACACACACACACACACACACACACACACACACACACATATGTATATCTGGCATATCTATATGTACCTTTAATATATTATATTCGTAAAAATACGACTGCATTTGAACGTACCAACGTTTTTACTACGTGTTTTTATAATTTGATTAAGAGAATTTTCTCTTTCATCTCATTATCATACTCACATCTTTTCATTAAATATCGCACAGCGTACACTGTGAGTGTCGTGTTAAACGCAATCGAGAGATCCCATCGTCCTTAAGGTGGAATTATTAATTAATAAGTTTTGGGATGAGAGGAACTTCTCAGAGTTTCCTCTCACCACTGTACTATAAATTTGCGGAGTATTTCAAGAATAACTGACTGTTCCTTGGTAGAGATTGCGTCTACTTTCTATTCCGTAACCGTCGCCATCTGAATCCGCGCGTTAGAAAGACCGGAAAGATCCGCAGAGAGTGCTATACGTATAGAGAAACTAAGAGCCTGTCGCCATAATTTCAATCGCGTTTCTTAACTTGGTTGAATTCTCAAGAAACAACGGATTTATGCACTCATTCACAGGTGCAGTAGAATAATTATTTTGTAGAATCTTATTAATCTTAAAACAAATTTCTATTACATATTAATATTGATTATGATTACACAAATTTACATGCAAAAATTACAATATAAAATATCATTTTAATGATAAGAAGTAAGATAATTAAAAATTTACTTGTACAAATAAAAATTAAGACTGAAACAAAAAGTTTAATTTAATTTCATGTTTTACTTAATTATTAAAATTATTTTTATTTTTTATTTTATTATCAAGTTTTTATTTAAAGTTTATCTAGAATATTATCAGTTATATATAATGAACATAACGTTTTATTATAAAAAAATATTTAATTGTAAATAATATTTATAATTTTTGCATATATTTGTGTCGATCATAATAAATAAGAAATAATAATAGCTCTCACATAAAAGATAAAAATTTGATAAAATTTTTATTTTATCTTTTGTCTCACGGATATATTAATAAAGCTTGATTAACGTTGGAATATGTATAAAGAGCACGGATCGCTAGAGGAAGTTTAACCGCAGCTTCCTGTACTTTTGCTTTACTTGTTAAATTCAATTAGGATTTTGTCCTAATTAAGTATTACGAACTCTTGCTTTTATCAAGCTGTAAGAAAATTTTTTGAATAAACGAGTAATGAATAGCAATGTAAAAATATTTAGGCACGAGTATCTTTTTTGTATCGTTCTCTCTTTTCTTCTCTTTTTGTTCAATTTTTATTATTTATTTGTCTAAAGATACTTTCCGCAGCAATATAGCCAGATACTAAAAACAAAATAACATTTACATGCTTCATGTACCGCGAAGTTTTTATTATGAGAGAAAGTTGAAGTAGGACTTTAGCTATTGTTTACTTAAATACGAGTTGATTTGTTAGAAGCGACGATTGTTGCAAGTAGTTTTCGTGTCCGGCGTCGACCCCCGGAAACACCATTGAATCCGGTGAACACCGTTACTAGCGTCGACAACGCCATTAGAATTACCGATCGCAATTTTCCGACGGTGCGGCGTTGACGAGGCAAAGGGAAACACGTCCTCACGAGCACCGCAGCATAAATCGAAATCTATCGTGCTGGAATATTGGCCGCAGTATTATCGCGCTCGACAACGCGTTACGATGTTGCCATGCAGTTGCCACCAATTCATGACCATGTGAATTTTTTCATGTATCTCGTTATTTCTTTTTATTTTTTTAATTTTTATTTATTTATTTTTTTTTATTTTATTTTATTTTTTTTTTTTACAAAGAACGTAAATAGTTTTTTGCGAATAACTTGTAGCAAATAGTCCTCTCGTAAAAGTTTTTCGGGATTTTTTTATTAAAGCCTGGAACCATTAAAATTGAGTCTTTTAATCGTAAATCCGGATTAATCCCGAATATAATTTTGTCAATCATAATTTAAAAATAAATCAAGATTTTTGACTAATTTGTAAACAAAATTTTTTTTTTTATAAAAAATTTAATAGTTTTTAAATTTTTAGGAATTAAGTCCTAAGGTTATTAAAAATTAATCTTTTATGTTTAATTTTTAAATGTAATTAATTAAACCGAATTAAGTTTAAGGCAAAATTAACGAGCATCGCTTAATACATTAAAAAAATTCTTTTCTCATAAAAAAAATAGAAGTTGGATTAGTCAAAGAAGCACGCCATTTGCGGAGATACTATGTATACTAAAACTACATCGCACGCACACGTGATTGGAAATAATTCCTGTCTCGAGTACATATAAAAATGCGTGACTAGTGTGATAATGAAGTAGTCGGATGTTGCACGAATGTTTTCTTCGTTCGGCACTTGTTATGTAGTCAACCTCATGTGTTGCCTGTACTCTCTACGCTCTCTGCACTTGAAATGAAGCGAATATAGTTCACACCTTTCGAAAGAGAAACAAAGAATTGAAAACTTTAAGAAGATGTAAAATTTTTGTTTTTACCATGTCATTTTTTTATTAGCATCTTCAAGTATTAGTTTTTTTTTTGTTACGTTGTTGCGTCGACTCCTAACGTCTTACATTTTATTTCATTTTGTCTTATATATTTTTAAAAATCTTTCAGATTTGATTGTAAATCTCGAATCATACATATCAGAGTAGAAAATATTAGATTAGAATATATTGTAAAAGTAACGTAAATAATCCATTAAGACTTTTCTAGCATATTATTAATTCATTACGGCGATTAATCAGGAAATAATAGATCTGTATATTGTATAATTGTAATACATTTCAAAAATATTTTCACGTACTATAATTAAAAGATTAAGGTATTACGAGTTTTCCATTCTTTCATTTTTAAATTCCATCGGAAAGGAATTCGATCCTGTGTTCTTGTTTTTTCTCACATGGCGTTCGTATTATATATTTCGTATTTATTACAGGAAATATAAAACTGTGAATATTAGAGCATTTTATTTAATGCCTGGGAAGCAACAATTTAATGGCATTAGAGAGACAAGCCTCTCTACCTTAATTTCCATGTCGCATCTCATAACTAAAAGTTGCGATAGTTTTCTTAAGACGACATGCCATCGTCACCTTCGTAAAAAGACGATGACGATGGTGCGAGTTGCCGGGTATCACGACGCTCATCCCTTCTCTCGATCGATTACCCGAGCGATCAGACGATCACCCGTAATTATCGATTAGACGACGACGCCTTGGATGTATGGTAGCTCAAGCTTATCGCCGTCGTCGAGAAAGCGTCAGCGTCGAGTCGCCTCATTTATAATCCACGCTAAAACGCTCTTGCTGCGATCGGTCGCGACGCGATTTTACCGAGTTTCACCTGTCACGCTGTAAAACCTCCGTTCGCATACCGTATCTTTAATGCGCTCCCTCGCTATAATCGGTAGTGGTCTCTCCTGAAATTGATTCCATGGGATTACGGGAATATCGTCGGCGTCGCATTCGTTTTAGCTACGGTTGAATATCCTACGATACGTCTCGATAGAGGATATGTAGAATTTTTTTTTGCGGGATTCACT
Organism: Cataglyphis hispanica; assembly: GCF_021464435.1. NCBI lineage: Eukaryota > Metazoa > Arthropoda > Insecta > Hymenoptera > Formicidae > Cataglyphis > Cataglyphis hispanica. The sequence goes on along the minus strand of NC_065954.1, from coordinate 15,281,055 downwards.
TTTCTTTTACTTTTTATCGAGAATTTTTAACTGAATCTTGTATTTGTTTTTTAATCGTCACGGATATTGCTGATTAATACTGACATATCTTGTCACATTCATAAAGTTTATGATTATAAACTTTATATTAAGCCAATTATATTACCCAATTATATTAAGGATTCTTAGAATTATATATATATATATATATATATATATATATATATATATATATATATCAGTAATATAGAGTTAGTTAAGTAAAACAGTATACAGGATATACAGGAATTACTGTATTAGATTAGTGCGTTTAAAGTTTTGACTTTTTTTTATTAATTATGATTTTAAATCACTAAAAGAAATTTTTCTAAGAAGAGGATTGGAAAACTTTTCTGGATGGAAGTAGTCACACAGTGATAATCATGTTTTTTCTCTTTCTTTTGTGATTATCAAAAATTATTATTTAAAAAAATATTATATTTAATGTGAATCTTATTTTTAATTTTGATGAATACGACTTGAATTAGATTTTTGTAAAATTGTGTAAAAATGAAAACATCACAGCAATAATCTATGTTTTATATTACAAATCTACAAACGTCCTACTATTATCGGTTTCTATCAGATAGATATTATACGATACGATTATTCCGATACTTTCAAATCATTAAACGAGAAATTGGATTTTCCGAAGCGATTTCATTGCTCTTCTATAAAAAAAAGTATGCCGGTATTGTGTTGATACTAACTCTAAAGGGGTTTTATCGCGAGCGATCGACACCGCATTGCCTCAGGAATTTTCAATTGTTAACTTATCAACGTGATACTGGGATGGTTCTTCTTTCGAATCGAAATTAGTCCGCGCGGGATGCGGTTAATACGCTTCACGTTTAACGAGGGTAGACCTCGTATAAAAAAAAGATCGCCATTGTGCGTTAAAGCTTACAACGAGATACTCATTTTCCGTGACGCCGCCATATCATGATTACTCGTTTCGCTCTGTTTAAAAAAGAAATGCGTAAAGCGTATCTTTTCTTTTAGCTTTCTCTCTTTTCTGTAATTGTTTTTTCGCACATCGTGCATTTCGATGAAATTTACGAGACACATTCTTGCTCGATTCTCCATCGGTGCTGTTTTTCGATTACAACAAATTCGCTCGTCGCGACTCGATGTAGCACGTTGCTGCATCGAATTCCCGTAAAACTAATTACAAGTGGCGAACGGACACTCGGTTACATGATTCGCACGACCGACTCGTGACCGGCCTTCCGAGCCCGCGTGGTCATTCCAGATTCGACCTGCGACCGTTAGTCGTGATCCGCGATATGACAGTTGAGTGACACGCGTGCGTAACTTTGACGTACGTCGCGGGTAATTATCTTCATATCATCATAATTGAGTTAATGCAAAAAAGCACTACCGATAGTTCAATGAATATGGACTTAATCCTGAAAAGAAATTTTTAAGTACGATATCTATACGGATATAAAGTATGTGATATATTATATTCCAAATGAGAAGTATGTATACAATAAAAAAACTCAAGATTACGTAAAAATATATTTGGATTAATTTAAAGCATTTAGATTAATTATTTGTAATTAATGAATAATTAATAAAAATACTATTTTTGACAATATTCTTCATTAAAAATCAAATTATTTCACTTTCTTCAGGCAAATATACGATGATGAAAATCTCTTATTCGATTAGACTTTACTTTTAGATAATCTTATTGTTAGTAAATAAGTAGATATAGAGAAAACTTTTCAAGAGAGTAATCGAGTAGATAGTAGAAAACTTTCGTTGACGATCAAGCGGTGGCGCGAAACTTTTCGCTATCTTATTAAGAATATCTTCACGCGCTCAGAAGGAAAATCAGAGATAACGTTTTTCACTGTTTTCCTTTATTGGGCTTTCGATCAACGATCACACACGACAGGAGAGGAAGGCAGATAGATCCGGCAATATGGATCGTAAAGCTTCTCGGCTTTAGCCCGTCACAGGCGATTTCGCGTGCTGCGATGCAGCTCCGTGACACCGGGCTAGAATCGTTCTTTGTTTCTGGCTAAAGTCGACAAGGACATCCCGGGAGAAAAGTAGCCGGTGTCTCGCGATGGATCGTGCGTGTCCCAGCGGTTGGCCATAAAGCTAAAGTACATTTTCTTGGACGTCCTCGCGATGCAGAGAGGACTCACGTGCATAATAAACGTGGGGTGTACGTGCCCGGGTTGGTGGATACCGTCGACGTCGTCATCGCCGTCATCGTCGTGGTTCGTTTGTTCGTTCGTTCGGCCCGACCTTGGCATTGGTGATTGTGCGAAAAAGAGCACTCGGGATTCGCCTTGTTGGCATGTAAGTCGCGAGGGAGGCGTCTGGGATCTCGTAGACTTTTCCGTTGCTGGACAGGAGAGCAAATTGGGGTCTATGCACGTGCGATCGCTGAAGACGTGTTAGACGAAGCGAGCAATATATTAGACGCGAGGAAGAATTATATAGAGTGCAAGAACGCATACTGAACGAAACGAGAAATTCTTTGGAAAGAATACACGATGTGTATTATATAGAGAATGATTTCATTTATACATACGTTATTAAAAATGTTTTGCAAATGTATTAAATGTTTTAAAGTTTTTTAATTAAAAAAACATATATCCTAGTAAAAAATATTATTCTCTTAAATTATTATATTTTTTAGATAATACAATCAAATATAATGATAGCTAATATTTTACGATAAAGTAGCTGTTGCTAATAATTCACTTCGAATGATAGATAGCAAAGTTCTTTTTAGACTTGATATATGTCGACACTGGCCTTATCTCGAGATATTGTACTATCGCCATATGTCACTACATCATTGGTTACTATCATGTTCTATGTATCTTGACTATTACGATATCATAATCGAGTCACTCGCGGAACTCGGCAGTCTGCTTCCACTTTGATAAGTTGCTCGCGTTTATACACGTCGTCTTCTTTACATCGTAAAAGCAAGTCAGTTCTATTGACGGGAATATCAGTACCGATACACAAGGCATCTGCCGCATTGTTGTTGTTGTTGTTGTTGTTGTTGTTGTCGTACTCGCGTAGCTGGGTACGTCATGTCGATCCTGCAGCGAAAGCAAGCCTCTTTCTGATGGCACGCTACGTGATTTCAATATGAAGGAGACAGTCAACAGACAGAAACGTGTCGCGTTGAGATACGACGAAGCTCGCGTGGTTGCATGAGTGCATGTATCTATGTAGATGCATCATCGATATTCGCAGGCTTCCTTGATAAAACGTCCGTTATCGGGTCTCCGAAATATTCAAGACGAGCTTTTATTTACGTTCTAAGATCGCCATGTGCAAATATCTATCTTATTTTAAAGTTCCGCTCGTTGTGATATGTATATCTGAGAAGAAGCTATTGGACTTGGATAGAAAAATTAAAAGAGAGGATATATGTATTAAGGGAGAACAAAAGTTTAATAGATCTTTATCTCATTTATGGAAGATAAAAGATTTAGGAAACGCGAAAGCTCAAGATTTATTGAGAACGTACTACTTAAATTGATTTTCTTTTGATGGGAAATTATTTCCGATCCAATTATCTTATAAAGAAAATTTTTAAAATACAAGTTATTAAATTGTACTTTAGAAATTTTTATAGAGGAAAGAGAGACTCTTTTAAAAGAAAAATTATCGAATTAATGAATTGGTAGATGCGATTTTTCCTTATGGCGAGATTTTTGATATTTATCCGTCACATACAAAGTCTTTTAGTATCTAACAATAAATGTCAAACTTTTGAAATGTGAGAGAGTGTCTTAGATTATTAATCGAATTCATAAGCCGAGCATTTCTCCTCCACGGCAGGTTTACCGTTTGCGTCTATGTTACACGTAAACGTACTTCATAAGAATAATATTTACGCGCAATTTTTTAATTTTTTGCACGTCAAGGCATCGCATCGGCAAGTCGGAATTCGGTCGCGGCACGTATACTTTACAGTGTTTACACGATTCTCGTCGGCGGATGACACTCGTGAGGATCTCGGGATTCTCCCTCTCTCTCACGTTCGCGCGTTCGGATATCCTGCGACATCGATACGACATCACGATCGTCGAGCAGCTTCTCGGAGCTGTCGAGATTCGCGACATTATATCGACGCGCGAAAGCGAGCGCGCGATTCGCGCACGGCGCTACGAGAGCACTTATGGCAGTTCGTCGAGCAATGGTGAAAGCAGCCGGGTTAACTAAGCGCGCTTGACATATGTAGGTGCAGCGCACCGTGCGATAGAGAAATCTTTGCGTGTTTATGCGCTTCTCACCGGAGCGTTTTTTTTTTTCGCTTTAGCATTATTTAACCGTGTATTTATTTGCAATCCCGTTTTATTTTTTTTGTTCGCAGCAATTAATATTTTTTCCCCTTATTAATAAATTCAATTTCATATTAATTGTTCTGCATTAGTCATTGCTTGATGGAACAAAAAGATGGAATATACATATATAATTTGCAGAGTTGTAGAAATTTTTCGTTGTGTTCAAGTAAAATATGCTCGTATTAATTTCCTGTCCGTTTTACAACTAACAACACGAGTCAAAATTATTAGTCAAAAATAGTAACACTTATCACAAAGAAACAAAGGTATCCGATTTGAATCGCTTACCCGGTTTTACCCTACTTTTCTACTACATATATAATATATGTATATGAGTTTAGTTGCGCAACAATTTTTTCAATTTTACATTCCAATGTTTAACACAACATTCTTTCTTTATATTACAGTTATATCTACAATAAGACATACAATATAGACAGTTTCAAGAAAATGTTGGCGGATTAAAATTAGTCCCAAACAGTTTTCCTAAATGGTTAATGCAAATATCATCTAATTTTATATTTGACAACTTGCTTGTAGTTGTAAGCACGTACAATTGACATATTTGATGTGAAAAGTGCCATAGTAATAATTTTAAAACGAACATGAAATTAATACGAACTATTTTATCTGAGCCTAACGGAAAATTTCTACAATTCCTCGTATTTTCTTCAACCAATGAGTATACTGAGCCCCTTCAAAGGAAACTGCATTTGCAGTTGCAGCTCGCTGATTTACAACGTTGCAGTCTCTCGCTGACGTTTAATCCTTTCACTTAGCTCACCGCGATAAAGACGCGCGCGTAGATGCACGTCTGAAAGCCCCATAGCGTAGAGAAAATTACTTACATTCAGTTAGAAAGTAATACAATGACACACTTAGATAGAAACCGCGCAAATAAAATATTGTAGGAAAGTGTAGCGCGCGTACCAGTTTGCGCGATAACCGACAAGTATATAAGTGTGAGTTTGGTGCAAATTAACTTCATGCGCGAATACAAAACGAAAAAAAGAAAGGTCTCAGATATGAGACCTTTTTTTTCATTATATGTTTCGTTTCTAAAATTTTTGATATTCTTAAAATATGACGTAATATTTTAACCATGCACCACGCATATGCATGATTTCTTATTTTTCTATACAATTATATTTGAATGCAAAAACACGATGCGGTATTTAGCAATGGAAAATACCGGCTGTATGATATTTCCATATGTAGAATGCTAAAGTTAAGAGAAAAAAATTTCTATAAACTGACGGGGCAACATCCCGCGGGTAAACATTTTTTGGCTTAAAATTTTTCTATATTACTATATGCATGAGACACGTGCTTCTTTATTTTTTTTTTACAAAAAAAAAAGAAAAACATTTAGAAGAAAAAATGTAAAGTTTGCTTGGACAAGAGTTTTGTTATAAAATCTGGGATATTTGTTGTATCGAAGCACATGTCTTTCGTGAAAGTTTCTAAAATTATGTAACAATACAAATTCAATAACTTTTTTAGTTTTTCTTTAAAAAAAAAATTTTTTTTTAAAGAGAAATTAAAGGAAAAAAAAAAATTATTAATGTGTTATATATAATTAATATTGAATACATATAATTATTTATATTGTCCGTGTATTATTCTATTTATTTAATTTTACACTTTTTTTATTCTCATTCTTTTCGTTTATTAACAAAGTAATGTGAGTATCAAGATTTGCAAGTTCAGCGACTTTAGCCGAAATTGAAACGCGAAGAAAATGTTCGCGACGTACAATTGCGAGATCACATCTCTCATAAATTGCGTAGTAAAAGGCGAGAGAATCGCTCGAAGCTTTAACTGATTTCCGAGTGCGAGGACTACTTGACGCCCGAGGATCGTCCGCGTAAGCCCGATAGAGTTGAAAACGAATGGCCATTGGCCGTTACGAAGCGCTTAGTCAGCCACTCGAACAAGTACCCGTCTGCACGTAATGTCGGACGTTGTACGATCTGTAGGTGGTTGACTTTTCACGAAGAAAATTCGGAATATACGCCGGTTATCTTTCCTCTTCTCTTTTTCTCCGTCTTCCCTTCCTATCTGCCGACTGAGGCATATCTCGTTCCTTTTATTGTTGGCCAGATTGATAAGCGGCCGCCGCCACTTCCTCCATCGTTGTAACTTTAACGAGTCCTTGCGTTTGAATCTTAATGACCTGCCTTCTAAACTTGGATCGCGCCATATTCGCGAATTACTCCGAGAGGAGACTATCGTATTGAATCGTCGGCTCGAATTGATGGCGAGCGTAATTCGTACGGTTGGATTCGAGGAAAATGTTAATAGCGAGTGCAAGATAATGAAGGTACGTTTGTGAAGAGTTAAGTATGGGAATAGAGAAAAGCTTAATCAGCGCATCGTATGACCAATGGAAAAACATCAGCTGTTGAATTGCCATATTTACGTAGCATTATTGAAAATCGAGTAATATAAAATAATATATTATTTTTAATAAAATGATATTACAATTTATATTTATTAAAAAAACGTACATATAATTATGGATATTTTTTTAAACAATTAATATTAAAAGCATGTATATTAATTAATTTTCGATATTAAAAATAGTTTTGATAATTTGTACTTTATTATTCTAAATAATGAGAAGGATGCAAGGTATATAAAAAAATTTGTTAATATAATATTTAATAGTTATTATATAGAAAAAAAGGGCAAATAATTACTGAATAATTAAAGATTAATTAAATCAAAAATCAATGTCGATAATTAAAATCAACACGTGTTGGCAGGATTCATTAATTAAAACATGTATAGAACGCAAGAACTCACAAAAGTTTTGCGTTCATGTATTATGATAGTAGCGGTTAAACATGCAAATAACTTCGCTTAAATTGACGAAGTTCCATCATCCGATTACAATTCCGTTCGGGATGTGCGAGCGGATCAAAAGTTTGATGCGCGTAACTTTCCGAGCAACGTGGTGGCGGTTCTCCGAAAGGATGAATGACAGACAAAGAGAGAGATCGAGAGAGAAATAGAGATGAAAAGTCATATTTGTAAACTTATGGATTCGCATTTGAACATTCCATTCGTTTTCTTTTGCGATATTATGCATTGTAACGTATCTCGCAGTTAACCCGCGCGCATACCGGCTGACAATAGCGAACGCACAATCTACATAGTGCTTTGTACAGGCTGCGTTTTCAGAGAAAAACGCATTTTTGTGTGCTACATAGATGTCGCAAATTTGGAGAAATGACTCGGTTTTCATCGAGTTATATATTCTCTTGAAAATGTGTGCCATGAAATATTTCGCGTTTGCGGTTTGAAATGACATTTCGCGATGTCAACAGTGCGACGCGATTTAATATTACATGGATTTAAACACAATTTAAATGTCATGCAAAATGCCTGATAGGCATTCCTTGAGCGTGATATTATTTAATATTTTTGCTAATTATAAACTTTATAATTAATCAATTTATTAAATCTGAATTTATATATATTTAGATTTATTAATTTTTTATTATATATATCGAGAAGCTATCAACAACTGCTATGCGTGTGAAATGTGACGTAACTGAATTTTGCGTCAGAGAGCGTGAATCAAACCTTAAAAAAAATTGAATTGTTTTATCGCAATCGTGTTTTTAAGAATATAGATCGTTTAGGAAGTGTACAGAAAGGTTATTCGGAAATAAATTGCATGTTACAAGAGCGTTCTTTGAGTTAGGGAATCTCTGTTATTGTCATTCGAATGCAAGTGACAATGGCCGGGAGCGGTGGCGAGTTTGTCGGCGGTCGGTGTTTTCGGGATGCGAATGCACGTTGCACGCGCGCGAGTACAGCTGCACCCCGCGGGTGTATGCATATTGAAAGGCTCGCCGTGTTGGCATTCGGCATTGCACCGCATATTACCCAAGGATGCACGAAATTCCGCGGCATTTGCACGCGGGACACACGCTGTTGTTTGCCGCTGTCACACGTAGCCGTGCACTCCCATTCCTGCATGTTTCAAAGGCCTCTGACACGGCCCCAAACTCTTTTCTTTCTTCTCTCTCAAGGACGAAAGAATATTGTTTGTGCATCTTTTCGTGATAGACACGTGCGCAAATGCATTTGAAATTTTGCATTTGAAAAGAGAAAAAAAAATGTAAGTCCGAGAAAGTACTTGTGAAAATCCAAATCATGAATGTGCGTAATTTTTAAGACAATAAACGAATTCTTAAAGTAACATCGAGTTTTCTAGCTTAGAGCTATATGTCAAAAATAGGCATATATAGAATTAAATCCATTCTATAAACAAACTCGGAAATTGATCTATTGAAAAAATTAATATTTTATCTCCATATTTATACACGTACACTTTTGTATCGAGAAAATAATTCTCAATCTCGGTAATCAGTCATATTTTGTATTAGCAATAAAAATGCGAGTTACCTTTTCTTCGCGAGTTTGTATATTGCTTTCTGAGTTTCATTGTAACTTCAAATTACGCTACTTTATACATCGTAGATGACGCAAACTTGTCAGATAAGAAGTTATCGTCGTAATTTATTCGCGTGAAACTATAACTTATATCAAGATAGATATCGCATCGTTTATTAAAATATGTGTTGATCAAGAACGATGTTGGTCGGTGTTCTATGAAGTATTAAGTTTTTATATAAAGAATTTTATTCGTAATTTAATATGTCGCGCAATATAGAAAATATCTTTAAAATCAAATTTATATTCATAAAATTAGATTAGAATTAGTGTTATTTTTAGAAAGAATAGCTGTTTGAATATAGAAGTCTTCAGTTTCTAGTTTAAATTCTTTTCTCATGGATAATAAATCGTATGGTATGGGCTTAAGATGTTACTTCCGTCAGATACGTTGTTAACAATCCTCGGATAACCGGCCGTCATTATTTTCACGAGTTACGAGCTTAACGAAATACGACGTTGCCCTCGGGGAGGGAGTTTTACTCCAGCAGGCGGTAAAATTTACAAGGAGCGGCTAGGATGCGTATAAATTCTCGAGGGCGAGGAAAAATTCTGAATAAAGTCCGAAAAAGAGAGAAAGAGGGAAGGAAAGGAGAAAAGGGGGAGAGGGAGAACGAGGGAAGTGCAGTCGAAAATTCTAACGTGGCGTATAAAGATTCTTTTTCCTGCGCTCCTGGATATTTCCTAGATAGAAGTCAATATAAAAATCCTTATATAATCAATATAATATGTAAATTCATTTAACGACACTGCTCGCGCACGTTCCAATAAATTATTTCGCACTTCAGATCCGTTCTATTATTTCACGTGACAAATTTGCATTCGATTGACTGTAATAGCACTGCGGAACGTCAGAAAAAAAAAACTTTTAAAAATTCGCGAGAATAGAAGAAGCAGAAAGAATCTCGATTTTTGATAAATGTGTGCCCATCTACCATTCGTATATATATACGAATGTATTATTGAATTATTTTTTAACACTCTTTGTATTTGAATATAATTTGTCATGTGATACGCGTGCGAAATTACTTTACGAGGAATGTATCGACGGGATAATATTTCGAAAATAATATTGCGATTATTGAAAGCTTGATTTACATCGACTAATTTTGATGCAGAATGCGCAGCGTTATAAAAAATGCACGGCAGAAGTTTTCGTGAAACGTGGCTGTTGTTTAGGGCGTCACTGACACGCGTCGCTGCTGTTAATTACCGCCCTCAAATCGCAATATTAATCAGCCTGCAACTACCTACCTATGTACCTACCTACACCGGTAGGGCAATTAATTTTGAATCGATCAATCATGTACCGTCGCAATGATGAATATCTACTGAATGCGTTCGCTTAATGCATATCCGCGTTACGAATACGAGCGTTAACTATTAAAATGATCGAACTGTCTATATATCGACGATATTAATAATTGCTACTTGCGTGCGATGATGGACAAGAGCAAATTGAATTACATTGCAAGTATTTTAAATGCATGATTTTTTTTTTTCAAAATAGTTAATATTTTTGATAGAGATTAACTGTGATACAAGCGAAGGAGAGATAAAATAAGTCAAAACAAATTTCTTGTTGTGATATTTGTAGTACATTATTGTAAATTTGCAGAATACTTAGCAAATTTACATTAAATTAATTAAAAGTTATAGAAATCTTGTATTTTCTTCTTTTCATGTTGAGTTAGGAAAAGCAATTTTGTTTCATAATATTACTGCACGCGTTATATTCCAAGGTAAACTGCGTGTATCGACGTTTAGCAAGTTTAATTCAGACACAAAATGAACAAAATAGAAACTTTATCAATGAGATCTCGAATAGCGGAGAATCAAAGTGTAGTTTTATTTCTATACTCAATTAGGCATCCTTCTCGATAAAGAAAATTGCGTTTAAACGCTGATAAAACGATTGAGAGCGGATATCTCTGGGAGATTACGCCGCGCGAAAGGAAGTCGGGAAAGCAGGAAAAGATACGAGATGACTCGAGTGGGAAATCTATGCCGGTCGTGTAACTCGTCATTAACCACGCTCGGTCATCGGCCGTTTTTTTTCCCGTATCGTCGCTCCGGGGGCTACCCGGCCGGCATGAATCCAGTCATTAGCGACCCCGTCTTCTTAGACGCTCCATCCCCGAAACAAGACGAAAACAATCCATTCGGCGCGAGCCTCTCTCGATCGTGCGTAATTAGTATCATTCAAGATGCCGTACCGAGAACATGCTCGCTCTGGAGAATAATGATCCGCCTCATTGCCTGCGTAATCATGAGATACCCTGTATACAAGCATGATAAAACGTAGGATCGTCGAGTTAGTCATGTTTTTTTTTAGCCACCGGCAGCGATCCGTTTATTCCGCCGCGGTTTGTTGCGCGTTCGCGAAATGACAACGCCGGAATAATCGCTTAATTTCGCGCGCATATCGATACATCGATGCCAGAATAATTACTTAATTTGGGCGTACATGACGATAATATTATATTATCGAACTAATTTATTTACTTAGTAATGCTAAAATAATTATTCAATTTGCCAATTGAAGATAATAATGCCGAAATATGATTAACATTTGTAAATTGGCATTGAACATAGAAATATCATGTAACTAAATATACGTACATATATGTATACTTGAAGCATTTGCGTAGAGAGAATGCGTGGTCGAAAATTGAGGATAAATTTTACAATGCGAAATATGCTTTCGACCTCATTAAATTACGTTCATTGTTTCACACGATTCGAATTTCCATACATTATCCAAACTCGTATTTTTTTTAAATTTATGATATATATATATATATATATATAGTGCTCTTTGAAAATAAAAGGCTCTCACCATCTTCGGTGCCGCAGAGTGAGATTGATCGTTTCAGCTGCGAAACTATACACGTACAGTGTACTCGTGAAATATTAGCGAGTTTACATTTTCCATCCCTTGGGTTGCCGAGTGGGGCTGCACGCTAGTATCATATTGCAAAAACGCAGTACCACTATAACTAACACAACACCGAGCGCTCTCTCTGTCTTTCTCCCTGTTGTCATACTGTAAAAATCGCTCGAAAACTATTGACTTGAACGTTGTATATGTTGTTTGAATAAAACAAAAGGCGGCGAGGCATCGGATTGTATGCGTCGAGAGTGCAGTTTACTTCAAAATAAAAATTATAGCTGATACAAGCGCTGCGGAATAAAAAAAACGCGATATCGGATCGTATATATGCGTTATTTTGAAAAATATCTATCCTATAAACATATTGGCAAATTGCCATTATCGGCATATTTTCTATTCCATTGGATTCATAAATTGGCAAACTGTATATGAATTTAATTATTCGCGAGGTCGATATTTTTCCATTATTAGCCGATTCACACGTTCATCGAAAGAGTCAATAGCTAGCCTATTTTCGCACATGACCTCGTATTTTAAATATTACAGCTGACCGTGTGTATCGCATGTATCTGAATTAAGCTCGGAAATATATTATATTTCGAGCAATTTCTACAAAGTAAAAGCTTTGTCTTCGCGTAATCAATTATTTCGTATATCGAGTTAAAATCGATATTTTATACGTCGCGGAAAGTCGTTATCAAATTTACATTTGTTAAACGCGAACACTGACGGACGAACAGTAATGTTCGGCCAATGGGGACAGGGGCGAATTAATGACGGACCTGGACAAATGCATCATCTGCATGTTGATTAGCGGCCAGACTATTGCCCGCAGCCTCCTTCAGGATCCACCGGAGCTCGATGGGCATATAATATGGAGCGGAAAACGGACGCGTTCCCTTGTTATTAACGTTCGCGTTTGCGTCCGCGTCGGTGGCCGATGTAACCATGAGTTACGTTTGACAACCGTTGCTAACGCCTGGAACACGAGTATGTGTCCATCGACCAGCTAATATTTTCATTGTCAGTCAATTATCACGCAACACGAGCGACATGCGCCACGACGAATGGCGCGCGATGGCACGCATCTGAAATTTCATATTTGATGGCTTGCTAGTAAATTTGACACATCCGCATCGGAAACGGGAAACAATTATATCGTAAATTATGGCTTGTGGCATTATTTACCTGCAATATTGCTCTTGTCAAGTCTAACGTCAAAAAAAAGATTATTTGTTTTTTTGCGATTTTATCTCGTTTAATATTTTTGTCAGTTTTTTTAATGTGATTTTTTTTTAATATGATGTAATGATTGACGCTAATTCTTTAATATTTAATTATAAAAAAGTATAATTAATATTATTTCAGATTAATTAAGTTAAATTAATGTTATCAGCTTTCGCTGAATGGGATTGTAATAATAGAAGAGGAAAATACACATATATATGTTACCGAAAATATTATATAAAGAATACTTTTTTGAATAAAGGACCGATATTTTAATAAGTTAGTTATAATTTTATACTAACGAGACTTATGTTAATGAGAGAGGATAAATTCCAGAAATTTTTATCGTAAAATTTTAATGATCTGCATCTCAGCTTTACGCTGTTATAAATCACTTTTAACATTCATTTATCTGAGGCGTTGACTAGTACATTTAAAATGTCAGCGTTTTTTTACCTCGCGAATGATAAAATCGGCCCGTAAAATTCCGGTGCATGGCTGGCGAGAGGATCTACGACTCTGAGAAACTCTCGACACGATTCCGACATGGGGTGGAGGAAAAAAAAAACGTGATTCCGAGAGTACATCTCTCGAAACGCTGAGGTAAATTAACCGTTAAATCGAGGTTTCGTCCGTGACGTCTTCGAGAAACTCACGAAACGAGAAGCCCGAGCCGCGCTTGTCCTCGTCGCTGCGAAAGAATTCTCTCTCTCTCTCTCTCTCTCTCTCTTCCAATCTCTCTCGTTCGTCGGGAAATGTATTTTCAGACCGCGGAGAACGTTAACGATCGTGCTGTTCCAGAAACAGATTTATTCTGTCAGCGCATTCAGCAACAGCGGTAGCAAATCTATTTCGAAATTTCGCATTTGTGTGCACACGTGTATTGTGTATGCGCGCGCGCGGTATCGAATAATAATTTTTGCCTTTTATTTTTGTTCGCGAACTTTTGTCTATTATGGCGAACGACGATACAATATATGCGAAACAATTACGTACAATTTCACGAACTTCACTGTTATGAATAAATTTTTGATGGATTGCCAATATATCGTTAAACACAAAAACTTGTCAAACGATGCCATATATAAAAATTGCGGCACAAAAGAAAGAACTGTATTAAAAATATCTGTATATATTTTATGTAGACTTTACATGTACACATACACACATATATATTCTAGTTTTATTTAATATAAGATATAAAACTATTTTTTTTAGTTTTTTTTTCTGTTTTTTTGGTTAATTTCATAATAAATAATTTTTCTAATATTATATATACGTGTGCATAAATATATGGTATCAAAGAATACATAAAATAAACACAATATTTTTGATTTTTCACATAAACCCCGATTCTTTAAGCATTCGTTAAAAGAAACAAATGTCGTTTTCTAATGTACACCATGTATATGCTATACATGTCATGGTTAACGTTAACGCTAATAATCCCGCCACACAAGCGAGAGACCGAGAGAATATTTCGCATAGCTGAGCATAGCGTTTCTTTTAGCGAGTAATAGGAGTCATTATGCCCGTCCACTCGTTTCAACTTGTCGCAATCGCGTACAAAATTCAAAGTCGACCTGCGGCTCATCCTTCATTCCGGCGGGTCTTAGAGTTTCATTAGTCACAAAACTGAGAACGGTGATTCAGCAGTGCGAAAGACAGCGGAGTATACGGTATCGGGCGCAAAGGGGTCGTGCGAAACGGGCCTAAAAGACCCGCGATCAATTTGTAGACCTTCGCGCGCCACGTTCCTTCCCCGCTTCTAATCTCTCGTCTCGCACTCTCTTGTCAATCTATCTCTTTGCTCTAGCACGTAAATCTAGATTGGAGCTATTTCACAACGTGATCCTCTTATTTCGTATTTTCTATTCACGCACAAATTATTTTATACTTATTATCTTAGAATACTATCTTTTTTCTAGCTGCTCAAAATGTTCAGCTTATTAATCAATTTTTTTAATATGTCCTTTTATCCGATCTATATTCCGTATATAACTTATTTTCTTTTTATTTTAAGAGAATAAGAATTGGATTTTATTTTGTATATATTATAGATCTTTGAAAATAATAATAAAAAGCGCATCTATTTAGATAATTAAATATGTAGTAATAAATTTAATTAAAAGAAGCAGCAAGTATAAATTATAAATTTTTTCAAATATATATTAGCGAAATTTCTATAAATGTGTGAGTGAAATTTAGAAATTAAGTTTTTGTTCATAGTCGGAATTTTAAATCAATTTTTTTCTTGTCATCTATTAAATAGAATTTTTTTTTCTTATATACCGTTAACGTTATAATGTTCTAAGCTGCTTCTTTGATGCGTACAATAAATTTTATTCCATTCTACTCATGACGAGCGACATTCTCTATTCACAAAATTGTCGCGGCCATAACGGTGTCGGTACGATCCTGACACGTGAGATTAATTACCGGTAATCTCGCATTAGATTATCGCGCGCGTATAGAGACGCGCGAGCGCGATATCGCGAAGCCCGCTATTATCGCTTTGAAAAAAATGTTCGTCGTAACAAAGAGGGTCTTGGCGCGAGGAACTGCGTTTCATTCTTAGAACGTTAGTCGCCTTGATCGCCGCTAAGTATACTTACGTAAAGGGATATCGCGCAACACGTACATACATAACTAACGTCGTCACCGTGTGTCGCCGTTTCACGTGTCCTCAAATAATTTCTTCCGCGCGAGTAGTCATCGTTACGTATTTTCTTACGTGTCTCCCCACGAATTTCTGAACAACTTGTTCTCGCACCGCTCATATCTCTTTTAGCACGTTAATAACTTTTTACGTAATTGTCCCGGTTAGAAAGAGAATATTAAGCTGTCAATTACGCGAGAGTCACACAAATATATATTATGTGTATAATTATTTCCCCAGTCGTGCAATATGACGCAACGGTAAAAAATCCACCGATCCACCGCTTCGCGGCGAGTGGTGTACGGCATTATTATTAAGGTCATGCGAGATTAGTCAGGCTTAAATTGAAGGTCCTAGCCGCAGTCATTTGTTGAACCTGTCCCGATAGACCGCGATCCTTCAAACTCGCATCGACGCGCTGCCACCGCCGGCTTTACTCGCCGGCTTTACGCTCGTTTCGGAATTAATGCCGGGGCATCCCCGCCGTCGTTCGGGTACCATATGAAATTCCACGGTTGAATGGATGGTGCCTTCCTCCGACTTGCATCGACCAAGTACATCATCTTCCGCGGCATCTAATATCACCGGGAGCGAAGCCGAGGATTCGCTCGTATAAAGGTGAATTTGCATGGTTCCTGGTTTAATGACCGTCCCGAATGAATAGCTTGAAGCGAACTGGCTTTCCCATATATTATCTTTGCCTTTCTTACCTTTGTAATCTCTCCGAGATATTTTATATATTTTTATATATTATTTTATACTATTTATAAAAATATATATTTACGTAATGTATATGAGTATAACGTGAATAGATTTACGGAATAGATGACGTGAAACTGTGAAGTAGGAATGTAGTTGTCATGAAATATGAATGCATCGCATATTATAATCATAAACTAACAGTGACTTCCAGGCAAGACTCGTGTTTCTGAGGTTAATACGCTGAGCGAGTGCGACGGCGGGCGCTACAATTCTTAGCGGGGGAGAAGGGAGGTCGCTATAATTAGAGATGACCCGGCTTGATACTGTCGCGGCGAAACCCCTCAAGACCCCTGGCGATGTGTCTTTCCGCGCCTTCTTCGCTCTGCTTTTCCGACCGTCACCGGCTTGAAAATTACATCCACCTCGAGTGCTATTCCCACAGGATGGCGGTCGTTCTCGAACTGATACTCGCTAGCTGCAGTTAACACTGATTTTATCTCGCGCGATGCTCTAATGGATACTTGTTGAATTATTTAGAAACGAAAGTATAAAGTTGATATACCATAATGAATAATCGCGCACACTTCGACATAGAAGTTTTCTTACTTTTTATATAATTTTATAATTATATAATAATAATAAAAATATTATATAAATTTAATTTAATAATACAAACTTTTGATTCAAAATTTTGTTAAGAAAATTTTGAAAGTATCTAAATATTTAAATTTAATTATATGTATTAATATTTTTATTAAAGAAAGAGAGAGAGAGAGAGAGAGATGTTTATATTCTGTAGATATCGGTTTTGAGAATCACTGTGCTTAACAATTTTTTTCTAATTACATGTCATTGAGCAAAATTTGTTAATATTTTATACTTGTATTTTGAATTTACATTTGATAAATTTAATCTTTGCACGCGCACGTTATGAAATTAAAATCATGTTAAAAAGGCATTTTTTTAGCGGAGTAATATATTATCGCAAATTGAATTCATGCATCGTCAATGCCATTTAATCAAGAGATGCGGTAGCATTTCGATGCCAAGTATATAAATCAACCTGGCTTAATTAACCTTTTCCGATGCCAGGGCTTCTCTCTTCAAATGTTCGAAGCGCACGATCAATATTGCAAATTCTAAATATGCATGATTTATTCAGACTTTCTGTATCATACACATACACGTACACACACGGCTTTATATATAGCGTGATAAAATACGATATGAGGGGGCGTATACTCGAATCACTGATCCGCATGTTCGCTTTGATTTCGCTGATTCAAAGGTCGATGTTTATTTTCGAACTCAGCTAACGCAACGGAATTATGAATAAAATCTACAAGATGAACGAGATGAACAAAATGAACGCGTTTAGCATTAAATGAGTGAGATAAAAACGCACTTCGTGCATTATAGCTTGCTGTGGATGATTGTTCCAATTTTAGTTTAATAACGAGCTGCCCTTTTTATCAAGACTCGGTCATCGGTTAGCCCGAGGTAACGAAAGCTTCATTCAACGATGAGAGAAACTCATATTCTTTTATCTATCTTTTCCTCGAGGGCGCAGAAAAGGGCGAAGTACGATAAGAAAAACTATTCGAAAACGACCGATGAAGTACTCAATCCTCGTTTTCCCGGTAATTTTCTTGTAACTTGAAGTGGCGCGCGCACGAGATGAGAAATTGCTAGGAAATTAGCACGTGGCGAGGAAAGCTCTTCGTGTTTGTCAGTTTTATTTCGCCGCGTTTCGATCAGCCGTTAATGTAATTAACTTGGCTTATAATTAAACGTCCGTTTTCTAAGACAGCACTCGAGATTTGACGATACATCGATTAATATTTCAGCGAGGTAGAACGTAGAAAAAGAGAAACAGGGATTAATGCATCGCGCACTATGTAAGTATAGTGACGATAATGATGATCTCCGCGACGATCAGGACGCGAAAGTCGACGCGGCGCGACCGACATGTTCATTATTTCGAGCTTGGAAAGTAGACCGGCTGTTATTAGCTTTCTACGATCTCTCGCAACTGCCTACATTAGACGTCTATTACTACGCGTACGTGCGCACTCGGCCATGAAAGCCGTGGACATCCCGACATCTCATTGCAGGACTCGCCTCGCTTCGGTAATAGAGCATAACCTACTACCTCTTAAGCGCTTACTTGAATTCGTGAATGATGTTTCAATTACTCTCGCACCAATGACATCTTCCAATCACATTAGGCGATAGGTAATTATTTCAGATGTCGGATAATTTAATATGTATTAATCTAATGTACTAATCTACTAAAGTATCATGTCACTGATACATAATGATAGATTAAAATTTATTTAAGCGGTTTACGATTGAAATTATAAATAATATTCTCGAGAGAAGAGAGTGAGAGACAAATTGATTTTTAAAGAATTTTTCACCAGTATTTTAGTTCTTCAAATAATATATAATTTACGTGGAAATATTTTTGCACTTTTTTTTGCAAAATAAAAATAAATCATGAAAAATTAGCTTTATCAATTGTAAGGCATTCACCGCAATCATTTATACTAGTACTTATGCTATATTTATGGATTACATATTACTGCTTATAATCTAACTAGTTACACTAATCAGTCGGATTCAATGTGCTATTGCCGAATAATCATGCAGTGATCGATCACGGACATTATATTTGAATCTTACGTCGTATGCTTTCGAGCACATAACTGAATATTTTATATATCTTATATTTCTTTTCATAAGAATATTGCATATTATGTATCAAAAATTGTCATTTTATTTTATATACGTAAATTTTTTTTTTTTTAATTTGTAAAATGTTAATTTAAACTTTAAATAAAACAAATAATGACTTTAGATTTATCAAATAATTGATATAAATAAATATGAGATTTTTTATTGCCATACATCTCCACTATCTTTCTAGATTGAAGCATATTTTTATATAATTGTCAAAAAATAACTCTGTTCTTTTTTATTTTTATTTTTTTATTTTTGTTTTATTTTGTTTATTTTTTTTCCAAAGTTACTCGACACTCGCTCGCGAAAACTTAATGAATTATAATCGCACGCACTAATTAGTAGAATACGCCATGGCACTCCGAACATTAATCACTCACAAACCTTATTATATGTATTGCAATAGTAAAATGAAATTACAATCGCACAATGCTATGTGACCTGAGAATCTCAGAATTCAAAATTAAATCATACAGAAATCGCGCGATATAACTCATACGTCATTTATTGTGATAACATCTGTTGCCAATAATGACATTGACATCATATTAACATCGTATTGACACTACGCTGATGTAAATTGGATCGACGAAAAGTTCAAAGCATGATGCGAGACATATTCGAATATAACGTCGTTAAAGAAACTATAATTGTCCGATTAAAAATTGTAATAAAATTACTTATAATTTTATTTCCCGTCGCTTCGATTTTTATAATTTATAATTTAGATCCCAATCGTGTTTGAAGCATTTCTTCATTCAAAAGTTCTTTTAGATTCTTATTTTATAGAAAGATATTCTTTCTTAATTTCAAATTATTCGATAATTCTGTTTTAATGAAGAGAGATATTTTAAGTTTTAAATCATTAAAAAATTTTATCTATCTGCCAGAAAGACTACGATGTCTATTCAGTTTTAAGTCTACCACTCAACTTTCACAATTTGCTATATATGTACAAAAACTTGAATAATAATAGCTCAAGTAAAATTAAATAAAGAGCTGAACAGAGCTCGGATAGTACCACTCTCTATTTGAGAAATAAAGAATATTATTCAAGTACTACTATATACTTTCCTTTCCGCTTAACAAATTTGCAAATATATAAAAATACTTGACATTCCTCTCCTTACTTTCGTCTTCCCTTTCTTCCGCTTATTATACCAGGGTACCATAAGGAAGATGAATCGCAGAAGATGTTTCGGTAGGAAATAATATCTCTTATCCATACCCTGGCGACCTTGTTCAATTTAGATACCATCGATTCGAAGGGGCACCTGACGCCCGCGCAATTAAGCCCTGAAACATGCTGTTCTCACGAAATTGAGAGGAGCAGAGGAGGAAAAGGAGATTTCGTTCTTTATGATTCCTTTCAGAACTCGATTTCACTGAAAATAATCCATCTGATAGGCACGCATATTATTCCTACCCACATGCGGAGAATAACGGTCGACCTCTTTTATAATATTACCGCATTAATATTCGTTTGCCGCAGTTTATTTGTGTCCATTCGCCCGTGGCGCGACCGACCACCACAACCTAATCCTTTTGAATAATTAATTGCCCCTTTCCGACTCTCCCCGAAAACCGAGCAGCCGTGCGCGTTAGACACGCGTACTTGGCTTATACTTTCACTTTTTTACCGTTAATTATTCTTTATCGCCGCGAAACTTGCGTCTGATTTACCTTCATGGCTTACATTCCCGCGCTACAAGTTTAAAATCGATAATGTACTCTTTACTTGATTTGAAAGTGAAAGTATACATGTATTAAAATAACTGATATTTCTAATCTTAATCTCTAGGCACCTAGTCGATTATCACGATGCGCAACTGTAATTTGACATACTTGTGCAATATATAAATTTTAACTGCTATTAATTTCTTTTTCTTTTTTATACATTACTCAAAAAAAAAAGAAAAAAAAATAGGGGACATTTATCATATCCTAAAAATTGGGCTATTTTTGAACCGCTGAAACTCGATAAAAAATCATTGTAGACACAAAATTAAAAAAACATTTTAAAGCTTGAAGTTTAAACTTTAACGCGCTATCAGTAATCTTTTCAATTTTTTTTTTTTTTTTGTTTTGTACTTTAAGAAAGAACACATTGTTTCTTTCCTTAAATTATGTATTTTTGACATTTTGCAACTCGATAAAAAAATTTCTTTTAAAAAATTTAACTCAAGTTCCAGTTTTCAAGTTTTGGTTTGAAAATAGTTCAATTTTTAGGGTATGAGAAGTGTTTCCTATTTTTTTCTTGAGTAGTGTAATTTTTCATATAATTTTCCGATTATTTTTGTATTTAGTTTGCATGAAGCAACAATGTTGTGAAAATTATATAATTTTCTTTAAATATAATAACACAATCACACTTGCAATACTATTTCATCGTTCGGCATATGCACTCTTGAATTCGCAATAAATTTCAATCAATCCTACCTGAATACTTCGCGCAAATATAAATAACAACGGAAAATGCAACTGGTCTAATTGTATTATGACGAAATGAATTTCATATTGCTACATGTAACAGCGTAGAACGGAAATATCAACATCAATTTTATTATTTTGTTATATCCTAATTTAATCGCGGAACAAAAATTGTACGTGTCTTTTATTGATGAAATTAATTAAAGTCTATTTTCTCGAACTTTTGTGAAAGAAGAACACACATCAGCGGTGTAGGCAATGAAGAAGGATATTTTGAGAGTTGATTGGAGAAAGAGAGAGGAGAGAAGAGAGGCAAACTTTCTCCCGGGTGATTGTCCTACTAACCGCGATATTATCGAGTGGAAGATTTCTATGTATATTTCTCCTCACCCGCTCATCGGTTTCCCTTCCAGTGATTCTTTTTGTCTTCTTTTGCGTTTCTATTTGACCTCTATTTTCTATCTTCTTTTATCTAGCTGGCAATATAGTCTGGCCGCGGTATATTTCCGACAGGGTGATGCGACTCGGGATTTGGCAAGATTCACAAAGAGAAATGCACTCTCATGACTCGCTGCTGCATCGAGACTCGCTGCAGAGAGATATCGAAAAGTGCAAGCGCGCAATCGTATGATCGAGTAAATGCGACGAGCGTGTGATCGAGCAAATGCGACGTCGGACGAACGTGTTATTGTTCATCCTGGATACCTATGATTGTGCAAATATTTTTTTGTGGAAAAATAAATATTTAAAAAAAATAACGTAATAGTTTAAAAGACATATTATTAAAAAAATCTTATTAAAAAAAAAAAAGTTATTTTACAATTTTATAAATTATTCATATAAGGAACTGTAATTTTTTAATAAAATCGTAATAATTTGTTATAATCTTTGAAACACCTTTCTTCACTTTCTTTGTCTAATTTTTAAAATCTTTTTCTTTTATCGAGGTCACAATTATTTTTAATAATAAAATAATGTTTTTAAATTGCACATTTTTAAAACGCTGTTTACTTTCTCTTTTTTTTTCAATCTCAAATATGTACTGCAAATCTATGTAAATATTTTACGAAAATATTGTAAAAGATGTTAATATTATCCATTGTAGAGAAGTAATAATTTCAGGATTTACATATACATATGTAAGCCTACTTTTTTACGCAGACTATTTAGCGCCCATAAGTCAAATTTGTTATAATTTTTTAAAGTATTTCCGTGTAGTAATGTTATTTCACTATTTATTATATTTCAATTATAAATCATTAAAATTTTACATATCTCTTTCTAAGTATTGTGTAAATTTGACTTTATCACAATTTATTAAAAGCGTTTGTTTTTAATCAAGAATTTATATGTAATTACTATTAATTAATTTTTGTTTATGTATTTAATTGACATTTGCGCAATAATATATTCGCAAGTGTATTGTTTATCATAAAATATTGTCGCGCACGTTAGCTACAATACGAAATGCATTTGACATGTTTACACGCTGTTCTCTCGTTGCAATATTGCGTATTTTGCTTTGTCTAAAGAGAAAAAATATTGCATTTTGTGAATGGATTTTCAAATAATGTCGAAACATCATCTGTCTCGTTTCTAACCATGCGAATGTTATTGACTGGATCTATAAGAGCGCGATATTGATGTTATACAAAATAAAATGCCGTTGTATAACGTTACATTTTGGCACACAGTCGATGCAACGTATAAATAACCCGTCAGAGCATCGCGCGCGCGCGCGATAAGCATGTGACGCTACATATTAAAAAAGTTTAATTAAATATTATATTATTGACAAGGTGCGCAATGCATACATCAAATTTTAGATAGCACGTTGTAGCGAAAAATATAAACATTTTTCTCTATCTCATAAACATTTTTTATTTTGAAATATGTTTTAAAAATAGTACACGATTATCAAACGTCAGAATTGCTTCTATTTTCTTGCTTTGTTTTTCTCTTTCTCTCTTTCTCTAAACAATTAGAAAATTATCATATAAACTGCTTTGGAATATACTCCGTTTATTTGCGCGAGCAATTTTATAACTTCATAATAAAAAAAGGAAAACGCATACCGAGGATATATCTAAAACCGATTTTCGTCCTAGTGTCCCTCTATTTTTTGAAGGAAATGAGACAAAAGGGAGAAATAAACATTCGGACCTTGACTATTGTTCCCCAAGGTGCTTTTGATTTCCAAGCACTGAATATAGCTGTGAAATGACATCGTTCGTAGCTTGCCAAGGTAAAAAAAAGGAAGAAAAAAAAATAAAAAAGGAGCGAAAAAAGTAAAGGACTAACGCGAGGAGGGCCAAAGTTTTGGATAGAGGGATGATCTTCTCTCCGCCCACTTAACTAAACGAAATTTTCTGCCGACTTTTCACATCATCTTTCCGAGTTTTCACTTACTTAGAGAGAGCCGCGCGATAATAATCGAAATTGCTTTGATTATAAGATATTGCGAATTTTAATGTAAATATAAAAAACAAAATTTTTTTATTATTGTATTTTTATGTGTGAGATAAAAAGTGGATCTATTTTAATTATATTATAAATTCCTCACTTCACCTTTTGATTGTTCCGCCATTATCCGAAATACTTTTGTATTTATTTTCTTTCTTATTAATTTCGCAAATATATAACAAATAATTAATAAATTTTAAGTTATTCACTTTACAATTATTCCGCTGTCGTCCGATGCTTTTGCCGAGTTTCTTCCTGTCTTGTTTAGTCTTTGTTATTTTTCTATGGCATTCACATGACATTTATTTACGAAAACGCGGGTAATTACAATCGCTTCCGCTCTACTCGATAGAATACGATCGCGCGACATTTTCATTGTCTTCTCAACATCGATCGCATATGAACCTTATTATATTGCGATAATAAAACGTAGAAACTACACATAAAACTGAAGAATCTTAGAACCTTAGAATCCAAAAACTGTGCGATCAAATTCACGCGTTACTTGCCACTATGACATCTGTTCTCAACAATGATACCGCATTGACATCGCATCGATATGCTAATAAGA
The DNA here is from genome assembly GCF_021464435.1 of Cataglyphis hispanica. Taxonomy (NCBI): domain Eukaryota; kingdom Metazoa; phylum Arthropoda; class Insecta; order Hymenoptera; family Formicidae; genus Cataglyphis; species Cataglyphis hispanica. Next base: position 15,256,555 of record NC_065954.1, on the reverse strand, counting down.
CGTATTATTTGTAATAAAACATAATAGTGAAGAAAAAAATCAATCATAGAATATTACTTGTCAGGATGTCGGTGACAGTGATTCTGGCGTTATTATCTTCTCGCTCGAATTTCACAGTTGTCATTCGCGTGATGAAATCCAAGCGGACAGATAGTTATAAACGTTCGATTACGCGGATTGATTTGTCTATCGCGCACATTATTTTTGGACTATCTTGGGATTGTGGAAATCCTACGACCGATGTATAGAAACCCCAAGAGGACGATATATTTGCGGACTTAATTGAGTGCACGTCGCGTTTCCTTCGCTCGTTTAGAGCCCCAATGTTATCTAAAGGGAACAAGGTAGTTGATCGATAACACATCGCTTGCGGATTAAGCTCTTCTGGTTCTAGTGTGCACGTGCATCAAATATAGACGTAGAGTTTGCAGTCAATAAGAAATTCGAAACTCGTCAATAACTGCATATTTTGTGTAACAATTTCGCGAATATTTTTTATTACTAAGGAGAGAGAAAGAGAAAGAAATAGAAAAAAATTCCGCTTCGCGAAAGCGGATTTTTCAATATGCTTGTATAAATCTTGAAAGCTTTGAAGATAAATAAATAGCATATTATAATATACTTTGCCAAACGTATGAACGTTGATAGAATAATAATAATCTTTTCGTCTCTCTTCGCGTCGGTCCTTGACCTTCTCTCACTTTTTACATGTCATTAGTGGAGCGTCTTCGATACACCGCCAAGTATATAAACAAGGACATGTTGTTATTTCTTACATGTTTTTGTTCTATGTTTTGATCTATAAACATATATTCTTAAATGTATTTGTGATCTCTAAACGGTTATCAGATTATGATTTGATATGAAGTTTTTGTAAAATTCTGATTAATAATTTGAATAGAGAGAGAAAGCGCATTCATCGTTTGTTATATTTAGTTTTCTATTAAATGGATTAAATTAATTAGTAGAAATAATAAAAACATGGGAGTTTCTGTAAATATATTTAAATAATTTTTATAATTTATAATTTTTTTAATGTTTGATTACAATGTGCTCTCTTAGTATTACTTGATAATTTGTCACGCCTACGCATTTAGATTCTATTTTTAACTTTTCAGTTATTTCATTAGCAATTAAATATTTGATGTTAGAGATTATAGATAATTTATTTAAAAATATATGGCTTTATATAAAGATATATTAACATGATTTTATATCTTTCCATTATTTGATATATATATACGATATTTGTATCAATTTGCGGTTCTCATCATCGCAAGCAAAATTATTTTGTCAATTGTGGCTTACCAATTCATTACGATTATTATTACAATAACTCTTGTCAAGTTGTTTCAACATTGTAATATCCTGTCACAGCGAATTGATATGAGTACCTTTCAATTATCTAGCATGTATAAAAATTACATTATTTTGTCATTGTCATTATAATAACTGTTATGTCAATAGTATTGCCATTAATATACGTACAGAATATTAGCGCGGCATCGAAAAGAATTCATGTTTTTGTAAAATTGATTCGAATCTCTCTCATCTATTTCTATAACTTGTAAATGCGAGGAAAAACGTATATCAAGACTTAATCGCGTCGACGTCCCTCTTCACAAAGCGCGCACGGTCGCCGATAAAACTACGTTCTTGTCGAGTTAAGTAAGCACCTACCTACCTATCTACCACCTACCTCCGAGACGACTATCGGGGTAGCCAGTCGCCGAGCTAGAAAGTAAGACGGGATAAGATTACAGAGGAGGTAACTTTGCGTCACGAGAATAAAAAAGCTCTTAGAGCGATTTAAGTGTCCGGGAGAGTAATCCATAAGCTTTAGTTTCGATTCCCTCATGGGGATCCCCTCAGTTGCCTGTTGATTATTTTCTCTGGAGGAACCGCTCCACTTGTTTGCTGCACTCACTTTGATTAGCGCGCTGCACCGTTGCATCCAATCTGGCTTCTTTATTTACACGATGATCCGCCATCGCGCTGACCAAACACAATTATATTTAAAGAATTTAATTTATATTGAAAGAGACTTTACTACTCTAATTTGAAAAGTTTTTCTCGAGAATCATGTGATACTCTCGTGGTAGCAGAGTTACTGTCTTGCTGGTATAATTTAGCCCTTCCTGACATTATTTCTAAATATGTGGCAGACTTTTGCCGCCATGAATCTCCGTCCGGCCTAATTGGAAAAGTCCACCTCGTACTTACGTCGAAGTGGAGGCGATTGAAATTTCCGGGCACGTAACGCGTTTGTTTCCACTGAGAAAAATATCCGCTACCTCTCTACCGTTCCACCTCTTCTCCATCTTTCTCTTTTTCTTTCTTTTTCTCTGTTGCCGTATCATCTCGCGCATCGCGTACCGATGCATCCCAAGGATTTTGTGCCACGTGCTGCGATTCGTATTCAGCGTCGCGAGACGCAGAAGGATCGGAGGATCTGCCTTTCCAATCCTTTCGGTCTCGTCTTTTCGCGTACTCGTCAATTTTTCGAGCTCTTCTCTCTCTCTCTCTCTCTCTATAGCTTTCGCTTCGCATTTGCTTCCAAACTACTGGAATTCAATTCTACGTAGGTAAGTTTTTCTTTGGAAACGAACGAAAGAAAGGTCGCGACATTAAGCAAACGTTCGTAGATAACTACATCTTCGAGATCTTCTTTCGCGTCGATTTCCTCGTTCTTGATATCGTTCCCAACGGAATTCGAAAGTCAAGTGCGCATATTCGATGGGCAGCAACACATTCGGAGACGTGAGGGAAAGTTTCTTAACTCTGATTCGAGCTACATGAATTTTTTTAGACTTTTTTTAAGGTACATAAACGCACGGCGATTAATTTCTAAAATGAATTATTAACATCGGAAAATATATATTCTGTAAATTTTATGTGAAAAAAATCTTTAAGCCTATATCTATTATAGATAATGTATAATATTTATGTAACGTGTTCTATTTAGAGAAAATAACGTTGCTTGTTTGAGTTTAGAAAATATTTGAGAGATATTTTATCGCTACGGACAGAGAATTAGCCGCTTGCAGTTTTGCCCCACAATTTATGGGGACGTCTGGATTGCGTGTAATTGAAGTAATCTGCGCTGTGCAGCAAAAACTTTCTTTTAGACAAATGATTGCCCGGACGAGAAAGCGGTTAACTGCCTTACTGATTCGTTTACTTTCATAGAAGCGTTTTCGCGCGGTCTAATGGTTGTTCGAGAGAGGTGTAGACGGATAACAAATTACCATCTTTGCTTGCGCAAAAGTACTTGCTGTTGCAATCAAATATTATGTCCGTATAAGCTAATCTTGGAGCAAAATTCAGTCGGATGAATCATATTTATTATAAATGATGTAATAATACACTTGTATCTTATTGCCCATTTGTTTCCGAGACGCTTGTTATCTTTGTTGTATTTATACTTTTATATTAACCGGAATTGTGTATAGAAGCATTGCCAATAATTTTCGGGCCGAGCAAAGCGAAGATTTGCGGCGCGAACGCGCGAATGACAATACATTGGGAAAGTTTTCTGCGCGCGGAATAAAATTTTCTACCCTTCGTACCTCCTTATTTTCTTTAAATGGGAACGCTTTGTCCTCCGCTTGCGCCCCCGAAGAAAATTAAACTTCAGAACTATCGTAGTTTAGAGGGATTATTGGGAAATTGCAAAAGTTCACCATTCCTCAAAGTTTACGACTTCACCACCTTAGCGCGATTCGACTGGGCAATTTAAAAGTGTAATAGTCTATTCGCGAATAAGAGAGCTCAATAAGTGAGGAGATATCGACAGTTTGCGTGACAATACTAATAATAACTCGTCGCGACGATTTCTGGCAGGAATTTTGGATCGCGTCGAGTGCGTTGTGTTTAAAATAAATAATTATTATAATCATGTTTAATTTTGCGAGCATACATTATCTGAAATAATTTCTTCCTTACGTTGCGTCGAAAACGCGTAACGTGATGTGCGGGCACGAAATGGCATTATGTGCAATTGTTGATCCTCTCAGGGACACAGGTTACGGCGCCCGTGATGTATGTATATCGGGTATCGATCACGGCCATCATTGGCCGAACGTATCGTCACGTTCGACAAACAGTCGTCTCTCTCCCGCGTCTCCCCTCTCTCCGTCTCCGCGCTTCGAATTGGTGATCCGCGACTGCTCATAGAAATTCAAACGAGTATTGTCTGACAGACACTGGGCCTTCGTTTTGCTGGCTCCCCGTTTCCCTCGGCTTCCCGGACGTAATTACTCTGCGTCCCAACGCGACGGGACGCTAAGTGAACCGTTTCAGGGTTCAGGATGGAAGGGATAAAAGCGAGTTTACATGTTCGCTCAAAAGTGTTGAGTGAATAACAGTGTTAGTTAATGCACCGTTTACGAGATATGACTCGTATATACTCAGGTGTCTTTCCTGGAATCTATTAATTATCCTACCAGTTAAGATTTTATTTTTATCTATAAAAATTGATACAAGTTTTTTTTTCTTTTTTTCTTTCTTATTTTTTGCAATTTTCTAAATTTATATTTGTCAAAAAATGGAAATTGCACGCGACTTGCATTACATGAAAAACTTTATATGAAATGCAAAATCTTAATTATTTTTAAATATAAATTTAAGATTAGATAGAGAAGGGAAGGAGCTGTTTAATTAGACAAAATTATAAATTTAAGCTCTTTTTATCCAGAATAGTGTACCATCACAAAATACACATCTCAATGCAAATTAAGTTCAATCTTTCGCTTTGAACGACAAGCCGTGAACTCGACTCAAGTATCGCGTCTACCTTTGCCGTATCGACACACAAGGGAAGTGAAACTACGGCATGGCCGTGCAAGAATAGTCCGGCTTTTTGTGTTCAGAGTACTACTAACGTGCCGCACCTTTTCCCCTGTCTCTCAGCATTAGCCTAAATGTACGAGCGAACGTAGTGGGACGACTTCTCCGGGAACGTTTTTGCCGAAACTTCCTCTTAACAGTCTCGGAAGCAGCGTCGGTCGCTTTTTTACCTTAACAGACCCGCCCTCCGTTCTCGCCACCCTTTGTTCCGGCGTGGAAATTACTCGATAGAGATCGCCGTGTTCAGAGAGTAACGGGAGGACAATACGAACTATCCGGTAGACAAGATAGAAGTGTTGCTGTCGCTCGTTGTTTGTCGTCCTTGCGTTATTTGTTGCTCCGGCGTTTGTTGCAAGGGGGAATTCGCCTTGGAGGAGCGAAAAGTGCGAGGCCAACGCGCATAAATCCACCAGCGGGACGCGCGCGTCTCCTGATTTACATAATCCGTTTTCAAGTGGCGGCGCTTTTGCTCCTTACACCGGGGCTCTTTTGTTAGCACAGGATGGCCTGTAACACGACACGCGCGCTTCAGCTTTGTAAAATTTATTTAAACAATGTATTATAGAAGAATCACTTGCGAAAATGACGAACAAATTGAGAAACGTTTACGGATTTTTTAGTTTTTCAAATATAATATTTGGGATAGTTGGATATTTATATTTATAGCGATCCATTTCTTTAGGCATATCGAAAGTATATTTTCTATAGCTTAGCGTTCGCGAAAGACGCAAATAGAAAAGTCGATGACCGAGAAAGAGAGAGAGGAGGATCGCGGGAGAAACCGAACTCGGTAACAATTCGAATGACAGGTGCCCCAGAACTTTCACGGAATAATGATTCACAAACGCACGTTTTGAGATTCGAGAAACGATTTGAGATCGCGACAAACAAAACCACGAATCGTACTAGTAGCATCGAAAACAAAAAGGCGACTGGAAACGAAAGATAAGGTCGAAAATAATGATCGCGCTATAAGGATTAGACTGTAATCTGCTTTGGAACTTTGCTGGAGGCGCCTCTTGCTATTTTACGCGCGCTTTTGTTCGACGCCGCGTGACTGTTAACGATGTGTTTGTCACTCGTCGAAATTTGCAGAACGATATTTTTTGCATGTAAATGGCTTGGCATATTATTCCGACAAATCTATTACCTTTTTATATTTTATGTTTACTTTTCTAATTAAATTATTCCTTTGTTTTTATATATACCTTATTTTCTTTATTTGTAAAGCAGTATTCTTTAAATTTAAATATTCCATAATATTCGAAATTAATATTTTAGTTATTGCTTTATCTTTTATATTTTTTGTTTTTTTTTTTTTTTTTGACACTTTACAAGTAATGTTCGATATAATATATTAATACGTTTATTTCGCTCCCGCGATTTTGATCAATCCGTCAAGTTTGTGAAAAAGATGACGCCATATCCGTTCTGGCACACGCGAAGAAAAAATGAATATTCAGTCTCGTCCATAACAGTCACGACAGTTTTGTCGATTGAGGATTATCGATTCGCGTCACGGAATAGAATGGCACCAAAAGGAGGCAAGGAGGAAACAGCGGCGATATCGACGAAGCGATTGTCGTTCACCGAGACGTGGAAGAAGGACAAAAAAGAAGTAAGCGGACGCGATGAAAAACGCGTTATCTGAAACGTGACGTACGATATTAGCGTGGTACTTTTAAGATTGATCGCTTAGAAAATTTACTATGATTGATAAGACTTCGCGTGCGCCATCGCGATTTCGTCGTAAAGTGGAAAGGAAGGAAAGAGGCACTTTTTTATTTTTTTAGCAATTAACCATATTATATAATCGGTTCTATGTGTTTAAAATATTATATTCAAATTTTAATTTTTTTTTTAAATATACAAAACTTTATCGTAGGAATTATATTATTTTGACCAATTACAGACGACAAACCAAAAACACTGTTTGTAATTTTTATTATTTGATGCTTCTCACATTGACATGTTTAACACGCAATTAAAAGACTCGAATATGTTTCCCCGTCCCTTTGAATAATACATAATTTTGCACGATTTTTGATACAACGTGTTTTGTGTGATGCGGCAGAGAAAAGGGTGATATTATCAAGAGTACATGGTGATTTATTTAACAATGCTGCGGCAAGCATTATTGCAAATATATATTGCAGCTGCCTCAATCGCATTAGTCTGGCCGCAATTTTCTGCGCCACGCACAGTTACCACATGTATAGATATATATAAATAGTGATAAGGTAAATTTAATTTTCCATCGAGCAATCCATTAACCTGGCGCTTTTGCGGCCAAACATAGGATGATGCCGGAGAAAAGGGATCAAATTTTGTTGCCGAATTTTCGGGAAAATTTTAAAACTAAAATATAACAATTTTTTTTTTTTTTTAATAGCAAGAATACGCGGAGATTAATCAGATAGAAGCGGATAGATTAAATACATATAAGCAAATGTGAGATTGAGATAGTTTGTTACAAGAATAGAACAATTTTACGTTCCTTTAATCCCGCACGGCAATGCTCGACACGTTAACGCATCTTTTCAAAAGGACCATATTCGTAGAATGATTTCGAGACACGTGCTGGAATATATGCGGTCATCGGCCGACGATATGGACCCCGACGTCGGATGCATTTTCCAGGGGCAAGCGGGAGAAGGGAAGCCGGCTATTTGTCCAAGTTATGCGCCGTTCCGACCACGGGCCCGTCGTCCGCACTAGAATGCCGGGGGTCTTGCATACAGTTGTCTCTGTCTTTCAGTCTCCGCGTAGATCGATCGGACCTCTCTCAACTTAAACAAGAGACTCGCCCGACGTTTGACCCGTACGTTTCCACGGTAATTTCGACCGCACTTTAACGGATGCTGTCGAGAGCGGCGACAATCTGCGCGTTGATGCGCCACAAAATGCTGCGGACGCGATGGCTGGTGCGAACGATGTGACGGGACTATTCGAATAAGTATTTAACGCGACCCGATCGTTGTCACGATGTATGGGGTGTCTCACAAAGATCTCACATGCATCAGTGACGAAAGTCGAGAGATATATATTTTCGATAGATTTGATATTTATATTTTTTTCCCCCTTTTATCGAGTTTGTATGTAATGGCTGTACGCTGGTTTACGCACGATTGAATTATGGCTTTGCACGATCTGCATTGATCATAATTGCAAGAGAGGTTGTCGTAACGGTAAGGTTGTCGACCGTGTCGTGTTAATGGCCATTGTAATCGGCATTAGAACTCTCGTAGTGGAGTTCGTGAGAGTTTACAGGAACGAGCGCGCCACGCACGAGCGCCGTTTAAATCGCAGTTCCGGGAAATTAATATGATGTGAAACCAGGTTGATAGACCGCGCGCGTAACTGCGGCTGTTCAGCTGTACATACGCATTTGATGCTGCATTGTCGTCCTATTAGCTCGATGCTGCGCGTCGCGTGGTGTAGCAGCTCAATCATGCGAAGTCGAGCTCATTGAGCGGTGCAAAAACAAACAAAATATATCACGACCGCAGCAACTACATAGATATTTATCGCCTCTGAATAAAACAATCCACGTTCTGAATTGGATAACGAAATGGCTTTAAAAGATATAAGTTTTAAAAAATGCACTCGTTATATTTTTTTAAATAATTTAGAAAGAAAATAGTCTATGATTTTTTATAAAAGAAATGTGCATGAAAAATAATGTTTCGTTAACCTCTGCTAATCATTTTTATTTATCTGTTTGTTACATTTGCAGAGTATTTATATACATTTTTGAGAGAGGAATTATAATTATTGTGCGCAGAGAAGAAAATTTTGTTCCGCAATTGTCTTGCAATTTTTGGTTATTTTCAACATCGACTTGGTGTGCACGTGTTCGTTACGATGAAATGCACGCTGGATTCATACTTCGCCAAATGGCTCGATTCCATCGGATATGACGTTATACGACGTTCTCCGCAACGTCAACGCGCTCTCGATTCAGATTACAAAAGCATTTTCTTTCGCGCAAAAGCTGACGTAGCGACCGACGGCGCGAGTATGTGGTAGTCGACAAGTGAGGAACAGACAAAAGTATAAAACGGGAATAAAATGGGTTTAGAGAATAGAGGAGGGACGTGGTGGTGTGTGGAGGATCGCGCATAAAGAACACGAAAATCCCGTCTCAACAAAAACGGCCTGGTAGAGCACTCGCGGAAGCTCCTCTTTCCTAAGGGGAGATACGTCTTCCCGAATCAGTCCGCGGAAGGAGAATCGCCAAGGAAAATAGTGCTCGTAATAATCCGCGACGAAATAATGCCACTAGACAAATTGTCTCGGTCGAGATTTTTCTTTTTGATGTATATCTCTCCTTAAAAATCTCATACAATATATCTGATACACTATACAATTTCTGAAATATTATTTATGAAATTTTATTCAATTTTTTCACAATCATATTATAATTAATCCTTCAATATACAAACGAATTTTTATTTTACGTAAAAAATTTATATGTAATATAGTTTAGAATGATTTTTACTATATATGCGTATTTTTTTAGTATTTGTAGAAGACGATTTGAATATAGAACGATTTGAGATAAAAGAACCAAACGATAAATCAATATTCTGCAAATTGTACGTGTGGCAAGAAAATAGGAGTAAATGCAGGTTTATTCCGACTTTCAAAGTGCATTGAAATTAAATATCAGTTTGAAGAAGGATGGGAGAGATAGATGCGAGACGAGTCGTCGTTGTCGCGATCGAAGCGAATGCATTGTGCGACGAACGGAAGCATATATGCAAAAGACGGAAGTTTTGCGGTACAGGGTGCGGGGTAAAAGCCACTCGCGCGGAAAATCACAAAGTCGAGCGACGGTCTTACGTTCGTAGATCGCGACCGCGATACGGGCTATTAAGCGTATGCAAAGCGGAGTTAATTTCATTGAACTTTCCAAGCAAAAGTTTCGCGCTACCATGAAATGTGGCGGTGATCTAAATGGGCTGGCGATGATGGAATACGTAATGAGAGACCGAAAACTATAGATATTCTGATTGAAATATCTCTTACCGGGCAACATACTTAAACACTGATTTGCATTGTCCGTTTTGTTGAGAGATGCCAAAGTTGAATATCATTGAAATCTGAAAAGCGGAACCTTTTGGCTCGCGATCGCGAGCAGTAGAAATACAACTTTGATGCAAATTAATTTCCTACGTGAATATGAAGTGAAATATTACGTCGAGAAACGTACCAAGATATGTATATTTTTTAATAACGCATATTTTAATTTATAATTCTTGTATTTAATTTTTATAAATAATTTATAATTATTTTTCTATTAATATGCAAGAAATTTCTCTTTTAATGTGACATATTGTATGCATTTAAATTTGATTAAAATTAACTATAATTTTATTATATACAAAATTTTAAATTTTTCCTCTAAATTGATGAAAAGATGAACTTATTAAATTTAATGTGACTTACAAAATATTCAGTTTGATGTATTAAAAAAAAAAGAGAGAGAAAAAAAAGTACTAGGAAAGACATTCGTGCCAAGAATCGCTTCGTGCCGGAAAACAACGTCGGATTGTAACGCGCGTTTTTGTTACATGACACAATCGCGACTTATTTCACTGTCTGAGCGACTTACAGCTTCAACTCCGGTTTCCACATTACGGTTCGCGTAATACATCGACCGCTTACCGGTATTATTCTATCCACTTATGCAAATGGGATGCGGCTCGTGCTCGCTTTCGCGTCTTGAGAACGAGAGAAAAAGGGGCGACCGCGGAAAAGCGATGGTCTCTTAATGCGAGTACTTGTATAAAGTTCGATCTGCCGTCACGTCGTAAATCGAGGGACTCGCGGACAGTTTAACGCATCGCCGCCGTCGTCGCCGCCACGCTATATCGGGTTCGCGTTTTATGGACTATGAGAGTACTGGCTCCTCACGAGTGCTTTGTGCGCTTGCTGCTTTATCGTCTCGCTTAATATTTATTTAACGTTACGGTGAGAAATATCGGAGAGACAATTCCCGTAAAAGTAGGCATGCATTGAGAATCCTTAAAGATTCGCCGAATGTCACTGTCGTTCGACGATTTTCAAGCGGTTTCTGACATATATCAGAAGATGTAAATTTTACATTTTTGCTAGAAAATAATTATTTTGTTTTGTTATGTTATTTCTTTAACAACATTTCAGATAACTGTGTATAAAGACGTTATATTTTAGTTTGTGTGTGTGTGTGTTTGAAGAAATTTGTTTTGTCTCGCAATAATATTTGTCTTCTCTCTCCCTCTTTTTCTCTCCACACGCGCTTCGCGTAATATATATCTTTCTCTTTACCTCTTTCTCTCTCGCTTTTGTTCCGGCAATTTCCATAAAATACTCGGGCTGGTGCTATGCAAATGGCGGTCAATGCGTTTCGATTATACATACCCTTTGTATCGTCGCGTGCCCAAGAGAGCGAAAAAATAGGTTCCGTTTAGCTTGCGGTACATTCGACCAACAATACGCGCGGCCCTTGTATTTTATGGCAGCAACGGCCAGCCAGTTGTTGTAGCTCGAACGAGTGAAAGTTATGTTTTTGATTATCGCGAGCGAGGTTTACAATGTTGCCCGGCTTGATGAATTGCCCTGGACGACTGTCGGAAAATGTCTTTCACTTCCATTTTTAACTCTGCCGCGTCACTTTGACCGCGCGCGCTTTTTGCAATTTTACGACAGTTATTAATTCTCAATCGTGCGTATATTAATTTTCCATCAGAGGTTCTCTTTATGCGCGTCAAACTGATATTTTATTACATCAATTTATAAGTTTGTGCTCGCATTAAATACACTATTATATTCGTCGTGATAAAATTTGACATAAATATTTCGAACTCACGAGATAAATGACGAGATATAACCATCTATATGAAACATATTGCAGCAACTACTTTGCAAGCGAGCGTCCTAATTTCGATACTAAGCGTGGATGCTGTGAAAGAATCCATTTTTCTGGGCCTCGCCTTGGTTTAGCCTGCGATTTCCCATCGATCAAGCGCATTATGCAAGAACATTGCATCGCACCTCGATCGGCATCCTGCCCATATAGTTAGACAGTATCGTGTCAAGGCGTGGTGAGGTCATTTAACGCGCGAGGTCGCGCCCTACCACAAAAAGTCTACGAAAATTGCTGGCATCAAGTAACTTTAATAGTCCGTATCGCGCGGGTGCGGCTATCAGGCCTCGGCCATTTCTCAGCGAGCCGTGACTATTTTTTGTCTTTTACTGTATTCTCTATACAAGATGCTTCTCTCTCGGTGATCAGAAGCCTGTTAAGGTACTAATTTATTTTATCAAACGTCCAAGAACGCGCTCATGTGGCGTATTGGATTGGATGTTGATCACTGAATCTTGATAAGGATCGCGAAAGTGCAATTATGAATTATTCATACAGGGGATAGGCTATTATTAATTTATCCACCTGTCGCGATTAGATTAGCTGATACAACATTGGATGAGAAAAAAATATTTAATTTGTTATTCAGCAATTTAACCGAATGGTACGGCTTCGATTGCCGCTGAATGCGAGGTTGTCGATTGAACCGGTTAATTGAACAAGGTTGAATAGAATAAGACGGTATATGATTTTGTGCCCGCTAGCGCGGGATGCTTGCTGCATTACCGAGGAACATAGCGTCGAACGCGTATAACAAGCCGCGCACAGGCCAAGATATGCATTATCGATGACAGCCATGAAACGTGTAATTGCTGCACGTTTCAGGCTGACAAAAATAGAGGAACGATCCCGACCAGTCACCGCCGCACCGCCCTATGCACTTCCGCGGTGCGTTCCTACGCAACAGCGTACGTTCCCGCGATGTATCGACGTCCACGTAGTAATAAAATATCGCTCGTTTATATATGTTCGCTCGGTTACATCACCGGGATATCTTCCGATCTTTTCCAGGCATTCGTTTGCCACACTGCCATGCAAAAGCGATGCATCCCCCGAGGTCGATACGTTTCTTTTTATTGCATTTTGGTCTGAAAAATTGTTCGTCAAAATCGCGAGAATACGATGACATTTAAAATCCATTAATTGTCGTTTTCATTAATGTCCCTGTCATGTTTTGTTTTCTTATTGTACATTTAAAAAATTAATATTCTCATATTTTTACGTATCATATATTCTATTTTTTCGAAAAAAATGTTATATCGAGTTAAACGCGGAAAAGCGTTCATAAAATTCTAAAAAAATTCATTATTCAAAAATAAACCCGTAAATATATAGCTTTACATATATTTATACATATATTTCATATACACATATTTCTCAAATTCACTCATGTTTCATATTTGTTTAGCATAAATACATAATAAAAGCAGAATAAGTTGCTCACTATATATTAACAATCACGAAAATGACGGGATTTACGTAAAACAAATGCAAATATTGAGTTCATTGTTTCGCGTGTATTGACGGAAAAAAATACCGCTTTTAATTGAAATCTCTGTTTGAACGCGGAACGATGCAACAATGTGAGACATGTATCACGTATTTTGACGCGAGACTTTCGATAACGAGAATAATGGGGGGATGTCGTTACTCGGCGATAAAACGCGACGCAATGACGCAACGCAAACAGCGCGTCTTCGTTCCGGCGAAATTGTTTCGTCGGATAAAAAAAACGTTAGCTCGACTCAATTCCGCGGAGCGAAATTATAAATTGATCCGAAAGATGCGTTTTCTCTTTGTAAATAAATTGCTCGAGTCCGATCCAATCTCTTCGTGAATTGTTAATGTCTTTTTTTGTCAAACCACCAAGCGTTGCTTTTAACAATTTCGGGCGCATTCTGACGAGATATCCTCTTTGGATACGCTTGAAAATACTTGGGTAAAAGAAAATCCCGAGTGCTATTTATCTGAGCACATGGCGTTAAAATTCGATCCAGGCCGTTCTATCTCGAGATAACTCGTACGTTTCTCAAAGCGCCGTCATCGATAACTCGCGAGAAAGGGAGCACATCGTGGATCGTAAGCCGCGACAAACGATGCGAAAACGAGCAAAACTATGTTTTGCGCGCGCGCACATTCGCCTTATTATCGATTTTCGATAAACATCGCACCCTCTCCCTCTCCCCCTCCCCCCCAGTGTGCAGTAGCGTATACGCTCGAATTGCTCGCACGACTCGTGGAACATTATTTCCCGATAAAGCGCACATCCAATTCTTTCAGTGTCAAAAGTCATTTTAAGTCCCGTTCTTTTTTTTTTTTTCTTTATTTTACCGTGTCGAAAGAATTACAATACGCGATACTAGAAGAAGCTAGAGAGAGAGAAGTATCATGGCCGATATTAAAACGTATACACTGTTTTAATACGTGCGAGTGAGCGGCTGATGAACGAGGGAAAGAGAGGAAAAACGAATTATTAACGTTTCTGTATCGCTAGTTGTTAGAAAGAGAGCGCGATCCGCTTCTCTTTCCTTCTTCCCTCTTGTGACTTTTATATTGTAAAAATTATTCGATTTACGCGCATCCCGAATTAATGAAATTGTCCGATCCGCCATTATTTTCGCCGGTACGCGATATTAATTTTTCGCGTATCCCTTCGAGAATCAATTCGAGATCGTTACGGATAATACATCGATGTTGGGACACGTGTCGATATAACTATTAATAGAGTTGTAATTACTATAAGCTATATTATATAAATATCATGAAATTGGAATATAATAAAAGATATGGCTTCATGGCTGCATTATGGAGAAGTTTTATCGTTAAAAGTTAGTTTACTTTATAACGATTAAAAAAGTTAAAACTTGAGAGCGCGATGGCGTTAAACGCGCTAATCTGCGAGACGAATAATTAAATCAAGAAACAGAAAGAGAAAGATTTTTACTTTACGACGTTCTCATCAATCATTTCATTATCGTTCATTACTTCTAATTTGCCACGCGAGAGATTACACTCCTTCTCTTTTGCGAAGGAAGAGTTTTCCAAAAAAAATTCGATGAGTTTCCAAACTTCACAGAAGATGCTTCTCTTTTAATGCAGCCCAATCTCTTGTTTAACGATTGCGTTTTTCTTTCATTTTGTATGCAGATAACATGTCAGGCGGGCAGGTGAAAAATTTCAAAGTTATAATCTCTATATCGCCGTATTTCCATCAACAATTACGTTCTCGCTACGAAGTGCTCCGAGGCCTCGGTTTTAATCAAGCAATTTTCCTGACTCATTCTGAGGAGAGAAAAAATAAAATGGTGACTTATAAACCGAGATTTATTCCGTATAATTATTACGTATAAAATCTTCACTTTGAAGTATTTAAGATTGTAGCAAGAAGAAATTTAATTCCATATTACTTGATCTGTCTTAAATATTGATTTAATACACTTACAAAAATAGCTTTAAGAAATAATAGACTTATTCGGAGAAATATGGAGAAAATTTTATTTAATTTTATAATAATGCAATTCAATTTTTAAATTAGTAATAATTTAAGAAAACTAATAGGACTGGCATTTAATAGAATGATAATAATTTTCGTCACAGTCTTTTTTCTTTTTAATTTAATTTGAAGTATCAATTTTTTGGTTTATCTAATAATTTATTTTCTACTAAATCTTTTTATCATTTTTCTGAAAAGTTTCTTTTTGCGTCGAGAATAATGCTTGAATCGCTACGCAGATTGGTGGAAAGTTATTTTGCTTATTCGCATATGGCAAGCATCAGCGGTTGATTTATCCAAATATAATTCGCCAAACGCTGATGACAGACAGTTTCAGAATCAATTAATCAAACTCCGGTATGTTGATAATGAATAGAGAAAGGTCAGGAAAAATCATGGCGTGGTATATTGATTGATCCCCGTGCACGTTACGCAGATGCATGATGACTCGGTTGACGAGCATCGAGAGAGGTAAATCTCTCATTTGGAATTAAATTCGCTTTTAAGCGGATTTCCCCTATTCACTTTCAATAAATGATGTTATTTTTCCACGAAATAAAATTTAGTATTATCCCTGAAAGAAGAGAGAGAGAGAGAGAGAGAGAGAAATTGGCAAGGCAAATTCATCAATGATTCCATCCATATCGATTTCATGAAATAATAATTATCACTGCGATAAAGCATATTTTGATGTGAAACGGATCTATATGTAGGAGGAGGTAGTTATTTTCTCAATAAATTGCCTGTATTTCTATCGATGTAATATAATATAACATTACATAAAATTATAATATATATATATATATATATATATATATATATATATATATAATTTATTCAATGTACATAGAAATGAAATATATAACTAGGCTGCTATTTAGAGTACTACATAATTTAATCGACCGAGTCCGCTTATCGTATCACTGAAAATTATCGGATATTTATTTGCACATTTTGGCCCTGTGGGACTTTCCCCGATAATAGAACGATGTTTACATATTATTGATTCGGTTACGTGCCGTCGCTGAATTTAACGTTCAACGCTAATTGGGAGGGAAGCGTACGTAATCTCGCGGCATATGCAAATTCGCGTCACTGCGCATCGTAGACTAACGGTATCGGCAGATGCTCTTGTACATAAGCTTTATAGATATATACATGTATGTATGTGCATATATATATATATATATATATATATATATAGAATTTACAAACTCACCCGACAAACTCGAACCAAGAGAATCGCGTTTCAATCCGCGAATATACACTCTAGAAAGATTCATACGCGCAATTAGCAATATTGCCTCGATTTATCCATGCTACTTGCGGATCCGTTTTCGACGCGTCGAAACTGCGTCGATTAATAGCCTCGAGATAACATGTGTATGTATACCTATATATATGTCATTTCTATTTCAGGTAAGTCACGATCCCTGCTCTGATCACGGTAATGGCGTGTGATTGATTTCTGATACTGGACGATGTGAGTATTAAGCGTAATAATAATAATTATATATATATATATATATATATATATATATATATATACACATATATATATATGTTATCGATATTAAATACAAAAGCGAGTTATATATATATATATTTATTACAAACGTGCTATAAATTTTCTGTCATCTTTTTATAATGGTAAAATACTAAAAATGTTATTAATTTATTAAAAATATTAGATTATGCTTAAAATCTTGATGATTAATCTTAGTTTGAGAATTTGTAATATACTTTGCATTATTTAGTTATATATATATGCATATATGATAGAAAATTGTTAGCTTGTTTGAAAAGCAAAAATGCTAGAAAAAAATTAAATAAATATTTGAGAAATGCGGCAGAAAAATTATAACTCGCGTAAATTTTAAAACTACGCGCCGGTTAACAATTTTTTTTCTATAGTCATTTTGATTATATTAAAATGTTTTTCTAGTTTCTCAAATCACACGCATGCATTCTTCGCTTTCGATTCACTGTTATGAAAGCAATATGTTTATTTTCCGATTGGGACTGCTATTTCTATCTAGAGCGATAAAGCGTATTTCGTTAGGGACCTTATGCCGTTTAATCCCGCGAGAAAGTTAGATCTATCATTTCTTGCTACATCTCTGCGTTCTCGGGGGTGTCGTAAACGTCAAGGGGGATTATTGCAGCTGTCTCAGACCATAAGATATTGCGAACGCGTGAAAATCCCGATCGCGTCGAAGTGCCGTCTGTACCGCCGGTGTCCGAAACCAAACTCGTTCGTTCCGTCTTCTATCGAAGAGACACGTGTCAGCAAAGACCGTTGGGAAATCACATCTCCGTTTGCCATAATCGGCCAGTATTGATTGACCACCGCAATCGCGATGTCTCAGCGCGATTCCATATGTTCCATCATTGATATAACAAGGTAAGAGCATCTAAAAATTGGATAGATTTCGCTCTATTATTCATATTATAAGCTAATTTTTTATTCTCGTGTTTTTTTAATATGAGATATATATTTTTCTTCTTTATTATTTTTTTACTATATATTATCAAAAAAATTTTTAGCTGTAGTTTGATTTTATATTTATGTTTTAATTATCTATTTTGGGGAATACTTTTTTTTTAAAGATATTTTTTATACAGAAATTTAAATGCAGTTTATTTTTTTTTAATAATGCTCATATAATTTTAGAAACTTATTATATTAACAATTTTAAAAACTTATTATATTTCTTTTACTCTACTCTTTTTTATTTTTATAATTTAATGATAAATTATTAATTTGCTGATAATTAATCTAACACCATGTATCGATAACGAAGATAATTAGCTTTTATGTATTATATGCCAGTTATCGCGACGTTAAATTTCAATTATGGACGCTTCAATGAAGTCAGGACCCTTTTCTAATTATGGAAGACAGATCTTGTCTTTCTCGTTAATTCAAAATATCAGGTCGTCTACATTCTAAAGCATAGTTTGCTCAGTTTATGCTATTTATCCGTCCCGAAGAGCGTTATTCGCAGTTTCGTCTGTGTGCACATTTCGCTGCGATTAATGCGCCTTCGTGTTTGGGCGTGAACTTGGGCGAGGATCTTCGCCAATCAGTCGGCCAATACTCCCGTGGCAGCGAGAGATATTCCTTCCCGTGACCCTCCAGGATCTTCGGGATAATGGGAGGATTCTCGGGCGGAGAGGATTTCTGCGTCCCCGTGACGAAAGTAGAGCGCGCGGAACAGATTGCCGTTTATCGATTTTGCGTTCAGCCGCACAGACAGCCCCGTTATCTCGTTTTATAAATATTTAATTGAGACGAAGGGAAAGGGAAGGGAGAGAGTTATTCTATATATGCGGAAGACCGCACTCGATCGATTAAACGAGTTGAATAATGAAATAACACTCGCGAATATCGCAAATCGCATTTTAAATCCTCTTCATGCATTAAGAGTAGTAAGTAAGATTAAGTAAGATAATCAATTTTATTTCGCGCGTACGCATCTCTCTGTTTCTCTCTTTCTCTTTTATTTTCCTCTGTCCTCGCCTTTCCTTTCTTATAATGTATGTATATATTATATATATGTGCCCATAATTATGAAAGTGGTCTAAGTCATATATTTCTTGTTTCGAGATATTTAATGAATTGCATTTGAATAAATTAAAAAATATTTTTACATTATGCGACATTTTAATTTTTAATTTTATTAGTCTTAATTAATGGAAATTTATTATGAATATGAAATTTTGTGTGAATTTCATACGATAATATTGTTTTTAAAGTTTGAATTGACTTAGACCATTTTCAAAATTAACTGAATGTCCTATAAATGACTTAAAGCAATAAAGAACTTTGAGTTTTATTTGAAACAATAATTTTATTGAAATAATTCGTGAACATTTATTAATTATTTTTAAACAGTAATCCATTTTTATCATTATTTCGAGTATTTAAGATTCTTAAAATGTTCCTGAAAAACTGGAGGGATGTACGGTAGTAAACTCATAATATCTTTATGTTTTTCTTCCGATACTGGTCTAATGCTGGTGTATAATGGAAGTAATTTAATATTTCCGTATATTTTTGGTCTTCCTCTTTTAGGTGAAAGATCCAAAACGTGAAATGTAGAATCATCTAAAGAAGTTTTATAAAACATTTTATAAGGTTCATTTTTCAAGAATCTCATCCATTGAATTTGTAGCCAAGAGACAGATTCGCCCGCGGTATTTTTTACTCTTCTTGTTATTGTATCTTCTAATGATTTCGTTGAAATAAAATCCGGCTGCGACATTCGCTTTATCGAAAATGTATTGCTTCTTCTGCACTTTTCTATCAATTCATAATAATGCTCAGGGTTGTATAAGTAATTTGCTTTTTTTATTTTCATTTCTATCAACCCAAAATCACGATCATTCGGTAGAAAGGAATGACCTGATACCAAAAATTATTATTTTATTATTATTATTTTATTATGTAGTTCAGAAACGCGTCAAAGAAGGCCACGTGCCATTTTCAAGTTGTTTATATAATTTCTTTAAATTTTTGACTTAGACCACTTTCATAATTAACACTAAATGAATTCCATATAATGTTGAAATTACAACCACTATCTAATGGTTCATTTTTGACAATTTCGTAAAAATTACATTGAATACATTTAGTTTAAACTAATGTGGTATGAAATAACTGATAAACTCATTTTTTTTAAATTTTGACTTAGACCACTTTCATAATTATGGGCACATATATATATATATAATTTGTATATTTATATTTATATCTCACATACAATCTCTCTCTGAAATACCTATAGAAATTTTTGATTTTTAGATAGAAAAATGATTTATTGCAATTTATTAACTTTTTATATTATTTTTTTTTTAAATAATATAAAAAGGCATGACAAATATATTAAAATTTATTAAATATGCGTATTCGATATCTTATCATTTCGAGAAAACTATTTTATCTTTGCGTAACTGCGTTTATTTCCAGTGCGTCGTTATCCACGACAAGTGCGATCTCTTGCAATATTTTCCGGGAAATAGATGACACCGATAAACGGACGAAGTGCCGGCTGTGCATTATCCACTGTCCAATTAAATATGCCAAAACGTCGGCCGGTCGGAAATATTTATTAGACGGGTGTTCGGCAGTCGCTCTTATTCAATTTATGCGCGCGTGTTTGATCATCGAATTCCCCAGCTGACGAGTCCACTACGAACGATCGATTTTACGAGCAAATAATTTATCGTATGCGTGTCATTCCGAGGATCGTTTGTAATCTTCATTAACCGATCGATTACCATCATTGCTGATCCTTTTGATTTACGCGTTCGTTCGGTGAAAAATTTTACGTGAAGATAATTTTTTTGGCCCGGTGAGATTTATCTAGACACATTGTCAATTGTTGGAAAAAATCCCCCGATTTCTGTATTATGTAAATAATAATTTATACGAAATTATTCACAATCATTATCAAGTCAGTCAAATTTCAAAATAAATAATATATAGTGTCTTCTTTTATTTAATTTTTATGATTCTGCATTATTAACAATTAATTTATTGAGAATTTTATTAAGAATTCTTTTATTTCATTTGTGTGAAAGAAATGAATCGTGAGGAATCCTTTTATAATACATCTGCATGATTTATTTTATTACGAATAAAATATTTTACAAATATATGTATTGGTGTGTGTGTGTGTGTATATATATATATATATATATGAAGTCGCGAAGCGATGGAAAGGAGCTTTCTGGGACGGGGAAAACTGAAATCCCTTCAAGACTGTCCACGTTTCTCTCCGTTTCCTCTCCTTGAGAAAATTTGCAGATAGTTGCGCCGCGTCGACCATAAACTTGCGAATAATCATGATAATGGATGGATTTCAGGAAAAGTTATAACTGCGGTAAAGTATAATAATCGGCAAGTTGTTGAATTGACAGAATGTAGAGAGAAAAAGGAATAGAGAGATGAGAAATAAGCAGGAAAAAAAATATGATTTTTTTGGACAAACTCAGAGGAGACGGATCCTAGAAAAAGCGCGCAAACGTGCATCGCGTTATTTTCATCGAGAATACAAAATCAGGCTTTTTTGTTTTTTTTTTTTTTTGTTACTTTTGTACTGTGTTGCAACTTGACTGTGCGAATGTGCGGTGTCGCATGTTTCACCCACACAGTCGAGAATGTTTATTTTTCTACGTGCCTGTACGTTCCTTTCCATTGAGGCTGAAGCTTTCGACGGCATGTCAAGTGTGTCGCGTGTAATTTTAACATCCGAGTAGTCACGTGTGGAGATCGAAGATTTCATTGCTGACATAAACCCATAATTTGCAAAGTTTATCTAATAGATACGACTTCAGAAACCACATATTCCAAGTATTATATGCATAAATCTAAAATAAAGTTAAATCTTAAAATAAAGTATTTAAAATATCGACTCTAAAATTATGGATATCTCTTTAGATAAATTTGGTTTTGTACGATTATATCTATATACATTCTAGCATTTAGAGATCTATGTGATTTCAGACAAGAGAGAGAGATAGAATATATTCAATAAATCTATCATATTAAATTTGAACATTTATTATGTTATAATGTAACGATTCATTTAAAATTATTATCATTAATAATCGGCAACTATCTCTGATTACAAATAATGTAATCTGCTTCCTGTTGGTTATTATCGTTACCACTAATTTTTCACATACACGCTAATCTTCAATTTTCCAAGCGTCCGAAGCTTGGTGTAATGATCCAGAAAAACGACCACCACGACGGTCTTGGGCACACATAATGGGCATGGGATGTTAGTTACGTATTCCCATTACAGGGATCCTCGCGCGCAAGCCGCGGCCATAATGCGTGCACAGTGGATTTCTCATTATCGATGCCCGTGATTTATGCTCTGTTATCGTAAGGGACATTATACACGTAGTGCAGGACCTAATTCGGATTACACTAAGAGATTACCGTGTAGGTAAAGCATCGGTCGGATTCTCGTTGGTCGCTTGCCATTGGTCGCGAACGCGTTGTATCCGCATCGCCACGATCGGTGGAGCATGTCGATCGGAAATTTCTAATCACGATTGACCAAACCATAGGAGCGACATGTTACATTACATTTCACGCTTTCTGAAACAAAAAAAAAAAGAAATATGTGTATCGCAGTGTGTGTGTGTCATATATTTATAATTAGTGTAAAATAAATTTTTTTATCTTTATTTTTTTCTTAGAAATTTAAAAATTTATGGAAGTCAATCTGCATTAATACATCCATCATAAATGTTTATTTATAAAAGCAAATATTGTTAATTCGCAGTATTATTTGATTTCAGAGGCTGTCCTGATTTAATAAAAAAATATTTTTGAATTGTTCTTTACAGAAATTTGTAATTTTAATACGTTATTGATGCGCTGGAAAATAAATTGGAATTGAATTGGTTTATATTGGAAACGCTTTGAACTGACAAAGTTATTTTCATCGAATATCGGCATCCGTAAATGAGATTTTCATACTTGAAATAATAGACATCGAATTTTGTTATTATGCATTTTCCAGCAAGAAAATTGCAATTGTATGACCGCATCGAAAAAAATTTATCGCTCTAAAATACTGCTGCAAGATCAAAGTAATTTCGCGACATCAAAGCAATCTCATTCACGGCTTTGCTAAAGCGGTTTTTCTCTCGCCTTTAGCGAAGTTGCGAATTTTTCTCGTCATTATCTCGTCTCGCGCCGGCAAATTCTTCGATATGTCGAAACCGTTCAATGTTTATCTTCAGTGATGGCCACATTTTCAGGATGTATGCTCGCGCGCGACGTTATTACGAGATTCCGCGACGAGAGGAATATTCCGTCGTAAAACTTTACTAAACGTTTCACTCATTGTCCATGCTCGTACATATCGTTATTTCCATTTTTACAGTTTTGCAAAATCGTTGCTTCCATTTATCGAGAAATGAATTTTCTTGTTAAATGTGCGCGCGTGAGAGGATATTTCTAGAAATATTTAACGTTTGGCAGAAAATTAAGAATTTTGTTTTTTTAATAATTTATATATAATCACATTTACATACACATACACAAACACACAGTTATTACTATCATTACATCTGATTACTATTTCATAAAATTAAATCGCCTCGTACGATAGTTTATATTACCTTATCTATGTTGCTGCCTTATTTATTAAAATTGGTCGTGTTTCTCTCTCTCTCTCTCTCTCTCTCTCTCTCTCTCTCTTTTATTGGAACAGTTTTTTATTTGCATTATTTCAGTTTATTATTTATCTTTATCTTTTTACTTTATGTTTTCATCGTCCCTGTAAATCATTGTTGTAGTCGCTTTCACTCAAGAATCGCTCATTCAAGCGTACTTATCGGTCGAGATTTTCTGGAGTACGCTTATAGCGCACTTTCACGTCGCGCTTCGTCTATTTTTCATTATTTCCTGATATGGCAGTTCGTTTACCTTTGGCAAAACAAGCCCTCCGTGTTTCTCCCTTATCCTGAACACATGATGGAATGTCGTGCTGCTCACTTTCAATCAGTGCTTTTCTAATTCGATCAAACCGTCGCGTTTTTATATTTTCCGATATAAAAATTTTAAATATCGAGCATTTTGTTTTAATAAAAATTTAAATTTACTAAAATGTCCATTATTTATTCACACGCATATTTTTATATTTTTTTCTGGATTCTGGAAAAAAATTAAGTAACTGTCGAGAAACAAAAAGTGTAGTTAAATATGCATCTCTCCGTATGTGAATATTCTTAAAATATGTTTTTCCACATACATATTTAATTTATGTCCTTTTTTTTACAATGTTGTAGTTATCTAGTTATCAGTAATATAATAGTATGTAATAAATCTGCAAATTATTGCTTCCTTTTTTTATTTGTGTTTTTTTCCTGGAAGCAGAGATTTATCACGTTGTTTATCAAGTTCTAGCCAAGATAATTTTCAACTGGCAAAAATAGAAAAGGGGCAAAAATTATGGCAGTCGTTCGAATCCGACGCGGTAACAACGTCGCGTTGCGGTTTAATGGTTCGACGTGTTTCACAATAATGCCAATTTACGACGGCGCTAATCGTAGATAGCCACTTTATCGAGTGACCGATCGCGCGACGGGACATCAAAATCAGTTTGTAACAATCGCTAATGGCGCATCCTCGATCGGGATACGCGATAACTGGCATCGCTATCGCGTCGCGAGACTCCCATCTCTGATCAAGAAACACGATCTATCTTACACCGCGGCTCTAATCGCGCTGGGAAAACTCTGTCTCGGGCTTCACTTCGTTTAGACAGGTGCACTTTATATTGAGGCAATGCAATAAAAATCGTCATTTTTCTTCTCTTTCTACTACACATAACATCAGGGAATAAATGACATTGGATGTGCAAACATCATTTTCTATTTTTAATAAAAAGTGTCAGAAAAATTATTTTATACTTGGCGTAATATTTATAATAAAAAGCGTTTAATTTATATGAATTAATCAACGTTTTAATATATTTCCATGGAAGGTATTTCAACAGAGGAAAAATTTCATCCATTTTGCAATTAACAGAAAAATATCTTTATTCAAAGAGTGGAATTTTCGGAATTTTTCGCGCAATGTACCTCATTTCTATTTCCTAGAAAGAAAAATGTATATATAATAATAGAGCGTGGGCGAACTTTTTTCAAACCTGTATAATAAGCGCGCTATTTGTTTCGAGAAAGAGAGAGAGAGAGAGAGAGAGGCACTTACAAATTTTTCTTTGACTGGAGCGTGTAATAATAGAGAGACCGCTTCAAACACGCTCGTTGCTGATATATCTATAATAATAGAGTTTCCCCCGAACTTCTTGCTCGACAAGTGTGTAATAACAGACGAGCAATACCAAACTTCCGCCCGATGCGTGCGCTAATAAGAAAGGTGCTTCTTTTAATAATATGCGTAATAATAACGCGGAAAACGAGGTGCCAAAACTTTCTTCGATGCGTCTAATGCTGAGGTGGGAGTTTCAAAAAGGGAGCGTGTCTCTCTCTCTCTCTCTCTCTTTCTCGACTGCATTCGCCGGCAACAGACGTTTCTCAGATGTGAGAGCGGACGGGAAGAGATTCGACCGAATGGCGTTGCCGCGGGCGATTGATGACTCGCGACCTACTTTTCGTGCCGGCAAGAGACCCAGATGCGAGGGTGCTACGGATGTAAGATATCGGTCTCTATCCTACCTCTCTCTCACTCTCTCTCTCTCTCTCTCTCTCTCTCTCTCTCTCTCTTGCTTCGCCAATGTTGCTTCTCTCCGCTCTCGACTCGCCTCGCGGCTGACAATAATCGGCCCGGTTACTTGCTCCGACGAGAAAATATATAGTCGATCTCGTTCCGCGGATCGCGAGCGGACTTTGATGTTAAGTTACAAGATTTTCAAGAACTGATTATTTTGGAGATAACATATGTTTCAAATTTCGAAAATCTTAAAATAAACGCACATCTCTTATTTATTTCATTTTAGAATGTGCTTGTGAGGATCCGACTTAGTTCGTAAGCCAGTTTTAAGCAAAGGATTTGTTTAAAGATTCTTTTATTGAGATTATCTGAAAATATAAAATATGAATTACAGTATCCTATTAATTATTTAATGCCACATACCAGGTGATGCGAACTGAATCGAACATTTTTTTGCAAAATTAAAGTTACGACATGTCATTAATTTAATTTGAATGACGATATTGTATTAAAACGTAACGCAAACGAGCATAAAATAAAAAACGTTTTTCGATAGGCAACGTTTGCACGCGAAGAGTTATTACCGCAGGTATTTTAAGCGGAGTGCATTTTAAACGAGCGACTTATCGTTCGATGAATCATCGATACGAGCGAATAGAGTTACTCTATTTTTCGCTCATGATTCATCGTGTAAATAAAGCCGATATCGATGGCACGTGCGATACTTTATCAACATTATCCGATGCAAATCCGATGTCATATATATAAAAATAGCACTGATAGCGGGGAATTTATGTAATTGCTTGGAATTCGTCTTGAATTAAAATATACGCTCAGAGATATATACAATCGCTTCTTTGATATTTCTACAAGATTAGATAAGAATTTTTTTTTTCTTTTCTACATTCAAATTTTCTACTCAATGCATGTGTAATTTGCAAGTGTACGCTTTAAAGTTAAAAAAAAAAAAACCAGGTATTATTCACAATTACACATCTCTTGAATCAACTTTCGACTCGAATCTTTTGTCTTATTATTACTTTATTTTTCAACTTTTTCCATTTTATGGTAATTTTATAAAAATCCTGATTCGTTCGAGGATAAAATCAGAAAGTTATAAAATCTTTTTTTCTCCTTTTGTAATCCAACGCCTGACTCGCTCATACTTTACGCTGCAATAAGTACAAGGGAGAAGAGGAAAATGGGGAAAACAGGTTCGGGATTTGTTTATGAAATTTATGCTAAGTCAGGGTATAAGAAACCCGGAGAAGGCAGGCAGGCAGGCAGGTAAATTCGTCTCTGTCAGTCAGCGTCGTGGCGGGTAAGAGACGACACTATCCGACACATCTCTCGTCTCGCCTCCCGCGCTTCTCCAACTTTCTCCCTACGATCTCTTGCCGAATTGTGACAGTGTCGTCGTAGTCGTCGTCCGCCGGAAGGATACGATGCCGCGCCGCGCGATATATACTCGATGTGCTCGGCGTCGTATCGAAAGGTAGTAAGGAGTGGGAGATTGGATAATGGGGAGGGGAACCAAGTTCCGTGGTTGTAGCGGGGGTTGGTGTGCTCGCGGTGGTGGTAGCAGCGACCAGGGGTAGGGAGACCTTCACGTCGCAGAGCACCGAGAACGGTGTACGTCGCTCCGGCCAGCGCCAGCTTCAGTGTCGTTTCGGCCACGGTCTCGTACGGTCGTCGTGTTCACGGCGAAACATCACTCTCTCGCTTCTTCAGCCTTTCTTCCCGGTCTACTTTCGCCCCGTGAGACGTTGCGCTCGTCTCGGCGAGATACGATCGTTCTCGGCGTCGACCAAGTTCGTTAAAGATGGGCTAGATCGAGAAGCGGCTTTTGGGTGCTCAGCCGCGCGAGATCAAAATTGGCGGAATAATGTGTCGTGACAAATAGAAAAAAATAGGATCAGAATTGTCGAGTGGAATCAGTGTTGAATCGAATCTATCTCATCTATTTGATCGATATCGTCGCGACTGTACAGTTGATAAGACCGGTGTGGTGGTCCGCGGACATTGTAAGATGAGCCCGGCCTCCCAGGGCGCCCTGGAGGTGGAGCGTTACATTGGCAGCTGTCTAATCTCGTCCAACGTGCGCGCCGGACTGCACGGTAAGTCCGCGACTGTCTGTCGGAAGCAGGAACAACCAGCGACGGTGGTACGCGGCGGCAAAGCCCGCGGCTGTTACAATAATGGAGGACAAGGTTATTCCGGACTGGCCG
Source organism: Cataglyphis hispanica (assembly GCF_021464435.1). Classification (NCBI taxonomy): domain Eukaryota; kingdom Metazoa; phylum Arthropoda; class Insecta; order Hymenoptera; family Formicidae; genus Cataglyphis; species Cataglyphis hispanica. Next base: position 15,228,872 of record NC_065954.1, on the reverse strand, counting down.
ATCAACAGCAGTGTCAAGTGCAGTACGGCGGTCCGAGCGGCTGGACGGGCGCGCCGCTGATATCAATGACGTCGAGTCCGCGCAGATGTAATCAGCGATCGTCACCGTCGCTCGGTCAACAGCAGCAGCAGCAACAGACAACTTGCTGTGTCGATCAACAGATACCGGGCGGTCATTTGCATAAGAGTCCTCTGTCCAGGCTGGCAATTCACACGCAGGGCGCGCCCCTCATTTTAACCGGGCGATTCTACAATCGCGGCAAAGTACACGGCAACAACAGCAATAATAACAGTGGCAATTCTAATGGCGTCATTAACACGCTCTGCGGCAACACCGTCGGCAATTATGTTAATAATAGCGCGAACCCATCGATGACAAGTAACGTGAACGGCGCGACGAGATGCTCGGCATCGCGAATCGTCGCTCAAAGGCCGACGGAGACAACCATGAAGAAGGCATCGACGACGATTTCCGCGAATCCCAAGACGGCGAATTCCTCCGACTGTTCCTCCGCCGCGGGAAAGGAGAACGCCGGTTCCTCGAGTATCGCGAACATCGATTCGCTTAGTATCGCGAGCGACGAGAGTTCCGGTTCGAATAACTCGGAGAATAGCCTGCCGCGCATAATCAAGCCTCGCAAACGCCGAAAGAAGGATCGCAAGCCACCGAATAACGTCGTCGCGAGTGGCGTCGATGTGATAAAATCGGAGGAGCCGGTAACAACGCAGCGGCAACAATCCTCGGGTTGTAGTACCGGATTGTCCGGGGAACAGATTAGCGTCGTCGGCGTGAAATCGTACGCGCCAACCTGCTACGAACCGAGAATTTACGAGGCGGTCGCGCCGCAACTCAGGAATTACCGGAGGCCACCGGTCGGTCATCGGGAAACTATCTACGGCGGTTGTAGAGCGCCGTCGATGCAGACGGAGATGGCGGACGTTAGGCAGCAGCGGTACGCGCATCATCGGCACCACGTGCAAGTGAAAGTTCTAGACGACAACCGTAACGTGGTCGCGGCGCCGATGCGTGCAGCAGCGGAGCCGCCCAAGGGTTACCGGCATCATCATCATCATCATCATCATCATCATCATCACGCCAACGGTAACGGCAACTGTAACAGCAGCCTGCCGCGACGTTACGTTCATGAATATGCGGCCGAGCCCTGCGATGCTGCCACCAGGGAGGACGGTCTGGGCCCGTGTCAGTGCCGATATTGCGATCCGGCCGGTCTGATCTGGGATGTCGATCGGAACGGTTACTCGCCGTTCTTGACAGCGCCGCCGCTAGCGGCGGTTCCACCGCCCTCGTCAACATCGTCCTCGTCGGGTGTCGATTATCGTTGCGGCGGTCATTTCGGTCAGATACCGCTGTTTCTCACGCCACCGTGTTCGAATCTACAGGAACGCGCGCTTGACAGACTGTTCGACGAGCACTCTCGACCGCAGGATGGCGGTAGAGAGTCCGTTGCCGGGCCCGGCGGCGTGGTTTTGAGACGCAGCTGGAGCGATCCGACGAGTTACTTTAGCTACGGCGAGGAGATTGTCGCTCCGACGAGGGACGTCGGCGTCATCGGCGATCGTGGCGGCCAGTCCGAGAGCGGAAAACACAAACGGACACTCTGGCGCGGTGACAGCATCGGCAGTGCGCCGACGATCTCGTCGACCGGCGTCAACGGTGTGGGTCCGAACGCCCTTGGCGGGCCTGCCGCGTCCCCGAAAGGCCTCGAGGTCTCCACGGAAATTATCACCTCGCCCAACGGCCACCGCGACCTGGAGATCAAGTTTTACTCGTCGCCGTCCCCCGCCGAACATCTCACCGAGGAGGACAAGTCATCGTCGAGCCTCGTCGAGGAGGCTGACGATGACGAGAACGGGGACGGCGACTTCAGCGACATATGGAGTTACCACGAATCGAAACTGCAGCAAGACTTCCGCACGTTGCTACAAGCGGAGGAGTGATGGGCCATTTCGCCGACTTATTACTTTGCTCCAAGTGTCCACGTGCGTTCGCGGTCGCGTAAACTCTCTCGGTGGAGTGCGAAGTTAGAGCGACAATGAAACAACAATAATAATAACAACAAAAAACATGGAAGAAAAATAGAGTGCGTGGACGACGCAGTGTTTGGCATGTCCCGAAGCGGGTGACAAAAAAAAAAAAGAATAAAAAATATGACGACATTTACTTCCATCCGACGCGCGTAAACACAGCTCGACCGACACTCGCCCGAGTCTCGCGGTGTCACTTTTATGTGCGGTTGAGGGTCTCGGGCCAAGTGTCTCGGCGCTGCGTCGTTTTATGAAGCGCGAAGCCGCGAAACCTCGACGAGACGACAACGACAACAACGACGACGACGACGACGACAATGAAAAAGAAGAAGAAGGCGACAGAAGGCTTTTCACCGCTAACGGTGCTCGTAGTATACGCGTGTGCACGCAACGTTATACGCGACCGGATGGATCACCGCTTCGACGCTTCTTCTAGGTGACATTTCGCGTAACGAAAAGTGAATTTATTCTCAGCAACGAGAGAGACAGTGTGTCGAACGTAGCCTTGTCACGAGCGCGTTATAGTCTGGAAAAATCAAAAGAATATATATTTGTGCGTGTAACGCGCGTGATTTTATCTATCATGCATCTTAAATCCAATGAATTTTTCTTGTAGTGGGTTGTAGTACAACGTATCGATTGTATAAGCGAGAATCGTTCATATATTTACGCAAGTGTTTTTTATGTCTTTTATGTTTCGCTTATGCAAGATTTCGCTCGGAGATCTAGAGGTGACGGATTTAATTGAGTTGGTTTTTCGAAAGGAACTGTTCGCGTTTTGTCAGAAAATTAATTATCTTATATGTTTTATAAAATCGTTTCATAGCACGATAAATGATGTAATATGTCTATTCGTCGCTTCAAGTTGCGTCGATCGATTGAAGAATACCGATTAATAAATTTTGTCGATTTAAAAGTGTCTAGCTACAAAAAATGTTTAGATAATCCTGGTTGGCGTAATCGCGGTTTAATTACGTATCGATTCTGTGCGTGGAGTAGCCACTTTCTCTTTATTTTCGTAACTCGTTTTCAAACAACGATAGTTGTACTACGATTTACGGCGAGAAACGAGCATAAAAAAGGCTAGGAAACGATGATAATGTAAGAATAAAAGACTTAAGGGACGGGAAATAAAAAATATTTAAATGTTTTTGATATTTTATGTATTACCAATCAGAATATCGGAATACCTTTATCGTATCCTTCAATAGTCGTGGGACCACTCATCTCTTTTATTTTTCTGCTACATCTGTTTTCCGATCGATATTTCCCATTCAACGATTTTATCTTATCGTAAATTTTTATTCCATTCCGCGCTCTAACGTCCGAGTCTTATATTTCATCGTGTCTTGGCTGTAACGCGCAATTAAAGACGCATAGGATACTAAAACATCGTCGTTATACGCGTAATTAAGCAGCGACTATTTTTCTTGATGTTCGTTAATTACAAAAAGCGACGATTTTGTATGTATTCTACGCGCGGACGCGCAACATATTTTTTAATAATTATTTGCGCCGCGAGAAGTTAAATCATCTCCCGACAGACATCACGCGTGCGTGCGAAACTTTATTCAATATTCATATCGGAATAGACAGCTCCAGACGTGAGAGCGCCAGACGTGGGGCGCACGATGTCTAGAAGAAGCGTCTGGAAAAAGCAGCGTGCCAGCCGCGAGGGGGTTAATCACGAAGGTTAATCGCGAGATGCATTTGGGCCTTGCATGGTTTCGTCCCGCATCAATAAAACACTGTTGCGGGGCGGCGATGTATACCCGCTTTTTCTCGCCGCCACCGTTCAAGACGAGTAGCGGCGACGTGACCGTTTAAAACGTAACGTAGCAATTAATCGGAGGAACGGTCCGGTCCGGCTGCTGGCCGCCGCCGATCGTAATCGACGTCTGCGCCTTCCACCCCGCCCTCACTCCTCTCGCGCCCGATAGTAGGTCGAACTGTCGGAGAGAGAATCTTCTTCTACTGCTTCTTTCTCCTTCTTCCCTTCCCGAGGGGCGCTTGCCTCGCGTGAAAGGAGCTACCGCCTTCGTATTAGTAACTGCGTTTAATCGCGCGCGCTATCACCGCGTTTTATCGGATAACTCGGCACAACGGTTTAGCTCGTTGACTTGATAACCGGGCGGCTGCCTCGCTGCGAGTTCGTAACATTGTTTCGCGTCCCATCTCTCTTCTTCTTGCGCGCCGTTTACCGTTGCCTCTGTTAAATAACGGCAGACGGATCAGGTAAACTCGTTATTCATTTGTACAATATTAATACTTTAGAAGTGGGACTATCGCTGTCGTTGTTCCGCCTCCGACTTGAAACTGGATGGAAGAGATGTTGTCGTACGTTCCGTTACAGGGATATCTGTCTCGTTTAGAATCGACACCCGACAACTATAAAGTTTATAGCCTTTGAGCACGGAATTAAATTGTAATTACAGTACAGTTTTATGTTCTTCTCTCTTACCGTGAAACTTACGCAGGAATTTAAAGACTTTTAATTTGAAATATATATATATTTCGCGTTTCTCTTTCTACTCCTTTGAATGACGTAACGCTCTATCCATTACGTATAATACTTTCATTTATCTGAAGAAATCGAAACCTGCTCTTTAGAATTTCAACGTCGATAAGGATCTAAAAAAGTATCGATAAAACCCATCGTTCCTCTCAATTTATTATTAAATGACTTCCGTCATTTTTTTCGGAAAATGTTAGTATAATCGATCTTTGCGCTTATCGCAACGGTCGAAGCTCTCGATATGATCGTGCGAGGGAGAAGGAAGGCGCGGCAGAAATTACTGCGGCAGGATCAATCTATATAGACTCGAGATATACTATATCTATATTAGAAGGAAAGGCCATCGCGCAGATTTACACAGAGCGTAGAAGCGAGTAAACGTAGAGAAGCGAGTCGGCCGGTCACACGCGCGCACGCGCGCGCGCTCGCGACACACACGCATACACGTGTAAAGTCTATCGCGATCTGTGTCGTGATAGGTCGATTCGTTCTTCTGTAAATCTGCGCTCGATGATCGAGAGAACGTCGTCGGTCGAGGAGACCGAGATCGTGCGACGAATCCTGCGTCATTTTGTATGCGATATACGAAGACTATACCACCTTATCTCCCCGCTCCCTTTCCGCGTTTCCCCACAATATACAATGTCAACCAGACGAACAAAAACACGCATTACTACGCGAGCCATCACAGCATTATAACACGTTATCATCTCTTCATATACGCGCGCACATACACACATACAGCCAATCAACCACCACCTATCGTTAGACCGTAAGTCTAGAATCTAAGGCGATCCATTTAGATTATTATCTTCGTTGTCTATATGTGTATAGAAGAAATTGCGTGAAGACAGTTCGCCTTTTGTTGTTACGATTTCGAAACGCGCGATGGAAAAACGACGAGGTTCGACCGGGAATCTAATTGAATGGATATTTTTTAATACGATACGTGTCTCGTTTTGGAGAAATGGAGCAAAAAGAAAGAATGAATAGATTATAATAATGGATAATAAAGTGACGGGAAATTTCAAAGACTAAAGAAATCTGTAAAGAAGAATTGAGATGATATTATATTATCTCTTTATAATAAAGTACACACGATGCTTGATTGACTATATATATATATATATATATATATATATGTATATTTCACACACATTATGAATGCAAACGGCAATCGGAGGTTTGGTGTTCTAGTTTTCCAAAGTGTACATGCGGTGGAATTACTCGTGAATATTTATAGCTGCCGTTTCTCCAAAAAGAAGCGCGCGCGGATTAAACTAGGAGGAAACCGATGAAATCTTGTTAGTATTCAGTACACACTCGCAACGCCGGGAGTACGAAGGGCAGGCCGTAAAAATTCTCCAATGACTACGACGACGTCCGTTTAGGTTGTAACGGGTGTGCGCTTTGTGCCAAGTTCGACGCAGCGAGCGTGTCTCGAGCGAGAGAGTGCGAAGAATGATATTAGCAATATTTCTCTCTTACCGGCGAGTCGCACGTTGCGGCAAGTTTTATTGCCAAGTGGCGACAGATAAATATTTTCCTTGGTTCCTTGTTAAGGTTAGAGTATGCGCGCGTCACACCGATGCATAATCACGCAATATGTACGCGAGGAAGTTGCACGTAACAGAGAAAGAAAGAGAAAGAGGGAGAACGATTGTGCTTTAATAACATCGTCGTCGATATTTTTATTCGGGAATTTTTATTGATCGCGTCCGAGGAAAAGATTTGTCGCTCGCAAATGTCTCGCGTGTCTATTCGTGTGTTTATTCGATTGCACTCAATCTTTGTTCGTGCTGCATATATCGACGTATATTTTCGGTTGTATTATATATTTACAATATTTCTGCATGCGCTATATAAATGCATCGAATGCAATATTCGGCGGAGAGTGAAAGACGCTAAAGCCAAATATAAGTCGAGTAATACGAGCCTGATCTAAGATCAATTCATAAAAACGATCTTTTCTTTTCTACATATAATCGGTCTTTCATATTAAAAATATATATATATATTCGCACACACGAATCGCGTATTAGATTTAAATGAAAGGATTAAAGAGGGAGGAAATTACAATTGCGTAAGTTTTCATAGCACACTTCGACTTGTTCACAAGTTGTCGCTTTGTTGTTACAAGCGTTTCTGCACAAATTTTCTTCGTTCGACTTATGAAAGTTACGGCTTCGCTTTGATAACTTTGATAATTCGACAATAAGACTTGTAACGCACTTTTGCGCGTAATCAAAAATATCAGCAGCTTCTATAATCACGTGCACATTCCTGGATGACGGTGCAACGATTGTTGTGTAAACAAAAATTTATTGTAAGAAAAAGAAAAGATATATAGCGCGTTTGTTATCATGATCTCTTTGTGAGAAATGGCGATTTTAATTTAGAAAAATTTAAGTGTTCTCTTATGCGTTAGATTGGAATGATGTTTGCTGATTTAATTTGTTACGAATCTATTTTCTGGCGACGAAAGTGACCTAATTTACTTATCGGTCTAATGATAAGAAATTCGTTAAGATACATATACTAATGTAGCGCAAAAATTGACAAACAAATAGAGAGAGAGACAAATAATTGGCTAGAGAGAGAAAGAGAGAGAGAGAACGATACATAATTTATTTTTTGAAAAATAGTATCATCATTGAACATGCTTTTGAAAAAGATCGTTATCATCTGCTGCCGTTCGAAAGTTACAATGTGAAAGGCGTACAAAATGTTTTTTTTTATATATATTGTTACAAATATTCACGATTTTTATTTACTGAATGTCTAGAGAATATGACGAAGAGTGACAAATATTGGAGAAAATAACTACTGCAAATATTGAACAAACGAGAAATATATGGAGAGATTTAAAAAAGATTGAAAATGTGGAAAAGCTAATAGGAAATGCTTGATAGTGAGATAGAGTTCGTTGACAGATCCTGTGCTTTTGCGGAAACTTGAATTTCGATATTATTGAATTGAATAACTATATGAACGTTACAATTCATATAGTTCACAAAAAAAAAAAAAACTCACAATTCAAATCTCTAGAGATAATTGTACAAGATATTATAAAATTGACTCGCTGGATCGTCGACATTTATTTTCACTGTTACCTAACTAATTATTTTCCCGGCTTCGATGTCGTTTTTCTCGATCGCTAGTCCAGTGGTCGCTTCAGAAATCGTGCTTTCCGCCTAATCTGATCTCTGACGAAGGCAGAGGGAGAGACTCGAAAACAGCCGAAATGGAGGAGATATTCAATGAACGTAATTTTAATGATTCTTTACTGATATCCCTTTCTTTCTTTCTTTCTTCTCTTTTTTATCCCCATGTCGGCCGTCGATCGTTTTTAGATTCTCTCATCCTCCTGCTTCTTCTTATGTATTTATTTCACTCATCGTCGATTGACGTTAATAACGTATTGTGATAATGCAACGATATAATACATACATGTAAACATTCACACACATACACATACATTACACACAGATACTCGGCTCCGCTTCGTCGTAATAGACTGATCAACAAAGCCGACCTATCAGTGTCGCCTATAGTGCTATGTCGCACTAACTCGAATCATACTGTTTGGAGAAATCAATAAAAACGTCTTTAATTTATCCTCGTGTTTACAATCCTTTTTATTACTATATATTTAGAAATTTATATTAGATTAGGATACATAGACATATATATAAAAAAGGATAAAAATATATCAAATATTATAGAAGTGATAATATATATATATACACAAGTATTTCATAATAAGCGAGATGTAATAAAAATAATTAATTATTATTATTTAAACATTTAATTGAAGTCATAATTGAAGAGAAATTATACATGCGGAACAAATTTCAAAATTTTATAGCATTTAAGCGTAATTTTCACAATAATCTCCAATTAATCTTTATCGTGTGACGAAAATTGATTTTAATATTTACGATTATTTTATTACACTCTTAATTGTTATATTTTAATATTAATTTTATTTTTATATTATTAATGGTAAATTAATTTTTTGTAAAAAAATGCTTCTCTCTGAAGTTTATTGCAATTTTTCTCAAATTAGAAAAATTAATTTCAGAAATTTAATGACAAATTGAATATTACGTAGCTTTTTTCTTTTTAAATTGCTGATCTCTAAACATCAATTTGTTCGCGTGTGAAGAACGATATCATAATTCTTACATTTCGTTTATTTCATTTTCTTTCTTTTGCGAGTCAGCGAATTGGATGAAAATCCCCTGGGTGTTCAATTTTTACATGTTTATTCAAATGAAACTTACTGTAATGGCAATTTTGCTTTCCACTCGACGAAATATACAAAGCCGCGCATGATAAAGTACATGACATATAACGAGTTTGACTTATGGTAACAGTGTCTGATACGTATTTAAGATTATGCACATATCCCGTTGGCGAACTGATTTATCACGCGAGCGGCGATTTAATATACCCAACAGGGGAGTAACGATATAAAATACTTAAGTCACGATCGCTCGACATTACGACTAGCATAAACGTTTGTAACACATTGAGAATGATACAAGTATCGCAACCAAAGAATTAAATTAAAAAATGTAAACTATTAAGACATAAATTCTATTCGTGTTTCAACCAATGATTCAGATATTATTATAGCTTCTTATCGATTATGTATAATCTAAGCAGTATAAATTAGGATTTTTGTGAAATTTTGTAATATAATATTAGCCTTGGAAAAAGATTTAAAAAGTGCACAAATTTTAATTATAATTTAAACATTTTTCTTGTTTACTAATTTTTTAATTACATTTTAACTTTACTATATTTATTGTTTTATTAAACAATTTTTTATTTACACATATATTTTGTATTTATCTTTATAATATTTAATTTTGCATCAAAACAAAAAACAAAATTAAACGTTCCCATGCCATTTTTCAATGATAAGATCTCATTGAAAATATGTACTTAAATATCACTTCTATACGTTCTTACAAATGCGATCTTTCTTCATTGGTGGCACGATATTATCTATTTAAGTACCGTTTATGCATCGTAATTTCTCGAGAAGCCCTGCCGATTTCATCGCGGGTTTTGCATCGCCAGCTCTCGACGCTTCTGCGCGCGCGCGGATTCATGGCAAGCACGAACGCATGATTCTCGTCAAGTCAGGAATCAGTTTATGCACTTCGCGATGCCAGACCGTCATTCAACGACGGCGGATGCAGTCCGATGACCTCCTCTTCCTTATCTCGGAATTGAGTAATGGCCCCTTCGTCGGTTCGTGTGTGGGTCGATAAACTGCTATAATTCGCCCACGTTGCAACACATTCACTTCCTAATACTGTTAATATCGGCTTTTGACATGTCTGCCTCACCGCCGCACCCCTTTTTGCTATCGATTTCTGTGCCATGATTGTAAAGCTGATCATAGGCTTATTACAATTATAGCGAATCAATGATTTTAAGAACTAAAGAGTCCGCTGAGTGCCGCTGAATATTTTAAAAAATCTTATTAAAAAAAATAAGAAAAAAAAGAATTTATTTTTTATATATAAAAAAATATAAACTTTTTTAATTCCTTTTTAAAAGTTCTCTTATATTTATTATTTGATTACTTTATTTTATTTTTCTGTTATAATATTCTCTTTGTGCACGGAATCACTGTTGGAAATAACTATTCTAGATCTCTAAGTCGGAGATGAGAGAGATGGTCGTAAGCGGATTCAGGTCACGCTAGCGGTCAGACTCCTCAGGGTCTCCCGCCTCGTGCCGAAATGAATGTTCGTAATCAATGACACTTCATTAGCCGGTCGACGCATTGCCTAACAGCCTGCGGCATGCTGTGTCGATTGAATTAGCCGATGTGTGCTTGCGTATATGTATGTGCAACATAATCCCTCTGTCGCGCGTGCCATTACCTAAGATGAATCATTATAACGGTTCGAATTCAGAATGTCAATCACAATCGGGGAAAAAAGAGAAAGAAAAAAAGTCAGAAATTAGTATGCCGATTTTTACAATAGATCTTTCCGAGACGAGTCATCGACAATCTTAATTCGAGTTAGATCGTGGAAAGATAGACGCGTGTATCGGGGGGAAACGACATGTATGGAATTATTCCAAGAGCAGATTAAGATGCGTAACTTGTATTTTCTGTTGCGTACAGCCAGTTGTAATCATTTATGCAATATCGTAAATTTAAATAAACAAGATGATGAAGTCTAGGAGCTAATATTTATACGATTTGAATTTATATGCGGATTCAGAGCGATTTTAATTAATTTATCGATGCATTATTTCACGTATGTAGAACGTAATGAAAACACATCGTTAATTCCAAGTTACATATATCTCTGAGCTATGGACTTGATACTTTGGATTAAAATATTATTTACGTAACGATATAGCATATAAAGGTTTGTATTGCATATAACTAACGCGCGACTTAAAGCCGACTAAATTCGATATCACGAAAATGTAATGTGAGAAAAAGATTGCATAAGCTATGGATGATTTGTAACATTGGTTGCTCAGGAAAATGTGAAGTCAACGAAAAGAATTTTAGACTTCAATTTCCATGGCAAGTATATAATAATTTCTCCTTTTCCATGTGTAATAAGCTATCAACATTCATCAATAGTCGATCAATATTTCATCATGTGGATATATAATCTTACGGTATATAATATTTCCAGAAGGCGATGTTACACATTTCGATTTTATGTTACTTTATATTATTATTAGATTAAAAATTATAAAATTTTTCGTGATTTATTTATTTAACAAATAAAATAATTTTATTTAGCATACATTAAATAAACGTTAAACACAATAAAATTCGCTTATTTTAGATATATATAATTATCTATCCGGAGTGCATTAACTTTTTTAATTTTCGTAATTTTCGTGTAACATGTTTTTTATCATTTTTCAAAAATTCATTTAAAACTAATTTGAAATATAGATTAAATAATTTTTTATTATATCAAACAAATTATATTAAAGAGAAAAATTATTCTTTGCATCTTTATTGTGTTCTTTCTATATCGAATTTATTTTTAGAAAAAAAAAAAAAGATTCTCACATATATGCATTGAGAGAGATTGTTCAAGGTTGGTTGTGTACGGAGTCTCGTAACGCACTGGTGCAGTTTCTCGCTAATTATGTGACCTGTCATTAAGATGCTCGCGAAAAAAAAGCCAAGGGCATAATGCCGACCCACCGTTGCACTGCCGCGTAAGCCGGCTGTTTTTCATCCTCGGTCTTATAATCACACACACTTTGTATCGCCGCATTGGCACCTTTTCTGCACTCGTTAGTGCTTCTTCCTTCGTTCGCTCGTTCGCGAAAGAAGGAGAAGAGAGAGAGAAAGAAAGAGGGAGAGAGCTGTATCTCAACGACGACGCGTTCGCTTAAGTATATTTTAAGAGCCGCGCCGTTTCCAGTCAATTTGCATCTGAATACGAGCGTCATAATGGCCTGAACTTTGCATACGTGACCTTGTCGCTCGTATCACGAGCAGAATGTGCCTGGGAGAAAACGTTGTTGTCGGTATTCCGCCGCCTATACGGTCGCTCTTAATTACGACTATTAATACAGAACGAAAGTGTCCTCGCTGCGCGGACGAAGCAATTGCTCGAGAATATACGACGTGCTTTATAATTTATAAGATCGAACGTTAGAGTATGCTTTATAAAGCTGGTCAGCGTAGTTTATTGTTTTTAATTTCCGCTGGTGATCCATGATATTTCTCCATATTTCAAACTATATTCAACGGTTGTTTTATATAGATTTTAATTTAATAGTACAAACGGAAATAACTTTTTTATGTTTGGAAAATATTCTGTATAGAGTTCAATACATTCAACATTTCAGCCATTATTCACGAATAATTGGTATTCATTATTTATTTGACAATGAGTAATTATTCGAATAAAACTACTGTTGGTCGGCTTCGATGTATATTTGTATCATAAATATTCATTATTTAATTATTACTTGCGTGGGATGCAAAAAGGTTTTACCACAAACAATTTCTTGCGTTAAAAATTTATTTTTTTAGAGAATATGTAATTTAGAAATTATGTATTATTATTTGAAAATAAATTTAATTCCGATAAATATATAAGCATACACACACACATATCTATATATATATAGATCATATAATTGACGTTTCGATAAATATGCGGAACGCAGTCTATGCGATAAATTTACGTGCGGGACAACTCGTATAAGTGTAGTCAAAATACAGGCAAAAAGGTTTCTCTCTGGTAACGAGTGGCAATTACTATAAGAGCGATAAGTGCACGGTGCTTATGTGAGAGTTTAAAGCAGTGGTCGTGAAAGAAAATATTTAACAGCCATAAAACAATCAGTGAATGTTCTTTATAACTTCGACCATCACGGATGGGATCTTTTTTTTCCAGCTTCGTTTTGCTACAATATCCAGTCAAAATTAAATCCCAAACGATTGATCTTGCCGCCTATCCTATTTATTAAAAAATCAGAAAGTTATTATAGTATAAAAAATATTGAGAAAATTATAAATATACACTTTAATAATTTATAAATATGATTCGCTTATATTATCTATTTATAATAAGATTGCAAATTTTATTAATATTTGTTAACTATTATAATTGTATTTATTATATTATTATCTGTTAATTATCCTGTAATTTTAATTATATTTTAATTATACGGTTATGCTTTTATTAAACTGTTAAATAAATTAATTGTATCGAACTAAAGTGTAGAAGCATCATAATTTTCAGTTTTCTCGCTGACTCCTCGCAAATGTTTATTACTCGAGGGGGGAAATTTCTACCTTGGGATTTTGCGTAGAATTTATTGCTACCGCGCCGTTGCTGGCATAAATCGCGAATTTAACGGTCGCGTTTTCTCGTCGAAATTCCATCGATGAACCCGATATGTAATATAAAAGTATTTGCGTTTTAACCTTTTCGAAGAGCGAAATGCTGTTGTTTCATGCGGTTTGTAAAAATAAGGTGAAAAACAAGGTTGTAGCACACGCATTACATACACTTACACACAGCATCGAAAAGTTTTTAACGATTCACCAGGAGCTGCCAAAGCCCCATTTTCGCGCGTTTTATTCCTCGACACTGTATTAGTCCCGCCGATCATCAAGTGGATACGATCGGATTAAGTAAATCGGTTAACAGTGAGAGTTTTGTAAGTTGACGTACAACCGTGACTAAAAGTACTTCGCACTTTTCCAGTATCATGTGTTCGAAATATTCTATTATTCTAGTTAACAAATTAATATTCTATTTAACAAATTAAAATACGCGAGAAAATCTTATATCGAATTATGATAGATGTTGAAGCAGAATAGATTATTAAAAAAAAATTTATTTTTTAATTTATAAATATTTTTTATTTTTGGAATATTAGGATTTATTTTTTGGAATTAAAGATATTTTGCACTTTTTTTTTGCCTAACGCTATATCTAATGCTTACGATCTTGGGATCTACATCTTATCGATACATTAGCATGGAAAATAAGATAATGTTCCTTTGATGTTTAGTCTGTTATAATTGTGGTTAAAAGGTTGGAGCGTTTATGCTCTCTGTATTGGGTGTATAAATATTTAATTGCTAAGAAATCGCGTATTTGGAATTAAACGGCTTAGGGCATTATTTCATTTCATCGTGATTCTAATCCGAAAAACAACATGAGAATGTTTAGTTCAAAGACCTATAGATCGATATTCGAATTGCATGAATAAGATCTGCTTCAATCAGAGCACATACGAATTAATCCGTTAACTTCTAAGAGAATAGATTCTCTTCCAGAAGTTTCATTATTTTCATTATTATATTTTTTATGTGTTTAACAATAAATACACACCCAGAGGTGGACAATAACTCTTAGTTGTCTTGAAATTTAGGCTTTTAAAAATGAGAATTTTATTATAATCAATTTGATGGTTGTTGAGCAGAATTTAATAACCGAATAGAGAGTGGACATTTTAATTCAGTATAGAGTCGTGAAATAAAATTTTCGGAGGAGATTGACATAACTAGAGCTTCATATATTCATATAATTATATGTTTATTCATATAATTATAAATTAATTTTCAATTAAAAATATTAACTACGAAACATCTCTGAAACAAAATACCAAGCAGATCAAGAATTATCGAACACATGATAATGATTGCAAGTAGATCAACTTCACACAGCTCAGCGATATTATGTAATCAAGCATTATTGGAGGCCGGAGAATCTAGTTTTGTACGAGTTTAAGAGCGCGTACGATGATGCGCAATGTTATTATAGGGCGCATTAAACTAATGGTAGCGAAACGTTATCAGGTGAGAGCCCCGTCGAGCTGTCGGCCGCTCGCCGTTGACATCGCGTCGCACTTATGCCGCCGGGGTTATCATGTTACCTCGCATATGGCATTCCTGTCACCTGGCTCTGCCCGTGACACGTTACACGTAAATCATCGCGTGGAGAAACAAACGGAGTCACCATCGTTGCTTCCGGTCACTTCAAACGTCGACCCGTAATCGTATACCCAGCGGTCAGCAAACGCTTGTGAAATCCGTAAAAGTAGCCCCAGTTTACATCGACTCTTGTCATTCGTATTCGAAGGTGTATTAAAATAGCAAAAGAGAGCAATATTTTTGAACTTGCAAGGCGAAAATGCTCCGATAATTTGCAATTTTTTGAATAGATAGATATTTTTTTTTGATAATTGAAAAGTTTGTCTCCTTTTGATGGTTTTTAATCCATATTAAAAAAAAAAAAAAAAAATTAAGATCCGCAGACTTATAATCTATATAACTTATAAACTATGTAATCCGTAAAAAAAAAATTATAGAAAATATTAGTACACGTTAGTTAATACTGGACGTGTTATTCTCACATGTTATTCTTCTAACGTTTTTCTAGTAGCAATAAAACCCGAGATTAGCATAAGATACGTGAGACATTTGACGCATACGTCATACTTAGCTGATCATAATGTATTCTCGACATTATTGCGAGCGCCATAAAATCTATTCGAGTCCTCGTTCGCCTTTTGTCGCGGTTCGCTCCCCTACATCCTACCGTTATCTTCTTGCGTATTCCTCAATGGTTATCAACAGGGATTATACTCACTCAACACTTCCGCGCTGCTTTTCCCACCGCGACGGTAGTCGCGTTACGCAACTCTTTGCGCATTAATCGCCACTATTGTCGGTGGTGCGAAGTCCTTCTTGCGTGGCTCTCAGTCTCCTCGCGACTTAGCGGTGTCTTGCTTCATTCTCTCTCTCTCTCTCTCTTCCCGTGTTGCACCATGCGAGTGGTCATACCGGAATACCTGTAGGGTTGAATTTACAGTTCTCTACCCGTATTCACGGAAATATATCTTCCTTAACACAAGGTAGCAACGCGAAATTAACGACGACCGCGCGCGGATTTTATGATCGTCGATATCTCTCTCTCTCTCTCTCTCTCTTTCTCTCTCTCTCTCCGCAGTCTCTTAATTCCTTTCCGATATCGCGAATCGGCGTTTATTTCTCTTTTGTGCGCATAGCGCATATATAGACACCCGTGACTTGCGGCTTATGCTCCTTGTAACCCATCGATTACATTCTCGTCCTATCGAGAAAGAGAGGGAAAATGGATAAGAGAGAGAGAAAGAGAGAGAGAGAGAAAAAGGGAGACTGTTTCTTATCCGATGTAGCTCTTCGCGCGGTAACTTCGAAACGATTGAATCCGCACGCCGCACCGACTGCCTATTAGTTTCTCATCGGTGTGTTCTTTGAAATGCTACTTGCGCGCGAGATATTTTATGCAGGAATTTATGATCGCACATCTTGTAATTCAGTGGATTTGAAAAAAAAAATGCGTCGAAGGTAGCGAGTCATTTATAATCGGACGATCCTAAAACGATGAATCATCAAGTAACGAATCCATCAAAGCTTTTTAATAGAATCGTTCACTGCTGTTTCTCGAGGAAAAGTATTTTTACAAACATTTTTATACAGAATTTAATAATAGCGATAGAAATTAAGAAAGTCATATACTAAAATGTCATCGTGAATGTCATCATGAATTTAGTATCAGAAGAGTTATATCTTCTCTTAGATCGAATAAAATATGAAAATATTGCAAGAAATCTTTCATGAGAAAATTATGGGTATTTAATGAGAATATTTTTTTTTTTTTGCGCATAAGTTTTATTATCTAAGTTTTATTATCTTTCCTCCGTTAAAGTGCATTGCACGACGCAATCTCTGATTGGAGAAACTTATGGCAACTCGTCGACGGTAGAATCGACGTGCGATAAGCATACCACATTGTCATTTTTTCATGGAGCCGCGACTTCGTTCTTTCCGCTATTCCCGTGACAGCCTTTCGCCATATCTGCGTCCGGAATGTAACGGACAGGGCTCAGAAAATCGTCTGAATAGTTTTTAATACGGCGAGGCGCGCTTCCTTCATTGAAGGCGTGGATGCAACGCGGTCCGATTACATGTCTAGAGTGCGCATGTTTCGAAATGCGTTCTCTGTAGACAAACGAAAGCCGTCATCGCTCCACAATTTCCGGCAAGTATCGACGGTACGGTATGCCGTGCATCCGAGTTTCTTCGGCGCGTTAATCGTTCCTGCTTCTGTAGATAGATCGTGAAAATAAAATATATACGTGTACACACACATACACCAAATATACATACACATATATATACCGAATGCTTTTATACGCCGAAACTCGTCGCTGTTTTATTACTGGAGATAGTCTATCGTATATCACTTTTATGCACCGATGCATATCTATTCTCTTTTCTGTGTGTTGTCGAACGACGGCGATATAATCGATTCAAAGGTGGCATGGCTATCGAAGTAATAAAATTGTTCTTTTTTCCCCATTTTATAACCGCTCCATGTTTTATTTCCTAAATACCTTTTTTATGTTGCAGATGCATTTAATTTTTTTGTTTTGAAATTTTTTTTATGGATTTTCAATTTTTCGTTAAAACACAGCGTCATTCGATGTGTGTTAGGAAAAATATTAAAGCAATAATATTTTTTTAATTACAAGCTATTTTTCTCAACCTTTTTTTTTTTTTTTGGAGAAATAAAGGCTTAAATTTAGGATAGAAGAATAAAACAGATGTTTTTTTAATGAAACAGATTTATCGTTAAATTTAAAATGCATTAATTGAAACAATTGTACAATGGAGGAAAGAGAAAAACATGATCGGATATTGAAGATTAAAAAATTCTAAAAAAGATATTTATCTTTTTAAAAAATTAATTGTGTATTTTACAATGAGAAACGATACGTATTTGCTTTTTGCCAATTCTAGGACACGATATAATCAATCAACTTTGATGAATGTTTTTTGGATCGATGTAAACTTGCGCAAACAAATATTTCCAAACGTCGTCCATTTCTGCTACAAAACGAGATAACGCGAAAATGAATAGTGCACGATTCGAAGGGATTAATCGGGGCGTGGATTTTCAAGCGAGGAACACAGCGCGCGATACTCAATTCTGTTGAAATCATGGTTGAGGAACGGCAGCGCGGCAATATCGTGGGAAATGTCGGTAATGCCACGTGAAGCGGAGGCACAATCGTAAACGCGACTACTCCCATTTGATCAAATTTTAATTCCGCTCGTGTCTGTTTAGCATAAGCGGTGCAATGTCATTACATAATGTGCGCCAAGAGTGGCTGATATTCATCTCGTTTACCCGACGATCTCCAGATTACCAATCCACTCAGAGTGCATTGTTTGCCGTTGCAGGAACTAACAAGTCACATTATCGGGATGCTGCCTGTACGGTTTAATGTTATCATGAGAGATATATATATACGTGTATATGGAACGTATATACAGAGTGCCTATCGTTTCTACTGTCCCACTGTTAATCCCTTGATGAATGCTAAATCGATTATCCCGCGCTGAAAATTTAATGAGAGCCCGTTAGCTGTTACAGCTTTTAAATTTTCAGTAAAAAAATTATTGTATGCTTGTCAAATTTGTTTGTTGTTAGTTTTTTTTTAAATTAATTGTCTAACAAACAAATTCTGAATAAAATTTTTTTAAAAATTAATTTGAAAAAATAAGATTAGAATATAAAAATCTAAAATTAATTTTTTTTTTATTTTGCGATTTTTAGCTCGAACTTTTTGATTTTGACAAATCGATATGTCGCTTACAATTAGCTATTGCGCAAACAATCTTTTATGAAAGAACGTGAGGTGGAGGTAAATGAACAAGAAGGGTGAGGAAATTGAAGGGATATATCAGTGAGCTAATTAAAACGCTTGAGGTCGCTCCACGAGTTTAGACGCGTGGGCGCGTTGCAATGGATTATTGGCCCAACCTTGGCAAGTGCGGCTCATTTAGCAACGACTACGAGCGAAAGTTGGTGCTGCGCCGACTTCGGGAAAGGAGTTCGTAAATAAAACGAAAGAGCGAGACGTGGAACGAGAGAGATTTATTAGCGAGGTGTGTGTTGGGATATAGGCTTTTAATTTTTCAGAATTTGGATACAATGTGTTTATATAATTTTGCCAAAAATTTATTAAAACTTATTTAAAGCCGAATATAAAAATCGTCATACATGTGGTGGTATAAGAAAATATATTACACAATTTCAAATTTTATAATTTATCTATGCTTTATTAAAACTGAAATATGAATCTCTGGAACATGTACTGCATAATCGCCCGTGTGTCTTTATTTGAAAATATATCGACTTTATATTACTACGTCGACCTCATGGACGGTCTCGGCGCAATTTGAATGCAAATTATCATGCATCATCTAGACCATTATGCCTCCTCCTTCTACGTATCGTCGTCATCGCCATAGATTTTTCCGAGAACATTAAAAGCGGCCATTATGCCTGCGTGAAGTATAAAGGAAGGTAACGATCCAAAGCTGCCGGATTATAGCCCTCGAGGATTACGAGGATGTTACTTTCCCGATTCGATCGCTGCCGAGGCCGAAATACATTGTACATAATTGAATTTCAGCACCATGTTCTCATAAATTTAGAGTACCCTGTACATAATAAAAGAGAGAGAGACAATATTTTCGATGATAACGACAACGGGAGTGGAGCCTTTGCTTACCAGCCGCCAAAAAATTGATAGGCAAACTCAATTAAGCAGAAAGCAGCAAAGCGCGCTTTTAAGAAAAAAGCATGTTTTTTAAAGAAAATTTTATCACCATGTGCGATATTATATTTATGAATATAATATGAGGACATTGGCGTTTTATTCTAATTTTCCATGCGTCGACAACATGAAAGTTTGAAAATTTCTGCAATGGCTCAGTAAAATCAGAGTCAATCGAGGAACATGAGGGACCGACATTTTTCTCAATTCTCGTTTTGTTATCTAAAGCCGCTTTTAAGATCAAAAAAAGATTTTAATCCCAACTCACGTGTTCTGATATTCTCGCACGCATCCCACCGGGCACGCGCGCGTAAATTCACGCACTTCAGCCGCTGCATCTGACGCGTGCACAGACTCGTTGCACTCGTTTCCCAACTCGCCACATCCTTCTTCGGTTTCTCTCTGGCGATAACATGAGACACTTTTACGTTGCAACGGCCGGTTATCGCACGCCGGCTCTTCGTCTTCATCATCTCCTTTTTCTTCTTCTTCTTCCTGTCGTAATTTTTTTCCCGACCAAGACTTGCAACTCGTTCGAGTGTCGTCGTCTTCTTTGGAAATTCTACCTGTGCGTTTTATTAACTGACGTTGTCCTCGGAATGGCTTTGCTCGCTTCGGGTAATGATGAAAATATTGCTTATTTTATCAAGTTGAGAACTTAATTGTTATATTTTATATTTGTAACGGGAGTTTGATTTTTTTAATCGTATTATTGATGTTATAATATTAATATGTCAGCAGAGCAAATCTGTTCCTGAGAAGTCAAAGTAAAAATAAAACATGTATATGCGTATGTGTTTATATATATAAGAGGAAGAAAAAGAAACAAACTTTGTATATTATATAATAAATAAATCATAAAAGATTTTGTGAAAACAATGCAATAATGCAGAAAAAAATTGACATTAAAATAAATTGCTGAAATTTTATAAAAATATTTTATATAATATATTTTTTCTCTCAAATTTGAGTGTGAACATCAAGACTTTATTACAATTTATTGCAATTATTTTACAAATCCTTTTTCTTCACTTGAAAGAAATATAGAAAGAATTTTTATCCATATTTATTTAATTTATTTTAAATAGCGTATTTTTACATGATTTTGAGCTTTAGCGTGCTTCTTCTGAAATATTAAAGTTTTCGATTTACACGATTTCATTTCTTGGATGTAGAGATATCGAGAAGGATGTTGGTCATATATTAACGATTGAATCGGACAGTTTGAAGTTTTAGGGTCAATAAGGGATGACTCGAGGAATTAATTTTGAGAAATGACTTGTCCGTTCCCAGTGAGATATGAGCGACAAATGTGTGTGAAGCGCGTTTGCATCGAGTTGGCTTGCCCGACAATACTCGCCTTTCATTGGGATTGATTAAGCGAACGATGATTGCTTATTGATGCAATAACGGCGGATTCTCGAGACAATGAAATCTTTGTTTCGAGGTAAGAAAAGGTAACGCTATTGCGAAAAGCCGCGTTGCATAACTATTATATCGTATTCCTTTATAGTACTCCTATTTCGTATCCGTGTTATACTCTGTGCTCCGCAAATAATCGCGCGAGTGCTTTCTCTCACCGATGATTCATTGAACGAATTATTATTAGAAAACGCGACATTGAATGAATTATTGAAAGATAAAAGATTCTCATGAGTACATGTACACATACACACTGATCTGGAATGAATATAAATAATTCTTCACGTATTACACGTGCAAACGTGGATTTCTAGAGTTAATTTTTTATAAAGCACTAACTTTATAAAAAATTAACTGCAGTAGTCTGATGCAGTAGCAAGATGAGAGGGAACGAGAATAAAACAACAATAAACTTGTTTCTTAGAATACAAAATTGATACGTTTGCAGGTATATATAATATACATTTGCATAGCAAATAGTCCTAGCACATTTATTATTGATTTGTCAATTATGTTTTATTATTTATCTAGGTTTATCTAAACATTTTTGTTTTATATATTTTTTCTCTTAATTTGTGTAATAGAATTATTTCAATTATTATTTTTTTGTAAAGCAAATATTTAAATTATTATGTTTTATTATTTATCTAGTTTTATCTAAATACTTTGTTTTATATGTATTTTATGCGTTATCTCAATTTGTGTGATAGAATTATTTCAATTATTATTTTTTCGTAAAGCAAATATTTAAAAGTTTAATGATTTAACGGAAGAAGATTACGCTTGTCACTCGAGTGAGTCGCATTTCGGAATTAAACGAGCGCAGAAAACATTGCTGTCTTTTATTCGTATTTTATCAGCAGTCACAGAACTTCTGGATGTAAAGCAAATGCTGTATTATTTCAACGAGCGTGCACTACTTTATTCGAGGCGCGTGCCATCGCCGACACTGAGGGTTTAATTCTTTGCCTTCTCGCTTCATACACGTGCATACAAGGACAGATTTATAGCCGCGAGCTCTGCCAGACGAACAAACTTGCGGAGGATCTTATTAATTTGTTATGGTTGCTTGCCGCATTTATCAGATTTTACCAAGGTTAGAGAAACGAGAAACGCCACGGCTTTTAACAAATCGTCGGTCGCGAATTTATTACACGCTTGTACTAAAATTCTCTCTCTCTCTCTCTCTCTTTCTCTCTCTCCTTCATCCTTAAATGCGCCTTTATCTCGGTATTCGCGGAGACGCGAATCGTCTCGCGCGCGGTTAAAGATTCGCGACGCTCGCCGCGTAAATCGACTTATCCGCTTTGGATCGGATTTCGGCCGGAATTATCTGAAATCAGACATCTCAGCTCGATGCAAATCGTGACGGGACTGCATCGGGTAAGGTTTATGCTAACTCGCCTTCGACTTTGCGTCGATCTCTCGCGTCACGATTCTAGATCTCTGTCGGTCGATTTAACGAAACGTCGCGCTACGCCACACAAGGTAGACACACTCCGTCTGCCGCTTTATATCGTTGGCTTTCCATCTGTGACTACTCGCTCGCTCGTCGGCGAGAAAGCATTATACTTTAAGTACGCTAATGCCTTGGCTCATGTTTTATTCAGGCGAGCGTGCACGCGAAAAATGTTAAATGCGCGGCGTAGATAGATAGGTTATTTATTATTCGCGCCACGACATATATCGACTGGCTCTATCGAACAATGTCTACATACGTCGATCGTGCAGCATTTAATAACGAATAAGAATCACCATGTAATGTATGGTATTTAATATCAACTGGGAAAAATATATCTAGGAATATCTAATATTAAAATTATGTCGAAGAATATAAATGTAAAAGATATTTAGAATAATATAAATTTTTATCATTTTTTTTTTTTAAGAAGAATGCAATTACATCAAATATAATAATTTTTGGAAGAATAATGCGATTATATTGATTGCCAATCATGAAAGAAAAATACACATACATATCAATGTACGCAATAAAAATAAATTGATCGCGTTTATTTGTTAATTAAGCTCATCTCTTAGCGGTTTCAAATTTCTGACGTTGAAAAATTCGTGAAAAGTATCGCAGTAACGTAAACGCCATGATTTAGTTCACCGTGCCAACCAAGTACGTACAACTTTCTCGTCTGCCGCTAACACCATCGGCGGACACAGTAAAGCACTGAGCTTTACGTCGCGTCGTTTCTCCTAAAGCTTCCGGGCGTTCTTCTCGTTGTAATTCTTCGCCGTTGCTCGAAAAATTCCGCTTTAATTAATCTCTCTCCCCCTTCTCGATTCCGCCACACGTGCTCGCCGCCTCTAAACCGCCCCGTGCGGAATTCGAATTCGTTCCTGCGGCTGTTTCCTTGTGCGTTATAGCACGCGAGCGGAAACACATTTCACTGGAGAAAAAAAGGGGATCGTCCCATGGAGCGCTCATCGAAATTAAAATTTCATTTTTAGGAAAATAGCAGCGAGCGATATTTTAAATATCTCAATCTTTTAATTCTTTAATGAAATATTGTTCTTTTATCTTTCTCTGCCATAAGCATAATTGAAACTATAACAGAATAAAAATTTAAAAGAAAAACAAAATTAAAAAAAGAGATTAGAGCAAGAAATAAATTTTTAAAATGATATATTAAATTAATTATCTATTTATATAGAATTTATATTAAAATAATATAATTTTTTTTTAAATTAATGATATTATCACTAATTCTGTTTAAGAAAGTAGGACTTTTGATCTTTTATCTTTGATACATTTTTATTCTCATTTACAATAATTAAAAAAACAAAAAAAATTGAAGTATTTTAGAGAAAATATATAAAAATAAATTCTTATTACACATGTATTTATATATTGCATATGATGCTAAGTGCATCATGTAGCAATATTTACGATCGTTTGCGACATTCCGACTCACTTGATAAATAATTCGCGCGGGCAAATTACAGCGAGCAAGATCTATGTATGTGCGATAACGCATTATGCGTCGCGCGCTTACAGTTCTATGCTCTCGCATTATCAGGTGCGCGCGACTGCACCGCCCGCCGCTGTCCATTCTCGCTGTAGTATTCGTCGCGTATCGCGCAATCACCTTCGTTTCATTACCGTTCCATTCAGCGGCAATTTCGTGTTTCATCGCCGATGGCAGCCGACGACGACGAGTTCAATCCGCTTTAACAGACGATGAATTCTTCGACTGAGGAGATTACATTCACACCCTTTCCTCGACGAGTTTCCACAAGAGAGGGAGAAAACTTTGTAGTAAAACACAAAAAAGGATCTTTATAAAAATAATATTGAAAAAAAGATTAATCATATATGTAAAAGATAATAATTATTTCTTATTTAATTAAGTAAAATTTAATTTGAAATTTTGGGGAAACAATTTCTTTACTTTAACTTTGATTAAAGTACTGATTATTTTATATCTTGATAAATTTTATGAGATGCTTTTCTCTCTCTCTCTCTCTCTCTCTCTCTCTCTCTATTTATTTTTCTCTCGAAATAATTATAAAATAGAATATAATAATTATAAAAAGTTTTAGCTTTAAGTGAATACCTGAGAAAAAAATTGTTATAGGTATATATGATATTATAATATACATACTGTAACCATAACTGACAACATAGTTACAAAACAAAAGATAGCATTCTAAGAAAATTCCATTTTGATATTTATTCGTGAAAATTAAGAATTCATTTCACATTTAGCTGTAAAATTTCATTACAGAACTTGTTAGAGGGTGTATGAGTGAAGAACGTCAATTATACCCACTGAATAAGTCGCGATTTCGTCTTCGCGTCACTAATATTTTCGTTATTGAAGCAGGACAGGATGAGCAGGATAGCAGTTGCTAAAATATTCCGTTTGTACATTTAAATGAGAGAGCATTCACACCACTCAGTCCGGTTTCCCGTTGACCCGACCTATCCCATCCTACCGCCATCGTATATGTGAATGCTCTCATTTAAATATACGAATGGAATATTTTATCGCGGCGCTATCTTTGCGCGATCGTGACGCGCTTGAATAGTGGCGTTCTTTCTTTTCGAACTCTATCCGGAACGTATTTATGTCGCATTTGTTTTCAGAAGCCGCGATAAGTGATTTTCTTCGGAATGCTATGGAAACGCGAGTATAATTCTTTGGATTCTGGATATAGAATCCATAAGTCAATACATTGCATTTTATAAAAAATTAAGTGTTTAATATAATTTGGATATTATTATAAATGTTACCAAATTTAGTCAGCGATAATTAATGTCTTAATAATAATTTTGAATTTTATAATTATCTTTTTATGGCTTATTTTAATCGAACCTAAGTTTTTATTTTATCAAATATTGTAAAAAAAAAAAAAAATAATAATAATAAACGAAACGGGAAAATATCGGTGCATGGAAATTGAAATAAATAATATTTTAGACTTTGACAAAATTGATTTATAAATAATGTAAAAGAACGCAACAGTGAGGAAATTGCTTTCGTAGAGAAGCTTTCGTAATGGTTCTACTAGGTATAAGTCACCAGTAATACTGAAAGTAGTAGAGTCTATCTATTCGCGTAGTTTGCAGGAAATGTAAATACACGGGCTAGTAAACAGCCAGTAGTATCCATAAATATCTTTCGCATCCATATTCCGTCTTGCAGTTAACGACTTTCCAGTTCCTCCCTGAAACGGTTCGCAAACTACGCGAACAAGATGGATAAAACTTTAACGAAACTACCAGAGAGAGAGAGATCTACATTGTATTTTTGTATCTTTTAATTAAGCAAATTCCCTCTTTATTGTCTTTAATTAAATAACTTTGATAAATTTTGTTGATTGTGCCGCAAATGTATGTATTACTGCCTCCTTTTTGACTCTTGTTTAAAAGAAACTTGATTTTATTATCTTTTCCTTGTTAAATTAATTCTATTCAAGACGCGTTTGCGTACAGAATCTGCCTTTAAAATTAAGATCATGAATTAAAAAAACATATAACAGTCGTAAATCGAGTTAGATTGGACGGTGAATCTGATTTTGAATTAAGTACTCGTCTGCTGACTCACTTGTACTTTGAGAATCATTCCGTTAACCCTTCCGGTCACCAGGAAGCGACGGCTACTCGGTTATGCTCAGTCACTGTATCTTTTTTCAGCCCTTTAATCCCGTACCCTCCAATCCCTTTTACTTGCCATTACTATACGTTTCTACTACACTTTTGCTATGTAGCGAGTGGGCGATTCGTTCGACGTATCGTTCGCAAGAAGCGTATATAATGAAATATAACGAGCAACACAAATACGATAAGACGGTAGGGAAGAGGTGGGCGGGGGAGTCTCGGGCAAGTTCTCGATTTTGCGGATTGCACATACATTGCGTGCTTATCAACGAGATCCATTAATCTACGTTTCCACGATGAACCATCATAGATCACGCGCTCGTCAGAGGGAAAGAGAGAGAGAGAGAGAGAAAGGAAGAGTGAGAAAGGGAGGAGAAGGGAGGATTTCTTGCTTCTACTCTGCATCTTCTAATAATCCTGGCTTCCGGTGCAGGCATCACTGAGAACCCATTACGGAGAGTGCTTTATTTGCACGTGTAGCATTAAACGGATAGAAATTGCAAAATTGATTCCATGATGGTATTTCCGGTAAAAGCTTAAGGTTCTGGTCATATGTGAGATAAAAGATATGCCATTATTCGTTAAAGCAGAAGCTCTTATCTCTTGATGTTTTATGTGAAAAATATTTTTACGTGAACATAAATTTGTAGAAAAATTATACAAAAAGAAGATGCCTCAAGCAAATAAATAAAAACGGAAATAAACAGAATGTTTGGTCAAGAAATAGGAGGAAAATTTTCGCGTCTTAAGACGGATTAAATAATAAATTCGATGGATTAAGATTACGTGAATTGTAAATCCAGTGCAGAGAGCTTTTCGCGACGTATTTACTTGGACTCTGTAAAATATGCTGGTCGCTCGTGCAACCTTAATAACTGACGCAATTCGACGGACGATTTACATCTATATTGTTGTCGAATATATCGTAAATCAACGGACATGTCAATATCGCGCATACGCGGAGACTATGAATGACGGGGAGGCGCGCGTGTCCATCAATATCGATTATATGACTTTTTATTTACGCGACGTGATTTGCATGCGTATTACGCCGCGGACGCACAGTGTGTGTGATACGCTTTGCCGACTATGCGCGTGATAAAACGAATCTGTGCAGCACCTGCCGCTGTCATTGCTTGGTTAGTGATAAGCATCAACTACCACGGGATACGTGTAGCAATCAGTGCCGATACTTATATCGATATCGGTCCATTAAGGCGGGCGTATCACCGCCTCGTGTATCGGCTCGTCATCGGTATGCCGTCAAATAAATGTGTAAATGCGAGCGCGTTTATGTTAAAGACGCAGTCCATCTTCGCCACATAATCGCAATCCATTTCTTTTCTGACCGAACGGATCATCTCATATCGTCATAAAGTTTAATCATATTTACAAGAAGATTTTTATATAATTTATTATTTTATAATTTTCTGATATATAATCACGCGGTTAATTTTTATAGATAATTCTCTAATATATAATATATATCTTTTTATATTTTATGTGTCACGAGAATAATAAACATACTTGATATTTTTGACTTTAAATGTATAATCCATGAATCTTACGATTAAAAGGGAATTTGCGATAGTTCCGATACGCTGCGCTTATATCGCTTATATAATCATTATGCAGCTAAAAAAATCTGCGCGTGGGCGTAAAGAAAATCGCGAATTATCGGAACAAAAGCGCGCTCGGCGTTGAATATGCGAATATTGAACATTTATATGCTAATAATCCGCCATATCTCGTTACGCCGATATTGTTACATTATTATCCGGCGGTGAGTTATCACGTCTAAGTAGTTAGCTGTGAAATTTAAGTGACGTCGCGACGATTTCCGTTCAGTCGCAAAATCGGTCACGCGATGCATCGCGTGTCATTCGACATTATTTTCTTGCGTATGAGGGAGGAGGAGGAAAGGAAAAAAAAACGACAGGTACATTGTAAGGAAAGGAAACTGCTGCGTTTCTTTTACATCGGTCGCTAGAGAATTCGCGTTCTCCGGACTCCGTAATAAAATTAATGGAGCGTAGCGACCGTCGCGAAGCAGAGGGAACATTCTCTCTTTCTCTCTCTCTCTCTCTCTCTCTCTTCTTTTTCCTTTGCGCGACTTCTGTTTAAGCAATTCTACGCTTCGATTTCTCGGGATGTGTGTGTGTGTGTGTGTGTGTGTATATAAAAACATACACGATATTCAGGCGAATGAAAGCAATTTCAGAGTTTGATCTCAATCTTAACTGACTCTGACTCGATAGACTGGATTGTCTATTGGTGCAACTATAGCGTAGTTTTGTAAAGGGATTCATTGGGCTCATTGTGATTTTTTAACGATATTTTAAAGATACATGTATTTCGCGGTACCACTTCGAGGCATATCACGTTATCGGTTTCACGCGCGTGCGCGTATCACTGGCGAAGTAGCAAAGCATGTTGGTGTTACAATCGCCGTGCAATTACTCGGCAATTACGTGACTTTTCAGCGATATCGACATACACTGTAATCACATTTGCGCGGCAATTGTTAACAACTAGAGAATCAACCATGAGGAACAAATTGTTGTAATCGAAGATCCCGGAAAAATGATGCTGCTATCACGATACTTTTAAACTTTATGGACAAAATATTTTTATTTTACGAAATTATTTGAACATTGAAACTGAGCAATAATATACCAATTCAGAAATAATAGAACAGAATGTAAAATGTCTAATAAAACCAAATTTTCGAAATTTCTTTGATAAATACTATATATATCATTGTACGCAAAAATTCTTATTTTTAGGTGACTGAAATTAAGAAATTATCAGAAATGAGATCAAGTAACATCTGATGATATCAGTGATTTATTCGCGAAAAGGGAGGATGAAAGGTTGTTTTTTTCGTCTACTTTTTTGATGTTCGTTACCCGATGTTTACGCTACGTGATGGCGATTTTAAATGACGACGATGACGACGGTGTCCAGTTCCATCGTAAGCCGCTTTGCGGTCGTCTTAACAGGAAAATCAGGTTTTGGAGTCGCACACACATTGCGCAATGTCGACGGGAGCTCCTCGTGTAATAATAAATTGCGCCCGCGCGCTGCCAGCTGCCGAGTTACGTAAATTCAGTAATTGTCGATCGAACGTATGCTACGAATATCGAATACAAAATATTTATGTTACATATAGGGTGGTTAATATAAGCACGTTTGATGAGCTTGACCATATTTTTTTGTAGAATATACTGTGTGGAGAGGTTTTTTTTTTTTTTAATATAAACGTGTTTATATAATACCTGTCCATAAAATTAATTGTCCATAACATTGAATAAAAAATGTTTGTTAGATATATTTCAAGTCAATCGACGTAAATGATAATTATACATGACATCTTTTGTCAATAATCGACGTAATTTTCTTTTGATAACACATGTATTTTTTAAAAGAAAAAAAAATTTCAAACAATATTATCCGTTAATTCTGAGATATTCTAGGAAACTGTAAACATTTTCTATTCATAATTTGGTTACATTGGCGACCGATGACAAAACGATGCATTAAAGCGTAAGGAATCTCTTCGATATCTATGTACATATCTGGTGGCGCTGGTATTCCGAAACGATCATTATCTTTAAGGCACTTTAAGACTTCCACATTCACGCGACTGGCAAAGAGCACGGTTAAATCGTAGCTGCAATATGAATAACAAATAACACGGAGAGCGTTGGCCCAGCATCGCAAAAATAGTAGTAATGCAAATAAATAATGAAGTACCGCTCTAACGTACCAACATTTTTATCGTGAATTTCATACGGCAAATAAATTTCTTTGAGAGAGAGAGAAAAAGAGAGGAGAGACACAATAAATGGATAAATATAAATGTATGGACGTACAATAATTTTGACAAAATAAAAAAAGATTTAATTAAATTTAATTATTATAAATTTTATAAAATTAAAATATTTACAGATATCTTTTATCATACTAAATAATTATGGAGTATCATAAACAATCTTTGATAAACTAAAAATTACGATGTGCATTATTTATTCAATCTTGCGACGCTCTAGCAAAGATCTGGTTTCGCTTTCGCGCGAATAAAGTGGATGGACCGATATAGACGAAAGTGCATTTGGTCATGTGCAGCTGCTCTAAAACTATATTGACGTTTTATGACCAGTGCAAGCAATGTAGTTGGAATGAAATTTAAGCTTCCACGTGCACAGCCCTCTCTCTCTCTCTCTTTCTCTACAAATTTCGCTGATTAATGCATTTTGGGCCCGCGCGTGCGAGCTCATTGACCGGTCATTTAATATTTATTTATTGTACACGTAACAGTGTATAAAATTCGAACGTCGCTTCGTGGCCATTTGTTTTAATTAACGCGCGCATTACGCGGCAGAAATAGCTGTTTCTCACAATACGTGTTTTGTTATAATATGCAACACTGTAAATAAATGTAAATTTATTTAACAATATTGCCAGAAATAAAAGTTTACACGGAAAATTCTCCTTTAGAAAGGAATCATTGACGCCTTTATGTATAAAATAAATTTTTGATCAACAAAAATTTTTAGGAAATAAAAATTTTTATTGTCTAGTATTTTTCTTAAAAATAAAAGAATTTTTACGAATTGAATTTTGTATTTAAAAATAGATACTAAAATTTTATTTTTTAATCAATTTAAAAATGCAGGTTTAATGATAAGATTTAAAGATATTTTACTTGAGGTTTTAAAATTTGTCATCGATAAAATTCTTGCGAATCTAAGCGAAAATCGTCTTGAATTTTTCATTAAAAAATAGCTTTTAATAGTTTTTCGTTAAATTAGTATATATTTTGTATCACTGCGCGATGCGAGGGTTAAACTTTGCAAGGATACTCTAGCGGTCACCTGTTGCTGATAATTTCGTTATGTTGAAGAATAACAATGTCGAAAAAGTGACATTTATGCAAGTTTATTCTCGCGTGCATACACAGGCGATCTTATATATCCTTGCTACTCGTTTATCCTCGTGGATCGTGTAAAAGCGCGTGTTTTCAGCGCGAACACCTCTCCATAATGATATGCACAAAGAATTAAGCCACGCTTCGCCGCGTTCTGAATTAGGTTCTCGACTGCATATGCAAATACGAATATAGATGCACCTACGCGTACACACGTCCGTAATGCATAAACCACGCTCGTGTGTGTTCCGCATTTCGTAGTGGCGGCACAGAGCGCGTTTCCCCGTAATTCCGAACGACATTCCCGGCGTTTTTTCCCCAAGTTGCCGCGTATATGGAAAGTAGATGTCATAAATAAAGGAAACGGGAATGTGGCCGAACGGATTCATCGAGCTTCCTTAAGGCTTTCAATGATATATCAAATATAAGTGCGAAAATTCTTAATCTTTAATCTTTGATCAATGTTCAAATAATGAATCAAATCGCATAAGAGATTAAGAAAATTATGATAAAATTTTATACATGGTTAAAAAATTAGAAAACTCCAACTAAAGTATAACAACTTTTTCTCTTTTTTTTTCCGTTCTTATTCCATCAATGGCTTACTGGGCAAATATATACGTACTTACTACTATGTATACATTCTTTGATACTACTTTATATTTTCCTCACGATCAGAATATCCAAGTTCTGGATTGTAAAATAAATACCTATTAAACTGCACCCCTTACTTCTCCATTCTCTTTCTCTTTCCGCCGCTTGTTCTTCCAAAGGGGCACACGACTAGACAGCGGCATAAATATGTTCGCCGCTATGATGAGAAAGAGGAGAGGCATAACTGGAGAGCAGCGGCACAGTTATCATATATGGGCACAAATCTCGCTCATAATAACTGCGTGTAGACCTATCGCACGTTCCACATACGGAATATTCGGTAGCCGACGAGTTTTACGAACAAGTCAATATATATTTTCTTTATTAAAAATTATAAAATGAATTTTTTTTTTTTTAGAAAAAAGCTAACTGAATGTAATTTTCAATGGAGAAAAATTAAAACTAGAACGCGCGAATGAAAAATTTCTGTTTCGTCTCGAACTGTAAATTTGAATTCGCGTCGAATACGAATATTTCCTTTTGGAATGTTAACTTTTATTCCAATATTTAATATTTTTGAATAGAGACAAAAGATATATTTTTAGCATGTTTCAAATGTTTAATAGATTGAATACTTTGGTATTTATATATTGTTTTTTTTTTATATTCATATATTTCAAAGATTTTATTAAATTCGACCTAGTATATTAAATTTGAAAAATCTACTTATCTCTATTTATATTTTTTAAAGCGCAATACGCAAAAGAATTTTTTTTAAATGTCGCGAGTTAAGCTACTCATATCTCAAAATTTTTATTAAAGAAATGTCATTTTCAAGGAGTAATAAGGAGTATCATCTACTGTATCTAATCGCGCCAAACACTCTGTATAGCAACGCGAACGGTTCAGGTTTTACATGTCTCTCTCGTGTCATTCCTGATGACGATGACAAATGACTGCGTTTGTAATTCCCATCGGCTTGCAATTACTTAACGCGAGATGAAGCGGTCAATGTAAGTGTGTGTGTAGTTCGACTTTGGCTGGTACTTGAGAAAATTAACGATGTGGCCGCGGTCACGTACGTGTCTGCCTTCTGCATAAGCAATGGACGATGCACTTCGTCGGCCTCCTTGTTGTCCTCGTAATTTATGTGTAGAAAATGTAAGTGTGTTAATCGGTGAATATTGGTCACTGGTGATGATCGATAAAGCCAAACAAAGCCGAATCTCCGCCATTAACCTCCTTTTTGATTATAGTTTCACAAAAATATCGTTTTAGGCGTGTCACATTTAACAGTATTTAAGCAATTATAAAAAAATTAAACTCTTGCAGGAATATATATCATTTAGAATTCTTAAATTTAGATTTAAAAATCAACTTAAAGGATTAAGTTAACTCAAAATTTAATTAATTTAAATCAAATTTAGATGGAATAATTATATATTTCTTTGTAGACATATTAAAACTTTATAGTTATAGTTTAATAAATAGAAAAATAAAAAAAAACTTATAAATTTAAATATATAATATAAAGTACCGCATTATTTTATTTTTTACTTTTTTACGTCTTTTCTTTTCTTGTTTTCTATATTTTATTTGTTTTCTGCTAGTTATTGCTCAGCATATAGAATTATATGCGTAGCCAGAACTTAAGACGAGCTTTTAAGTAAGAAAGCTTGCAGATATACATACAGTGTGAGCGTACTTTTGAAGGTACTGTCTTAACTCGGCTCTTTCAAAGTTCATCCAAAAACAAAGTATTATTTACGTTGACAACTGGAAAACAAAATTTCACAGTGACATTTCATGAAGACTCTGTAAGAACAAGTAAGACAAGCTAAAACGTCAATGCTTTGGAAGTCAAACAAATGTGCTTCTTCCTGACGAAGTTAAGAATAATTTAAAACGAAATTCAGAAATGTGTGTGTGTGCGTGTGTGTGAAAAACACATGAAAATTATACTCTCAAGAGTGTCATGTGAATCGTTCACTCGACATAAAATTATGATGGATTAATAATATGGATTAATAAGATCTTTTTTATTGTAGAAAATAAATTTTACTTTTTAAATAATATAAAATATCAACCATTTTATGTATTGATAGCTATTTGAAAAATTATTTTATATTTTATTTTATTCGAAATATATATATATATATATATATATATATATATATATATATATATATATATATATATATAGTGTGTTTCAAGAGATTAGGCTTACATCATTTTCGAAATGATGCTAATCAGTTGAGATCAGTTATCTTTGTTTTATGCAAAGCGCTCGGCACCGCCTGTTATGTTGATAGGATGTTGTTGGATGCAGAATGCGTGCGTATCATAAAATATTATGCGCAGTGTACAAGCGCATAATTACTGAATATTTAAACTCGCTCATGTACCATACGCGCGGATCGTGCGATTTTTCCGCGCTCTTAAATATCATACGATCTCCGCTACATTCTCGGAATTTTGGCAAAAAACCTGTAATGTAATGTCGGCTCGTAACTTCTCCCGCGTTGAATAATTCGATCTGTCGAAATTATTGGAAAGTCATTCGGCGTCTGCGTGCGCAAGAAACAAATATCCTATCGAGAAATGCAAAATTTGCGTGCACAAAGATGTGAATTATTTCGTCTCGTTAATCGTACTTTAGAGACGTCTCGATAAATTACGATGTTTTTATAAATTCTTCCGTTAATAGCGGGAATAAATTATTTTTTGTATACCTCTACAAAATTTGGAAATTAATTAAAAAATCTTTAAAATTATACATATATATGCGCGCAAAAATTTAATTGACGAAATTGTAATAATAATTGAAATTAAAAAAAAATATTTATCTCGTTACTATATATAATATAAACAATTAACACAATAAACGATTTAACGTTTTTTTTTTATTTTATGTCATTATATACGGGAAAGATCGATTAAAATTTAAACTTTTTTTAAACTTTTTTTCGAAAAATTTGGAAAGTTCTTTCTGTTTATAATTCTTCTTTTTACTGCGTCATTTCTTTCAAATCCAGCACGTTCCTGCACAGTTTTACGACGCAATAATACGTGTACTCTCGAGTACACCGAGCATTCTTAGCTCCGTAGATAAGACAAGCAGTATCTAAAACGTCGAAATACAGTCGTGACGCACGCGCGAGTCGCTCGTAAATCGTCATTATCATCTGTGAAGGAACGCGTGTCATTAATTTATAATTCTAAAGATAGAAAGCGGGATATTATTCTTGCTTCTTCGACTTTTTGCTTTTTCTCATACGCGACACAAGTTTTCCCCTTGACGAAAGAGAGAGAGAGAGAGAGAGAAAGTCTTTTAATATATCGCGGATCAGGGTGTGTCTCGTTTACGACAGGATAATCCTTAAAACTTCCACGTCGCGCGTAGGCAATCGCTTACACATGCACCTGTCGCACTTTGCATCTTTGACTCACCTTCGACGTCATAGTTGTTTTACCGATAATTTGTGACGGAACTTGTTATGATTTTCTTCTCTTCATGTGTAATATGCAAATGCGTCGAGTCGTATAAAAGTCCAATATATATCTGTAAGATAATTAAAGATTATCTTAATATAAAAGTCCAACAAATATTTGAATGGTAATTAAAGAATGTTTTAAATCCTTTTGGATGGCTTTTAGATACTAAATGCATATTATGTATCATGATGATTTCTGGACGTGAATCGAATCCGAATTTTAACGTATAAATTGTAAATAGCATATATAACTTATTAACTCGATAAAACAATTTTTTTTGCTTTTATAATACTGAAACACATTGAAAGAATTTCCTTAGATTTATAAATCCTTGGAACAAAGTCTCATGCACCACTCTTTCACATTCACTCTCTAGAACAATCGAGTAGTATTCAGCGATTCGTGCTCGAGGTTATTGCTTTCGCAAAAGTGATCCGATTTGCGCGTCCAGGGAGGATTGCCCTTTAACTCGACCGCTATAATAAGAGCGAAACGACTGGTGTCGGGGGCGTACGGTTGGTGTTTGATGGCGAAACCTTTCGTGATATGTCACGGAGGAAATCGAGGAACGGGATCGCACATTGCGCTCGTAACTTTTATCTGTGTATGTGTCGGTCAAAGTTTTGTGTTACCATTATTGTGCCTCTCTCGATCACGTTCTTCCCTTTTCATTGTTCCATCCGTCAGCGGCGAGCTGCTCATTATAAACGGTAATATAGCTGCCATTATCGCCGGCCGATATTATTAGCCGACTCTAGCGGATATCGTACGCGGCGGGATCGATGTTAATTACGATTGAATGCACTGACGGCTCGAAAAACGCTTGTTTACGGAAACATCTGGTTTGTGCATTGTCTACCTATCTCGACATTGCTCTCTCGATCTAATAAGCATTAAGTGTGATTTAATTGCGATTTAAAGGGCTCGAGATATGTTAATAACGCGCTTTCATGGGCTTTCTC
Organism: Cataglyphis hispanica; assembly: GCF_021464435.1. NCBI lineage: Eukaryota > Metazoa > Arthropoda > Insecta > Hymenoptera > Formicidae > Cataglyphis > Cataglyphis hispanica. The sequence continues at coordinate 15,192,649 of NC_065954.1, read as the reverse complement.
GAGATTAAAAAAAAAACCGTTTGATGAATTTTTAGTGATTTTTCAAATGCGATTTTTTATTAAAAATATTACATATTTCAAAATATTATGATTTGAAACGTGTTTAATAAAAAATTTATATTTAATTATATATTCAACATAATCACATTGAGACATAAAATTCTCACGAATATTTTTCCAAATATTAAAACATTAAATTAAATTTTTTTATTTACGGTAGTTGCGCTGAGTGCAAGAATCGTTGCTGATGTCATATCGGTTATAGACTAGTTTGAGAGTCAATGATTTATGGTGTTTCTGGCGTTGTGCAGTCTGTGTAAAATTCGTTGTTTCCGTGACTTGGCACTTCGGCACGCCCGCCGGTTCTTCACCTTCGAGAGGGCTGTTACGAAATTACTCGCACGCGGTCGTTTCAAAATCCCGGAAGTTTCTCCCGTGTACCGTACCCTCGAACGCGCGCCGTTTATCTCTCTTCACAGCATTCTATTACATGTGTAATAGCGTTAAAGCCCGCAAAGAGACAGTCTCAAGTGTATTCTTTGACGGCACTTTGCACCGCTTTGACGGCTACGACACGCGCGTATCGACGTACCAAAACTTGTTGTTCTCGGACACTGATAAAGTGTATCGATTATCATTTCTCGCTATAATGGCGTCACAGTAAAAAAAAAAAAAACCGCGTGGACATATTGATGCAGGAACGATATTGTTCACGCCACTTTTTTTAGTTTTTATAAAACTACAACTAATTTTCTTTATCCGAAGTGTGCAGAGAGACTGTTGCTTATTATTATTTTTTTTTTTTTTTTTGAACTACGGTTTTTTTGTTTATAATAAATTTGTACAATATGACGTTAACAAAACAACGCTTCAATCTTCTCCGAGTTTGCTTATCCAACCTTTCAAATCTCAACGGGGGAACAGAGGAGCCGAGCAAAAAAAAGGGGGGAAAAAAATATCCCGTGCGTAATGAAGAATTCATCGAGCTGCGACTCGGTCGCGAATTCGAGGGCGAAGAAAAACTTTTTCCAGGTCACGAAACCACCACCGTCCCAGCGCGTTTATTCGAACGAGGGAAAACGTGGGCGCATTATCGCCGTGCGATTTATCGCGAAAGTAGGTGCGGAAACATCGCGAGGAGAGACGCCGTTTATAGGAGACCCGTCACGCGATAGAAAGAGAGAGGAGAGGAAGAAAGCATGACTTTCTACTTCGTGATGCATCGCGAGACGCGTATACGAAACGTAGGCACGCGCGAGAAAAATCGTCGCCGTTCGAGCTATCGATCGCTATCGAGTGACAAACGAGTCGCGATCGAAACGCACTATTTCTCTTTCCCTCAATCTCTTCTTTTTTTCGTGCCGAACGAGTTTCTCCGCGAGAATATAAATATTAGTCGCAGCCGATAGAGAGATTAATTGCCGTCAATGGCCGAGTGATAAATTGCATTGGGTGTCTCTTTTATTTTTTCCCTCTCTTACCCGTCCGAATTTATTATACGCTCGACCAGTGGAATAGTTCGCATTCTGCTCTCGCCTTGAAGCATAACGCGAGATTGCTTAGCAATAATAACCGGTACGTATAATAACGTAGACGCCTACAATTACACATAAAAATCAGCATCTGGAATTTTTGAATTGTCAGATGGATAAGAATCGAGTCCGGGTAATGCACCGTTTAATTAGAGAAGTTTGCAATATGAGATGTATGCTGACGTTAATTAAGTGAATGCTGAAATGTTAGATAAAATTTACGATGGAAGATGAATTAGCCGAAGTTGTAATTTCTCAGAATTTTCTCTGATTGAATTTTTATTGACAATGTAACGGAAGGTAATAATGAAATATAAAAAGATATAATAAAGTATTATAAATGAATAATACAATGATAAAGATTAATAATATTACGGTAATATAATATATATCGCTATTGTAATGAATCGCTTGATAATGAAATTAAAATTCGCCAAAGAATTTATTATTTAATTAATAAAAGTCAGTTGCTCAATATATTCGACACACTTTCCATAATTTTAACACAGTTCTTAATGTAATGACACAAAGCTCTCGTAAATTTTGTAAAAGTTTTTATCGCATGGCAAGGTTCTTTTATCTGTGGGAGGCGGGATCCGATATGATCAAGCTCTTAAATGCGTTCGTTCATTAGGGATGTCAGCAGTGGCTGCCGCAAACGCGCCCTTAAAAAGCTTTCGGAATTTAATTAGCCGACATGATTACGCGGATTATACGTTTCCGTCTACAAATGGAACTTCATTTAGATGTTATCTCGGGGAGGGGGAGGGGGGATAGGGGACTACGACGGCAATCGAGTTGTCGCGCGGGATCGTTGAAATATCGAAAGACCCCGATAAGAGAGAACGTGTATCCAGATTAGAACTCCATTAAATAGCCCCGCTCTTGGAGCTTCCTAAAAGCTTTGTCCCATTTACTCTGTGTCATTGAGTACTTTAAGGACCACGGTGCCCTCGACTCCTTTATTTTTCAGACAATGGAAGCTTGCGCGAGCAAAGTGTCTCTTCTTGCAAGAATCTCGCTTTATACCGAGTTTTAAGCTTCATTTAAAAACCAATGCCGATGTATATTTAAGAGACGGGAGTGTAAAAATTCATGAAGCTTTGCTCCATGGAATTACAAACGTATACTTTTTATCGTGATTTAAATACATGTGTGTAAATGTTGAAATTGTTGTATCAAATAACATATAAATATATGTTACACTAATATTTACGTGACTTTTATTCTTAATTATGTAGATTTTGAATTCTTATTCCCATCCGTTTTTCAGGCACCGATTGCTCGCAACGTTAACTTTGCGACTTTACGTCTCTCATTTTCTCGGCCTCGACTCGTTTTCGCGCAAATAATTTTTTACTCGAGCTATAAATCGGCGTCGCGCCGCCGCTTGAGAAACCACCATCGCCATTAAGCCACCACAAGGTTGCATACAAATGCCGCCGGCGGTTTTTAGTTCAACTTGCCGAAGAATCATTCGACAAAACAGCGTCGGCTCTGCGCGGGGAATGTTCCGCTAAAATCAGCTTCGTCTCGCCGTCCTCGTGTCGTTAAAACGACGCTAAGTTTGATGCCGGTTATTCATTAATGCTAATGATTCGTCATTTATCTTCGCCGGCCAGGAGAATTCGAGAGTTGCAAAACTGACGCGATGCTGTTGTTGCATCGAGAATGGAAAGTCGCACAGACTTTATTGTAACGTTTCTTTACCCCTTTCGAGATATACGCATTCTAGTACTTTTTCTTTCTTTAAAATTTACTCAGTTAACAATCTCAAACTTTTATAGTGTGAGAGTCTCACGTGTCAATAAATTTGACGCTAAAAGCACACTTCATCCGTTTATGTACAAATAATGACGTGATGCGGAAAAGTAATTTTGTCAGAAGCAAAGTATCATTATACTTTTGTTCCCTATGGAACTCTGTCCTCCTCCTTTGACCGGCGCACGAGGCGAACAGGAGAAATTCCCGCGTTTCAATTACCCAAGCCAATTCTATTGTGAATTCGATGCGCGAGAAAGTCCCGCGGCGAAACGCGAAATGAGGCGTCCGTTCGCCAACAACGTTGACCAACGGCAACGTCCGTGTTCGGTTGCAATTCGTTCGATTCGATATAGCAGCCGTTCCGTGCTCGGCATTCGATAACGTCACGGTTATAATACTCTGATTAAATTTCACGACGCAAGAGAGACAGAGAGACAGAGCGAGAGTAGGGATGGGACGGATCGAGATGTAGGACTTCGTAATAGTTGCTCTATTAGTTTTACGAGGGCGGGATTTTCCACAGTGGCCGTTAGAAAGTTCCTCGGAGATGGAACTTGAAGGAGAGTTGCAATTCGAATTCCATCCGTGTCGCGGTGCAACTGGGTAAATGCGGGGGTTAGAGGGGATGTACAACGAATGTGGTTGCGAGCGTATCGAAATAAGGACAAACTACCCTCGAATTTACAACGTGCGACAAAATCTATTGATTTTATTGTAATTTAATGTAGTAAATGTATAAATCGATTATTTCGATGTGAGCGCGATGAATAAAAATTTATGCAAGTTGATATTTGACATTTATGTCAGTCAGTCAGTTGTCATTATTAATTATGCAGTCATCATTAATTACGCAAAGTAAATATGATAAAGTATTCTTTTTCCTATTTTATTCCTGAGAAAAAAATTAAATCTGACACTTTTACTATTTCACAGAATTACTTTATGAGTCGATTCATTTCGCGATTCGTTGTGTAGCTACTTTTAGACTTTCTTTGCTTTTTAACTTCTTAACCTATTTTGATCAGACATCTCTCAAATGTATCATTCAATAAAACGTGTTTGAATAAAACATTTTGACAATCAAAAAATAAGTGACGCGTTCTTAAAGGAAGAAAATATTTGCGGTGAGACAAATTGTTCAACGAGAAGATTATTTATATTTAAATGATTGCAGTTAACCAACAGTTAGCAATCGGAATAAAGGCATTTATGTGGATTGATAGAGATAGTTTGCATTATTTGTTTATTCTGTCTAAATTTAACGGCATGAACGAGGCACGATTACAATGTGTTGCGAAGATACGCGAGCTTACAAACGAAAAATAATAATGAACGAACTACTCTCTGCCGGATTCATTGCCCCCGGATTCACTGTCCTCGTAAATACGTGTCTTGTAAGCTCGTTGCGTGTGCATTGCGTGCCAATTATTGCCACGCAACGTATGCTTTTATCAACGCGAGGATATTAATGTTTCATTTCCGTCAGTTGCCTGCCGACTTCATGAATCCGTGACGACGACGACAACAACTTTTAATTTGACTCTGCTAGAGTGCCAACCAACTGCCGGAATCATTCCACCGCGACCTTTGACCTAGAAGTCTTCCTGTCGGCACATCAGCTCGGTTATGACCTATATACGAGATATTTTAGAATGATGCTAACTATTCAAGAAAGGCATCAGTTGCTTTTTAACTAAAGCTTTGCGAGGCAAGTTCGTTAAATTAATCATCATTTTTCTAGAAGAATTTTGCTCATAATATGAGTAATTAGAACTCTCGAATAATCTTTATTTCAGAAATATTTTCTTTGAAAATTGTATTTTTAATCTCTTGAGGGAATTAAAAAATTAAATTATAGTTTTTGTAAAAGAAAATTTTCAGTGTCGAAATTGATTGGTATGGATTACTTCTTTTTTTACTCTTTACAATTTTTATAATTTTTTTTTTTAAATTGCAATTTATTAAATAGATTATTAATAATTTCTGATTTAATTTTAATAAGTATGTTTTGAGAAATTTTGTTTTATTTTAAAGTATTACTTATGAAAAAATAATTTTTGTTAATATCTTATGAAAAAAGAGACGAAAAATATAATACTTTGCTCTCTATCATTAATTTATTTCATTAAAATATCATTTTTGTTGATTTTTACGAATGAGAAAAGATGAAGAAACTTTATTCCTGAGTAAATTTACTTCAGCAGAATTTTCAAACTCAAGACATCATTACTAAGACATTTAAACCATTGAGAGAATTAACAACAGATTTTAGCTGCATAAATTATGAAAGCCACTACTGCAAGAATTCAGTTATTCATTACTATTAATTCATCTTGGTTATTAGGACATTTTCGGTATCAATTAACGAAAAAAGCACTCGTCCATCATTGCGGACATTCGCCTTGCGGCGTCGTTTTTCTTCTGTGTCACCGGACACCGGGAGTGCGCGTTTTTCTCGACGCGTCCTTCTCCGTTCTGAAATTGAAAAATTAAGCGAAAAACTCTCGCGGTCCCGAACAAATGGCGGCTCTTCGGGACTTATGACGGCGGGCGTCCCAGTCGGCGCAAACACGAACAGCTAAGGAAGAATTCGAGGCGCATTATCCTTGACCGCTCGCTACGAGATAAACGAGCCGTGTACCGAGCAGGATGGAGCAAAATGGCGGTGTCGGAGATTGCGGGAAGAAATTCGGCAAGAAAGTTCGTTCACTTCCCGTCGTTGGCGAGTTATGCGCTTAATGTGAGTAACAGTCCTGGACGATCGATCGATTGATCGATCTATCGCAAGAGCGAGACAGCGCTCTATGAAATAAACGCTTCTGTATCCGGATGAAATCAGCGGTTTCCCGACTGATATAACGTGAGAAAGAAGTTGAGTCGACAAGCTGCAATTGTGCGAGGGAGCGAGCCGATGGTTATCGATCGTGCGCAAAAATTGGCCGGAAAGAGAGGATGCAAGTGGGTGCCAGTAAAGTAATTTATTCTGCGAAATCGCGAAGGAGGTTTATGGGGCGCTATATCGATCCCCGCGTTTCGCGATTTAGCAGTAATAGTATGAGATATTCTCCATCAATGTTTATGTTCCTTCTTCTCTTCGTCATACTTCAGTCACATTTACAACATTGAATCGATTAATTTTTAAACATCTACAATATTATATTTTTGTCTGATGTAGCTCAGTAATAAAATTTTTTTTACTTAACGAAAAAAAAATTAAGTAACGTGTCATGCGAATAATTGCGCATTACAAATATGGCGAATACTCTTATATGGTCGAAGGACACCATTGCATATATAAATATTTGAATGCGTAAATGAACATTATGAGCCGTATAATTTAGTTATCAATCATCACAATGCACAGAAGGAAATCTCTAGACTATTTGAGTGGTATCTATATGGTACATTAATACGAGTGTTCCGTGTTAAGTTCATAAACACTGCAATATTGTCAATCAATAGTCCTCATAAAGATCCACGAGTAGTGAGAGTAAAAAGAAAATGTGATTTATTTATTTACTCTTAAACATAAATTATTTTTTAGTGTACACAAAGTACACACAAGAAGACTTAAAAGGGTATTACATATCAAAACGTACATTAATGACTGTAAATGAATAGAAAAATAATATAATATTAAAAATTATATACAAATCTAATTGAACTGAAAATTAAGAGAGAACATATTGAGAAATTTTATAATATAAATTATGAAATAAAGAGATATAAAATAAAAATGTTAGCTATCTGAATTTAATATTTTTTTTGTTTTATTTAGTAAAAAGTAAAATATTATTAATACTTTTACTATTGAATATCACAGGACAGATAAGAATAATGTTTCTATATGTCCTTACGTATTTTTCTACTGAAGCTTTAGTTTTCTAAAGAGAAAAGAAAAAGAAAAGAGAACTGCAGGAAAAGAAGTAGCGTGCAAGTGGACGAAGGCGATAAAACGTAAAAAAGGGGAAGACCATGCGAAAGAGAGAACAGGGGTTGGAAGTCGCTTGCACTCGCATAATCTTCTTCTCACCCTCTTCACTTTTGTCGGCGACACTCCTTGGGAGAGAAATCTGACGTAGAAAATGGAAGTAGGCACCGATATCGTCGCCTTCAGGCAATAATCGAACACTGCATCGAACTGTAATCGACATTCGGCTCATCAACCGTTCTCTTTTTCTTTTCTTTTTTTTTTTTTTAACAGGTACAAATAAATTGCCTTCTTATCGACGCGTGCGAGCGTTTTTCCTTCTTTAATTTATTTATTATAAATCGAATATTTTTCAGTTCGCCATTGGCGTTATACAAGCTGTTTCGCTTTGTTCATTAAATTCAGCTGTTACTGAACTGCCTATGTTGCAGGAAAGTATAATAGAAAATTAAATAAAATAAACTAAAAGAATAAAAATCGAGTATTCATTAGGATATATTTTGTAAAATTAATTAAACTAAGAGATAAGCGGATGATTAACGCACAATTGATAATTAATATGTATATTGTTTCCTATTATGCTTCTGGAATAATAACATGGCTCTGCTGAAAAATAATATTTCTATTGATATTTTAAATAAAAAAAATGGTGCTTGATAATTGCGATAATGATCGCAGATAAATATCTTTTGTGCGGCATCTCATCCCGCGAGTTATTTACATTTATTTGATAAATATTAAGGGTCTATCTTTTGTGATGGATACTCGCAGATAAATTCGTGCGCGCATCATTATTACTCTTGACCGTTTGATATTTTTCCTCTCTGCTTGGCGTATTTCTTGTTGTCATCGTGTATTACGAGAGTATAAGACGAAATATTGTACTCATATATATTTTGTGGTACTGCTACTTACTATTATTATTACGGGTCATTCATTGATTTCCATTACTGTTTCTTTTGTACTAGCTTTCTATTGTATTATTTTACATTTACGTTCGAAATCAGTACTAACGTCCCTCGATCTTCTCTATTCCAGGTGAGTTACGAGCTGTTCCGGGATTATGGCAGCCCGTTGACTTAGAATTATACCGAGCCTCCGACATAGTGGTGAGTAAGCGGATAGATAACATGGAGATTTATAGTCCGGAGTTAAGCCGTCGAGAGACTTTATCGGCGCAACGATTCTATCTCGATGAAAGAGTGAGAGAGAAAGAGATCGTTCGGCAGAATTTCGAGAGGCAGAGCTGGAAAGCGCCACGTCTCTTCGTCCTCCCTATATAACCGCGCGAAAATCTTATCCGAAATCTGTGCCTGCTGAAAATATTCACGACCGCCCGCGACAACCTGCGGCGAGGAATTCTGCATTCGCGGTTTCGTAACAATCCGGCCTGAGCCGAATACGTCAATCATTCGCCTATTTTTTTCACAAATGTCCGTTGAATTATGAGCGAATACCACGGCATTTGAGCGAGGCCCGCGAGCGAAATACGATTACCGAGATTCTTTCTCGTCCATATGTTACCGGGAGATTACATGCTTGGCGGTTTGAGAATTGATAGTTGCGTCAACGGCGAATCGCTGACGAGTCGTTAGAAATAATCAATTTCTTCTCGGCATCGTATGGGTTTCGGTGAATGTGAAGCATCAGGATTTCGCGATATGACAAGTACACGTTTTAGAATACATTACTCTCGACCGCTTATTGTTAAGAGGCTCAGCTTAATCTCTCGACAAATTGATGGTATTAAAAATGATATGGTAGATATATGTGTCAAATAAATGATAAATGATGATGATTGGATGAAAAAAAAAGTGCTCTGCTTCATTCTACATTATTCACCGATGTAACGAATAAAAAAAAGTTGTCAAGTTGTCGATACGAATAACGAAGGGAGAGATTAGAAAAATGTAATATAATTTTCAACTTTATTAATCGATTTTAGCGATCGATTAAAAAGATAGATAGATTAAAAAATTCAATGTCGAAAAATAATACGTTATGAAAGTAGGATACATTGCATATGTATATCGCGCAAACTGCAATATTTTCGTGGAATGGAAGAGGAGCGAAAAATCCGTGGCAGCTGTGCGCTTATTACACGAGTCGTAAAAAACGAGACACTATCGAGGGGAGTGGCGGCGGCCGCAAGGGCGAATCGCGCTCGTCTTTTTCCCGCATTTATTCCTAATAATTCCTCACGTCCTTCGCGTACCACCGCGTCATAGTATAACGCCGTCCCGTCGCGGTCTTACCGTCATTATCGCCGATGCTACGGATGCGGGTATTGCGTAGGAAAGGGAAAGGAAGGGGAGCGCACGCGGGAATTGCAGCGCGGCAACGAGTGCTTAAATCTACAAGGCTGATTATCGTTCGCTTCGCACACATTGTTGCGCGCGTTTCTAATGATTTGAGCCGCGCTGGGGAAGAGAGATTCTCCATATCCATCCAATTTTCACAGGAAATGGTTCAAACGTTTGTGATTATACAAAATGATTCGTAACTACGAAATAGACTCCTCGCGCAAACTCGAGATGGAAAATTCTTATGGAAGAATGTCGAAGAAAAGTATGATTTATTACAACTCTTTATTTTCTCTTACAACTCTTATTTTCTCTTACAACTTTTTTATTTATGTGAAATAATCTTAATGAAAGGCTAAATGTATAGAACTAAATGTCTCTTGAAGTAACATTCACTATATATTAAATAAAAAATGGAATTTTTTAAATTGCTTTTGCTTTAAAAGTCATCAATGTGTCAATATTTTTCTATAAAGACTTTCAGCTTAAATAGGGAATTTATATTGTCAATATATTTTTTTGGAACTAATTATAAAATTTTTTATATGCTGTAATATGAAAGTAAATTATCTGTTAATTTTTAATCTCTTTAATTTCAGTCTATTTTTTAAAAGCAAAACTTTTTAATTTAATTTTTATCGATACATATATGTATATATGTATATGCAAATCATTTTTATTTATTTATTAAATTTTAGTTAACACAATTGAATTTAATCGTGACATTTTGTGATACAAAACTATAATATTAATTTAAAGCTCATAAGCCTTCGACATACGCTCACGGTGATTTCATTACCGGTCCGATAACCGATTTTGGATTGAGCTCCTACATTAGTAACATGCTGATAATTATCAATTAAAGCATCCTTTAAATGCAGCGAATTCGATATAAATTGGTAACTCGATATACCCGACCATGATTAACCACATCGCAATGCTTCGGCATGACTTAATTAGAACGTGTCCACATCGCGTACATTGTGTGTATTCGATATTTGACGCAGAGTATACGCTACGCGAGCGATTACGACGATCGTTACGTTACATATGCGTACGCAAAACATGGCGCTAGTTAGCGGCGGCAGCGAGTGCGTGATAATTACTAAATCTGTGTTAATTAATTTCGCGATAATCGAAAAGCCGGTATGAGAGGAGATTAATCATTTTCTCTCTCGCATGTGACGCGGCGATCTCGATAATTTTTTTTCTCGATAACTACATTCTAATGACATATCTGCATCACGATAATAAAACGACAATTATCCCTTGTGCTATCGGTTTTTTAATCAAAATAATGAAAAAAAAAAAACGAATCCAACACTGAGAACATTAAAACTTTATTCTTCAATCGATTTTGAATAAAACTTTGTTTTTATTAAATTTATGAGTTATTTTTAAAAAAATTTTTGTAAGCAACTCGAAGCTTTTTTGATATTTGTTAAAAAAGTTTATATTTTAATATTCTTAATTACTAAAATATCGGAAAAATATTAAAGAATTTTTTGAATCGAGTGATGAGCTTTAGTAAAATTTTTACAAAGAAGAAATTGCTTTCCGATTCGTGAAAAAATCAATAACTCGACAGTTTAAAATACTCGGCATACTTAACCATTGCGCCGTTACGAGCAAAAGGAGTCAGATCGCATTACTAATTAATTACGCACTCGAGTACGTTCGTGAGAAGTAGACTCTCTGTCAGGAGGCGGAAGAGAAAAGGGAGAGACGGGGAAAAAGAGAGATAGGCAGATAGAGAGAGGTGGAAAAAGTAATAATATTGCTTGATCCTGGCCTGATCCACTTTGCGGTGGATATAATAGTTATTGTACGACGACAGGCAAGATGGATTAGCGCGCGAGAAGCCAGCAGGAAGTCCGTGATCTTCTCCGTTCCAATTTAACTGTTCCAAGCTCGCGCGAACGCCGTTTACACATAATAATTACAACGATTTCTACCAGCGAGCCAGCGCTCTCTCTCTCTCTCTCTCTCTCTCTCTCTCTCTCTCTCTCTTTTGCTCTCGACTAGTCGCATCTGTTTCCACCTACCTCGTTCATCATCGATTATGGTACATCGGGTGCATTACGCAATGGTTATTATTATTACAATTACCTCATCGGTATTATGAATATTATGATTACAGTGATTATTGTTATATTATTAATCTCATTTTATTATCTTGAAATGGAGTGAATTGTGATCTTTATTTAACTTTTATTTAAATACTATGAAAGTTTATTTTTTTCGAATTTTATTTGAATTTAAAATATATATGTTTATATAATTGCCAATCGTATTATATATATAATACGATCCTTGAATGACTTGTTCTAGATTCTATACAAATGAAGCACAATATATCGCTAATTTAAGATGCCTCATTCGAATGTAATCGATGAGATGCAGGTGTACGTTAGATAGTTATTCGCCGCCGATTGAACGGCCGCCGTAATTGCCGAGATGACCGCGATTGCTCGTTCGCAAGTCGTTGCGAGAAGGCGTTATGAATACCGCGGGCCATTGTAAATATTCCTATACTCCTGTGCACATTTCTCGCCGAGTCGGCGGCGCGATTTGTAACGCTTATCGCGCGCGTAAGTTGAGACGTGCCGCGCGCTATTTGCGAAAAGTCTTCTAACAGCCGCCGGCGAAATATACCAGAGGTCTGCAAATTTGTTTTTTACACTTTTGATTGTACTCTGCTGGAGCGGTAAAGATAGTTTCTTGCCGGATGCACTTGCCTAGTCGAGAAATCTCTAAAAAAAAGGCAATCTGAAACAAGTTCTTTAATAATAATAATTAGTACTTTTTAGTTTTCCGTTATATGATTGATATGTTGATAACTGATGTAAGATTACTGTTTCAGATTAATGTTTATTTTTTTCTATGATGTATATTTTTTTAAGGCTTCTATTTTTTAGAAAGATTATATTAATAATTTTTCTGGAAAGTTCTAAATTCAATGAATAATATTAATGAGAATAGTAAAGTTTTTTAATATTTTTTACCTATCTTTTTCAGTTTTATTTTATAAATTGAAATTACTTAAAATTTAAATTGAAATAACTTTAGTTTATTACATTATAGTACAACGGATAGTACAGTAACACGAAATTAATTTCCTGGATTTTATTTCAGAAAGACACCATTATATTATATTTGTATGCACATACAGACATATAGGACCACACAATACTTAATTGTTTTAACTTTAATCCGTGATCTCGTTCTCCCGGCTGATTAAGGTTAATTAAAACGATCAAATTAATCTCAGTTTACGATAGCTGCGTTCGCTCAACGAGGACAATCAGTCTGGCGTCAATTGTCGGCGTCGTGGCGCCGATGCGTCTCCGTAAGAAGCACTTCGTGACACTTTGAGAAATCGCGCTTCCCACGGGCATGCTCTCCGAGTTAACCCGGTCTTCGAAGTTAATGGGTCTTCGTTTATATTCTTTATTTTTCGGTCGGCCCAGTCTTTTCATTTTGCCATCTCTCTCTCTCTCTTTCTCTCTCTCTCTTTTTCTCTTTTTTGTTTTGTCCAAGAAAAGTATTCCCTCGAGAGATCTCTATGATTTTCTACATTTTCGCGCGAGAACTCTTTCATTAAACAGCGGACACGACCAGGCGGAAAATCGTCCAACGACACAATAGCCGAGAATTCTACGGCGATTGGAGAAAAATCCGATTCGTGTAACTCCCACTCCTTTTTTTCCGGAGTTTTAAAGTGCATTGTTGTTCTCTTGTTTGATTGAAAAGACGCATCTCCTTTTGTGGATCTTATGAAGCGACGCTATCAAATTGTTTCCCAACAGCGACAGCAACGTTCGTCCTAACTTCCATCTTTTTTTTTTTTTTCATTGCAGCTGTATTATTTTTTTTTTTCTTTGATAATATTTAATATATAATTGCTTGTGAAGATTGTATTGCCTGAGATTTTACGTCTCTCTCCACGTTTATTATAAATTGTAAAGCGATTATGTAAAGTCAGGAATGAAAATTTTTAGATCCTTTCTGAAAATAATTATAATTTTTAAAAATGTAAGATATATATATTAAAAAAGATTTATAATTATAAGAAAAAATTAACTGCATATTTTGCAATTTTTAATTATTGCTTGTTTGAAAATTTTTTATGTAGGCTTTATATAAATTCATCCAAATATATTCTCAATTAAAATGTACACGCGTAATAAGATAAACAAATTGATGCAACTCTTAGATTCATGAGTAAGAGAGAAACTTCTAACTTTCGCATTTTATTTTGCTGAAGATACTTAAGTTTCGAATTGTTTTTCACTGCTTTTCTCATCCGGAAATATCTATAGAACAACACGATTTTTTTTTCAAATTCGAGAAGGCATCAACGATCTTTGGATCAAATTTATTGCGATATGAAATTGTGCGATTCGTTAAATGACAGCATATTCTACGCAAGCGGTTTTAAATTGCTACTCGCACTCATCGTCGTCGCTCTTTAAAGTCTCACCATCCGGCTATCTGCAATAAAAAGAAGGGGCGAGGAGGAAGAGAGAAACGTATCCTCCTTTCTTCGATTGCTCGAGGCGCATCGATCTTGAAACTCCTCGCGGAAATGGGTCGACGACGTTTCCTTGAGGAGGAGAGCCAGCCGGTAGGACGAGAATGTTGGTAGCTCCGCAGGACAAGGAGGATTTGTCACTTGCCACCGGCTGTCGACAAATCTTCTCCGGCGAGATGTTTTAGCGCCGAAGGGATCACCACACGCGTTTCTACTATATACCCTTGTCCATCGCGTGTCTATGTCTTTACCACGTTAGGAAGCAGTCTTCTTCGACAACGATGACGACGACTACATGGCCATGGTGGATGAAGATATGTAGAAGTTCGATGACATTTTGTTGGCTTTCTCAAACGGCGACAAAAGTTGATCGCTCTCTAGAAGTGGAAGTCTTCTATTTCCAAATGTTCGAGATCGCTGGCTGGTCTCTTTTATGCTGGACGCTCGACAGAAATTCCGACATCCGAGATGTTCTATTTCGAAGCGATCAAGTGGAATCTCGTCGTCTTGTAGTTAAGCTCATCGCTGAAGATGTTCTATTTCAGATGTTGGAAACCGATCATTTCGGTGAGAGAATCCTGCGAAGGGTCGTCGTTGTCGTCGTCATTTCGAGCGCGCGAAACCGCTGAAAATTGCTGAGATTGTCAGAGCTGCAGATTGCGGTTGGCGGACAGAAATGCTGCGTTCTATTTTAAACGGATCAGCGAAGACTGGAATAGTTATCTTGAACTCGTTGGAGATGTTCTATTTTGGATATTCGCGATGTAGCAACGAATTCTGGAAGGCTAGTCAATTTTTATTTAAGCTCGACGATGGAAGAACATTCTATTTTGTCGATTCCGGGACGGTTGATAAACACTGTGATGCAATTACCACTTTTACGAGCAAGGAAATATCCTATCTATTTTAAATATTCCCAATCAACGGTAAACAATCGGTCACTTTTATATTTGAATGAAATTCCGGAGGTATAACTAAAATTTAAAAGTTATCTGCAAGCAAAAATTATGTATATATATATGTATGTAATTTACACTCTTTATTTAAAATTCTTATTCAAATTAAATTCTTTATTCAAACTCATGTCCGAGTTATGACGAATTTATGAAATGATTTCTTTTTTAACAATGCCATGTAACAACCTCCTGATTAACATTATTTTCGCAGAAAAACTTTATACTTTTGAAGGATATAAATAAGCTCGATATATCAAAGATGCCAAAAAAATGCAATGAATTAATCATCGAAGAATTCGAAAAGAACAGTTTATCTATATAACTTTTTTCAACAATATCTGTCGCCACTTTTCCACTATTTTTTCGTAGAATCGAAAAGTAGGACATATATATTTTTTACAACTTCAAAAATATTGAAAATAATATTTCAGCAGTTTAATATCAAAAAGCATTTTCGTCATTTTTACATATCTACAAATATGATTTGAAACGCGAACATGTCAAGTTAAAAATAAGCTGTAAATTAATTTTTTTAGCTATTACAAATAGTTAATTTTATTTTATAATCATAAAAACGATGAAATTTCAATTTCGTTATTTCGGGAATAGATCCGGAGGCAACGAACGAATTTGGATCAATCGGGACTCATCTCGAAATGTCACGGATAAAAAAGGGAAGCCATCTCGCCCTTCTCCCTCTCTCTCCCTTTGCATTCGTTGTCGATGAGTCCGTTTATGATGAAGCGGGCAAGATAGGTCAATTTCCTGAACAGGCAGATGACTTCTACGTATATTACGTACGGGTCGCCGGAAGTAGGTCCGCAGAGGCCTGGATTAAGGACGGAAATCGCTTCGTCGGTGGCTACTATCGTCACCCACGTAATGATGCCCCTCTAATTTGTTCCCGCAACAGTCCGGCGACCCATGCCGCTATCGTGCAAAGTCAGGCACCTTAGATTACGACGTCAAATAGAATCTGAGGACCGCCTAAAGTGTCCCGAACAAATTGGATTCCCTCCGTCTTTTCCTCCTTTCCCCTGGGGTCATTGGAATGGAGATCGCTTTTTTTATGACGGTTATTAAGTTTACGGTTGAGTGTCAATTGCTTCCGTCGACAACTTTTTCTGAATTTAACAGAATTTGAATTTTATATTAAAAAATTTATAGTATAAAATATATATTCTAGCTTTGAAACATTATTCTCTTTTAGAATCTTATATTTATTCTGGAAGATTATGTCATTTAGAGAAAAAATAATCAGAAATGGTCCGCTTAGTTTAATTGTTTTGATATCTTTGCGAACTATACTTTTCTCTTCTTTTATTCGTAATTTCGTCATGACAAGCTGATTTGATTTTGCAACGGCACCCTGTATTTCCGGATGAGATCTCGTCCGTTCTTTGATCGTGCTGGTTTGATCCTCGCGCCTCGGGGCCACGCTATAATTGAGTGGTTTGCATCTCGGTCGGCCAGACTGTGAATGCCCCTCAGCTTAGAGCACGCGAACGGGAAGAAATTCGCGTCGCATCTGCGAGACGAGTGATCGACGGAGATCGAGGAAGAGAGATTTTCTTGGGATCGACAGGAATAGAGGTGGATAGAGAGAAGGGGCCACGGAACTGTGCATCGGGCGGACATTGATTGAACCGGGAGCACTTGCCCCCGCATACCAAGATAATACCGCGAAATTACGGGATGCGCCGTGCGCCATAAGCCACTAGACGTGTCGCAATTAAAGGGAAATTCGTGAGAGAGAGAGAGAGAGAGAGAGAGAGAGAGAGAAAGAGAGAAGGAGAGAGAAATGGATGATTGTCACGCGATGCTCGGCCACTCAGCAACCTTCGCGAGGAAAAGTCCGACTTGACATAATATTTCTTTTTCCGATAGTGACGTAAATAATGACTAATATAATTGCATAACTTGCATAGTGTGAATTTTTCCCTTTTAATAGAGATAAAATAGAAATAAAATAATTAAATGGAATGATATATATTATAAGTATAAATATATTCATTGTTAAGAGAAAATTAATAGTTATCAATTATTTGACATTTGTTATATTAATTAAAGGAAAGGAAAATTATTTTTTCTTAAATTAATATAACGAATGTTGAATAATTTAGGAATTTGAGCATTGTGGAGTGATTGAATGTGGCTATTGTTTGAAAGCAAAACATGTCCATGTTATATTGAATCGCTTACAGAAAACAATCGACACGCAAAAATTGAAGGGTACAACCGCAATGCAGTATTATTTTACTATAGCTGTTTTCTAGTCTCGAAATAGAAAACGAGCTTTGTGGGTCAGTTTCTTTCTACGAGGATTTTATCGTGTTCTAAGTCAGACGATTCTAATATGACATCGAATTATCAATACATTATTAAATTAATCATTCGCCAATTACATACATTCTGTTACGATATATGAATTTTATTGAAAAATAGTGACAATGAAGTTAAATTATTATTATGCGCAATAATTTTTCACAACATGCGCGCACATTAACGATTATAATAAAATAAATTAATATGACGAAGAAGCGCATGTATACATTTAGTTTGGCATGAGCGTTGTTAATAAAATAAACGAATTCAAATTAATTACAGGAGACAGCTGCTAAATCAGCGGATAGTCAATATCTGACGCATGTTTGATGCACGAAGCGCGCGAATAATGGCACGACTGGTTTTTAATCTGGTTTTTAACCGGTTTTTAATATCTCTTGGGAATTGCTCGAAAATTGCATCACCATGTCATTTCATCGGAACGTTTGATTCAGTAAATAAAAAAAAAAAAATTTTCCAACGCAAACGGGAATTGCTTTAATCAGATTAAAGTGAAATGGCTTTTATCAATTAAGCTTGGTAAGCGAGGGAAAGGGGAGAGGAGGGCTGAAATGGGGACGGGAAGGAGACGCGGCGCAGAAATTCTGCCGTACGTGTGATTTGCCTGAGTAATCAATGGTGAGACAGAAAAAGTCCGTCGTAGCTATTTCACGTGTTGTTGCATAGATTGCTGCATTCACCTTTAGCCAGAACGTTGCGATTAAACACGTTGCATTCGCGTTGCACGCCTCATATTGATTTTAGATTACTTTTCCGCGCGCTCCATACGCTTCTAACTATATCCGCAATTACATCACGTGCTTCATTACTATGTTCTGATTATATCAAGAAATGCGGAATAGAATCGCGCGGGTTTCATTACGCGACACGTGCGTGACACATCGTCGTTGTTATCCCTCGGCACAATAGAGTTGTACTATGTAAGTAATAAGATAAATCCAGCAATCACTTATCTTAACTTAGTTATCTTAACATTTAATTTTATGGCATAATCTTTTTGAGTTTTCCTTTATTGTTTTTTATTTCATATTGGACAATTTAATTTTTTTTTTTATTTTGAAATCTATTATTTATCATAATGTTTCAACTTTCGCAAAATTCGAAAAGAAATTAAATTACGAGAATTTCAACGGTATGAAGGAATGACGCTAATTTTTCTTGCGACGAGTTTGCAAGTTTGCAGTTTCTATCAATCGGATTTCGCTCGACAAGGACTCGTGTTTTCTCGATAACTATCTTTGCCCGATTGTACGGTTCATATGATGTATACCGATCCTATACTCCATTCGATGGTCCGACATTGCAACGCTAAGCATTTTGGTAATACGAACCTTAGGAGAATTCCAATTCGCTCTAATACATCTGGCGTGTCATTTGTATGGACCGAACTTTCGAAATTTGACCGAAGACCCAAGTCGAACGTGTCGAGCGCACGCTAACGTAGCAACTTTGAAACAAAAACAGCGGCCGAAAGAAATTCAGATTAGCTGTTTTTCGAGAGGATTTTCGAAAATTTTTCAATAACGAAAATTGTTTATTTGTTATCAATATAGAAACATTTAGAAAGAAAATTCAACTTTAATATAAAAAATTTAAATTTAATTTTAATAAAAATGCAATTTAGGAAAACAATTTAAAATAAAACAATATATAAAAGCATCAATTTTTAACTGAAAAATTTATTTAGCATACGAGGTTTTTTGTAACGAGAATTTCATAAATTTTCTTTCTTTTTATTGAGAGAGAGCAAGTTATGCCACAATAAAATCCTTTCGAAAAAATGAATTTTTATTAAAATGCTCACACGTAGTTGACACATATTTGACGGTGAAATAGTGCATTCTTTTGTTTATTTCTTTGACGCACGCATCAAAACCTCTTGAAAAATATTGTCAAATCTATAAAACTTCCTCTTTATCATGATTCACATTTCAATGCACAACATATTCAGTCAAATAACGAATTGTAAACGAGTTATTTTACAACTATGAAATTTGTAGACAACAGCAGAGATGACGCAAGTTATCCGCGAATTCAAACTCATATTTTTTATATGAATCTGGAATATAGATATGATATAGAAAAAGAGAAATATGTACATATATAGAGATTGAATATTGAGAATATTGATAAAAATATAGATTGGTACTGTAAATTCTTATTTTTTATATAAAAATCGAAGCTTTATTTTCATTGTAAACTTAAGCTTTGCCACTGGGGAGAACAGAGAATTATTTCTACTAGGATGACGCGTTATTCAGAATTAGTTCGCTAATATTATCCCGCTAGTAAATCGAGGGTTTATTTTACTGGTCGACTAGCCGAGCACTTTGGTTATTAACGGCTGAAGTACGAATCGGGTATACACGACGGAGAATTAGAAGTGGTTACGAGCGTGATCTGTTCCGGTTACTATCTCTCCCTCGTTAAACAGCATAACGTTTAATAAGCTTGGCGCGGTGCGTGATAAATGCGACGAATTTGCAACAATATGCTGCGCGAACAACTGTGAACTCAACTTCAATGTTCGTGGCGTACGGAGATGTATTATACAATAGTTTGTTTGATTAATCTTCATAGTGTGTCATGGAGGATGAATCCATATTAATTTTGTGCTATTAATATACGAATAAATAATACGAAATATATGATAGGTTTTGTGTATGAGAGAGAGAGAGAGAGAGAAAGAAAGATAGAAATATCTTTTATAAATTGTTTTTAACAGTCATTATATATTTCCTTTATTTTATTTTTCGAAATTATTATCTCTATACCTATATTTTTCAATGGATGTCATTACAATTGCTGATAATATGAATAAATAAAGTAGTTTCAACTTTATAAGTTGTTTCAGATTCTTAAAACGATATTTTACCAACTATTTTCATTATACGTTTCTGCCTTACTTTCTCGGAATAAACTTCTTCAATCGTAGAAAACCGAGGCGAATTCTCATTCCCCGCATTTCTCAAGCTGAAATCGTTCACACTTGGATTTTGTCTCTTCCAAGAAATCCCGCGTGGATAATCTTGCCAAGCGCTCAATCTTGTCGCGTTATACTGAAATCTTGCCAAAATCGCGGCGGGCAAGTACGCGAAATCGATATTGTACCGATTGCGTAAGCAAGCGCGATTGTAATATACGAGATTATTGCTTTTATCTATATTTTTTAAATGACTCTTATAAGTGACATTCATCAAACTCTTGATAAAGAGAATTTTGTAAATTTGATTATGGATTAATGTCATCCCAAAAATTTATTATTTATTCGCATTATCTTTCTATCAATAAACAAGTATATAATGTCATTTAAAAATAATTACTATTACGAAAAGATTACGATATACTAACTAGTATCAGAGAAAAAGAGAATTTTTTTCAATTTGTACTTTTTCAATTGAACCACCACTGGATCGAGATATTGCAAGCTCGGCTTCAGAATCTCATTGTCGATGATAAATTTTTATAGGCTTGTTCCAACAGAACGATAAGCGAGGGAAGATTCCACCATCTGGACCCCGACCTTGCGTGCGCATTAGACGTGTTAAGTTAAGATAAAAGAGAATTTATGCTAGTGGCTACATCTTCCTTCTCTTCTTCTCTCTCGTCGATCGAGTTATTCCACCTTCCTGACATCTTTATCGATTACTATCAGACCTCAATATCAATACTCGTAACCGACACATCTGGACCAGAGCGAGGCTGCGCTCCTCGTTGCTTCATATTCTCGTGCTCCGGCTAAGCGAACCGTTACATACGTCAGATACATAATGATTACCTCTTACATTACACCGAAACTCGCCGACATTATAAACAACATCGTCGCTGTAGATCTCGGCATGCCGACCAATCTTTCTTCGTTATTAACGATAACGTGCGTGCATGCTCTCCTCAGGTTCTCTCGAGGTAGTTATCTCTCTATCACAGATCAAGGTTTGCACTGCATCTCCATAGAGATTATACTCGTCGAGAAAATAGGATGCCGATAAGGATATTTGTTATAGATCGTCTGCCGAGCATCTCTGCTTCCTGTAAATGCAGATTAACGTGAAATATTGATGTAATAACTCTGTCTTCATCGAAAATGGCGCTGATTAATATACAAAAATATATATGTAGAGAATTCTTTTCTCCTAATTTATATATAACGTATTAAGTCTGTATTTACGTCTCTTTCGGCCAAAAATGCTTCTTGACACAAGTTCTAACGCGACGGAAATACTACAGAGAGACGAAACGCCCAGTGACCTAGTTTCTCGCGCTATCCATACAGGTCGCAAAAATTGTAAGAATGTTTGCCACTGGAATGAATTTCACACGGGCGATTGCTTTCTACGGAAATGTAGTATCTCGCCTGTCGTCGTGCTCGGCGGCGCCCACGTATGATCCCGCAATCTGGTTAGTCGGCGAAAGATTGTGCGGAAATAGCAAGGAGATCGGGCTGCTGTTCAAAGTGGTGCATGACGACGACGACGACGATGACATCGAGGACGATATGCATGCATGAGAACGCCGGAAACATCTCTGAAGTCACCGCGAATATCTTCTCCGCATCGAAAAGCGAATCGGGCGCAATTATGCGACTCAACTCACAATCTCTGTTTTCTCTCAGGTTCTTCTCATAAAATGTCGTATTTATTTTATCTCTAATAGAGAGAATTGCTTTTGCAATATATAATAAGTCTGCAGCATTAAGCCGGAATCTCATAAATTCTCAATAAAATTATGTCAGTGTTTAAAAGAAAGTTTAGATAATATGTTATAAATTAATTAAAGAATTTTTGAGAATTAATTCCTATAATACGAATAAAAAATGCATCTCATAAAATTATAACACTTAGCAAGATAATAAAATCAGTTATTATTCTTTCAACAATTATTAATATTTATAAATTATATTATTTTATATTATTATTATTACCAGCTATTAGAAATCTTTTGATTACCGATTCGTCTTTTAATTAACGCCTATTCACTCCCATTTGCATCTCATCATATCTGCTTATCCAATCGCTTTAATATCACTTTTATAACGCATTATCTATTGATCTATTCATTCCGGCTTATCGGCCGTGCATGAAGCGAACCGCTCGCAAATATAAAGAGCCAGAGATTCAGGCCGTCATTAGAAGCCGATATCGACATAATGTTTCCCTTCCAATTTTTTTTCCGCCGGATGGCCTGGCTCGTTTCGCACAAAGGGCCGATTCAGCACCGGTATCCTTTCGCTTCTCAATTGCGATGCCTCCTCGTCTCGACGAGCCGCATCGCCTCGTCGACGACTCCATTTACATTTGAGCGAAGCCCCGACCGTGAAGAGGAATGAGTCGTTGCGCCGCTCGCTGCTTGCATTTATACCCGGTGACAGGTATGATGGATGTTTCGATTTTACCCATGGCCGCCGTCGCCGTCACCGCTATGATTACGGTTAACAGTACGTGCACGCGCGCGACGAGCTATACGAAATGTTCAATCGATCTCCCTCTCGATCGATTTCCTCCCGCGTAGCTTTTCTCTACTTTTTTTACATCATTATTTACGCTAGATCATGCTAATGAACGCCGGTCTTTTTACGAAACTTTCGTGCAAGTTTGAGCAGAAATTTTCATGTAAAATGAGAAATAATAGACAGCACATTAATACAATATAATAATTATTTGACAATTAATAGTACAGTTTAATGTGTCTTTTTTGCAGTGCCGAATAAATGTCAGTATTTTTAATTTTATGAAATAATATTTTTATAAAATACAACATTTAATTATTCAAGATTATTCATTTATTCTTTTTTTTACGCAGTTTGAAATTTTTCTTTCTAAAGAAATTCATTAGTTACTAGATTCGCAGAATTTTTTGTGCGACTAATGCATTTTCCTCGCTGAATTTCTTCGGCGTGTAAACGCTGTTGCCCAAACTCGTCGTTATGTAATTACGGAAAATTACAAGGACGAGCGCGTCGGTAGTCCCGGTGATAGGAAGTACTTACCGGTCACACGATGCCCTAGCAAATGCTGCCTCTGACTGCTTTGGCGAAGTTAATAGCCACCGACAGAGAAATGCATTGGCGGCGATGCAGCCCGTCCATCGTCGCCTTCTTGCTTCGTTGATCTCGTCGGCGAAAGTCTGACAATGACAGCGCGCGCATCTCGTCGACATTTCCATCTCTAAACATTATAACTTTATCACGTAAGAATTTCTTGAAAAATTTATTAACCATTAGTTTTTACAAATTAGATTTTTTTGGATTCTTTCTTTCTTTGACCTGTAAAAATCTTTTTGTACTTTAAAAGATGTATAATATCCCTGAAAAAAAAACAAACTAAAATTCAGTTTTTATGCATTTATACATAATTGAAAAATCAGAAAAGAATACGCTTTCTAAATTGCAAAATAAAATTACTTCAAGTATGTAAATATAATATAAAATAAAATCGAATTATATTTTTTTTTTGTCACGCTCTCATGCAGCTTTGATGTATCATTTTTGCTCATTGGCGTCTCGATCATCGCTGTTGGCTTGGATTTTGAGCTCGATTCGATGAAAGTGCAATCGAGAGCACGTGAAGATACGCGAAAGTTGGGTTGCGTCGAGACAGTCTGGCTGCGGCAAAACGATATTAAAGTTCGCCAGTGATATTCGGTGTTACTCCGTAGCGTCGGTGCTTCAAGAAGTTTCACGACTGGTATATAAATATCTCTCTTCTCCCGCAGCGTCGTCGCGGGCCTTGGAAAAGTTTGGTCTGTCCCCGCTTCCGCGGGGGAGGGGTGGGAAAGATGGGGAAAAAAGAATTTGCCAGGATGGGCTTGGCTTGAAAAGGGGTTGAAGCGAGACGGGAGGGCGAGACAAAGTTTCGAGTAGAGCGAGAGCATATTCCCGAGATTGAATTCGGAGATACGGACGTCCGCGAGTCGGGAAGAATGCAAGCGTGTAATTTCTTGCGACACACGAGGCGAGGGCACGTCCCGGAGAAGTATGACGAGGTCTTTTTAAACGAGAAACTGCTATGGAGGGAAAACAGCTTGTCCGTGGTGATACCGTAAGCCGTTCTCGTCGGCTTGAATGGAGTCGGGACGAACAAACGATGACAGAGGTTTGGTCCGAGTTTCTGCTTTCCGATCGAAAAAACACGGTTGAAAACATGGACCGCGCTCCCTCGTTTCAACTTTTCTCTCCGGATGATATGTGGCGAGCGCGAACTTAACATAAGTTTAGATGATAATGGACGCTTTAAATCCACAACTGAAAGATAATGTATCGCTCGAATAATTGAACGTTTTAATTTATTTTACGTGATGTCAAAATGGAACAAATTATTGCAGAATGTACAATTAAAATTATTCTTTTGTTATGAATTAATTGCATTTGAACCTATGCCTTCTCTCTCTCTCTCTCTCTCTCTCTCTTTCTCTCTCTTTCTTGCTTTCGTGCGTTCTCAGCTTTTGCAAGGTGGAACTGCGGCTCTCGCATGGTTTATAAATAGAGAATAGGCGGTCACGTGACTCATCATCGACGATGAGAGCTCCCCTTCACTCGTCGAGTTTTCTCGCCGCTTGTTTAAGCGGCGCGACTATTCACTCGCGCGCATTCTCGCCCACCTCTATTTTTCGCGACCTCCTCGCGAGAGCGACTAACAAGAGAGAGGGCATCTCGCTCGAACGAGGTTAATCCCGGTGGGTGAGAGAAAACCGCATTTTGACATAACGCACGCGTAAAATGCACTCTCCGCGGGGTCCGCTCGCGACTTTACGACATCATAATGCTCGAGTTTCCCATCTACCGTTACTCAGAGAACGCATATGCTCTTTCTCTCTCTTTCTTTCTCTTGTGTCTCCTTGTTTGCCTGTCCACCGCCCGCTTGCTCTTGTCTGGGAAGATTTACATGCCTTTAACGCGGTAAATGGACCTTTTAAAGCGGCACTTATTATTTACGAAAGGCTACATCTCTCCCGCTATCCTGATATATGACACCGCCCCGCGATCCTAACGAGCTTTTTATCAAAAAAGCTGGTCCTTTCCGCGACATGTGCACGTGTGTGTCCCATTTTTGAGACGATAAATCGAGGATAATGATTCGCATCGATTTTCTATGACAGGTGTTTATTTAATCTTTTGTCGTTCATTTTGCAATATTTCCGAATTAAAATTTTTACTTACATTATATTATATTTGTTATATTTTGTACAACAGAATATTCTTGTCGTAGAGTTAAATAAATTGTACGATTTTTCGATATTTTTCCAATTCTTGAACTTTTATTGTATCTTGTTATTATATTTATGAAAACAACAATTGTAACTCACCAAAGATTCATTTAGATAGTGTTTTTACAAGACGAAGATGGTTATTGTTATCATAAAATTCTATAAACCAAAAGCGATTAATATTTCGATGAGCTCGGCAATGTATTCAAACATTTCCGTAATTATGGAATAATATTTTCTCGACCGAGCAATTGCGCGCGGCCGCGTATTGTGTGTGACCGATAGTGGATTGAATTATAATATGCAGTGTAGAGTTGTGTGAGTTATAATTGTAATAACGTATATCAAAATTTATATCCTTGATTAAACAATATGCAAAATCGAAATTATGCAAAGTTAGAATTATGCAAAAGTGCGATGCATTTAATTGTCGCATCAGAAATTACGTTTATTCTTTTAGCAATAATGCAAAGTTTTAATGTATTTTAATTTCAATGATTAAATAAAATTTTTATTTTTATATTATTAATATTCCGGAGATTTTTTATTTTTCTAAATTAATTTATTATAATTAAAAAAAAAACTCGGGAGAGAAATATAAATAGTTTGAAAGGATTGAAAAAAAGTTTATTGGTTTAAATACATATACATATAAATAGAATCTTTGTCATGCCAACATCTGCGATAGAAATATTTTATTCTTATGACGATGAGACGCAATTTTTAACACAATCAAGCACGATTATCTCTTCAAAAAAAGATATTATTACATGAATTATTGGCAAAATAATTTTAATAAATCTGATTACTCTATTCGGTTGAACAAGCCGGCGCGATTATTGCGGATTTGCACAAAGTTCATCTGTGGTAAAAACGTAGCGCGTGCGAATATAATCGAGTTGTTTGCCTATCACATCCTCGCTCGCTCGTACGAATTTCATGAATTCCAATGGCCGGATCAATTCACGGCGTAAAATTCAGAAACGCGGACATACACTCACGGTAAATGATCTCCTCTGTTCGTGATCGTCACTGCCAGCCGCTTGAAAACACGAACGCCGCCGTGTATATATACATTCGGCGACAATTTAATTCTGAAAAAACTAATACACGAATGTATAACGTGTGCGCGCGCGATATTCGTGAATTCAATTTTTTCATTCAATTTCATCGACGAACGCCTCCGTTAATCGAAAAGATAAACTTTTTTCTTAACGAAAATTTTTAATCGAGCACATATCACGTATACTTCAACATTTACGATTTTTTAAAATTGCGACCGTGACGTTTCTGTATGATAAAATTAAAAAGCCATTGTTAATCAAAGATATTCGTTTAACGCGTTCTTCGTAGAATTTTTCGACCGTAGATTGCGTTTTACAGGCGAACGAACGTGCAAAAGGATTTGCGGGAATGTATAATTAAAACGATACATAATTATATTCCGCATGAGCGAGCAACTCTTTTGCGGAACGTAACGTAGAATTAATTTCATTATCCGACCGAATTGCACGGTAGTACGTTAATGGAAAATCCCCGTAAACGTCATAATCGTGCGAATGCGCGGATTTGTTAGCGTTTAATATAAATGGGGATAGCTTTTAGTAAAATGCACGACTCGCGAAACAAGCTAAAAACTATTAGCTACCACAAGTCGAGTGGGCCATTTTTTTTCAACAATCGATGCAGCATCATAAGGACAGAATCTCATTAAATCTAATAAAAAATTAATATTTTACATTATGCAATTACAGTTGACAAATAGTGCAGTAAATAGCATTTTCAAATTTTTACGAAAGCTACAATCTCGACATTGGTTTTATTGTAGAATGATCTTGAAGGAGAATCATATTTTTTATAGTGTATAAATACATATGTACATGTATAAATATATTGTATTGGAGAAGCAAGAGACGGAGAGAAAGTTGTGTATTACAAAAGAAAGGTGGGAGAAAGATATTGAGAGAGAGAGAGCACGTGGTACGTGGCAAGAAGTATTATGAGAAAAGGTGAGACCGAATCTAAGAGGAGGCTCATGTAAATGTGATAGAAGGGGAGTACAGGATGGAAAGTACAGTCGCGCGAGTGTCATTTGCGGTTCGTTCTGAGCCGTTTAAAATGCATTTTCAAAGGGAATCGCGAGCGCCGCTGTAATTTTCCGCGCGAAACGGAGCATGAAATAAAACGACCGTATAGCTGCAGCTATATCCTCCTTCCCCTCCCTTCCTTCTTATTCCCCTGGTGATGCACCCTCGCTGCACCATCCGGCTCTTTGATACGTCCTGGTTTATTTTTCCCTTCGGTTGCCCTCAACGCTCCTCGACAGGTTTTAACGATAATCTTTCCGAGAGAGGCGCGCTTCTCCTCTTCCACTTTTACCCTTTTCCTCTCCGTAGACTATATACGGTGGCACTGGTGTGTTCCGAGCTATCTCCTGCGTTGAGTATTAAAGATAGGGAAGAATGCTCAACGTGAAAATTACGTTTCTTCCTCTATTCTTGAAGGGGTCGGGCAGAGGAAGCTCACGGACCGAGAAATGTGCTATTTTCGCGTGGCACGCGCGCGAAAATACATACCGAAGATACTTAAAAATCTCATACGTTTATTTGATAAAATTTAATGTAGTATTTTGAAATGGCTTTGCGAAATGACGAGATAAATGTTAAATTAAAATATAAACGACATTTTCTAATTTATCTTTGAATTTTTTTATTATTTATAAATGTTCATCATTATTATTATCTCGTATAACAGAATTACAATAGACGTTCAATATTACAATTTGTGTGATTACAGTGAATCCGAATATTATCCGTCTGCGATTTAAATAAATCGGATTTAATTTGACGGCATTTCAAGTCGCACATTGCACATTTACTTATTACGACATTGTGAGGTATGTCAATTACGAGATCTCTTCGTCAGAATGCTAGCGACATTAATGTTTCCTTCTTTACGAATAATTTGACATCACTCGAATGCGAGCGCGCGCTCGAGCGCGAAATAATGGCTCTCTCTCTCCCCTCTTAGTGGTCCATTTCTACGGGATTTAACATGCAATTAATAAGAATTACCATGCAATTTCTAACTCTCTCGCGAATGTTCATTCATGTCTTTTCCTGGATATTAAATCCCTTCGTGGGAGGGACTTAGGGGCGAGAGAGCGTAAAGAAGTTAAAAGTGGAGAATATTAACAACTGCGAATTAATATATTTCTATTTCTCTCTTAAACACGGTTTTTACGTTTCTCGTTCTCTCTGCGGTTTGTTTTCACATCAAAATCTTTTTGGAAACTTGCATAAAGAGTGTGGAGGTGATACACATTAACGTGATGCATTTTATGTATCTAAAATAGCATTGCTGTACACTGTGCATAATTGAGAGGTCTGAAAGCGGCGGCAGCAATCTCCATTTAGCTACATTAAATGGAATTGAGTGCACTGAAACAAGCTGGTATATGTTCACCTTCTGATAAGCTTGTCCATTAATAATATTATACGAAATTGCATAATAATATTAGGATATTTTTCCAAGTCGAGCTAATGACATAGTAGTGGATCGTTTCATTCCTAATTGGATTTTATTATAAAAACTGATTTATTATTTTAATCATACATAGTTTCAATCAATTATATAACTTATATTAATCTAGGATAAACAATTGTCAATGCATTTGAATATACAATTTTAATTATTTTTTTTTCTTTAAAGATATTGTTCTATCTTGAAGAAAAAAAGGCATGAAATTTTATTAGTATTTTTCATTGAAGGCTATTTGATGATGATAATCGCTCTTTTGATGTGGATAATCGCTCCTTTGACGATTTATTTCGATTTAATATGTAATTAATATGGAATTAAAATGAATAAAGAGAAGCCCTTATCTCCATCCGAATATTAAAGCGAGAGGCTAGGTACGTTAAGAGAAAAATTATTACCTGTGCCATCAACTACAAATATTGACAATTAAAAATATTCCCTTGTGGAATTTTTAACAAGATTTTCAAGGTAAAACAATATAATTTTAACATTATCACTCAATGTTTAGATTTCTAAACATTAAAATTAAAGATAAAATATTGTCGGAAATTAAAATTATTTATAACTGTTTGTATTTTTTAGTATATACGTTAATTAATATACATATATAATATATTTACTACATATCTGTTTGCAATTTGCAAATATTAATACTCATATTAATAGATTACTCTATTATTGCTCATAATTATTATTCAAGATTAATTATTCTCTCTATGGATTAATGGATTATTTAAAATAATTAAATTATTCTGAACACACGTGTGTATAAATAGTCGACAATATACACACAGTTCGGTCTGCCAAATTATATTTAAGATAACTATAGATACAACTCTCTCTTGATATTTCAGTTAATCCTGACAATTTAATATTGCATCATAATTCGATAATAATATGTACTGAAATACTTCAACTTAGACGAACATGCCAAATACATTAACGTTTCTAAATACGTGATATAACGCTATTTACTTTTCTTCTGTAATTACGTTTCTTCTGTGACGCGTTGCAGGTTTATCGACCCGCGATTCGTTGAATTTGTTATTTATTTGTTTGGAAACACTCATTCGACGCGCGATTTTTCAGGCGTGTCTGCCTCTGCGGAGGATAAAAATGATCCCCTTACGTGTATCATAATGTACCGATATCTCCGATATCGGAAAGAAATTTTCAACGCGTCTTACATTTCTGCTCGTTACATTTTCCGACAATAATATTATAAGGACCAAATTCTGTTGTGTATCTTATTGTAAAATGTTTTCTTTTATTTTTATATGAGATAGAGAAGAATAAAAAAAAAAAAAACAGAGAAAATAACATTTCATTTATTTTTATCTTAGGAAAGATCGATTAGAATTAATTTTGCATTAGTATACAATTAATATAGATTTTTCGTTTAGAAATTAAGATTTATTTCACATTTAATTTTTCATTAAAAATTATTTAATATTGATTGTTGATTTTTTTTATTTATTTAATATTTAGTTAATATTTTGTTTAGCATTCTTTACTACATGTTTGTAGCAAATATTTTTATATTATAGTTTCAAATCGTTGAAGAGCTAATTATTTGTAGAGTGATTTGTATAACAAGATAATGATTCTTACATAAGATTCTAGATATCAACTGAATTTCTGTCAATTGAGAAACTCAAAGTTGATCGATAAAATGTTATAAACTGGAACCTCACCAGGTCTAGGAAAAAAACGTGCCACGTGGAAATGAGAGGCATCACTCAATAGACGTTATTTTGCATAGCGAGCGTAGATAACGTCTCCCCGTCCATCCGTTTGTCTGACAGCGCGGTCTGTTATCTCTCGCCACCGCCGCCGCATAATCGGCGGAATAAATGTTTCGTTCTTCGCGGCGAAGTCCACAAGCCACCTTAGATAAGAAACGTGTTCGCGCGAGACCGAGAGACGGCGTTTGCGCGAGCTTTTCGCCCCATGTTACTGAATCGTCAACGGGCCGACGTAAGCTTCTGATGTTTATGCATTATTCATAAGCGATTGCATCACCGGCAAAAAGCATTATGTAATCGTCCATCGCGAGAATTGATATTGTACTGGCGATAAAAAAAATAAATCACAATAAATAGTGTTGTTCATCAATTTGATTGTGAACCAGTCTGCAAAATTTCAACACATGTCACATTTTACAAGGAGAGAGAGAATTCATTATTTTTTTCAATTTATTTTATTATCTGATACTTTTGTTTTTGAAGATTATTTTTTTTTTTTTCATAGTGAACACATTTTTTCCAAATCTGTAAAAAAATCTGTGAGCTTTAAATTGTAATATAAAAATATATGCTCCTTGAATATGAAAATGTCATGAAAAATAAATAGAAAACATTGGAGTGATATTATGATTCTTTGCATTATAAAGTCCAAGAGTTCAAGTTTATATTTTTACGTGCATTACGTGTTTATTTAAAATATGTAGGTTACTATCTTTTGCATATTGCACACGGCAAATGTATTGCATTTGCATATACGTTATACGATTTATTCGTACGCGTAATTTGCTCATATTTATGCGCGCACCTTGCGCCATCGCAAATGCACCAGCATGTGATCAGCATAACTTTCAAGTTACAATGTGCAAGAATTAATTTGCACAGATTTTATTTTCACGGTTTCCCATATGGACTGTTAATAATTTTTTACTATAACTTTCTCATTTCATTTTAACATATCTTTTAATATATATTAATTAAACAGTAATTATGGGAAGCATTAAAAGACTCAATAAATAAACTTTAATTGATGAAAGTATAGATAATTAATATGATAAATAAATTTTTATAAATTAATTATTCTTCAATCAATTAATTTGCATTAAGAGAAAACGTATACATATTCATTGCGAGTGTACAAAACCGGTCGATCCCACATAAACCTCTGCGAAATTATTTCGTCATCTCGCGCAACTGCGACACAAATAGATTAAGGATTGCAATTCGCGAATGCGATACGCAGTTTTTACTGCGACGAACGGCGCATTTGTTTGACCATCGCGACAGAATTGCGACGCACAACGCTCGGAACGCGAAAGCGTTGCATAAGCATAATGGCTCTTACGTAAGGGGCAGCATGGCTGATTACGCGGTGGTGCATTGTGCACCATCTCCGGGATAAAGTTGGCGAGCGAATATCATGCGGCGGGGACGCGCTGGAACTTATTCCTCTAATTAACGCATCTGCCGAGCGCGCTCGCTCGCTTGCCTGTTGAGCGTAATTTGCATAACACGTTGAAAAATATTCCGCTTTACCTTTGACTAGTCGACCGACAACATTCCTATTCGTCAATATTTGACCTAAATAATCGACCGTGTTTGCGTTTAGCGGTACGTATATGCAGCGACGATCCACCTCGAAACGCTTATCGGTCCAATTGTAATCCGGATAAAAACGTTCAATTAAATTTAGATAACTGTATCTCGTTATAAACACGGCCGTGCAATTTTTTATTTGTCTATCGAAGAGATTGGATGGCACAGAATTTTACTTTCCAATACATTTCTCGTAGTATTTCTACCTATGTATCGATGAATGTACAAATAAATAAGAGCATAATAACGAAGAGTATTAATGTGGTATAATTGTATAACTTTATGCATAAATTTAATGTTTTTCACCTGCATAAGTTAACATACTTAATACTATTATGGAAGTACGGTTAGTTTAGAAAGTTGAAAATTTGTGACAATTTGATAGAAATACATTGCTGATGCGAGATGAGAGTCAGAGAATTCAGCATCGCGAGTGTTAGCGGAAGCTCTTGATGAGGAGGAGGGGGGTAGGGGGGTGGGGGGTAATCGAGTTTTAAATCGAAACTGTTGTTAAAGTAATTGTATCAAACGCATGGATCGGACGTTCATGTAATGTAGAGCACTAATTCGTCTCGCCTTTTGGCTTTGCAATTTCACGAAGGACTTTCGTCCGTTATCGAAGTTCGCCCTCATAACGGAAGTTTGGTGAACGGTCAGGCGTAGCGGGCGGTTTAATCGAGCGGCAAAAGATTTACAACAACATCGAAAGAGTATAATCAGTGCTTACTCATTACTTTGCTAATTAATGAACACAATCCAGCAGGTATTACGTTCGATCATTGTAACTGACGCTAATTCGATTACAGCAATTTTAGCACGCACAGCCGTTTGTTATTAATTGTTTATGGCTATTTTTGAATATGTTATTCTCGCGGAAAAAAAGAGGGAAGATAAGAAATATAAAACATGTATCGATATGTTTTTGAATAAAAGGTGTTTAAGTTTTCTTCATTTTATTTATATTTTTTTTTTGTTCGAATAAATTGTTTAGATTTTATAACGTTTGTAAAAAAGCGTTTGCGTTTGTTCACACGAGATGTTGTAATAAAAAGAGAAATTTAAGCTGCTTGGAAGTGCATTAATCAAGTATAAGGATACTACTTTATGCCTCTCATTGAGTTGGCGCACTTTCTAACAATGCACTCTTCCAAACGCGGTTTACGCGACAAAAAGTTGAAACTGCATAATCATTAGATTAAGCTTCGAAACTTCCTATTGTATCCCCTCTGCTACATTCTCTCTTTCCTCCCTCCCTCCCTTTGTTTCTCTCTCTTTCTCTGTCTCTTTCTCTCTCTCTTCCGAGTCA
Organism: Cataglyphis hispanica; assembly: GCF_021464435.1. NCBI lineage: Eukaryota > Metazoa > Arthropoda > Insecta > Hymenoptera > Formicidae > Cataglyphis > Cataglyphis hispanica. The sequence continues at coordinate 15,158,897 of NC_065954.1, read as the reverse complement.
TTAATTTAGAGTTTAATTTAATTGATTGCAGTTTTCTGTCAAAAAACATTTTCAAACTTTTTACATTAAATACCTTAAAAAATTAAATCAAATTTAGCGAATAAAATTTTTTTATAATTTACAAATAAAATTAAAGTTATATCATTATCTTTGTATATAATATTTATTGTTAGCAAGATGTTATTACAGTATTTGTACTCTTTTATAATTTTATACTCACAATATTATTATTTTAAATAATTTTATTTGTTTATGGTGCGGCTTTTATCTAGTATTAAATGATTTTTTTTTTTTTTTATCATTTTTTGTATACACAATTTTATTATAATATGCGTTTTGTTAATATATATATACGAGAAACGAATACAGATACTGCTTATATCAAGCGTCTTGTAACTCTAAACGGTACGGAAGCTGAATTTTCTATGCAATGCAGGACGGTTGCTTATCATTTTCTGCAAAAGCTTTGAGGCTGCTGCCAGGCAAATCTAGATTGCGAGTCCGAAGTTAATGGAAAAACCGCTATTTATGCTACTCTCGGCCGGCCTGCCAGACAGAATGCTTCGAATACGCTTATCATTTAAAGCAGAATGTGTATCGGAAATGAGCTGTTACGCTGCTGAAAGGCTTCTCTTTAAACTTTATTCATGTTCAGATATTCTTTTAGATTTTAGATCGTCGCGCTCTTCTTTCTTCCGTTCCGATTATTCCTTTTTTCTATTTTTCTTAGAATATTCCACAGAGCAACTCTCTCTTCTGCAATTAAATTTTTTGAACTAGTTTTACATTGTCAAGTTATTATAATCACATGTTTGATTTATATCTTGATTTTCGTAATTTTATCATCATTAAAAAAATTCCCAAGATGATATCGACAGCTGGATACGCAATTGTTATTTGCGGTTCATCATATATATCGTGTGTATCTCGTAATAATTAGGTTGTAAACGCGATTCGCCTCATTCTCCTGCTTGCATTCCAAAGTCTACCAGCAGCGATACGGTATTTCGCTAAGACAATGGCCGCCTAATGTAATTGCGTAGCCATCAACGGAAGGGGGCGATTGTGAATTTTAGCCCAGTTTCTCACAAACACGGAGAATCCCATCGACTAATTAGCGGTAAAGCGTTGAGCGAGAGATTGTTTTCTCATTTTTTTTTTGTTTCTTTTCGCTCGACTAATTAGTCTTGGTCGCGCGAGTGGATAATTGAAAATCTAATTTCATTACTCTTTGTTGTTTCAGGTAAGTGACTGTCAAGAGAGGCAAAGAGAGAGATGGAAAAAGAGAAGATAACTGAGTTGGTGTAAGTAATCATCGCTCTTTATCTCTTCTTCGTATATTTGCCTTTCTCTTCGTTGTTACCATCGATTAGCGCGTAGATAAGGTACAAGAGCACGAGTTCTTCCTTTGGGAATTATTAGTAAGCTAAATTTGCGCCGGCGATTAAGTGCATTTAATCATCGGCAGGGTAATTTCGTTACTTCCGCCGCGCGCGATCCTACGCCCGGGAAATATTTCCTTCCGTCGAGTTTAACGAATAAGTGTTTATACGCGCTCGTTCTCTCTTGGTTTTCCTTTATTCGTTTCTATTAAAAGTGGATAGAGGATCTGGATGCCTCATCCTTGTCACGTCTTTCCTTTTGCATTCGTTCCGGAATGTTATTAATATAAATAAAATTATATATGTATTTTTTTTTTTTTTTTTCAAATTTTGCATATTTTTTTCTTTACATTTCTATTTCTAGATTCTTGTTTCTCTCTATAGGATAAGATTAGATTTGATAAGTTATTTTTTACTTGTTCTTATAAAAAGAAAATAATAATTATAAAAATAATGACACTAAAAACAAATAATTATGTAAATGATGCATCGGAAGAAAAATATAAATTTTTTTTCACTATTTATTCATTGGTTCTACTCTTTATTTCGAGTACATTTTTTTCTATAAAATTGTATTCGTAACATGCGCAAATTGTAAATCTACGGAATAAGCGCAGCGATTTTTTGCGATTTACCTAATCTATTTTGTGGTAGCCTTCAGCCCAACCCAGCCCAGTTCAATACATTTGAAAAACGTGAATTCACCGGAGATAATACATCGCACGCAGTTCGCGGCCGCTACGAAAAATCGTTCGTTACAATATAAAATCAGAGCACGCGTGCATATACATACATATACAGGGTGAACGATGCGGCAACGAGGAGGGGAATTAACCATGTTAACCGGATATAAATTTCATCTCTATGGACACGGAGTAAATTCTAGCGAGCGGTTTAGCGCGATAACTAACTAACAACCGGTTGAAAGCGCGGCGTTGCAAAGTGCTTGATTGTAACTTATGCGACTTCATTACGCCGGCCGACACGTCGTGATGTAATTGTCTCGCGCGTGTTGTGCGTTTTTCGCCGTCGGTGCAATATCGCGCGGCGAGTCTCGCGCGGAAAAACCGATCATTTATTAACATCTTGCTTTATCGCGCGCGTGCGCGCAATCTCCGCGCATTTTCATTTTTCCTTTGCATGAACCCACCGGCGCGCGATGTACATATCTGATAGCACATGAAAAATTATTCTATCGGGCCTGCATCGTTTGCATCGTTTCTCGAAATACACACGTCGGCACAAATGCTTTTCCCTACGGTTAACACGATACTTTATACGCGATATTGATGGAATCGCGCGGCATTGATATTCACTGTGTTATTTACTCAGCCTCACAGTATTAAAGAATGAATACAATAGCAGGGGTACACCATAATTTTGTTTGGTTTGGATAAAATGATGAAACCGCAAAGCGTAAATTGTAAAAATATGTGGAAAGGCAAAGGATTATATGCTTTTGCGGAAGAATTAGATTGTAATTTACAATATTTTGAAAATTATTGTTATTATTAAAAATAGTAAGTAAAAAGATAGAGAGAATAAATTTATTAATCATAAAAATAATCGCGTAAATTTATTTGATAGTTTGTGTGGTCGAGGATTAATATTAGACTACTTTATTTTGCCTAGATTTTTTTATTTTTAATTTATTCTCTAGTGCAACTATAATGAACATTTGCTTCCATCTTAACTTCTCTCTCCAATTACTGCTTAATTAATGAACAATTCTCGTTGCTCGGGAAAGGACTAATATTCTGGAGCATAATAAACGTTCCGTCTGCGTCTGTGTCTCCTCCTCCACCTATTAAGGATCGTTCAACTCGACTTACGCAGAGTAGACATATAAATGATGACATAAATTATATTTAATCATATTTTTTAATCATATTAAATTTTCAATAGAATTAAAATCTCTTTAAATTTTTTTAAACCGTGATAGTAATCTTTTAAGACATTTAAATAGTTTTTACAAATTTCGCTATAAGATAAATATATAAAATATATTAATACATATAAAATAATCATATTTGATATAACAATTTCTCTCTTTCTCTTCACATACATATAAAAGCAAAAGAGTAAATGGGAACGTTGAGATTATAAGCTTCAATTATAATTATTATGCATATATAATCTATATATGTGATACCAACCGGCATATATCATATAAATCAAAACATGAATATAACATTGGCACGCATTCTCGATTTGTAGCTGTTCAAATTAAATACTCGAGTTACGGAAATTTCACTCGCCAAATCGCTTTCAAAATAAACGACCGATATATATATATATATATATATATATATATATATATATATATATATATATATATATTAATGCAGCGCGGTTGCTCGCGATTATCGCCGACGCCTAATTCGCATGATCGAGTCGGGCTGCTTCCGCTGTTTTCGTGTCATCGGTTATGTTATATTTTACCATGCCCATATCGAGGACAACGCCGTGGATAAATCGATCAAATTATCCACACGCCACACACGAATGCCGTATCGAGCGACGATCATTACCGTCAGTATCGCCACTCTGTCATTACGAAAGCGATTTTACAAGAGAGAGAGAGAGAGAGAGAGAGAGAGAGAGAGAGAAAGAGAAAGAGATTTTAATTAATAAGCGCAGGCGGCCCTTTGTGCTGTGAATATCCGTGATAGCGTTTCTTAGCGATTACCATTTTTTCTCATGCAAATGATAAAGTATGTTATAACGTAGATGGACAGATATGTAGAGAAATTATTATGTAATTTATGTATTATATAGGTATATACTTTCTCATGTAACACGCTTAGTCTAATAATGATACGGTTTATAAAAAGTAAAATTGTGACCTAATCACGGGGAAGTCAAATTTGTTCAACATTTATGACTCATAGTAATAATTTACTTGATCTTCTTATTTTCTTTCCTGAATAACGCACAATAAATATGTTTTTGTTGTATTGAATTTATTCGTAGATTTTTATAATGTAACTGAGTTTAAATTAATTATAATCTTCTAATTACAGTGATTTTTCATGAATTACGCTGTTGTTGAAACGTACGCCTCACAGATTTCATCAATTTGTCCAATACATGAATAAAAAACATTATTGACGAAGAACTATTTTCTCTTTCTCTCCCTCTCTCTCTCTCTCTTTCTCTTTCCTTCTCACAAAATATTTAACTTTTAATAGATTAAAATTTTTTTCAAGCAAGCGGACAAATACTATGAAACCTTGTTGTCAGTTTTTGCGCCATCATGTTCGAAATTATAATTGCAAAAATCGCGAATAGATCAGCATATCATTGTGTACAATTATTAACATTGCAAAAAGCAAAAAACCATTAACATATACAGCCACGTAGAGCATTGTCGACTGGAATCGGAGATCTCTGAATGATTCGTGGTCTGTTTTAATCGCGACAATAATTTGTTTGCCAGCACCGTGAGCGACGAGACTCGATTACCGTCGCTCATTATCGAGAGCGATAATGTTATGTCTGCCACAGCGGTTGTTTGACTCTGCCAAATGGCCGTTGCAACGCATCGGAAAGTCATCGGTCGATTGTTAATTTATTATCAGCCATTTGCACGTATGTTGTTCTTCACACACGTGCAAAATGTCAGATTGCGAACGAATGATAATCAATCTCGCACAAATTGTTTTCTCATGAAAATTACGAAATTTCACTCATAAACTGTGAAAATGTAAATATTTTTTTCTGCGAGAAAGACGAAATAATTATTTTCGCATAACAATTATTTCAATCGTTAATAATAATAATAATCATAATATTTGATGTATGATATTGAAAATCGAGCAATTAAAGATATTTTTTTTTTAAGAAAATGAATTATCGCGCGGCCATTAAATTACTGTAAATTTTCAAAGCGATGTCATTCGCTACCGTTTCATGACGTTCTATACTTTTCCCTCCAGGCACTGTTTCGTCGTCCTGTCCGTAAAAACTTGAAGTGTTACTCTCCTTCTCGAGGCCTGACAAATTTACTGCCTCGGTCCTACTTCCATCTGCGTTAATTATGAGATTTTACTTCCGCGCAGGGGCGCACGAGTCGCTGACAACAGAGAACTTTAGTCGGCACAAAACTTTATGCAGCTTGACGATTTCATGAGGTCTGTCGCTCTTCTCTCTCCCTGCTCGTCATAGAGTACACTGCCGCGTTTTTTTACGGATGCTGCTCGTCAAATCGCCTGGAAAATTATTCCGCGCGACTATTTGGCCTAAATCTCTTCGCACCATTTGTTACAAACGGAATGGCCGCGATAATAAATTACAGAGATAAACCTTTGATCCTAAATATTGGATAAAGTCGAATGATTATCAGCTATAAAAGAATTTAAGTTTATAATTATACTTATTGTTAGGGAGACGCTATTTTTTTATAAAAAACATCGATATTCTTGGAGTGGATCAAAGCTCTGTAATAATGCAATTATTCTGAATCTTACTTATTATAAAAACACGGTTTGAAAATATACAAATGTAATTAGCGATTTTTAATGATAGAAAAGCCGGAATCTTTAAAATACCATTTGTTTTTCTGTTTAAATTTTATGGAATAATATTATTTTTTCAATATAAATTAATCATAATTTAACGCGGTAAAATAATTTTTTACGAGATGAAGAATTTCGAAATAGAAATGACTGATCTTTCTCGCTTGAAACACATTTATGATTTATTGCCAAAATCTAAATATCTTATTAGCACCTTGCCATGTTTTGTTAGTCATCACTTTCGCAATAACACACACACACACACAAACACATTTCTCTCATTCCTAGACTTGCTAGTTGCTTCACGTATAAAATAACACAGGTGTCTATATGTCTGAATATAAAATTTAGACATTAATACTTAGAATGGCATTAACATACATTTGTATATCACGTGTAGCGCGATATTCTATAAATTTTGAGCCACGTGAAACGCTTGATAGAATTTTGTCGTGGGCGAATATACGTTGATGGAAACATCGACCACAATGCGGCGGCTACGTCGCGTGGAACTCCCTACGTTCGCATTATCAAGTCTAATGTATCATCCACATGTGCGGGCGCATGGGAAATGAAGCATTGCTTTGCATGCTTTAAGTATCGTACTGTTTCTCTCGTGCAAAGCAAATATTTGTTCAAGAGGAAGTCGACGGAAACACCGGCAGCCAAATTTGTACATTGAGGCATATGTAATGAATCATCATCATCCGAAATAAATAAATATTTGTCCAGCACGATCTCGAAAAAGGCAAACGGAAAGAGACCTGTCTTTATTGTCTCAAAATTAATTTTGTATTATTTATGTACATACTTTTTTGATATCAAAAAAATCTTATCTCAAGGAAGAACATCATTAAAATATCAATGAATTAAGTTCTATTTTAAAAATAGTGGAAGAAACTTAATTCTTTAATTTTCAGAAGCTTTAATGTTGAAAAATAATATAAGATATGCTTTTTTTGTGTAAAGAATATGGTATACGATTTATCTTTTTTTTTTCCTTTTTTTCTCTTCTCTATTCGTTTGTCAAATAACGAGCAACTGGAGAATTTCATATATTTCGGAATAACGTGAAAGTTCCAAGAGAAAATTATTCGACCACCTTTTTTCCTCGCATTTTCCACGAGCCGGATGCCGCGCGATTGCCGCCGCCGGCGGAACCGAACTTTTTTTTTTTATGAAAATCCAGTTGCCGAGTCTTATTGGAATTGGCAAACGATCACGTAACGTGGAGCACTCCACGGCGATACCGTTCTCTCATCTCGCAATTTATAAATCGAGTGGAAAATAGCGTCACGCCACTTTTAAAAGTTCGTCCTGATAGAATTTTCAAGCAGGGGCAAATGACAGTTTCGCGTAATCCCGCATCAGTCCGGAAGGTTGCAATTTTAATTTATTTTCGATGATGGAACAAATCGTACGCGTTATTTCACGCGTACATAACATTCGTACTTGTCATTACACATGATGCTGTAAAACTGTACGACACGCCGCATTTTCGGAAAATTTTATACAATCACTTGCACGTGTATTTGGCATTTGGTTGAGTACGCTCGATTGAATTATGTGTTCAACGTCATTTACAGTTTAAAAAGTAGAAAAAAAATTATTGGAAATTTGCCTTTATTTCGAATAATACAGTTTCTTTTCCTCTTATCGATCTTTGATGATATTTTGTACTATTCTTAAAAAATATTAAAATTGAATAATATTAATTTAATCTTATTTTGCTTTTTGATTAAAAGATTGTAGAAAGAAAAATTGAATTTATAACTTGATTTATTTTGCATCTTTTAAAGTCTGTTTCAGATTTCATTATTTAAAATATAATAGAAAAATTAAGTAGAAAATAAATAAAAAGGATTTAAAATTCTAGTATTTTTAATTTCTATTCAAAGTTGTTTTCGAATTTTTTTTACAGATTTTTTTTTACAACATTGATCTATATTGATCTGCCTCTCATATATAGATTTATCATGCGCGTGTGCGATTGTGTAATTAGCAACATGGGATAGCATCAGGATGTTCTCGAATGAAATTCGGATATGCTATTTCACGGTTGTACTATGCAACTGTTCTATACAAAGAAAGAAAGAGAGAGAATGTGTGTGTGTGTGTGTGTGTGTGTGTGTGTGTGTGTGTGTGTGTGTGTGTGTGTGTGTGTGTATGAGTGAATGAGAGAGATAAACGTTCATCGATTCGCACCGCGCTGTGTGTACATGTTTAGTACGTACACGCGCACACGTGCCACCCACGCTCGTCGATTAATTATCGAGATATCTCACGTTGAATGCGCGCGTTTGTGGTCGCGCATGCACGTGCACCCCGATGCAACGTCCGCTCGGTGCATTCATGCGGGCCCGTGCATTCGGGGCGATCTGTATATAACGCGAACGAGGCCGCGTCAAGTCCCAAAATCGCCGATTATTTTCCCTGTGTAAATCTTTAGAAATTTGTAATCGATGATGAGAAAATGAGGGAAAAAAATCCGTCATTTATAATCTGTTGCATAACATTGATAAATTCATTAATTTACTGTAGAAATGAGAGATTCACAAGGAAAAAAATTATAATATTTTTTTTTTCTTTTATTAAGAATTAATGAATGAGTTTACGGTATAAATGCGAAATTTTCATCCAATCTAATTTACAAGATATCACGTCGAGTAGTTATAAGGCATGGGCGTGCAAAGCTTGGTGCGGAAAATCGAACTTTTTCGTATTAGTAAATGGACCGTTACGCCGATCAACTCGCTCGTCGCTTCCGACAGGCATCGCTCGCCGAAACGAAGGACTATGAATCGCTTTAATTAGATTAATGGATCTCTCGCTTTATTCGACGCCTGGTAGATAGGCTCCGGCTTTTACTGTTATCGGCTCATGCTTTCTACGCGCTTTCTATACTAATACATACATTCAGACGCGTTACCTTTTGTCAGTCGTTGGTGAACAATGGAGTATATATAAACGCTGACGTCATCTAATACTTTCTCTGATTGTAAGTAAAGAAAAATTTCTAAAGAACATAATTTTCTTCTGTATGAAAAGTAGAAATTAATTTATCTAAAATAATCATTTAAGAATGAAATTCTTATTTATAGAAATGTAATTGCTTTAAGGAATCATCTAGATCATGTAATAGAGAGTTCATAATACAAGATAACTTTGTTTGTTCGCGGGAAAGTAAGCTGCCTAAGGATTAGACTAGTGGTTTTTTGTCACATAATATGCAATCGTTGAGTAATATCGATATCAAATATTTGGTTGAGAGCCAGTAACGTGAAACATACGAAGCGCCTTGCATGGATCTAATTTAATTTCCAAAACACCCGGAAGCAGGCAACGAACGGGCTCGGGAAACGAACGGCTGTTCCACGTCGACCAAACTTCGGAAACTGTCATTAGAACTTGACGGAAAACGTCGCTTGTCTGCCGCCAGCGGCGACGTAGCGTTGTCGTTCTTGATGATATCAGATCTTGTGATATCCGACACGGCCGTTCGATATTAGTGTCTTATTGTAGCACAGTGTAATCAGAATTTTTCTTTCAATATTTAATAGCAATGGAGACGGGGAAAAAACTAAGATTTTTTCAATTTGTAAGAAGAGAACAAAATAGCAAATATTTATATTTTTTAATTTTTTTATAATATTGAAATTATTTTATATTATGAGATATTTTATTCTCAATTATTCTCGTAATATTACTCACATTTTTTAATTCGAAACATTATTAAGTCAATGTTAATTAACGGCAAGGAAATTAATTAATTCTGCTGCTACTTTATGACGTTTTAAAAAACGTTCGTAGATGTTATATCACACAAGTTTGAATGTACGTTCTACTGAAAAATTCAGAGAGTTCAAGATACAATTTCACTATTATAATCGATAGTGCACTACTTTCGATATAGTGAACTTTTTTATTTAGGAATGACAATGAAATCAGCAAAAAAATTTTTATATTCTTGATAATGATTAAAATATTTCTTGTCACGCTTATATACGTAATTGAATTTAAGAAGTAAAATAAGAAGAAAAAAGAGAATGAAGAGAAAGAGAGAGAGAGAAAGAAAGACGAGGAGGAAAGGGAGGAGATATCTTGAAAAAAGGTCAATGGATCGCTCGAGAAAATCTTTTCCTCCGAGATTTAAACGCTACTAGATATTAAACTGGTCCGACAGCATAACGTAATGCTGCTCTTGGAAAATGTCGAATCGACTGATTTTAATACCAACCTTACCGGTTCAAAGCTGCTCTTATGCAATTAGGAGCGACCGTGATGCGCTCTTTGTGCGAATTTGTCGAGCGGTATTTCCAACGTGGATATCGCCTCGAGAGTCCAGGTTTCTCGAGTGTTTTATTGGGGGAGGTGAATAATTGGGGCAGGTGCATCCGCGAATCCGCCCGTTGATACAGAGTCGAGCAAATGATTATACACTAAGGCTGATTATTTGCGATTTATCTTTCTAAGTAGGATAATTTTCTAGTGTGACATTCTGAAAAAAGAAAAATGCAGAAAATATTAATATTATTTTAAAAAAAAAACAAAAAAACGTTTATACAAGGTGTTTCATTAAAAATGCTCACTCCATGTTATCTTTTAAACTAACAGAAATAGACCATAACAAATATATATTAAATTAAATGGCTCGAATTGACCTATATTGTGAGCATAATAATTGCTTACAAAAGCTATCTGTATTAACAAATACAATGAATATATGATTTAATGTAAATATTTTACATATTTTATGAGTTTTATTGGCTTAAAATCGCGGATGATGTCTATCTTTTCATTTTCGATATGGCCAACTTCTGATTCGAGTATTATGATTAAATGACAATATGACTTATGTCAATCTCTAACGCATAAGTTAAAAGTTGGCCATATAACAAGACCGAAAATGAAAAGGCAGACGTAACGATATTTTAAGCCGATAAAACTCATATAATAAAATATTTACATTAAGTCATTGTACTCATTTCAAATAATGCTATAACTTTTATTGTGTCAATATGTCCACATGTTATAAAAAAATTATTTCTCCGTTTGTTAATATAAATAGCTTTTAGCTAATAAGCAACTAATATCCTTACAAAAGAGTTTAGTTTGAATTATTTAATTTGACATATATTTATTATGGTTTATCTCTTTTAGTTTAAAAAATAAAAGAAGGTGATCACTTTTTGTGAGACATTATATACTATATTAAGAGTTTCAAGTATCCAGGAAAATTGAAAAATGCGAAAACTTTAAAATTCTGATAATTTTTATAGTTTTATACTTTTGATAATTGTTACACTTCTTAATAACGCATATATATTTCTAAATAATCACTGTTTTATATTTATAATATCCAAATGCTCAAGTTAATTCTGAATGAATATTTGAATTAAAAAATATACATGTATATTAAGATTTTTTTTTTGTTATTAATAAAATATGCTTTTGTCAACTTGATGCATATAATAAATAAATAAATACAAATAAATAAATAATAAATACAAATCAATTATATTTGTATTTCCAACTATGCATCTCCGTCGATATCCAAATTGTTCAGCGATACGCATTAATCCTAGCGATACGTCGAGCTGAGTTATCGTTTAATTCTGAGTTGTGCGCATGGAAATTTAGCCGCTCAATCGGTTGTTTGTCAAGCAGCGGACGGGAAACAGAAGATACGATCCGGAAATTATTGAACGCGTGTGATTACGTTAATTTCTGGCCGAGATTATATTGTGCTGGGCAATAGTATCGAATTCATGCGACTTCACTCGGAGTTTCCGTAGGATGACATATATATATATATAAACTCCAGAATTAGATTTATTTTCTAATTGCACGTGCATAGTTACTATCCGCATAACGTTCTATTTGATATCCATATTGAGAAATCATGTACGCTCGCGATATGAATTCAAACCTTTTGATCTTACAATGGCATTGCGTAGAATGTTTTTAAAAGTGAACCTTATAATTTGCGCAACTCCTATAATAATTATTTTATTATTTATCACGTTACTTTTAACACTTTTGCAATAATTAATAACTTTTCGAAATAAAAATTTGTTTCTACAATGAAAATTTTCTGACGCAAGAAGACATTTCAACTAACAATCTTAATTTATTTTATACATATACATATACATATTTTATACATATACATACATACATATATATATATATATATATATATATATATATATATATATATATATATATATGAGAGAATGTAGAGTTGTATCTCATAGAATATCATTCGTTCTTTATTATTACGAATATGCCGGCATTTATATCTCGCTTATCGTCGCAACATGATATTAACGAGCATTAAAATAGCAATATTAGAATTTGTCGCTACATTGATATGTTACGGATGACGCTCTCTATCGCATAAACCAGTAAGCTGATGAGCTGAATGAAAAATAACGGCTTCATCAAAAATTCAGAACTGATAGCTTATATTTCTCGGCGCCGCGACACTCGTGTCCGCTAAGAATAACGAGCTGGTGATCGTATCCTGAAGTTGAGTTCACATTTTTAATTTCGAGAAACCGGAAATACGAGGGTGAAGTGCCTCGCTGTAAATTATATTAGTGGAATCTCTGCTCGCTGAAAGCGTGTTTTTGGAGTACAAATTTATAAAATATCATATGATATATTTTCCACCAAATCGCATGCTGAACGGCATGTTCGCGTCGCGATTGTAAAATAGAGAAATGCACTCGTAAAAGGTAGAGCACGCACGGCATCCACGAGCGCGATCTTTTCTCCTTGCGAATTTTATCATAACTGCAGAACTAATATATTTGTATAATTGCCGAATAGCTAGCGTGTTACATATTTATCGAATAAAAATTACGTAATCTTGCGAGAGACTATATTCAGAAAAGACATATAGTACTTAGTATTTAGATTGAATTCAGGAAATAAATCATTATTTGAATTAAATTTTTCGAGATAAGTTCAGTGAACGCGAAATTACTTAGCATTCATGATGATATGTTAGCTAATTTTCGCACATTAAAGATATTTAATACGTAACAATTTTTAATTCATGTCGAATTTTTCCAATATCATATTTTAGAAATATAAATTACATTACGCCAAATGACATCTAACATATTTTTTGTCTGTGTATTTTGATTATATATACTATCTTTTCTTGTCTTTAAATTTCTGAATACAATTGAAAATTGATAAAGAAGGAAAAAAGAATCTCTTGTCACTTGTATGTTGATTAAAACTTGTAATTTATAATATTGTAATAGCAATATAGAATTTTAATGACGGTATTAAGATTGTCACGTTTATATCCAAAGAAAATTTATATATTCTCTTATTGTTTCTTATATTGTGCGGTTAAGCGGTATTATTTGTATGGTAATATCGATTCTTTTTAATTAAATTCGTGTCAATGTACACTTCCGATGATGCGTCAGAATTTGAGCTCGCTTATTATGTCCATTGTTTTTAGCTCTTTCTTTATTCTTCGCATCATCATACGCGCGTTCACAAAAAAGAAAAAAGAAAAAAAAGACAATACAGCGGCTTCCGGCAACATGCGTATCGTTTTCAGCGAATATCCGCAAATAGTCGATCTGTTCGCTCGCGTGCACTGCATCCACGTGCGTTTTTTGGAAACGCACTCGTTTGAGAGAGTGCTTGCCATGGATAAGAAAGAGAGAGAGAGTCGAAACCGAATGAAACACGCCACGAATTTAAATGGTGCAGCCGAACGGAATCGTAGGAAAAAAAGTCACGAATCACACCACGTAACCCGTGCGTGCTATTCACGTGTACACGCGTGAACGAGCGGGCGAATGAGCGAGTACGATTGTACGTACGTGCGTATATCGAACGCGACGTGCTCGGTTCTCCCGATTTTCGATTTTCGGCCGCATTTAGCGAACGACGATGTGTTCGCCAACGAAACGAGACTCACGCCAAATTCGGCGCGTGTAATGGATGAACGTATTCGATGAATACATCGACGATGAATGCATCGCTTGATGTCGACAGGTTCGCTCGATACGAGGCGTAACGAGCATCCGATTCCATTGCTTTCAGCAAGGTCGAATACAGCGCGGAGAGCACGGAGTAATTTTTCAAGCGTTGCGTTTCGATGTGTTAACTCAATGGAAATAACATGTAAAGGTATCGCAGTAATTCAGACATAATCAAATGAAAAGATAATGCAGTAATAAAAATGACACGGTAATATGTATACGATAAAAATAATTGCGCAATATTTAAGACAGGAAGTAATAGAGATAAAGTTTATTAACGATTGGTACTTAAGATTTATTAGAGATTTGAAATATGATAAGAGAAAATATAAAGAGAAAAGAGAAAATATAGAAACTGTACATTATATTATGTTAGAAATTATACATATATTTGATTTATTTATGAATGGTAATTGTACATTCATTATAGGATAATCACAATAGAGAGAAATTATTTATGAGATAGATATGAAATATTAATTATCGTCTTGGTTTATATCGCGTTCGCATTCGATGCCGCGTAGCGATTCTTTATGAGAACAATTCCCATGCGTTTGCATGGGAACAATCTGTTTATTACCGCTTTCCACTCGATCGTGATGAAAGCAGTTTTACTACCTATAAATCTCGTTAATTGCCCACAACTCGTTTGCAGGAACAAAAGTGTGGCATGGATTTTATAATTCTCGTACTACTTACAGCATTTATAGAAACGCTTTGAAAAAAAAGAGACAATTTTTTTTTTTTAATCTTAAAATACATAATTTTTTTATCTTATATTTTAAAAAAGTTTATAACATAAAATATAAATGTTGCATGAAAAAAAAATTTTTCAAATCGTTTACATTCCTCTCTAAACGGCAGTATGTATAAAGACATCGTTATTTTATTGCACGTTCAACCGGTTGACAGTTGACCGGGCTGGAAAAGCGCGCTCGCGATAAAAAGCTCTCATTTAGCGGCGCAAGAAGTGAGAGTGGTTCGCGCGAGCGGCGACCCGATCAGGAAGTAGCGCTACGGTATAATAATCTTCGTCGGACCTTTTTCCATCATTCGCTGCGTATTTTGCGTAATTGGCTTCGCCGAAGAAGCCGGCGCGATTCTATGAAACGGCACGAGTCCGAGAAAGGCGTAGTTTCTCGACCCTTTTTATACTGTAATCACACAACAACGAGTATGTAAAATTAATCGAAGTACAGATCTGACCTTTCGATACGTGTATTACCTAAGAAATCCTAGCCCTCAGCGTAGATTAGATTTTGATTTATCTTCTTTGAAAAGAATGATAAACGTCGAAAGAAATCGCATCATAGTTTCTCAATATATTCTCGCAGTTCTCTATAATGTGCAATGTTACGAAACCTAATGCAGCGAGCGAATCTCCACGACACTGGAGGAATGGTCTGAGAAATGTCACTTCCGCGCAAGACGACGACAAACTTGAACAACGACAAAGCGTTTGACGTCTGCTCTCTCTTCCATTATGTGCATCTTCACATGAATGTGAACGTATATTCAAATATGATGTAAACATAAACGTCAACGTGGACATAGATGTAAACATGGATATTTACGCACTGATGTGTCATTCACATAATAAAGATTTAAATTTGTTACCCAATTTGTTAGTCGGGGAAATTCAATTCTTTTTTTATTTCACATTTTGCATGGATGTTTTTTTTTTTTATTATTATATATATATATATATATATATATATATATATATATATATTATATTATCACAATCTTTTTTCTGAAAAAAATATTTTATAAAAAGAGATAAAAAAATACATTTCAGACACACAAAAATAATCAAATTTGTATGCAACATTAAAGAAATTCAAAAAAATATTTAAAAATGTTAAGTGCTATTAAAAAATTAGTCGTCTAAAAACGAATATGAGATCAATGCAATTAATCAAATAGTTGGTTGTATGTCAATATATAATCGACATTAACACGATTTAAGATCCCATTAAATCTCTTGCGGGATGTAATCCTCCTTTGCCCACAGTTATTTTCCTTCGTTGACTCGCATACTCGATTGGACGATAAAACGTGATAAAGGCTGAAACTTATGCGCCCATGCGCACTTTATGCTCCCGGGACGAATATTTGGAAGATATCACCTATCTCTATCTACCTACTTGGTACGTTTTATTATTCAGTATGTTCAGCACGACTCGGTCTCAAATCCAAAAGGCATAACTCGAAGAACGAGTGTGCGAGTCGTAAACATCTGTCGGTAGCGAGCGATGAATACTTTCGATAGCTTCTCTAAAATCTCGACTGTGCAACGTGGATGGTCGAGCAATATAATCTGAAATTACGGTCACGCGGGAATTTTGTGGAAGCATTTGAGAGACTTGATTAGAATTTTGCGATTAATTATTGAATCAGTATTTATCATCAGTATTTATCATCTGCATTGAAAAAAGTTCAAGGAGTTTCATAACTAATCTTTTTAAATTTAATAAATGATATTATGTTACATTTTAAAATAAGATCTTTTGAGCACTCGTTATAATAATATTAGTATCATTGGACGATATATATAAAACATATTCCGATTTTGGAATCGATATTTCTCTTTTTCTCTTTTAATCTTTCTTAATGAGAAGATTCTATTTTATTTTATTATACTTTATTTTCTATTTCTTTATTCTCTATTTTTCTCTCCATAATTTATTTTCATGCTATCAAAACTCGACACAACAAATCTATCTTTAAAATGTAATGTGGATATTCTGTACACTAAGAGTGTTTCACTAATTGAAATTAACGAATGGACGCCCATGATTATAGGACACCCATTGTATATTCAAAGACGGATGCGTTTCTCATTAGACCTGGAGAACAAGACACGGGGGTGCTTTCTCGGTGAGGAAGATTTAATTTCTTTTCTCAAGAGCTTCGAATCGTCTTTCATTCGCCGCGTCGCTTTCTTTGTTAAGTCGTGAGTTATTATTTAACACGAGAAAGCGAAGAAAGACTCGACTTCACTCTGGCATAAAAGTTTCTTTCGAGCTTGAAAATCCACCTAGGCTAGCCGACACTAATCTCTCGCTGCATAATTATAAGTTAGAGTGTGCAATTTGTAGTATATACATTAAGGTAGAGTAAAAAAAAGAATGAGCGGTAAAATGTGTCGCGAAAGATGAAATATTCTGATGAAAATGTAAATTGTGCGAGCGTAAGTTTTACAGTCTAGATTTCTTCTTTTTGCAACTTTGCAGCTTTGACAGATTCTAAAGAAAAAGAAACGACATATCTTTACTATGTATGTTTATTATGTAATTTGAAAATTGGAGTTTAAATTGATAATTTAAAATTTTATTCATTTTTGTGAATTTTATTTTTTTTGGAGATATTTATACGAAGTTTGTAAACTGATACATATAGATACATTAGAGTAGATTAATGAGAATCACCTTACACAGAAAACTGAAACTAATCTAATGAAATTGGATTAAAAATTAAGTCCAAACATATATTCAAAATTTTTTGTTTTAATTTTAAAATTCTCTCTTTTAACAAAGTAAAATATATTTCTACTACAAATTACAATCTCCCAATATTTTCAAACATATAAACCGCTTTGTGTTTATGCTGATGTTAAGAAAAAAGAAAAATAACACGGAATTGATGTATTACACGGTATAAACCGTTCCCTTGCAAAACAATTAAATGATTTGGTCAAGAATATCGATTGCGATCGGTTGACCCGCCGCTGCTTATCTTGCGAATATCTAGAGTGGTATCGATCTATATCTCGTTTATCCGCGTGGTTCTTCTTCCGAGAATACTGGAATGTCGTTGTCGAGCGAGCGATACACCCCCGCAGTATATCCGATAAGATCGGGACAGAAACAGCAGCCTTGTTTTTTCCTTGTGCGTCCCTCTCTCTTATTTGTTCACTACCGATTGCCTTGCTATTCTTCGTCGTCGTTTATCTCTCTCTCTCTTTCTTTCCGTCGTTTTTGACGTTGTAGCATCGCGATTTCAGCGATATAACGCGAGGCGGTGATCAGATTCGTGCACGCTCAACCGTTAAATGAATCAAGATAAGATAACGTAATTGAAGTGACGATAAGGAAGTTAATTTATGTTGGCGAGAGTTCGCAACACGGGTCACAACCCGAGAGGGAAATATAATAAAGTGCCTATTATGATCGCCAATTGACATGCAATGTCTAATCTCACCGCGTTATACTCATTAACGGCTCTACGTCTTGAATTAAGTATCACGATTTTCTTCTTATTTATCATCGGCTGCACCCGCTCGTAAACGTCTTTATTTAAATCCGCTTCATTCGATGCCGATCTCCTTCGGTTGGAAAAATTAATGACGTACTCTCTTAGTTGGATACAGTAGTAAAAGTAGGAGAATTTTTCATGTTATAAATGACTTATATAAACATTATAAATAAAACATTGTGTTTCCCAGAAAATGAATAATAAATTTTTTCATGACATCGAAATAAATATTTAAAATTGATAAATTTTTGAAATTTTAAAATATTAGATGCAATTTCTCTAAAATTAAAATATTTCAGAAAAAAAAAATGGTTAAAATAGTTTCGAACGACAGAATTGAGATTAATATCTTGATAATTGCCACCAACTAAAATTATATTGAAATACAGTCGATAACAAAATAAAACTGATTTTGCGGGATGTGTAATAAAATACAGTTAGCATAGATTAATGAAGAATGCTGAAAAATGTGCGGAGAGTATTAAAGTGATATCAAAAGGATTAAGTGTGATAGAGATATAAGTCTAAATGACTTTTATTGACTGCAGTAATTAAATAAGACTGCGCTTAACTTTTTCTGCTTCAGAGGACAGCGTATTTATGGCATTTTTATTTTAACAAGCATTTATAAACTAATATCACTCGTCGTCGACTATGATAAATTTTATTTTTCTTATCAGGCACTCTCAACACGTATGACGGCGCATCGCATGCGATTGGTGGTATGCTGTTAACAGGTAATTTGTGGCACGATAATGACCATTCCGCTGGTAGCCTTGAGTCGGCGATGCGATGTCGCGTTATTGCTGCGTGTTGCCAGGCTCGCGGTAATTCATGTAACTTTTACAACGCGCAGTGAAAAAGTCGAGGCCTCGACGTGGGCGGTGGTGCGAATCGGTGAAACTGTTCCGGTTTGCTATCTGCTATTGCGTATTAATTAATAGATTAATTATAAAAAAATTTTATATCTATATAAGATTGACTATTGACGTCTTCAAATTATGATTAAATCAAAACTGGGATTTTAAATTTGTCAAAGAAATAGTTGAAAAAGAATTACAATACAATGTAACATTGAAAAATCGTCTGTCCACACTGTACCATTCTTATGTTCTCAAGTTATTCAAAATTTCTCGAAGCCATCCTTTTTCCCTGTGATAATTTTTATGATTAACCGAAAACAATACAATCGTAAATCACCGTCATTTTCACCCGTTAAGGGAATACGCATTAACGTTTTCCAACTGGATAGAAAGAAAAAAAGGCGCCTGAACGTGCTGGGGAATGCCGCGTTGAAGGGCGGGAATGCCGAGCCTGAGAAACGTTTCCATTATCGCCCGGAAAAAGGACACGCGATTTCTCCGCCCGGAAAGGCAGGCAGGCAGGACGTGAGGGAAAAGCGCGATTCGCCATAATGGCGCGCTCGCGAGTCGATAATAAGGGTTCGCTAGCGGCGTCCTTGAGTTAATGAGACCTCACCACGGTGTGCCAGCTGTGTCCCGTGGCGTGGAAGTAAAGACGACTTATGTCCATTCTCGTGTTTACGACATTCAGGAGTGGCTAGTATTATATATTATATCGTAACTTTTATTTTTCTTATCCAGTTAATTAAAAAAGAAACCTCTATTTTTTTCCAATAAAAAGTATTATAATTGAGCAGTAAAGTACTATAATTAAGAGATTAAAATAAAAAAAAGAATATTAATATAAACCATTAATTAAATACATATACATATATATAAATATAAATATATATAAATGCATACATAAATATATGATAATACATAGTAATACATGAATAATTTAAAAAAAATTTTTTTTTCTATTTTTTTACTTATTTAAAATAGACATTTTGTTCTAAAAAAGAGTGGATAGCTAAATTAAAAATCATTTTTTCTGAAAATTTGTACGTAAAATGCAAAGATAAAAAAGAAAGATGAAAAGAGAGATTAAATTATTAATAAGTTTAATAAAAAGATCGAATTTGCCAGAGAACCATTTTTTACAACCACTTTAATTTTTTAATCGTTTTATAATTAGCTTACAAGCTACAATGCATAATACTGACAAAGGTAAGCCGATTTCGGGTGCATCGACCGAACTGTGCATCACATTGGTGGTTTCAGCAAAAAAAAAAAAAATTAAATAAACAAAAAAAGGAAGGAAAGAGAGAAAGAAGGAACGATCGCTTGTCGATTCAGTTGGCGTTGCATCGTTGGTGGTAAAGTGAACGCGTTTTTGCGGACACAAACCAACCACGCAAGTCACACTCATCCTCTTATCCTTTCTCCACCTCGTTTTCCCGTGCAGCTCTTCCTTCTCAGGGAATTCTTTCTCCTTCTCTTCTAATCCTCCTCTTCCTTCTCGGCGCATCGCCATTCTTCTCGTTTTCCTCGCATCCTTATTCCACCCTTCTCGTCCCGTTCCCAGCGTAACGGCCGAACGCTCTTACGGTGATCCTTTCGCAGCGCGAGAGACTTTCGGCCTAACGGTTCCTTCTCGCGCCATGGGATTATGCAAATTAAACGAGCGTGACGGCCGATCGGCCCCCTCGCGAAAACGGAATGAAAACGTCGACTCGTCTCGGATCTACGCGAAGAAACTGCCCTTGAGCTAGTAACACAAACCACCCCGCATAAGTACATATACTTATTGCGAGAACATATTAATTATTATTACAAATCTGTACAAGTCTGCGTTAATCGTGTTTCTTGATCAATATAATTTTCATAAAATCATGAAATATCTCGAAGCTATACAACATCTTGTGTATATATTTCTTCCGTCTATGTACATGAAATGGCAGAGTACGAAACGTGGGTGCAACTATCGCGAATGAGGTTGCGCTCGTTCGAGATATAACGAATTTTACGGTGGAAACGTGGGAAGCAGCGTGGTTGAACGGTGTTTTATTGCCGCATTCGCGATGGTTAATAATCAAATGGTGATTAATGGCGCCGAAATGATGTTGATTTACGGCGATTTGTCATGTCTCTAGAATAAGGATTGGTCGCTCGTTAGAAATTCCCGGGTCTGCTCGATGGAGCGATAGTTAACAGCGAATATGTGCGCGTCGTGCAATTCGCTGACTTTGTATGGCAATCGGTCGTGGGTATGGAGAGAAGTGACGTTTGCATGATTACAAAGTAGAAGTAGAATAACGGTTTGGCGAACGACGACAATGACGGGTGACGTTCATTAGAAAGTTAGGTGTTGAAATTAGATTGCGCTACTTTGCGAAGTCATATCGTAACTTGCTCCCCAATATTGTTACTGTTGTAAATCTACGAAGTGATCGGAAGGTGTTTGATCGATGGTTGAAAAATTTCTGACAATTTTTAACAATAAGTATTTTATGATTATTTAAAAATTTAATTACTTATAAGGAGTACTTATTGTGGTTATTGTTAAATCTTGAATAAATATTGAATTCCGTTGCAACATATTTCTGTGTTATTAAACCCTAATCGTGAAAGATATCTTTTTTATAAACTTTCATATTATTCTTGATAAGTATCACGCTATATCATTTCTTAAAAGTTAAAATATTAATAGAGATTAAATATATAATAATAAATAAATATTGTAATAAATTGAAGATATGTATAACATATCTAGTCGTTTACCATTACATCGAAAGATACTTATGAAAGTGACGACAAATATCGATGGAAGAAACTTTTCATGTCTTTTTTATTTGCGGGAAAGGAGAAAGATGTGACAGAAATGGAAAGAAATAGCACGAGGATGAGAAGAGAAGGAACACAGGAAGGGCAGATTACTATGTCTACCGCCGTGGCACGTGCCTGGGTCCCACGACGTAAATCAGCGCACGTGCCTCTCTCTCGCGGCCGCGAGCTTTTCCTCGGACAGGTTCAACGATCGATACCCCGAGAGGAATGATCGATGCCCCCGCGACTTCTAATGGTCTTCGTATATCGCCTCCGAGGATAGGAAACCTCTCCGATAGAGAGAGAAAGAGAGATTCGTGAATATATCCGTGAATCTATACAAGGTGTCTCGAAATACTGGAATGCTTTTCTAAACTGTAGCGATTTTTTCTTTGTCAAAATTAATTGGACGTAATTTTTTTTTTAGAAAATTTTTGGCAATTACAGCTTAAATTAAGATAAAATATAGTTAAATTTATCTCAGGTACAAAATCTTATTACTTTGATTTTGAATTACTTATTCTCTCAAAACTTAAGTAGCTCCAAAACTCTTCAAGGTTTTACAAATTGAACAATTAGGCCTTGTTATCCATATTTTATCATTAAAACAATCATTTTTCTCAATCTCAACCTATTATTTTTAATGAGTAAAAAAGATATGTAATGGTTTTGGGTCATCTTGTGCAAACGCGGCAATCTATGAGTAATCTATGGAGGACCTACGCATTACCAGCTATTATTCATAATTATTGAACACGATGTGCTCGATCGTATAGATCCGTAAGCGTAACGCGATATAATATGTCTTGTAATGAGCACATCTTATAAAACGCCGATGGGAAGAAAGAAGAAGCCCAAGACTAAGTGAAGAAGATATTTTGTTGGCAACGAGCCGTCGTCGGTCACGTGCCACCGACTGAATCAAAAAGTTGCCGTGTACGGTCAATGAACGAGAGAGGCAGCAGGTTGGCGCTCTCACATGACGTGCGCGCACGTGTGTGTGTGTATATGTATATGTATATGCATATTCACCAATGAGGGTGCAACCGCGCGCGTTATGTGTATATACATATATATATTTATATATCGCAATTGCTTCTCTGCAAAGCAATACCGAGATGCGCGAATGAGACTGTTACATAAGAGATGTATCAGACCGCAAGCGCGATTGTGAGACAGCAGGAGAAAGATGAAAGAGAAGATAGAGAGAAAGAGAGAGAGGAGGGAAAGGGATATTAAATGACTTGGAATGAAATCCTCTGTGAAGAAAGGTGTAGAAGTCAAGCGTGGAGCATTGCAATTGCGGAAGGAGTATGACTAAGAAGTTTAGAAATTAATGATCGTATCAGTTTACAAAATTGCATTTAAAATATTATTAAAAAAAGCAAGTGTATTACATACACGCGCTATTAATTAACAAATAATATAAATGTCAAATATTAAAATTTGAAAAAAGAATTTTACCTTGCTTGTCATGCATCACATTATTATTATACTTCTATCACGATTATTGATCCATTTTAAAAGAAAAAAAATGTGTGCAAACAAAAATCGACATGTGTAGATTTATTTTATGTGAAAATGGGGAAGAAAAGAGAGTAAGAGAAAATCAGAGACGAGTGATTAAGTGAAAGTAACGAACTTTTCTGAATACGTGAAATTGGCAGAGAGCATGATAGACGGATGGGGAAAGACGAGGAAATCCGTGACGCATACCGTGCGAAATGTATGTGCAGAATGACGAGAGTGAGAACGGAGAAAGGAAGAGAGCAGTGACGGAGAGGGAGAGGGAAGAAGGAGAGAAAGAGACCGAGAGATTCGAGAGAAGTGATTTACCGCAAATTGCCCCGTTCGCCGGAGTAGCATTATAAGCATTGGGCAATCGCGTGCATACAGCTAACGTCATATGCGGCGAAAGAGCACGTGAATCCCATGCAATTGAAAGAGCCGAAGGCTGCTTCCTATTTATACGACAGGGGAAGTGGCAAGAAGACGTTTTCCGAGAAGATGCGGAGATGAAGGGTACGTTCGCCGGCTGTGATCGGTTCGTAGTGTCGAGCGGAAATTTTCGCGGATGATTTTGCGCCCTCCGTAATTGTGATCGACATCTTATTTATATAACCGTATAGACTAACATACGCAAGCCAAGAGAGAGACTTATTATTTTGAGTAATCGTAATCATGCAAATTGTCACAATCAGACAAATTTATGAGATCTGCAGATATGAGGAAAATATTATTAGAATAGCGCGCTAAATGCCTTAATTAATTATTAATTATTGCTATAAAAATATACAATTAAATTTGCTCTTCTCGAACACAGATATGTATCTTCAAGAAATTATCATTAAATTCCGACGCACTTCCCGATATACTTTCTCCCGCGGAAACCGGATGACTTCCTATCAGCTGTTCGCATCGACCAATTTTAACGCGTTACAAAGATTACAAAGATACCCGCTCGGCCGACGATTCTTGTCGTGAGGCCGCCGTAATTTCTTTGCAACACTGTGCAAGGCGCGTGTACCGTGGGCGTGTTCCGTGAAAATAATTCAAGCCTCGCGGGTGTTTCAAGCGAAATACAATTTACTGCTTCCGAGTGTGCATCTGACCTGCAAGAAGCACAGGGATCGTGACCCCCTGCTATCATTCCGGCATCTGGTTGTATCGCGAATCTGGTGCAGTCTTATTTAATTCTTTCTAGTTCATCTCCTAGACATACACGTTCAATTCGCAACTTTTTAAGTTATTTAATTAATACGTATTTTAGCTGCAGAGAAAATCATTTATCAGCAAAAATTAATGAAAAAGATTAAATGGTTGCTCAAATATTGATCATTTTAAAATGAAATGATTTGTAATGCAAATTGAGAATTAATGATTAATTTTAATAGTGTTACGAACTTAATAAAAAAATAATTTTGACATCCTCTCTTCATCTCTGTACCTTTTTGATCTCCTAAAAATTTGAATTTTTTTCCATTATTACATTTTTTTCATTATTATTTTTAAATAATAATGAATGTACATGATTTATAGAATATACATTTCTTATCACTACTTGGTGTGAATTACTATCGTCAGCGACACGTATGTAAGCAAAACGGTGATGCAACGTCGGCTAATTCATCGCCAAGTATCTCGACGTCTTTTACGAGAATATATTCATCGGGTTGGATAGATCTTCACACGGTTGTTGTACGGTACGTGCTTGACGAAACAAGGACTATCATTACCGCAACACTTTGCAAGTTAGCAAATTTCCCTAGATGCAATATCAAAAGCGACGAAACTTGGCTAGATATCGCTGAAGCGACATTTGCTCTTGTATTACACGCGACATTCTCTTTCTCTCTCTCTCTCTCTCTCTCTCTCTTTCATCGAGTTTTACTGCTTCTCTTCATTGAATATTTCCGCGTCGCGTTAAAACAGCCCGGTCGTATCGCCCGCGGGCGATATACACTCCTCGGTGGCCCTAATCGCCCTGTACGCGAGGTTAACACCTTTAATCCTTTGTACAAGCGAATGTCGTGCTAAGCTTCCCCCGAGGATATCAGAATTCCATGTTGAAATTTATCGTCCGTTTCTCGCTCTCTGCTCCATTCTTCCGTTAATATTACATTTGTATTAGCTCTAATCGTACTTGTAAAAAATTGCAGTTTTTCCTTTATCAATGTGGAATTAATTTCTCTCGGCGAAAACATTGCCATCTTCTTTCCTTTTCTTTGAAAGAAATATAAAATTTAATTTTTTTAATATTTAATATTTAATATTATATAATATTTTTTATTATAATTTTATAAAATAATTGCTTGATAATTATAATTGCAAAAGTTAAAGTGTTTTGGCGAATTAAATTATGAGAATGGAAGACTATGGCAATTCTATTTTTAACTTTTCTCCTCTCATTCGCTTTAATTTATCAAAAATTGTATTTAGAATTTTAATTGTCGATCTTTAATTATTTTAAGACAGCTTGAACTCATTAAAACTTATAAATGCATCGAGATACCACGACGTGATACGCGATAAACGTATATCTTCGATTCGTGGAAATTTGTAGCCAGTCGTTCATGCGAATGAAACACGGCGAGCAGTTTTCTGGAAACTAAAAAATTACTTCACACCACGCGCGCGAATACGAGTTCTGGCAGATCTGTCGATACATCGCGAGCTCCTAATTAATGGCCATAGTTCGCCAAGACCTTACGTTTCATTCGTCGATAACGTCACGTGAGTTCAGAGTTTCGCCTCTGCAGTAATTCCATTAGGGAAAGAGAAAAAAAGATTCTATTTTCTTCTCATATAATTACGGAATGTTCATTCGCTTCCGGGACTTAAGATGGACCGAATGACCCACGCGAGAGATTTATGTCGCGTCAGTATACGGAGGATGCCGCGAGGTAATATACTTCCTCGGGGAGGAAAGTTAGCACGTGTCTTGATGACGCTGAAGCTACCAGACGAAGCCAGCGAAGGAAGGTATTGTATTATGTGAATAAAGCGACGCTAATTCTTTCTTGCGTCTATTCATCGAGGCAAACACTTCGAGAAATGTGAGCAAGGATTGCTAGCATATTCTTTATGCTTAAAATTGAAACTTTTCTTTCTTTTTAAGGAAGAGACGCGAGAAAAAAACGTATTATATTTTTTTATAACATGCCTTATGAGAAAAATATATTTCATACATTTTTATGGTTTTATATATTTTTTAATTGTATAAATTAATTAAATTGATAGAGAAAGAGAGAGAGAGACATTTTCTCTTACAGTAGTGGATAAACAAAAACACTTAAAAGTATAAAACGAAATACTACGTATTAAAAGCAAGATTGTTCATGCAAAAGGATGCGCTTTTAACTTTCTGCTTTCTTTTGTTTTAAAAGAAATGCTTTTACAAATACTTCACTTTCCTTCTGTTAAACGATACTTCACGTTTATTCATAAAATTGACTATTGGCTCTTCTCTCTACAAAATCAAGGAACACTTTACACATTGAAACTAATCGATTGTTCAATTGTAATTCATTCAATTGTAATTTATATCAAGATGAATTTATCAGAATACCTGTCAAATGCGATCTTTGCAAACGACCTCCAGACGCAATACGCGGAATTACCGTCTGTTTCGAAAACGAAATCGCCGTTTCACGTTCCGCTCACGTGTCGTCGCGTAATTGCGATCGCGATCGTCAAAGAAGCTTCCTCTCCCTTTGCCCTTCGTGAAAAGCGAGGAATGCAATGATGAGCAACGGTGTAGACATAGCGGGCAGCAGACGAGAATCGCGTCGCAGCGGATCGTAATTTCCGTCGCGCGACGGAAACCATGCCGTTATACTGAAAGCTTCATATCCCCGACATAATTATGGGTAATTAGTTGTTACGCGCAATTGATAATAATAGCCGTGTCCGGTTCTTGGCATTCTCGCCGAGACGGTCGCGACGCAGTTTTCTCCGCGTCCGTCACCGAACGTGAATGCAGCATGTTTTGTCGACTCCCTCTTTCGCAGGAGAGGAACAAGGTCTGTTGCGATTTAAACTGGAAGTCACTTTAGACTCGCTAAATCCCTTCGAGTTAACTTCTTCTCTTTGATTGTTTATTCTGCTGCCGAGCGGAACGATGGTTTTTCTTAGAACGGTCGAGTACGATTATACTTGCGAAAAGTGATATTCCGTCTAATGGAATCTCGTGCAACAACCGCGCAAGTAACGAGCTATTATACGACATGCTTGGATACCAAGAAATTCCACGCGACGATTTTTGTTTCCCTTTATTTGAGCTTAAATATAACGAGAGAAAAAAATTGGTAAAAAAAAGAGTATATTTATTATTTAATCTTAATAAGAGTAATTTTGTCAATCATTATTTACGAGCAAAATTAGAATAGATGTCGATAATACGAAACAATTTACATTTATCTTCGCTTACATGCGAAACATGACGAGTATTTTTAATTCCGACGTGATCGCGAAAAGAGAAGCGTCGAATCGCAGTGAGTTGTCGACAAACTCTCATTTATTCTCTGGGAGTCTGGTCCCGACACTCAATTGGAATTTCGCCGATTGCCTCTGAGAGAGCGAGCAGCGAAACTCTGCCTCGTCGGCCCGGCCGTCCGGAATCGTCAGGCGAAACTTTTAGCACAGAGAATTACGCTCGTGTTTCGGTTCTTGCCCGATCGTTTTGCCCTCGCGTTTTATACACCATCGCTTGCAAAGATTTTCCTAGCGAAACTTCCGAATTGTTATACGCGCGCTCTCGCGAATCCCGGCAACAGTGGCTCTGACAACTCAATCTTTCAAATGCAAAGTATCGCTTTTTTTTCTACGGATAGAAATCGTCAAGTTTTGTTTTGGAGGAAAATCGGGCAAGAGAAACTTGAAAGTACCGATTTAAAATTCAAAAAGTATAGAAAGATTTTTGCAACAAAGTAAATATTTTAAAAACAACATTATATGTGTATATAAATGTTATTAGCCCTGCGAATTTCATCTTAAATTTTTATTATCCGACAAAAGAGATTATAATTTAATTATTTATTTACCTTTTAAGTCAGTTTTCTCTCGCGTTAACGAAAGCGCGAATGTGCTCTTTTCCTCGGGATATTAACTCGACAGAATTGCAGTGCCGGATACTTTCAAGGAAAGCGTAAGACGGAAATTACGCAATGTCGGGCGAAAATTGAGAATTTCCATATTGCGAGAGTGCGAAAATAAAACACACCCGGCGGCGTGCTTCGACATTTATCGCCGTAACTGTGTTCTTGCTTTGCATATACCGTCCCTCGCCGCTAACGTTGCTCCACTTGGAATCGTGCAATATCGGACCGTCGTGTAACTTACGTACCCACTCGACGGAAAAGCCGACGAGTTAAAAGTTAATAAGCGCACTTTTCTCCATCAGCGGTGTGGAAAAGCCGGCGCAAATTTATTCGATCCTCCTCCAACAGAGTAATATTACAATCAGAATTCCTTATTTATAATCAACTCGAAAACATTTTATTTTATTCGAAACAATTTTTTGTCAATTCTTAACAATATTTCAGATGATAATATTACTCGAATCATTCTACACAATGTTAAAAATATAGCTCTATCAATATTGCATAAACTTTTTTCCGATCATCATAAAACTAAATATTAAAAAGATTACAAGGAAGAATATACATATATATTGTTCGATTCAAGTTGTATGCGTAAATAAACAAGAGCACAGGTTGTTGAGTGTTTTTGTAAATAAAACTCAATCGCATAAACTTTATACGTCTTTCGGTAAACAAACAGATATCGTTCGTTAACTAAACACTCATTGCCGAAATCTCGTCCGAACTGGCGATTGCACCCTCTAACGGGGGTGCTTATCAGTTTGGAATTTAGATCGATGCGGGCAATTAGGCAGCAACAGTCACGCGGGTAATCTGCTTACGAGCAGCGAGTGTGCAGCGAAGTGGCGAATGCATTGTGCATTTGTGTGTATTTATATATACGTGTATGTGTGTGTGAATATATGTATCAACGTGCATGCGTGCTTGTGTCTCGACACTTCCTTTGCAGGATCGGCCCTGATTCGCGCCACGATTTCCGGCGATACCGTTACTGCGTTTCGCGTTTCCGCCATCGTACACGCATTTTGCTCCGTTTCGAGAGAAGTGTGTAATTTATGCGCACTAGATAATCCGTGAGCGAACGAACGATAAATCATTCATCGCGGCCGAGTCGCGTCACGCAGTTCTCTCCTCCGCCTTTCGTATCTCTACTTGCGCCGAGTCGTACTCGTTTACACAACGAGTACTTTGGAGAGGGCGGAAGTTTCAGGCGAGAGGGAATACATTAGAATATAATAGAATAGAATGCATAGTTATGTAGAGCGAGTCCTCTAAGATGCAAAAAGTGAAAGAATGTGTTTATATACGGAACAAATAAAGTAGCGACATTTACTTTTCGATCTTGAAGCAAATCCTTGAATATTTCTTTGAAATGGAAAAAATATAGCATGTATTAATTAAACGGGATGAAGGCGAAACTTCGTATGAATAGCAAGTTATTCATTACAACATGCTACGCCTATCATGATACTAATATAAGATGAAGAGAACTTTGCTAATTAATTTAATATATGCTTTGAAAATATTTTAGATTATATACAGAATTATTCGCAAGAAATGATCTTCTTGAATCAATACAGGCTTTAGCTTTCTTAAAAATATTTAATTAATTTATTTAAATAAACAAAGGAGTCATTAATCTCGTTATCGGACCAAAAAAAAAAAATAATTGAAATAATTTGATCGTATCAGTATATTATTATATTTATCCGGATATCCTGGATTGCAAAAGATTTCTTATTAAAGTACGATAGATATAAATAAGATATGGATACATATTTATATCTCACCTTTTATATCTCGTTTTCGAAAATTCTAGCGGCTTTTCAAAAACATCTCCAGACATAACACGTCCTTGGAAATCCTGAACGTAACAAGCTCTGAAATTTCCTGGGAGGATCGGTCTGATCGGCGCATTCGCGGGTCGTCGGCCGATCACGGGATCGGAGCAATTTGGCCGCGAGAAGAGGATGCGAGCAAGCGGAAATTGTGCTCCGATTGACCCGCGAGACCTCCGTCAGCAGACAAGCGAGGGGGAGTGAGTGAGGGAGAGAGGCAGAGATCGACGCTTTTTTTCTCGCCGGAAGTGGGAGCGTGCACCTACCTAGCTACGTACATACCTATGTACGTACGTGTGCAACGCGCGCGTGCAACAACGCTGCTGCACTCGTCGACCTCGTCCTCTCGCTCGCGCCGTTTCAGATGCTATCGCGGCGCCGGCCAGCGGGATAATGCCACTCTTCGAGGATCACGTAGAAAAGTCCTCTCTCACTCTCACTCTTGTTATTTCCCGTGTTGATCGTCTCTCGCGGTTATTTAAAGGGCCAAATACGAAGTGCGCACACATCTCGTGTACGCGCGTATCTCTCTCTCTCTCTCATTCTCTCTCATTCACCTTTTTCGCCATCGCGATCTTTCTCGCGATATTATATTCTCGTCTCGTATAAAATTCCCACGGAAAAAGACTCGTTATGTCGCGCGCTTATTCATGAGTCTCACAAGTTATGAGTTTCGTGCTCGCGCGCTACTGACATCGATGTGGTCCATCATGTCGACTTGCGCCTTATTCTCTTTTCAATGAAATATCATTTATATCGTTTAATTAGATATCCGTCTTTTTTCAAATAGCTCTATTTATTCTTGATAAACATTATTTCTTATTTAGTAAAAGAGATAAATTACAAATCACATTTATAAATAATTTTTTATTTCGGGAACGATGTCGTGACCGAGAATAATGAGTCGAGAAGATTTCTGTACCTTGAATTAGAATCGTTAATGTCATTTTGTGGTTTAAAAGAAAAAAGGAAGGAAATGTCCTACATCGAATATAGAACATTAAATGCTTTCTAGACCACAGAATAACATTGATTGTATTTATTCTAAGATACTGATTTCAAAGTCAAATCTTATTTGTCAGAAGATATAGAGAATGAAAGAAAGAGAGAGAGAGAGAGAGAGAGAGAGAGAGCATGTATCCATTATAAGATTTAATAGAGAACCAGTTGCTTTGTTATTTTTATTTTTCAGCATTATATGTATATAATGTCATTTACCATTTTATAGCAAATAAAATAAATAAGAGATGACAAAAATAAGAAAACGTGTTTATAAGAGAATAAAATTCTTTATGACTCTTATAAATACTGATCTTTCAAATAAAGTCCAGTAAAATTTGCTTATCTCGAAATTTGACACGTTTGAAAATCCCACGAAATCCCCATAAATCCCGCGATTTCCAGAGAAATGATCTGCAATCGATGTTACTACGAGCGACGAAAACGTCGTTCTCCCGGTGACACTCGTTCTCGCATAGAGACTCTCTTATCCTGTCGAGCGCGTCCGTTCCCTCCCCTTTGCTCTTATATCGAAGGGAGTTATTGTCATTCAAAGGGTGACCAAAACGAGTTGCCGAAGTACTTAGGATACTTTGGTCGCGCGACCGTAATCTATATTGACGGCACAAATCCGTGGCAGTTCCACACCATCTTCCATCATTCTTGGAACGAGATTAAAGGCTTCAACTGTGAGAGATTACGACGAATTTCCCGGCACGAAGTTTACGTATTAATCGATCTCGATCAATATTTTTCGGCACGTGTATAAGGATGTGACCCTCTTCACGATGCTCTCTTCGGTGCAAATTTTTCAAGAACTTGAGAAGAAAGGGGGAGAGAGAGAGAGAGAGAGAGCAGCTGAGAGAAGGCGTTATAATATCGACGGAATCGTCCCGTTCGACTCGGCAAATATTGCTTATTTCTTCTTAAGATATTTTTTTTTTATTGAGTTTTTAAAAAGTAATATAATAGATCGGTTTCTACATGTGCCATCTGAGACTAGAGTTCTCACATATATGTATATATATATATATATATATATATATATATATATATATATATATATATAATCTCTCCCTTTATTTTTAATTTATTTTATTAATTAACTTTCAGATTAGAATTTTGATATACGTTGATTTAAAAAATTAAATAGACATTGAAAATTAAGTTTACAATACGTTTGAAAACCTCTTAACATTCTATCTTTTAACTATCTATAAATAATACATCACATTTCACCTAAATATTTGAAGTCATTTTAAAGTCATTTAAAGACATCTAAAAAATTTAGGTTTTGTCACTTGTTTAATTACAACAGTATAGATATTTGCAATGAAAAAACGAGCATAAATTATATATATAGATTATAAAATATCTAGTACTATTACTATTACTTCAGATAGCATTTTTAAAGGAGAAAGAGGAAAGATTCTTTCTTTGGAGTACCACCAGTATTAAAATATTTATTTTAACCGGCAATTTTCTCATTTAAGCATAAAATAATAATAATAATAATCATCACTACTCTCTTTTCTCTTTGTTTTAGGTAAGCTTCTTTTTCGACCATTAACCATGAATGCCACCGGATACGCCGGCAAGCCGGTAAGTCCCAACCAGCTGTTACAGTTAATTAAATTTAATCATCGCTCAGCATTCTCATTTCACGAGACGGATAGTCAAAGCGGGAAGGAATAGCGCGCAACGATAATCTCGCAGACGCAAAACGGAGTTTTTACACGAATAAACGACGCTGATGATCTCTTTTATCCAGTTAAAATTAGATGACAAGGATAATAAAGTGGACAGATATCGCGAGAATTTAGGCGGCGCATATTTTTTTCTATATCGAGAGCCTTCCCATCGACATCGTTCACGCACTTTCAAGATCGCGGTAATTTACCGGAATTACTATTACGGCGCGGAGAAAACGTGCAGCTCGTTACTTCCCGACGTACCAGATGTACAATAATGCGGAAATGATGCGGTGGAAGAGAGCGGAGCCACGGCCTTTCGAAAAATTAAGAGATAGCGGTTCGCAGCATTGCTTTCTCGCAACGTCGCTCTCGAATTATCTCCTCGCGACCGCATCGACCTCGTTTTAGCGCGCGGTCTTCGGTGCGCGCTGGACCTTCTCTACCCAACATTCGCGAGAATGTAAATGAAGCAGACATTATTAAAGTTGAGCCGCGCGTGCGTTGAAAATGCGGCACGCCTACCGCTATATAGCCACTTTCATTAATATCATTAAACTTTTCGCATTAAGAGCGCGCGCGCAGTCCCTGCCTCATCCTTACCGTTTCTATCCATTCTTTCTCTCCTGTGCGGAGTTTGCATTGAAATTACCGGTCGCGCACCGACGTCCCCTTTTTACCATTCTTGTCATCTCTCGCAAACGTAATAACCGAGTTTTTCCTCAAATATGCACGAATTTTTTTATCCACAGTCTGTTTGATGATCTGATTTTTTTCTCTTACGTTATGTAATATCTTCATTTTATTTGTATAAATGATTAATTATTCTCTTTTTATGTCTTTTGCATATATGAATGTTTGGATTATTCTCGAACACGCGCAGATCCTCTTCCATTATTCATATTATGCCGTTCCCTTTGATGATTTTAATTTTCTTTCACGTTATACGAGTACATTTAATTTTATGATCAATACAAATACATTAGCGATATTCTGTGTAATGCAACATTTTATTCACCGATGAGTTAATGATTTTCACTGATGAGCTAATGATTTTCACTGAATAATACAGAAATTTATAAATAATTACGGATAATTCGTAATAAATATCTGATGTTTATCGAGCGATCGAAATTGATAATGCATTATTCAATCGCAGTACATCTCTCGTTACTTTCGAAATAGATTCTATCTCTCTTGAAGAGAAGTCAGTCTCCGCCATTCTCTTTTCTTGATTCATCAATCAGACGTTTCGTAGGCTTCATTTGGTAAATTATTTGCTTTATGCTTGTGGATTCATTCGACACTCTTTGTATCAAATAAAATGGACGAAAATGAACACTGCTAACTTTTCACGTTATACACAGTGACGAATTTAGCAAGACACGATTTCGCATAAAATTGATAGCTAAAGACGAAATCGTTTTAAATTCTATAATTTTTATACAATCTAATTTTATACAATTCTAAATTTATACACAATTATTATTACATCACACACAGTGATGTGATATTTAGTTTTTTTTTACAACAAATAATTGATGTTGTATGGAATATACTTCACATTTTAACAAGTATTTCTCCCCTTTGTTCCTTTATATTTATGCTCCAATGAACTGTATCGCTCGTAAACAAGACTTCCTAGACTCGACCTCCATTAATTCGCCATCCATCGGCGAATATCGTAGAGAAAGAGAGGGCCCGAGCTCCGTTACTGCCTCAATAATTCGTCGAAACATCTTTCGTGAATAACCGTACATTCCGTATATAGCATATCGCGATGTACATTTTTATCGCGTTGCCTTTTTTGGGGAAGACGACAACGACAACAACGTTGGTGAATAAGTAAGTAATTAATTCGCGCGCGGCTCGTAAAAGTATTCCCTTACCGTTATTTCTGCGGTTACAAACGATGTCGCATCGTGATCGGCTTGTAACTCCTTTTTTTTCCTATATCACCAAGTCGCATCGAACGCTTTCTCTTCCCTAGTATATGTACAAATACTTTCAACACGTCGCTATCAAATGCCTTCTTTCTTTAAATAAGCATTTTCGGAATGAAACGCGTCACGCGTGGATACAATAATGTGTATTACATGTTGTTTGCGACTCGAAAAAGTAATAACGGTGGCATAATATCTGTAGTCTGGTGTTTGATATAAATGTAAAAATGTATTCTTTCTCTCTTTCTCTTTTTTTCTTTAATTTCGATCGATTTCTCAATAGCGAATGTTTATGTGGACGAGGATGTGGGTAAACGCGGTAGCGCACGGCAATTGTAAATGCAAATACCGTTCGCCGTTGTCTTTATCGACCCTGTGCCATTCTTTAACGATGAGAACGAATGCCGTTTCGATGCATGCTATGTCGGCTGTTATACCTTATAACGTTATATGGCAAATGGAGTTATCTTATTCCAACGTATAACTGTATCTGCAGAGAGAGTATTCCAACAAAACTCGCTCTGCTATACAGAAGAGGGAAATTGTATAGAGAAGGAAAATTGTTATATAGAATAGAAAATAAAGAGAGAGAGAGAGAGAGAGAGAAGTGAAAGTTGGAAAATGAACGAGTTGTATGCTTCTGTATCGCAAAATGTAATGTTTATGAAATTTTATAAAAAGCACATCTATTCTATAATATAAAATAATAAATAAATTTTTATACAATTTAGATTATAAATTTCGTAATAAATAGATGCTGCATAAAAAAAGTATTTTTTATAAATAGGTAACATATAGAGAGCGTAATATATAAAGGAAATTGTGTAGAAAATAAATCATTCGGCCAAGTAAAAAAATAAAAACTCGGCAATCGACAGTTAGTCATTGAAAGTAGAAAATAAAGACTTGAAAATTGAAAGATTGGAAGCTGAACGAGCGCCAAACTTGTGTAGTAGCAATTGCGATACTGTGTGCGATAAAAAAAAAAACACGATACAGATTTATACCAGAATCTCTCATGAAAACATCACCGTTCCGACTCGCGATCGAAAATTGATTGCTCTGGACATTTCATCGTATAAAAACGCCGCGTAGCTGCAATTTCGGATTGAGCCTCCTTCGAAATCGATAGTGCCTTCAATGAGACATCGGGACCGAGTAGAACTCGCCGCGACACTTGTCAAAAATTAAAGTCGCGCGCATGCACAATCGATCGATGGCGAACGCGAAAGAGAGACGTAGTCCTCTTTCAGTGTGTAATAAAAAGTCGGTTTTTGCCCGACGTTATAGCGGCCTGCTGTCACGTACGCTTTTCCGTAACGTAATTCGCTGCCACACGTTATATCGTCGCGCGACATCGTCCATTTTTTAATAGCTCGACAGGATACGAGGCAGCGGAAATGCTTGTCATCTCTCCGGGGAGACGGTCTCTCTCTCTCTCTCTTTCTCTCTCGCTTGCATACGCATACTCTCTCCAACACTGTTATTTTTGACATAATCCGGCTTACTGTGGCTTACTTTGCCGCATATCGAGGGGAGGGAAGGAACGTGCTTTCATTAAAGCATTAATAAAACTGTAAGATATTTACGTTTTACATGCGTATTTCGCATCCGTGGCATAGTGTCAATTTTAAATGATTTCTTCTGTTTATGTACGAAAATCAGGTATAAAAATCAGCAGTAATACGAAACTTGTGCATTATTAAATATTAATGTATATAATAGTAATGTAATCTTATGTAACTAATAAATTAAAAAAAAAAATTTAATTGCAATGTGAGCATTTAGATGAAAGTTTAATTTCTATTTCAAATTGTTTGCGTCTAGTGATATAAATAGAATGAAAAGTACTTTACTTTTAACTCTTTTATCGAAATTGCTCGATTAGAGTCGAGCTGCATTTTATCGGGGATTCCTGTTACATGGCATTGTTTCCTCTCTCTCAACGGGATAAACGATTTCACATTTCAACAATAATCCATTTTATATTCATTTTAACATAATTTCGTTGCGTGTACATGATTTACCATTGATGTATAAACGGATTATTGCTCAATGTATCACATTTGCAAAATTCGCGAAATACTTTATATACACGTATGAATGATTAATATTTTCCTTCGTATATTTCACGGATGATCGGACGCGCTTATATCGATATTATTTTATTACGCTCGTCTAATACATATCGCAAACGATATGTTTATCGTTTTTCGAGTACGCGCGTGTGCAAGTGATAAGCTCGGATGTTTCACTTGATGAAGTATGTAACGAGAAACGATGATGAGAGACGAAACGATGCTAAAGGTGATGCACGGGACATCATTAACGCATAGCCATGAGCGTTATTTTTTTCTGAAAGTGCAAACGCGCAAATGCGCCGATATAAGCGAATAAATGTACCGATAAGAATGTAATAACATCATAAAAAATAGCTTAACGTGTTGTGGAAATTTAATTACGAAGGAAACATAAATTGTAACGTACCGTAAACGTTCGAAATAAACATTTAATTACATTACCGTTTCTTTTAACTCGGAGGCAATTTGAATAATGCAATATAATACTAGTTTGAATAGTACCGTTGATGAAATATATTATTTTATAAAAAAAAGAAATATTACATCTATGTGTATGAAATATTTATAAATAATTGATATTCTTTGTATAGTTGTTCTATTTGATGTTTATCACAGTTATTAATATGTCTTATATATATATATATATATATATATATATATATATATATATATATATTTGTAAAAATACAAAGATATTTGTCATTATTATATGAAATTCGATTTTTATAAAGCTAGAATTATACTATAAGAGACTGTTGAAAACAACGAACAATTCAGTAGAAAAATCTGCCTTCTCAGATAGAATCTTTTTGTAAGGTTCGAAAAGTAATTTCCGTCGCATATTCAAGAGTCAGCATAAGAACCAAAGATTGGCTTTTAGAGAAGAGGCATCGACTTGCGATCGTCAAGAGTGAGTAGCGAATGGGCAGAAGAACGGAATTCAATCTTTTCCAACGGAAGATTTAAGGAAGAGAACGCGATATTTAAAGTTTCCGTCGTTGTCTCGAGGAGTTCTCTTGTCGCAAAAGCGGCTATTCTGCATTGATCTGCGAAGTCGTACGATCGATCGTTGTGAGAGCGGCGATTGTCGAGAACGAGCGGAGACATTTCAAAAAGATCAAAAAATACAAAGGAAGGAGAAAAAAAGAAAAGAAGAGCGAGTCGTCATTCTGCGAGTTTTTCTTCGCGCCGCTTAAAGCCCGGGCTCGAATCGATTGTGCAATCAAAACGCAGACGGGTCTTAAGAAGTAAGTCTTCGCAAAGAATCGTCCTCGGAAATGCTTTGACGATCTCCCCGGCCCTCTTCCACGAGATCCTCCGCCTCTTCCTTTCAATAGCCTCGAGCGAAAACACTGGGATCGTGGATCATCAGAACTGATTCGTAAAATAAGAAAGAGACATCGAATCAACAATCACAATTATAAGATACATGTATAGATTTAACAAATTTCATATTTCGCGATATCTATATCGCGTGATATTTATTGTCGCGTATTATCGAATCTATCTGTTCCAATTCTTCGCAAATAATTTTTTGCCAAATACAACATATATATATCTCTCTTACACACGTCCCTTTACATCTTTATTCTTAACTTCGAGAATTCTCACACAATCGAATTTGGCCAAACCAAATAAGTTCTCTCCGACGTACACAATGACGATCGCCTGCACTGCTTTCCGTGGAAAGTTTAACGGAACGTTTCAATCCAACTCCTCGGGTCTTCCGGCGTGCTCCCGGTAGCCGGAGGTATCCTGCGATTTACATAGTGGCGAGTTCAAATATTGATTCGCCGCGCGCGAGCGCGACGTCCCCGGAATCGACTTCGTCAGCAGCAGTAGCAGCAGTCGGCCGCAATCCTCCGGGAAATTCCTCCGTCCCTCATGCAGAGTCTTTTTCGAAGGGGTAGAAAACGTCTCGGTGCCTATCATTGCTTGTTTCCACGACGGCGAGAGAGTACACATACCGATGTTCACCTACACATAACATACGCGCACACACACACATGTATATATCCGGAGAAAGCAGAGAAGCATCCCGAGGGGAGTGACTTTCCTGGCGATCTTTCTCCCTCGCGCAATTACTAATTACTCGTTTAGCGAGTGACATATACCCGGAACAGAAGAGGGCGGAACGGAGACGAGGGTGGAAGCAGCCCTGTAACGACCTTTTGTCTTAACGACTCACGAAGAGAACGGAGTCGCTTTTAACCAACTCTCTCTGCTCTCTCTCTCTCTCTCTCCCTCTTCCTCTCTGCTTATTTCTCCCTCTCTTCTGTTCTTTTCCGACCTCCTGAACCACGTATCTGCTTGCTTTCTCCTCGACCTACTCACTCCCCTTTTGTCTTGCCTGTTCCCTCATCCTCCTGTATTCATCGAGCTGCAGCTGCATGCTCGCGATCTTTAGTTATCTTCGAGCAAATTCCTCGTACCGGCGGAAGATTTATGGCGACTTGGCGTAAGTAAGAAGAAGAAGCATGCCATAGTCATCTTCCGCGGAGGAGTCTTATCTGCTATTATGTGCTATTTCATTAGCTGCAGTTGTGGCGCGCTCGAATTGTGAGTTACGGCTTCCCGAACTGTCATCTTACTTCTCTGTTAAGAGATATATATGCGCCTTAAAAATATTTATTTTCCTCGTGTTTTTTTCTCTTTGCGCGGGCATAAAAAATGATTCGCGCAACTAATGTAACGAGAATTAAATTTTCCATAAATACATAATTTAATCTTGAATATTATTTCCTCATAAACTTTAAATAAAATTTTAAAAATTATATTTTCTTAAATTTATTAATAAAAAAAATTTTTTTATGACATTATATTATTGTAATAAGCTTAAAATTTAAATTATTATTATAATTCTAAGATGTTAGGATTTTTCTTATTCATAGTGTCTGAAAATCATTTGAAAAGATCAGAGCGACATCATTTCTTTCATCTGATTTGTTACATTCACGGGATATATCTGCATTATGAGAAGTCATTCCGCAGGCAGACGATTTGGACGGCTTACCTGGTGGTGTTATCTTATCTTTAAGTATGCGAGCTCGATCGTGATGAGCGTCTTGAATTCCGATGAGAGAGAGAAAGGGAGAGAGCAGTAACTGAGATGCGCCACATTATCACCGTACTAAGGACGTTAAGCCGACGTCTCATGAAATGTAAATGCCCTTCCGGCATATCTAGATTCAATCACGAATGTATGTATACATTTGCGCCACTTTGCCGTTCCTGGTTACATTACATTACGTTGCGTTACGTTGTCGGCAACACTCTCAGAACCGCCCGATCGAACCCGATTTACATTTTTATCCGCTATGTTTAAAAATGAATAAGGTGAGATTGCATTGTAATATCGATGTAATATCGAAATATGGATAATACTTAATGCAAAAGAAGTATTCGTATTTGTGTTCATTTTGAAAAGATATCTGTTAATTTCTCGTCCAGAAAATAATCTTGCTAATTTATTCATAGATAGTTGCAGAAAAAAGATTGAGAATTTATCTCTTGTTTTTTCAATCCATTAGCAATCTTGCACAAGTTTAAGAAATTAAGTTCATTACCATTAATTGAAATTTATTGACAAATACTTTGTCGATATGTTTGATGATAGTTATGCGATGATAATAATTTCATGATGCATTGATGCGTGCAATTAATAAATCAGGAAATTACATCTCCAGATCGGTTTATCACTGTCAGTTACACGAGCATTAATCGATGCTGATATAATCAGCATTAATTTGATTGTTGAACGCTTGTCATTCGATGGAATGCAACTGTACATATGTATGTGCATGAATGTATATTTTCGAATGCACGCAACAGCCTTTTTATTATTTTTCGCTTCAGAATTGCATTAAATAGAGCAAGAATTTGCTTGCGAGCAATATAAATGTCACTCCATCCTACACGGAATACATAACTTCGCAGGTAATAGCATTACAAATACACGCGACAGGAGAATTTCATTATTCTCGCATTTAATACTTGTAACGAGCTGTTAAAGCGTTTATTTTTATTACCTTATAACCTTAATTTTTATCGCCGTATTATGTGTCATTAAACATAATAACATTTTAACGTTAGATTGGAATCCTTTTAAGCGGATTATTTCTCACTGAGCATACCCCATTGACCAGCTCTTCTTTTTTATGGTTTGACTATGTATAATCGAATATTTACATATATATAGAAATTTTAATTATTATATAAAAAATTAAATAATAAAAAACCCAACATTTTATTATAAATTTGTTTTTAATGAAACTAAAT
Organism: Cataglyphis hispanica; assembly: GCF_021464435.1. Classification (NCBI taxonomy): domain Eukaryota; kingdom Metazoa; phylum Arthropoda; class Insecta; order Hymenoptera; family Formicidae; genus Cataglyphis; species Cataglyphis hispanica. The sequence continues at coordinate 15,117,623 of NC_065954.1, read as the reverse complement.
GGCAAGAAAATTATTAAAAATACGAGCTTAAAAAATAAATAAATTTTTATCTAAGAGTTATTTTTATATAAAAGTTTTTCCAGAATCATAAACTTAACTGATAATTTGAAATTGATAATTTTTTCACTTGTTTTATTACTTAAATGCAAAAATATTTCTACTTATCTCTCATCGCTATGAGTATCATCAATTTTCCGAATCGATCTCAATGAAATATTCATTTCCGATCTTGCGACTAAAGTCGTCCTCAAATAACTACGCGTCCCGTTCATGCATTTTTATTTGCGAGCAAATGATATTATTATAATCGTCTTAGGGGATCGTTCATCCAGAGAGAACGTTTCGATATACATACATATATCGACATTTTGCCAACCGATGTTGGGTTCGGCTTTCGCTGAGCCAGGCGACATCCAATCGGTTCTCTGTATGCGCAATATCCCGGCGCTGATCTTTCATGCGACGATATTCGCTCTTCGGGCCGTAAGACGACTTATCCGCGTATGGATAAATCCGAGGACTACCGTTTTCAAAGGGGCGAAAGTCTGCGAAGCGCGGTCGCATCACTGCATCTTACAGGATGCACCACTCCAGTATCCGTTTTTCCGTCTTTTGACATAAGCCGCGTCTGTTATAGCATACACGAAAAAATTCGGCCCGAATAAACATCGCTCTGCTCTTTTTCTCGATCGATGGCGTTCTCAAGTCCTGCTTGCACAGATCGAATTTGATGTAATTTTCTTTTTCCCTGCCTTCATATATTTTTTTTTTAATCACGTTACACGTTACGTTATACGCGGTATGAAGCTTTTTTCTAATATTTTTTACAGTTAAAGTCGAAAAATATTTATTTAAAAAAAAGATATATATAATTTGATATATAACAAAATATATATTAATATATGTATGTAAATATACACTTTCTTTTATCATGAATTACTTAAGATTTTCATGATTATCGATGATTATTTCATATTTATTATTAGATTTATTATTATATTATTCTACATTTCTTTTCTTCTATCTCTCTTCTCTCTCTTTTCATCAAAATTTTATATAATAATTTTCTTCATTTATAATTTATTTACCTTTATTCCTTTTTACGTTTAATGTTAATAGATATGCGAGCACATGATATCTTTAAATAAAAATTAGAATTGATTAATTTTCATCAATTCTTCTCCGTGTGAATGCGTAATAAATACGCAATTTAGGGAAATGGCACAATGAAGGTATTTATTTACGGTGCAACTTACGGCACTACTGCACAGTCGCGATTTACGGTAGTCGCATTCCGACGCGTATCTAATAATGCGCAGTGAAAGTCCCTCTCCTATGCATGGTCGCCCATGTTTACAAGAGCGCCCATGCAGATATACTTGCAGTTCACGCGCGCTGATCGCTCGTTGGTCGTAGTAATATAGATATGTACATACTACATCTTCCCTTATTAACATAGGAGAAAAGAGAGAAAGAGAAAGAGCGAGAGAAAAAGAGAGAGAGAGAGAGAGGACGAGGATCATAATTTTTGACGTTGCCGTATTTCGCGCGGCCGTTTGTAAAGCCATTGGATTATTCTACAGTAATTATTCTAATAGAATATTATACGTATTTTCACGTGTCTTTCTTTTTTGTTAGACGTGCAGTTTGATTTGAGCAGTAGATAAACTAATCGATAATAAATTATATATAATATTTCGACGTTGACAAATAGATTCTCGACAGTATGAGATTGAATCTCTAAAACTTACAGCTTGTCTCTCAACTGAACTGAAATGTTTCTTTTATTTCCGTCAATCGTTATATATTCGGTATTACTTATTCTATATCCCGTTTTCTTGTCCCCGGTCGCGGCATATTAATATTTAACACACGGGCCTCTCGTAATTCAAAATCGCCGGTCCTGAATAATTTACGTCCACGCGTCTCATGCATTGCCGCGGTGTCTTCGATAGAAAGGAGATCGATAAGACATTACACGGAGATGAGTAATGTTCCTATGTGCCGATATATGTACAACGACAGTTTCAATTGACTATGACGTATAGCGTATAACCGGACATAGATCGAGCTTTATGCTTTACATGTTCTCGCTTTGACCATAGTTTGTGTGCGTATAATTTTAAATCTTACTTTTTTCACTATATATATATGCAAAAATAACAAAGAGATCAGCTATTTATTTGTTATTTTTAAAATCAAAAATAAACGGCGCTTTTACTTGTTTTCTGAGTTGTTCGGAAATTGTGTTGGTTTACCAAAGAAAACATCAATTTCAGATTGATCATAGAATTTGAAAATATATATATTTTCGAATGTTCTCTATAAATATTGCCAGAGCACACTAAAGGTTTGCAAAATATTTTTTATTTAAAATGAGTAAAACTAGCACTTTTATCTAAAACTTTTATATAAAAACTGTACAATTGTGTGCTGTTTTTTTTACTAGCTAGAATATTTTTTATTATTTTTTACTTTCCTTTAGACTTTATTGGAAAAGCATCGTACAAGCGTGCTGCAATACCGATGCAAAATACGACGCTTTCAATTGATTTTCCATTTCTTGCTCGGCGTTGATCGTTCGTAAAGTCTCGAGTTTCTTTTTTTATGTTTCTTTTGCGCGAACGGAATTTCTAGCTTGTGAAATCATTGTCGCTTGATTTTCAGTGAGCATCGCGAACGATCCCATTCCCGATGCGGTATATTGGATGCGAGAGGTATTGAGACCGAAAGGGATTCGAGAGGGGTGGTACATAAACCGCGATCGTCGCCACTACTATTGATGGGTTGCTGCAACTCAAAGAACGATGTAACTTTCGGGAAAGACCGATTGCAAACGCGCGCGATCGATCGCATACGGCATTGCAGATTTCAAGTGTCGGTGGTAGTCGCTATTTTGATAAAATAACAAAGTACTCGATATTCTCTTCAATTTAAAATTATTATAAACATAAATAGAAGATTTATTACGGTCCAATTCAGTTATTTCTAACAATGACAGCATTTATGTAAGCTAAGGATGTATGGACTATAATTTCACTTCGTATAGTATATTTTAATAAATGCATGTGCTGTATAAAAAATTAATTTGTTTGGAAGAATATAGATTTATATTGTAAATCGGCTTTTTTAAAGTAAAATTATGTAATCTGTATTTTATTTTCGTATACACATTCAGAATCGTGACTCCTCTATTTCGTTCTTAAAGTTCAACTCACGTATCCTGAATCTCGAGCTAATTAAACTAATCTTCCGCGGATATTAATGCGGAGATTATCGAGTTAAGAAGCTGAACTAGCTTTTTAAAATATATATATATATATATATATATATATATATATATATATATCTTAACTGTCCGACTTTGAGTGGGTTAATTTGATTTCCCTCTCCATCTTCTTCTTTCACGAGGATCAACGCGCGCGGAAGATCGTACCGCTGGGTGATCGATGGCGTTTACGCGCGAAAATGATTTGACTTTCCATCGACACGGCTCGATGGGGAATGTGGGAACGATCGCTCGATTCTATGTGTTACATCGATAAACGAGTTAATGTTGCGTAATCGATGCTTGTACACTTCGACATCGAGTAATTATAGTTAAATTATCGATTTACGCACACACAAGTCAGAGTAGACCATCTAATCGATATTTTCATTCTCTATTTTTGTCACGTTTATCTATGTGTGTCTAAATACGATGTAGATTGAAATTAATAAAGTTTTTTTTTTGGTATAATATTGATTATATTTATCAACCATAGATATATTGATAATTAATAAATAAAACGAAAATATAATAATAAAAAAGAATATCTTCTTCTTTAAAAGAAAATATAAAACATTTTTCAGGCACATCTTATAGAATCTCAAAGCCCTATATTTATACACATAAACATTTTTCAATCACAATTTTGTTCCTTTTATAGAATGTAATTATTTAAAAAGAAAAATTTTGGCAAGCTCCTAATTAAGTCAAATTTTTGTTTAGAGATAATATTTAAAGTATAAAGTATATTATAAAACCTTTTTTTAAAAAGTAAAAAAAGTAAAAAAAAGACGCCAAGTACGGGTATGAAAAATTCTTATATATGTAATAAAAACTTATGCTCGCGTGAGTTGACGCGAGACACTACCGTGTCTCTTGATCAAATTATTAAGCACATACACACACATATATAAAGAGAAAATATTTAAAATATTTAAAGATTATTCTATCACATATTATTCTGCGCTTATTGGAGTATAATTATCAACAGGTGGAAATCACCGACAAATTTCTCGCCGCGTAACTTAAAGTATTCGCCAGATTGACTCCTCTGCTTGATCACGCTTCGATCGAGATCGATTATGCTGGCTATGCCGACAGACAACGCTCGTTAATTTCTACACAGTCGAGATGAACTCGAAACATTTCTTTTCGAGGTGCCGATTATACGAGGTGTTTGCTCAAGAGAGGGGAAAAATGTAAGTGAGTGAGATAGGGATAGAAATAGAGAAAAAAGAAGGGGGGGGGGGAAGAAGGAGAGAGAGGTAGTCACGTGCAACAAGTGTGACTGCTTCATCAATCTCTTCGCGTGCGTGGGTAGGCGTGAGAAACTGCGCTCGCGAACTCTGTCGATGTTAGGTTGCCGCCAAGAGAAAGAGAGAGTTGAAGAGTCTCGCGCGCGCGAAAGGTCACATTTCTGAGATTTTCCCCGAGTTCTCGCAGCCGAGACTTGGAACCGAGAGCGCGGAGTCGGAGTTAGCACCAAGGGTGGTGAATATATTCGCGCGTGTATAACACGCCCACGTGGCTGCGGCAGTTTCATCGCATCGCGACCTTGCCTTCCTTCCTACATTGTCGCCCGCATAAATCAGGCAATAAAAGCGACACGAAAATGGAATAACGATGGTGGCTGAAATTTTTTCGCGGAAAGATTCTTCTATGCGATATGAATTTATCCGTATATTAATTTTTTATGTTACAGAATAATGTTTTACAATTTAAATGCGCACAAATATTTATGTAATATTAAAATATATTTTTAATTAATCTATTATTTATACACATTTATATACGTATTACATTTTACGATTTAATCTTTAAATTTTATTATTGAAATTACATAAATATTTTTTTTACTCTACATTATATTAGAAATATAGCCATTCACATTTTATTTAAGAAATCCTTGACTTTTATTACACTTGACAGTCGATTAGGTGAATAGCTAGCCAATCATCACGAAGGTCCGCTAATCACTTGTCGGCGAAACGATCGTTTGAAGTATCAATCGAGCAATCGAACGCATCCACTTAAGTCACGATTTATACGAATCATTTATCATTGCGACGTGGGGGAAAACATATTCCACGACGATTATCGTGAAGGAGTATCCCGTGTGCGTCCCGCGGCGCGTAAATCCCTGTAAACTCATGTAAATAGTCACACATCACTACGATGAAATAAAAACTCTATTTTCCTTTCTCTCATTCTCTTTCTCTGTCTCTTATTTATCTACCTGAAATAACAACTAGCTGTCCACGGGAATCGCATCAGCGTCAGCATCCGTTCCTCGAAATGGCCCCGAGCATTTTCGTGGTTATTTCCATAAATCCACACTTATGCCATTTACTGTCAGCCGCCGTATTTGTTTTACAGATACAATCGGACATGCACCCGCCCTAGTTTTGTTCACTTATGGAGCGCACTGCGCGATAATCGAATATGACAAAATTATCTTTTTAAAGCTCTGGTATTTTTCATACTATTTCTGCATTAAGAGCAAAATGTGACTTGCAGATTCGTGCTGTTGAGAGTTTCGCAATGATTTAATCTCATATGTCAGTTTTTATCTGGAGGAAAAAGAAACGCGTGTTTAGCCATGCGAAACGGTCGAGCATAAACACCGAAAGTACACGTGTAACGGTAGAGGGGTCTCGCATCCTCTAGATTTATGGATCGATAAACCCGTTAAATTTGTTAGACTGTTAGCCTCATAAATTGCCAGATGGATCTGCGGATTGCCGGCTTCGTAAATTGCTAAGATCTATCGGTCGTTCAATTACAAAGCCGTTGATCCATAAAATCCTCACGCTTTCTTGCTGTATTAAGTATATTTACGTATACAATGATCTGAAATTGAATCGATTACATGCGGTTCTTCTTCATTCTCTCATTTTTCACTTTCTATTTCTAATAAATAGACATGTCAGAGAGTTGGATCCTTATATAATTTTTGCTAAATATATACCGGTTTCAAAGTAGAAAAAATTATGAAAATAGATTTGAAGATTTATGCAAATATAATTTACATTTTGAAACTTTACTTTAATGTTACGAGAAATAGCGTTTCTTTATATTAAAAATGCTTTTTGAAACGGTGTTGTTGTATTTGTATGAAAACAACTTCATGAGATTTTATTTACATCAAGTTTAACTTTGAAATGCGAATTTTTTAATTAGAAATCACGAATGAAATATATCAATCGAGAATTCAAAAAAATTGTTTGATTAGCATAAAAAGTGTTTTTCCAGGATATTGTTTAAATATTCGAATAGAAATCTAAAGTTTCTAAATTATCTGTAAATTGTGTATTTCTGCGAGACAATACATTTTGCGCGAGATTATTCCATTAGCAGCTATTGTGAAAATTACAAATTTGATATTTTGCGCGAGATCTCTCAACGCGGGAAAACTTTGACGGTATTTCGCATCTATTTTTCTGACGACACACTCGCGCCAAATCCGTCGCTGTCACGCCGTCCGGATGGCGATCGATGGCGGTGTGCTCTGATTGACGTTCGAAACCTAATATCCGAAATGCGTCAGAGGGAGGAGGAGTTTGGAAAATGTATGAGGCCGCCAGTTGCACATCCCGAGAGAAAGGAAACCTTATACAGAGTGTCCCAGAATGAACGAGTCTTTTTAATAAGCCAAGGTTTCTTTTAATAAGAAAAATGAATCTTGTAAATGTCAATATTTTTAAAATAAAGCTCAGAAACAAATTAATGATCTTTCCTTAGATTTCAAATGACATTTACTACATTTACTACATTAATATTTTATAAATGTCTATAGTTGAGGTCATGCGAATATTTAATATTATTATAAAATTAAAAAAATTACAACTAATAATAATAATGTCACAGAATTTTTTAACTTTAAATTAGTAAAATATTTCTTGTTAATGATTGATTGATTTATTTTGAAACAGTATGTACATCGCGTACTCCATAAAGACAATCCGCATGACAGTAATCGACTTTTATGTCATTTTCTCATATAAATGTAATACTTATACGACGAGCTGTCATTCGAGAAAACTCAATTCAGTGTCTCAATTGAGAGGAATGTCTTCGGATAATCTTTCTGAGTTATATCCTGTATCGCGCGCCGTAACATTGTGCGAGTTGAGAATAAATTAAATTGATAAATTACATCAGAATAAAATGTCGATAGAGAGAGTTTGAGTTGAATTCGTAAAAACATACCAGGTTTACTCGAAAGAATCCGATAGGAGCGAGAAAAATCCGCGTTCGTGCAGAAAGAAAAAATATTCAGTCTACTTTAATAACAAAGTATCTGATTTTTTGCTTTAAATTTTAAAATTTCAAAAGATTATATGAATTTATATGTGTATATATATATATATACATACATATAGTTTCATTACTTTATATTAAAATTAATGAAAACTCTGATATATAAAAATTTAAATTATTTTTATATTAAAGTATTCTTTAAACGTATCGTTGTATATTTTTTGATACATTCTAGAAATTTTATTGCACATTTTATAAATACCGTGTAGTTTCGATTGGGTAACGATATTGAAATTTTGGCGCGAATCGATTGGTAAACACATAAAAATAAAGCTTAACACTTTAAATTCGAGAATGCGGTATGCAATGTAATATCGTGGCAAAAAGATACACAGCATGGTATATATTTACTCCCAAGGCCTGAGGGATTTATAATTCTCATAAAAGCGTACCGCATTGTAAAACGCGATGTGACGCAACGGTCTTGCTTCTATCCTGCAACCTGCAACCGATCTCTTTCACAACTCCAGTAACGTGTTCGGCTTTTAATGTGCCCTGGATTTAAATAAAATATTATACAATGCAAAATATATTTCTTAGATTACCATTCTTTGAAAGTAACCGAATTGATTTAAATGGAAAGCTTAAAATCTCTTTTCTATAATTTTTGCCGCAATATAAAAAAGTTTAGAAAAATCTTTTTGTATTTTTATATATCGCCAAGATTATATAAATTATTATCATGATAACATTATATTTTGTGGAATTTGAATATATAATTATATTTAATTAGACATTTTTGACAGGTAAAAATTTTAAGAAAATGTTTTTTGATATCGATTTGCATAATATTGTTATTAGGAATAGGATTTAATTACGTACCGATGAATTTTTTTAAAAAACGTTTGAAGCGTTTTTTGGAAATTGGATAAGTACGTCATTGCAATTTTAAACGTTATATACTTATATATATATATATATGGCCTTATGACGACGGTGTGGTGCATGACGACAGGTTCTGTCTGTGTAAGCACGTTTACGAGAGAGGTTGGCCAACTGAGACCCGTAACTCGTTGCTTGGGAGTAACGTAACACGTTACCTAATCGCGCTCATGGCCTCACACCACGCTGTCTTACCTCATTTCCTCGCTTACGACGTGTTGTGCTTTAAGTTATGGGCTCGGTCAGTCTGAGCTGATTAATTTTATAAACAGTTGCAACCTGCAGCATGACGCTCCTGCAACGCTCGACTGAATGTAGACAGGACATCTGAAAATGCCAGAAAATTAATTTAGGAAAAAAGCTTTAGTCTCCGGAAAAAATTAATTATATAAGAGCATGATCTTATATATGTATATAAATAAAATTTTGAAAAATTTTGTTGTTATTAATTAATACTATTATATATAGTTTTATAAGAAAGTTTTGTATACGAAAAAAAATTTTAAATAATGTCTTAATTGAAATTTTATTGCATTAATTATTTAAAAGTTGTTTGTAATTCACTTATAAAATTTTATTTTTATTGTTTTTAAAATATAAAATATAAAATATAAAAAATCAAATATCTCATGTTTAATGAAGCTACCATAATTGGAATAGTAGACGGAATGATCACGAGAGTTTATTCGTAGAATATAAGAGACGACAATAAAAATTCAAAGCAATACATAGTTGCAACCGCAAATAAATTTCGCGTCTATTGTCTCCGGCTTCGCGCTAACTAACCAATGGCCAATCAAAGTCGCGATAAATTTTCCCGCGCGCGACAATATTTCCGCATTGAGTTTTAATATTAGCAATTCACGTTGATTGGCGGAAGACCGCGACGTGCTCAACAAATTTGCGTGTATCAAGAGCGATACGACAAGCGCGAGGAAACCTCCTTCTCTCGACAAATTCTCGACTCTGTGTATTGTTACAGACCGCAAAATGCGATAATAAGTTATGGTCGCTCTTGTCTGAAGACGGGAAACTGATGTTATATCAACGCAAGTCAAGCATCAGGCTTGCCTGTGAGAAACTTGCAAACTTGCGTTAGTCTTGTGTTGCTTGTGCAATTAGCGCAAATTCTACGATACTTGTATTGTTAGTATCATATTGATATTGTTAGTGCAGTGATTACATAATGTTTATATCTTTTCTTTGGCAATTTTATTTCAATTGTATCATTAGTGGCAACAACATTATTTTCTTAACTAATTAACAAAACAATAGTATTTTCATAATATAATAAAATAATATTTATATATTAAATCAATACAATTTTTTTTCTACACAAACAGAATTCTTCTTTGAATATATAGATACTTAAAATAGATTAAACTCCCGTGTCATTAATGCGTAAATCATATTCAATTATTGAAGGATTTTTTAACCAAATGCCACATATACTCATTACAATATTGCATCGATAACATCGCAGCAATATAAGTTATGAAAATGCTTTTTATAGTTCCGCATTGATTAGTCAAGTCTGCAGCCTTTTCGATAAGATCGAAAAAAAGGCACGGTATATCGAGCCGATGTAATCGGCACTGGCTAACCGTTGCCGTTGTTAAGTAGGTTAACAGCGTGTCTAATGGTTTTACTCAGCTTTAACAATAAACGCGCGCGTGTGAATCACCTGTTATAGTCATTTATCTTTAAAGGAATATGATTGACATTAATATTTTCTAATAGTTATTAAGTTTTCTTTCTTCTTCTGATGTCAAAGAAGAACAAATTCTTTCGTGAAAAGAAAACGCAACTTAACTTTTTTGCAATATTAAAAAATTTTTTTATATCTTCAGAATCTGAATTAATTTTATTTCAGAGATTAAGTAATGTTTAAAAATAAAATTACTGTGAATCATGCTATTCTAAAATTAGCATTCATTTTTTATATAGTCGAAATATTAATTTATTCTTTTATCTTTATCGCCGCATTGCAAATAAACGTTAATAACGAACGCTTTAGAATCATTTGATTTTTAATGAACGATATTTATGTATATTTTCTATAGTTTCCAATTTCCTGCATCGTTATTTCTACGGTAATAGTAATTATCTGGACTTTATCATTTACGAGCGTAATTGCAAAACTAATGTACGAAACATATTGAACTCTAAATGGATTCTGTCAGATTACTTGTCGTTGATTACTAAGTTTGAAGGCAACAGAATTGTTGAGTTTACATTGCGCAAATTGAATAGCCACAGACACAGGTTTCATTGTGTGTATTTGCCTGTATTGGTGACTATGGTACCAGTCGATTTCATTCCTAGAACAGCTAAAATATCCTTCTCGTATAAAAGTCGATACAACGTAACGATAGACCTGAGTAAAATTATTTTCTAATCGTCTATATATATTATCGCAGATGATGTTTCGACACATCCTATATTTTGTTTCATCTAAAAACATATTTCGAAAAATATATACGGTAAATTTGAAAGTTACGCATATGCGACGATTCCCTTGACATTTTTTACCTGAGAAAAAATTTATTACAAATTAACTGAAATATCTCTCATTAAAAAATATCGTAAAAGTGAAAATCAGCGTTTATAATATAGTCTTATACATTTCACAGTAAGAATCAACTTCTTGATGTTCATCAATTTATTACTTTTTTTCTCATCCTAAATTTAATACAGAATGATATCATATGACATAATACACAATGCAAACTTTATTTTCACTCGAAATGTCAAGACAAAGCGTCCGTCTGGGCATTATAATCGCGGTCAGCGAGGACATGTACGAATCTGAGGACATGTTGCCATTGTTGTAAGAAAGAAAAGAAAAGAAGAGAGAGAGAGAGAGAGAAGGAGTCGACAACGTTGTCAGGCAGAATAAATTGACGGCTGTCTCCTTCGAAATGGCTCCCCGGGGTTCAATGCGACGTGCTACACCGCGACGAAGAAAGGTGATATCTACCCCCCGCCTGCACTTCCGGCGCCGCAACAAGGGCCGAAGACACGGATGGCATCCGTCGTACAGACCAAATGCGTCCTGTTCTTCACCGCTCTCGGTACACGTGTGCGCGACCATCATTTTCTTTCTTGCATCCGGTATCCATCATGTTTTTCGCTTTTATTCTGAAGTTTTTTGTTTCTTGGGTTTTCTCTCATGTAGCTTTCGGTTTTTCTCTTTCTCTTCCTCATGTTCTTTTACCTTACTTTACCAAAATTTTTATTTTTTTCCTCTTTTGACAATCATTACATTAGCGAGTAAAATAAATTTTTTTCTCTGGTTCAGAATATCAAATAAAATTTGGGAAAAGAAAAATATATCCATTTTAATTTAAAATATGAAAACTTATGTAAACAGTTTTTTCTTTCGCTTTATAAAATTACTTAATTTTATGTTTAAAATTTATTTAAAAAATAATAATTAATAACTAGCGGGCAGTTTTTTTTTAATTTTGAGATATGTCATATATTTTTCTAGTGAATGAATGAAAATTATAATTATTACTATTCTGATTATTTGATATCCACAATGAGCTTAGGTATACCGGATGTCTCGAAAGATTTGCAATTCCCTTCGTTGACTTGTGAACTAAAATAAAGTTGATATTTCTTCGATGAAAACGAGATGAAAATGAGATGGATATTTCTCATGCATCCGAGAAGTAAGAGATAAAACAGAATCTTTCGGCAACAAGATGTCGAGTCTAAGCGTCAATTCAGCGAAAAGCGGAGATATTCCATCGGATGGGTAGATAAGTCAGAATCTGCGACCGCAGAATCGTGACGAGGACACGTCAGAACCGTGCGAAAATGATACTAGCGGAAGATGCGGAGGCCAGAACGCCAAACGGGATAATAGAGAAAACGCCCAGTGGCAAGGAATAAACCGTCGATTTCGTTTTATCTTTCCGCTTCCGATACAGCATGATGTGCACGAAACCGAGCTTTCACGAGTTAAAGTTCAAAGGAAGAATAAATTACTGTGAAAACCAAGGATCTAGAAATTAATATAAAAAAGTGTGATAAATACATACACACAAAATCTCTATTATATTCCTTTTTTAGTCGATTTATAAATATATGTATTTTGTTATATATAACTGATTTATTTAATTGTCGGTTACATGCGTAATAATGCGGGCATTTCTATTTTTTATTACTATCGATTATTTTATTAATATTCGATTAGTACTTAAAAAACTTGAGAAATATTTTATATGAAGAAAAAACGTTATGAACACTGATTTCCAGAGCTTGTGATTTTGTGTTTAATAGATGTCATCAGGACGAGGCAACCTCTTTCTCTCCACTTCTATCACTTCATGTCTTCCTCCACCTTCTATTATACATGGATAAAAAGAAATTCATTATTTCGTAATTTTGTTGCCATGTTGTCACAGCCGCTGCTGTGCGCGAAGCCACGGAATTGTTAAAATATCGCGTGCCTACGAGGATTCAAGCTCTCTCTCGCGGAAGAGCATTAGGATTAACGAATACTTCGTTATGAAGTTCCGTTTGACCTACTTTATCCGAAAACTAAATTCAACAGTTAGTCATAATTATACTGATAACGCTTAAATTGTTGAAGAATTTTGCTGCAACTTCGAATATTCACTTTCAATATGTATGTATTTCTTTCATATGCTGCATATCTCTTTGGATTTTTTTTTTTTTTAGTATGATCATCAAAATTTAAAGATGTTAATATTTTAAAAAATGTTTTTTTCCCTAATGTTTCTATTTTGCAAGTCGTAAACCATCATATGGGCCAATATATTAATATCTATAAAATTTTGTTTGATCTTTGCGATGCGAATGTACAATTTCTGTATATTATATTTAATTTTGTATTTTACACTTTGCGCGTGTGTTATATTACATTATTTTATCTTATATTATATTTATATCATTTCATGGATGACAATTTACAATTTATATTATCTACTATTTTACATTTTATATTTGTACAAGAATTATTGCTTCGTGTATTTTGATGCTTGTCTCTCTTTATCTTTGTAAAACAAACAAGAACTTTCCGCTAACTGCGATTAATACAAAAAGATAAAGGACTAAGAGTTACGGCGGAGTAAACGGACTTACACGCGTACGATTCAGGATCCGCGAATCGAATTTATTCGCGAAATTCGCGTGATTCTTAATGTTGAGAGAGACGCGCGCGCAGAGTGTACAATTCTGAAATCGCCACGGGAAAACTTATTAATTGGGACGCCATTTTCGCACGGCCCGCTCGCGGCGCTGTGATTGAAGTAGTTTGTGACTCTCGTTCTTGTTGCAACTTTGGAAAGCACGAAACGCCGCGGGAGAAAGAGAGAAAGAGATAGGAGAGAGAGAGAAAGGGAATACAGCTGCCAACCGGTTGTACCACCGTATCTAATACCTATCGTAACTCCGTAATTTTTCGTTTCTGCAAGCACGCGGAAATGCAGCTTTAAACGTCAGATTTCGGGGATTCCACGATTCTCCCCTCTCTCGTTAGAATCGCAGCCGGATTTCCCGAAAATACCACTCCGAAATTCATTACGATGGTCCAAGTCTCGTTATTCTTCTCTGCGATTTTACACGCTTATCGGATTAAGAGATTTTGAAAAACGGTCGTCCAATCTTCATAAAGATGCTGTCGATCGCGGTTATTTTTGCGGGCGTTATCAACTTTTGCGAACGTTTTACCGATTAAATCTGGATAATGCGAGCTGATCGTGATTCCGCGATTCCAATTTCGGCGCTCGAGAAATTGTGACGAATCCGCGGAGATTTTCGCGTGCCGCGCGTCCGTAAATCACGCGAAAACTTCCGTCCGGCATGTTTATTTCACTGCTGTTCGCGTTAAGCACGGATTCATAACTCAACCGCCGATGCAATACGTTTCGCTGGACGAATAAATATGATCGGTTATACTCTCGATACCGATGCCGGGGCCCGCAGGGCCGTGCAAACAAAAAGTATCGCGAGCAACCTGGGCGTAAATTTTTTATCGCGCTTATCCGTCAAACATCGATTCGTTTTCGCGCGTGTGTTTACGCAGTTTCTGCCTCGTTCCGATTTATCACACATACGATATTAAACATTCGTGAAAATTATACCCCGGGTGTTTCGCGAGGGGTAGTACAAACACTTCGCCAGTCGATTCGGAAGTTAATTTTGAATGAAAAATATTGTGTCAGCGCAGGATTATCTTTCAATGAAAATTCTGGCAAAATATTTTTTTTTTAATATGACAAAATTCTTGAAAAACTATATATATATATATATATATATATATATATATATATATTATATATAATATAATTGCAATTTCGCAGAATTAAAATTTCTTATAATTTTGCAAAAAATTTTTTACAAGTTTTATTGCTTGAGTAAAGTTCCTTAATTTCTAGCTGTTTGGTTACGCTCTTGAAGCAAGAAGATTGAGATGTTATATCGTCGCCCGGCAAGATACACTTATGTAATGACACCGAAAGAGAGTCAAGCGACGCAGCGTTTCTCCCTCCAAGCGACATGATTCTCCTTTCGCTTATCTCTTGTCCCTAATCTTTTCCTCGGCTCTCGGTCTTATTAAAATTCCGGACGACTCCGTCGTTACCACTCTTATCTCTCGCGATGAATATTTGCGAGGGGCGTGAATATGTTGAGATTTTAATACAAGGTGTCTGCTGACTTATTACACGATTTCACAACTACAGGAAATTGCTGACAAAGAATGTACATTTTTTTTTTTTTTTGAAATTTCGTAAAATTAAATATGATGATAAAGGACATTTAAAATCAGTGTATATTAAAATAGTGTGAATGTTTTTTTTTTTTTTTGCAATTTGGTCCAATTATATAGAAATATTTTATACAGAAATCGCGATCATGTGTACTATCTTACTCAAATTTTTTTTCTACATGTTTTTTTCATCAAATTATATTTCACAATTTTCTATTTATACTTCCACATTCATTTTCCTAAATGTATCGTCGCGAGAATGTGTATTGAGCCTGCATTGAGCGCGTTCAATGTCGAGAGACTGCATTATGATGGATATCGCGACCTGGATTGCGAAACGCTGAGAGACTCGATCGATGACAATCGAAACGCCAGCCGATACAGCCCAACAATATATACATATTTGCATAATGCATCGAATATTACCAATAACGGGACCAATCGTGGAATGATCATAACTCTATAGCTTAGAGAATACGTGCATTAACGAGTCCGCCTGATTATGGCTTTTGAATCAGTCTAATTTTACCATTGCGCATTGACAATATTTTCGATGAAATGTATGAACTTAACACAATTTCTAATATGTCGATGTTGCGGAAAATATTGTGCTTTTTCAGTCAGAAATTTTGGAAAATGCAAGAATTATAAATTGCACATTCAAAAAAAAACTTTACAACTCTATAGATTTTTATCTTCTCAGTTGTACGATTCAGTTACTATTGTAAATACGAATTACACTATTTATGTTTCTTATATAATTACTTTTACTGCATATTAGGAAGTATTATAATACTATTACAACATGCATATGAAAAGAAGAGTCGCATAAGTTTTGCATTATTGCGCCGCGGGAAGAGACTTCTCGTTAAAATGGCAACGCAATAATAGTTTCTTCGGGGCCAAATGGCACGTAAAAGCTTAATTAAGCGCATACACAAACTGCGATTTACTGTTCCGGCTTTTTTCCTCATGTATATACTATCTACAGTCTAAAATATCAATGCTTCCATAGTTCTTGTCGTAATATTGTAATATAAATATCATATAATTGTAAAAGTATCATTAAGTTACATGTTATTGCTACGATGTGCATATTAAATATCTCAATGAAAAGGAATACAAGCAATATAAATCTGCATTAATCTTGAAAAATTTCATATCACGTTTTATAATCACGATTATAAATAATTGTATAATTTGTTTTAATTTATACATATATATTGAAGTATTCCTATCTTGAGTTAAACAGGTAGAAAAACAATTTAATTTAATGAAATAACGAAATTACTAAAGGAGGAAGCAAATCAATTACAAATAAAAAACATTGTTATCTCATATTAGACAAGAACAGTCCATTTAGATGAGAAAAAATTAATCTGTTGAGCAAAAATTGATCTATCTATTTATCTATCTGATAAAGCTTAGAGATTACACGCTTATGGACATACGCTCATTAAAGACCGACGAGAGGATAATGCGGGAATAACGGGGCCCCTAATGGCCGCAGGGTCGCGAATTATATTTCAGCCGCGGCAATGATGCTGCTTTTACGCAGCGAACCCGTAGACAGTAAAACTTTTTTGAACGGCAGTTAACTTTCACAGGAAGTACCTACGAATCGATTTATGGCTCATCATGCTGTCCTCTGATGTAGCGCGGCGAATGGGGATTCCGTTTGTGGGCCCGTGCGGTGGTTACGGCTTAATAATCCACAAATTCAGCACCGTGTTGAAAAGGGAAGAAACAACGTACCATTACGGCTTCGATTTCTGGTTTAACCGTTCTATAGCGGGATTATCATTGGCGGTTGAAAAGCGGGCGTGTTATCACCATTTGTAATTTTCATCTGCTACCAAAATCGATTCCTCACCACGATTCATCTTCTCTATTTCTCTTTCCCTATTTTACTACACTATGTAATTTTCTAAATTTGTATCAGTATCTCTGTGTAGTATATTTCAAAAATAATTAATCTCTACAGATATAAAGAAATAATTGACACAGAGAGATAATCTTGTGTACGATCGTTAGATATTTTATTTTTATCATACAATCTGACATTTTTAAATGTATGAAAAAAATATTGCCGATAGGGAATACAAGCGGTAATCGCGTCAAGAGCCCGTAAACGCTTATATATATATTGAGTACATCGCTGCCGATAAACGCTGAAACATATTGTGACCAAAGCCCAGCGCGATAATGGTCCGCGATTTAATGCGAAAATTCTCGCTTTTCGAGCTTTATCGCCGCGATGCGTATCTCCATCTCTCTCTCGCCGCATAAAAAAAAAATAAAAAAAAAGAACAGAGACGCAACCTATGATCCTACGGCCCGACATATTGGTTTATAACGATTACGGTAAAAATGTATACGCGTAAACGATGCACGCGCGAATCGCAAGGGAGAAGAATTACGATCACAAGAAATGCGCGCGATGGGGAGTCGATGCATTTCCCAGCAAATCGCAGCACTCGCACGTAGCAAATCGGCGGCCAATGCGGCCACGGATAATTGTAATGATGTCTTCATCGCACACCGGTGTGTTCCACCATCCCCGCCGATGATAATGTGCCGATTGATATAATTTATGACGCATGCTGCGTGACTAACGTCGGTTTCATTCATGTCGCCGCGCCGCGTAGCCTTGAATTTTATTCTTGCGAGATATTTTTGCGCGATTTAATATTCTTTCCGACAAAAGATATTCTCCGTAGTTTTCGAGAAATTGCGAGCGTATTCCACAAATTGTGGTTTTTTTCTTGTTTATCTTTAGTGGAGAACTTTTTCTCGCCAAAATTCTATCCCATTTATATTATTCGACTAATAATATTCTTATCTATATTTCATATTTTACATTTTATATTACAATCAGACAAATTAAAAAAATTTATTAAAAGATTTAATATACAAGTTTAATATCGAGGTTATTGAATTTTGATTATTACTTTGATTAAACATCAAACACAAAAATCTTTCATTTTTTTCATAAAACATAAATTTTTTTTCTAATCAAATCTTATATTTAAAACGATGCGCTCAAAGTTAATTAGAAGCTACGAACACTACCACAAGCGTCGTTGTAAGTGTCGCTTTTTCACTCGACAGCCACCCTATTCGAATGATTTAGAGAAGTTTATAACAATCTCGTGCGGTTGCCGTACAGGTGATGTATTTTTAATGTCGGGCGCTGCCTCACCGTTTTTCCCGGCGGGACGAAAGTCTCGCGAAACTTTTTTATCCGCGCGTAGTTATTCGCTCTCGCGAAACTTTCGACGTACGGGTGAGTCTTAAGACAGATTTCATCTACCGCGCGTATCTTACCGTTCGCGATCCTCCAAGGGATTAAGGCCAGTATATCAGTCGCGCCGACGAAATATAAATCCGCATTCCTTTTAGCCGATATGTTTCCATCTCACCGCATAAATGTACATTCTTTTTTATATCTTCGGCTTTAATATCGACTTATTCCACGTCATATATTGGCGTGGAATAAAATCGAGATATATTTACTAAATACTTGCCGATAAAATAAAGAATAAGAATAAGAGAAACGAAGATACTAATAATTGAAATTGATTTTTTATAATCTTTTCGTGAAATATATATTTGATTCGACAGTGACTCAATTTATATTTTTGTGTCATTTTTTAATATATCTTTTGAAAAATATTACGTTGATAGTAGTTTAATAAATTTCACAATGATTTTATTTAATTAATTTTCTGAATGACATTATTTTCTCTGTGAGAGAAATTGTCTAGTGTGTATCGAATTCCAATTCACATTCAGGTATTAATCGCGTTGATAGAACGCGAAATAATATCGAGATGTCCATGAAAAGGATTAAAGAGACAGACTTATCTTATGGTAACTAGTTACAGACATACTCGGGATGGATTTATTGAACTTGTCCCCGCTTGTTTTCCACTCCTCTCTTCTTCTCCCCTCGTCCATCTTCGGCAGTCAGGAGAAATCAATATTGGCCTCGTTGTGTTTCCGATGTCGATATGATCGGTAAAGCGTGAAAACTGTGTTGTACTTTTCCGACGCTCTTACAAAGTTTTTGTATTACGCCTCTATCTATATTCGAAGAAAGAGGGGCTGGTCCCCTCTGATTGGAATGTACTCCTACACATTTGCCCGACTTGAATCTTTCCTTCAATCGACCGTATATAGTCAGGAAAATGTTCGTTTCATATTCTGCACGAATTTCCGCTCACTCTATTCGAAAAGTTCCGTCTCTTCTCTTGATCAAGTATCGTGGTTTAATACAGTTCAATTCTTTGACAGCGAATCATGCGTATTGAATCTGTTATTTTTTTGACATACAGATGACTTTTTATTTAGTGTAACTTTTCATCTTATATCATCTTTAAAAATTGAAGTTATTTTTATTCTTTTCCTTGTAATTCTAAAAATTACAAAAAACATATGAACATATTGCAACACTTGTAGTGAGTTTTTATTAAATTAATAGAGAGTTGTAAGCGTTAACAATTAAAACGTTGTTAAGAAAACATGGCAAAAAAATAATTTAATCTACAAATTGTTGCCATTGTTTTTTTGGCACAATAGTATTCGCGCGCCATCATTCTCTTGTTTTCGATACAGCTTTCGAATTGCAATCTTGTTTCGCATTCATCAAATATAAAGCCGAGAGTGATTCTCAGCATGCGCTGCGTCGGCTTTCGAAGTTCGGCCGCGGTGGCAATTAGCGATGGCATAAATTGAGACGGAACGCGACGGATGTCGGCGAGCATGTTGAGCAGCGCGCGCGACGTCAAGGAAGCAGACGTTCATGAATATGAAATCGAATATGGAATGAGCCCTCTTGTCTTTCGCGTGTCCCGCGTCGATCGTTCCGCGAACTTAGCACGCCTAATCTCGCTTCGTACACTTTGTCTTTTGCGGCTAAAATCAATTTCGCGCATTTCCGTAACCAATTGAAAAAGAATCTCTATTATCTCTATTTATTAATGCTCTTAAAATAAAAAAATTTTTGATATCGCGATTTATAGATAAAAAGCAAACAACTACACTTGTAGAAAATATAATTTAAATAAAGTAAGAAATAAAAAGATACAGTAAAATAATAAAAGAAATTGAAATTATAAATATTTTGATTCCTAATTAATAATATGAAGAAATTTATAAAATTTATAAAATTTTTATATTGTAATAACTTTATAATATATAAATATAATTAAAATAAATTTATCGTGACGATTACGATGTTTGAGTGAGATTTTTGCAGTTTTTCCTTTTGATCGATTTTTCATAAGAAATGGTTTTTTTCTAGGACATATTTATATCCGAATATATGTGGCCTAGATATCTTCACTGTTATATATCTCATTCCTCGAGAAAAGAGCCCTCATCGTTTTATCGAAAAAGTTTTATCGAAGAATAAAGTCAAAGAATCGTCTCATCGATCGAAAAATTTTGATTTTATATTGGAAAATAAGAAACGGAAGTAAGAGCATCCTCTCTTGCAAGGATACTCTCAAGAAAATATCGACTATGAATTTGAGCTTTGATCATTATTATCGTTAAAACAGTAATTAAATCTTGCAATAAGATCTTTTTTTATATGCTTTCTTGTAGCGAATGCGTTTAATAGCAACAGTCGCACTTTATTTCCTGAAAATGCAATTGCGAATAACAAGATAGCGAAATGGTGACCTTATCTATATACAACTGAACGGTATTTGTCTCGAAATAAAAATTCCTCGCGTCTTTATATCGCTTTGAAAAAAGAAATGAAATAAAGAATGAAAGTAATTACATTATTATGATTAAATTATATACCTTTCACATAATGCGTTTGTAACCTAACTGCGCCTCGAAATTAACTGAGATAACTTAATCATCTAGCCATTATTTCTTCACAAATATCTGCGACATTTTAGGACTCCGCCATAAGAACGTTTTAAGTACTTTCGCGCTGATAGAGACGTATAGGATTAAGGAACAAAACTGCGATCATTAAAGGCGGACTCTTTCGTGCAATATCTTTAATTACAAAGATACGATTAGTAGCGCGACGTTGGCGTCGGCGGTGGTGTAATTAATGCGATATATCCACGACTATAATTCAGTCACGATAGAATCGTCTCTCGCGAGAAGTGCGGATGTTTAAGCTGTTGCGGCCATTACCGCGTGACTGCCGACAATAAAACCTTGATAGAAGCAATATCATTCAGGTAATTTTGTCGGCTCGTATCAACCAACGAATCATTGATCTGCAATGGGATGGCAATTTGATCCTGCGATCCTTATTTTGCAATATAGTTAGTAATGACATTTATAGCGAATGGTTGCAAAAATGCTTGGACTTTCCACTTACAATTTTAATTTGAACTTGCGATATTTATATAAAAAGTTTTAAATTACTCAATGAAATTTTTATAAAAGAAGATCACGATATTCTTATACAAAGTACACACATCGCGCGGAATAAGGAGAGAAAATGTATGATTTTTAAAACGTCGTTGTAAATTGATACGCGGAGCGGATTAAAGTCAGAACACGATGCGATAGAAGCTGATGCCGGTAAATAATCGAGTGCGAAATCTCCGACTTATGTTAGGAAAAGACGACCGTTTCTTCTCCGCGAACGATATTCCTTCTCGATAGTGACTCAATCCCGATCACGATTTTGTCTACTTCCGTTCTGATTTCTATGTAAATCGACTTAAGAACCAATCATCGTTTCTTCATGACTGAAATCGCTGAGAAGACAATTTGATATTGTTCGCCTTGGTCGTGTCTTTCGATAGGCCATTCTGAAGTCATTTTTAATAATGATTTCTTACTTTATTCTGTGCTAATATAAATGAACTCTTAATGTGTATCGAAACATACGTCATACGGTATTAAAAGACGTACGGTATCATCGACGATTATCACGGATAAATAGGAATTAATTGATAACGGTCGAGGTATTGCTAATTGCGTGTCTAAAGACGTGCAGTCTCCTAAAGACAAGCAAGAAGAAATTCTTTTGACATGCCGAATCTTTCATGATATACGAGTTTTACGAGTGCTACATTTTATGTTTTATGTTTGAACGTACTCGACTTCCGTCATGAATACCGTAGTAGCAGCGCCGTTAACCACTACACTACAGGATGATTGCAGCTTCTATTTAGTTTAATGCCCGGCATGATTCACAACTCACTCGTAGACTTCCAATCGTAAACTCGTAGATCTATAATGATAATTAGTAACGTAATATATGGTGTGTTTTGTCCCGCATTTCAAAATTAATATTGTATCTTAATTTAAAGAATATAACAGGACATTGTAAAAATAATGTAGAAAAGGGTTATTGGAAATATTGTGGAAAAAGGCTCTACAAAAAAATTAAGATTTTAAAATATTAATATTACTTTACAGATTTAATTTTTTTTTAAATTTCGATTATTGATGTGTTATCATATATGATATAAATAAATTATGAAATTTATGGGAGATTATTAATCTAATAATTGTAAATTTTATTAAATGCCAAATTATTTATATGTGTGCTAGCAATCTTTATTGAGTGTATTTGTAAATGAATATATTTTTTTTTTTATGACTATACGCCATTTTTCCGATTTATATGATTGTAAATCTTATCAGACATATAATTACAATTGCAACGATTCTTTTATCATTCTCCTACTAATTTATTATTTATTCTCTCGTATGATATGAATGCTTCCTATTTGCATAGATATGTAGACTTATATATATTATATTTGCATAGATGTGTGTAAACATATGATGTACACATATATATGTGTGTACACACACACACACACATATATATGAGTACACGCAATACAAGCTGTTTTACCCGTAATAAATGCCAGCCATGTGTAGTCTTGCATGCGAAAAAAAAAAACCATTCCGACGTGACATAGCTCGGAAAGCCGTTTCACGTTTATGCCATTTCACGCTACGGCGTTTTCTTTATGGGAAAGCGGTATTATTGCGAGCGATCGATGTCAGCTTCACAACACGCCGGATCAATCTGTTCCGCGGGCTCGATATTTTTCTTCCGCGGCCGTGTCACTGTCCGCGCGGGCTCTATTATTTATACAGGGTCGACCCGAAAAGTTGGGCATTGGCGGAGATTAAAACGTCGAGTCTGACATCGCGGGGAACCAACAGCGGCGTTTGTAAACGATTTCGCCGTGCGATAACGCGTAAAACGCGATGCGATCGAAATTTTTATCACGGCGCAGCGGAGCGTCCTGAAATTTTGATTACTTGCCCTTTTTGCCGGATGCTGTCGGCTTTATCGAGGTAAACTCGAATGGGAAACGTATGCGCGAAATTCGATGGTGCGGCATGATGATCCCTCTCCTTTCAGTGATTGCTATCAGGCTTGAATCGGGGGATTCTTCTTGATAATGTTTCGACATTTTCGTAATTTTTTTTATTTAGCAAAAGAATTATAGTATGTATCCGAAAATTTTTATTTTAAACAAAATTAAGAGAATCGAATTATTTTTGTTATCTTGAATGAAAAAGTATAAATTTCCAATTCAATGAAAGATCTTAGATTAAATGATAGTTTTGATATAAATTTAATTTCTCTTTCAAATAAATTTTCGTGATTTATAAAGGCCAAGTCATCGAAGGGCGCAAATTCCCCCAAATGCAGAGATAATGTCGTCCCGTAAATTACACCCGGCAATTATCACCAGACCTCTCGACCGGATGGGTGCGCCTGGTTGCAAGCATGCACCGCCTGGTTGCTCGCTCGGTTGCATCTACGATAGTAAATCGCAACATGGTCTGCGCGTGTGCGCGGTTTGTTCCGAGAGCAGCGTCTACGAAGGAAGGCAAGGACCTTCCACCTCGTTCATCCTGATCCTGGAACGACGGAGGACGACGGATACGCGCGTATCTCTCCGATGGCGAGGATATACGTGCCGAGCGAGGCCACCATTTTCATAAATCCACCGTCGTCGGCCTTAATTGCAATTTGCCGCAACGCAGCGTCCTTTCGGTTAAGATGGCACATCTTATCGCACACCACCAAGATCCGGCTTTGGACGTGCTAGGCAAACAGCCGATAGGCGAGCCTCCGGCTGCATCGATCAAGGAGTGCGATCGACCCCAGTAGTATTGCATATTTTAACTAAATTGAAGCTGTGAAATGCAAAATAGCGCGAATGCATTTCTTAACACTGTATAAATTACAATGATATATTGTAAATGTAATAAAAGCTCTTAGATATATGAGTGCGATAAACGGAAATTCTTTATTATCGATAATATATTCAAAATCTTAAATTAAGAAAAAGTCTTAATCTAAAGTGTTTCCTTTTCATGGCTCTTTCATATTTTACATTAAATCTCTTGGAATTGTGTTTTTGATAGAAAAATAAATTAAGATATATTACATTCGGCTTGAAATAAGACACGTAAAAATATATTTATAGGAAACGAGAATCGCGTTATTTTAGACGACGATCCGTCGACGTATCGTGCGCGGCTGGTGCAGCGGAATGCGACTGCATCCAATATAAATCGGGCGCGTCGGTTCTAAGGCGGAGCCGTTACGTCTCGGCTCTTCTCCCGCGGGGACAGGTTCAAGCTTTATGCGCGCACCAAGACGCGTTAACGACACGCGGGTTGAAGCTAACGCGTCGTAATGCGACTTCAAAGATTCACGCGGCCCGTCTAGTCGTGCCGGGTGCGAACCCACAAGCAGATCGGGCAATTTTTATGGACGCAAGAACAGTCCGTCGTCTCTGTGTTACGCACGTGTTCAGCCTTCGTTGCCTTTCAGCTTCTCGCTACGAGACGACGCGAGTATATATTTCCACGGGCTGTCGGAGAAAGATTTGATTGGATAAAAAAAATTATTTTCTCAAGAATTTTAATCTTAAAATCCCATGGTATAAAAAAGAGAATAGGATAATATTTAATATCATGAAAGGTTTTTAACTTGAACTCTTCATTCCCAATTGCAATCAAAATGCATAGAAAGTTTATATTTGAATTGCTTCAAAATTTGTAAGATAAAAAATTGAATGCTTATCATTATACTTTATTATATCAAAAGTATTCAAAATTTCTTTTATCGATTGTCATTAATAATTTTGTGCCACAATCTGTCTGAATGAAGTTTGTTGAGTTCTTTCTATTGAGCCTCCACGATCCTCGTTTCCGAGACATTAAAACATCGTTGCGCGGTCGATGGCGGTATCGAGTAACGCAAGCAAGCAAGGCGAGTGGCAAATTGCTCTCGGATCATTTCTAGGATCGCCGCCTTGCACGAGACGCGATTTCGTTCATTCCGTTCATCCGGGTCCCTGGTTTTCTCGCCGCAAAACACGCCCAGACGTAGTAAACCACCGCAGCTTTTCACTCCTCTTTTCTCGACCGCTGCAACCTCGTTAGCGTGCGCACGCTGTGTGCATCTAGATTCTCGGTTAGCGTGGTGTTAAATCGTTACTTTGATTGCGTGCGCGCATCCCGGTTGTCGAGAGGCGCGGCGTTAAAGCGAATTTGCACGGCGATGCATTCGCGAGATGAATCGTTCAGAGTGAAATCATGCAAGTAGTAAGAATAATGAATCATGGTGGGTAAGGTTTCCTCGAAAAAGCACGTGATCAAGGAGATACACACGTCTTTTGCTTTGATCAATGTAGAATAAATTACCCGGAATGAGATCATAAAAGATAATAAAAGGTAATAGGAATGTGGCAATACCGAAAAGAAAGAGAGAGAGAGAGAGAGAGAGAGAGAGAGAGAAAGAGAATAGCATAAAGGCATAAAGGATGCAATAATCTATAAAATAGTAACATCCAAAAATTATCTGAATTTGTAAAATCACTCGTTACGATGCTTGCGTCACACGAGCAATGCGTTAACGCAAATATGAGATATATATTACAGAGCGAAGGCATGAAAGCGCTTTAAAAGCGGATTCGCCGAGCACCTGCGGCTATGTACAATCGCTCTTTCACGCAATGCGAATTTGAGTAGCAACGCGCCTCTCTCATTCCTGGCTTCTTTCTAATGTCGTGCGGGCACTTCTTATCCAACCCCGCTCTCTTAACGAGACCGAAAGTGCGCAAAGCGAGAGAGAGCGCAGGGAATTAAGCGGAATAAATAGATACCAACGGGCACATCCGGCCGCGCCTCTAATGAAGGCAACGTACGTGGAAAATGAGATTTTTACCGGTGTCCTTACATTGGATGCCAACTCGCTGCGCGAACTTGGAGCACAAATTGCGAAATGCGCGGATTACACACGATTACGACCGGAACGCAATGCTGCATTCAGTGTTGATTACCCTGCTACTGCAACTTTGCTACATATCAGTGTAATACATAAGAAAGATTGATGAAGGAAGGAGTTGTAATACTTTCTTACAAAGGATAAATTATCACTGTGAAGTAAATTATTTGTATCTTTTTATTATAATTTGTTAAGAAGCGCGATTTTACGTAATTTATTTTAATATTTCCACACGAAATTATCGCTTTTATATTCTTTTATATTCTATTTAAATCATTATGGAATGTTAGAAATAAACTCGATGAAATAAAACATTTCGAAAGAATGATGTGTCTCGCTGTAACCCTCGGGCCGACAAGGATGCGTTCTTACAGCCGGGCATAATTGCTATTTATTGCTGCGCGCGAGGCCTCGCAATTGTACCACGCCGACTATAATTCCGCGGTGTTATATTACTGCGCTTTAGCGCGTCTTTTCCGCACGGGTGTCTCTTATTGTGCTCTCGCGAGACGACGGCGATGATGCGTCGTTGCTCGCAATCCGGTATATTTCGCGCGTAAATGTACGAAACTGTTGAAAATCTTGCGAATCAGCCAACTGACGACGATATTTCTACCTGATGAGCGTGCAGCGTCATGATACGACTATCGTGATTTCGCGGTCAGTTTGCAAGAATTAGATTCGGAGGATTAGATTCGCTCGCGCCGTTCCCACGGAATTACACAGAATGATTCTGGCACAAATGGGACGCAGGATATCTCTCTCGTATCTAAGATAAGAAAAACGGTAAAGATATTGCATGCTTTAGTGAGATGTGTGACTTTTCTTTTGGCTCTGTTTTTCCCGTAGATGCATCTGCAAGATACAATAGCAGCTTTTTTTTACAGTAGTTCTTTTATATCTATTGATCCCTTCAGCACTTTTTAATTAATTTTATAAACAGATTTTCTCTTAATTAATTAAATAGTTACTTTGTAAAAGTAATGAATTATATCATATGTATATATTTAACCTGTAATATAATTATAAAAATTTATCATCCGATTTATAAAGCTGAAAGACACGCTTGATCATTTAATATCCTCATCGCGTCGCTTGCCGTCATCTCTCGACGTAAAAAACTTTTATCATCATCACTCGCTAATGATGCTTGGTCAAAAATACGCGCGTTAAATATAGCGGAGAAGTAATTTCCGACACGTCACATGTGCAAGTTGCTACTGTTAACGGGCACGTAACGGGAGAAAACACGGGTTGAAACCTCCCTCGATTCCTAGCGGTATGGCAAATGTTTGACTAACGTAGAAATAACAACGTGGACAAAGAAAACTCAAGCGAAACTTCATCGCTTCGGCAAACATTTAATTAAATCAACAGACCTTTTCTTAAATCAACAACAATCCGAGTTGAAAGCAGGTAACGCATGCGCCGCTGACTTTTTAGCAAAGCTTTTCTTAAAGCGAAATCGAAGCATTTACTTTCGGGTTAAGTCTTGAGGTGATTTGATTGCCGTGATGGAAACGCATCGATACGATTTCTAAAGCAAAGATTTATGTTTTACTTATTATTTAAGATACATTAATTTCTTATTAAAAGTTCACTCTATTTTACAAAATTATATGTATATTTATAAAATAAAACTTTTCTAAAAAGATAATTTATAGTTAGATAAAATTTTATATTGTTTTGTTTTTGTATGCGAAATTTAGTAAGAAGATGTATGAACTTTAGTGACAACTTTTTAGCCAAGTCAAATCACGAATTTCTTTCGCATTACAGTTTATATCTATTTCCGATTTATATCGCACAGTTGTGGTAAGAAAAATCACTCTTCTCCATCTCATATCTCTCATATCATAAAACTAACATTAGCTCAAAAAATGATTTAAATCCTACAGATAAAAAGCAACGGACATATGAAAGATTACAGTACCATTCTTACCGCAAGAAATGCGGCAGATAAAAATAGAAATGATCGGAAAATACGGCGCAGACACGTGGCGTTGCAGGTCGCAAATTCGTTTTCAATACCGCAGCCATGTCTGAACGCATTAATGCCCCCTACTCGCCCTGCCTACGGAAACGATACTCGTGAGACCTTTTTATTTTCAGGAGCACGTACAACACGCGACTGCCACCCCCGTATATACGCGGTGTGCCGTAGTTAGCCGGTCACGGCGATCCGTTACTCCGTATGCTACCAGCTGGCCGAAACTGTCACGCACTAACGACTCACTAAATTTCATCGCGCTTACCCCGTCTCGCTTTTTTTAAAAATTTATTTTGCCTCTCGTAATTCTTCGCGATTTTTTTCCCGTCGCTTTTGCGGCTTGCTCATGCCGCTCTACTTCTTTCTCGTTTCTGACTAACATCCGCCTATCTTGCACGTGATATCCATAACGTGCTCTGCGCGAAATTTTCCGGGCATGCGCTATACAGATGTCAAAGTAAAAAGATTGATCAAGTAAAAATTGTAATTAAGGAAACATTAACCTTGACTTTAATTATCGATTCAATGTAGGAAACTGATAAATTCTGGAAGATAACATTAGATCAATCTTTTATGAAATGGAAAAATTATAAAAAAAATTTATTTAAGTTTTAAATCATCTTAAAGAATCTATTATTAAAATATTTTCCCGTAAAACGTTTTACATATAACAAAGAAATGACATTTACTATATGATTAGAATAGCTTTTTCTCTGTCTTCTTCCCGAGAACATTTCTTCTTCCAACTTACAAAATTATATTGCATGTTTTAGTTTTCAACATTCAGACAAAGAAATACTTGAAAAGACATTTACGTTTAACCATCCCACCCCTGCAAAAAAGCTACGATGCGACGTATTCTCTTCTAAGCGAGCGAGACGTCTTACTTTGGGAAGCGCACGAAATGCGACTAATGCAATTTACGTTGGCTAGACAATGTGTTTGCAGTGCAAAAAGACTATCGCACGGAGAATATCGCGCTGCCTCGTATCATCTACTGTTTGCGACATTTTCCACCTTGCGCGTGGAGAACGTCAATGTTGCTAACGTTGTTTAGTTCTTCTTACGCGCGATCTTGTACTCTATTTTACCTCTCTCTCTCTGAACTTTACAACTCGTCGACCATAGCGAGAACGGAAAAAATTCTCCGATGCTATTATGAAATAAAGGCAACCGCAAATTTCAACGACTATTGCGGCACGGCAAAATTCGCAACGAAAAACTAGAAGTTTCCTGATGGTGCGCTAAAATTATGTACTATAAATTAGGATACGCGCTTTGTGTGCCCCGCGAAAATAAAGGGTGAAAGGGATAACGAAAATTTAACCTGGCTATATTTGAACGCGTGCGCTAGCACAGAAACTTTCCTGCGGAAACGCTTCTATCAGCGCTCTCGCCGTGTACAGCTGCTCTCGTTATTTTTGTTTCTGTGAATTTTTCGTCGTATCTATTCGTCGCGCCTTAACTTTTTGAACATTATGAAATATGTATATTTTTATGCTTGAAAAAGTGCCTTAAATACATCTGGATTTATATGAAAGCTCTTCCAAGCTTTTTAAGTCGTTAAATTCATATCTGAAGATATTATCAAATTTAAAATAATATCATTTGATTTGACATCTTGAAATTATATTTATTTTTATGGGGGGGGGAGGAGAGAAAAACCCTGGAGAGCAAAATTCATCGCCTTAAATTTGTATTAATTTTTAAAATATACAAAAAAATTGTGAAAAATCTTGGTCATATTTATACTCTCCAAATTATTTGAATACCAAATCTTATTTAAATTGTCATGGCATAAATTAGTTTCTTTAAAAGCATTATATATGTGCATTAATAATATTAAAAAATTTTTGATATTAATAAAAAATTAATATTAATAGCGAACATGTGTGCTAGGAGATTCCGTGGAAATTTCGCGAACATGTAAGAATGTTTACATCGTACCCACAAAATGTTTTTACTGCGCATGAGGTGTTTCAGCGAGATATTTTCTCGACAATGACGACAACGACGACGATGACGACGACGACGACGACGACGAAGAAGAAAGCTCGATAAGCCAAAATGCATTCGCTTAAGGAGTCGTAACGTTTTTAATCTCGTCGACAATAGCGGCGTTTCTATGGGGAATCGTCAACCTTAGAATAAGCGCGGACGCCAAATGAAATGAGAGGAGAGCTCATTTTCCATTTTCACGTCCGCGCCGTTACATATATACGGCCGTTGGCTCGCTCGTGAAACGGAATATCCACAGCATAACGTTACGAGGTAGTGGACGAACTGTAGCGGCGAATACGTTTTGAGCGGTCTCGTCATGAAATTTGAGAGCTCGTGGGACTCGAGCTACAACAGACTTTGAGCACGCGCGCTGATAATTCTCGAGAGATAAGGTGGGATCTCGGCTTATCGCCGTTTTATCACCCGCGTAACATGTTACGAATTAACCTCATAGATAAATATCAACCGGCGGACGAGCTTAGCACGACTGACATTTCCCTATGCGGTTATCTATAATGGATTAATGTCCTACTTTTCTTCTTATACTGTTTTCGAGCTGATGTATCATAACATATGGGCATAACCCCACGAATGTTTCTTTTATGTTAATATTGAAGAGTAAAAATAAAGATAAACATGGAAAAATAAAAATAAAAAATAAAATTAGATATACGAATAAAGCAGTAAAGAAAAGATTACAAGATTGGCAATATGTAAAATTCGTAATACTTTTCTCAGCGGTGTTAAATAAAAAAACCTTAAAAATATTTTTTTTTATTGAAAACATTTGTAATATTTAGTTTTAATCGATCTATATTCATTTTTTACATATATTTTTCATGTTTTTGATGAAACAACACTATAGATAGCTTTAGCACAATTTTATAAAATTGTCCGAAAATTATGCTAAAAGCATATATGCTTTATATCACACTCATTTTACGTCTGTTTATTAACTGTCAAGCGAAAAGCATAATTTTCGGACAATTTTACAAGCATACTAAAGAGATCTAGTGTTATTTTATCAAAATATCTTTTTATTTAAAAATGGCACGCAAAAATTTTCCGTGTTTTATTCTCGCCTTTGACGTCACAATTCTAATATGATCGCGGCGAGTACTCAGGAGCCTTAATTATCGGCCTCGAAAATAAAAGAAAGAATGTTATTCAGGAAAGTTGATAATGACCGATCAAGACATTTCCTTTCGCTCACAGCTCGAACGTCCGCGATTCGATTCGGGAAGCCGATTATCCGTGGTATCCATGATCCTATCGATGTACGAGCGAAGTAGTAACTGTGCAATTGTCGCCGGCGGCTTAATGAATGTTACCACTTCGGCATGTAGCGAGGAGAAAGAGAGACAGATCGGAATGACAGGTGCGGGCGGGCGGGCCGGACTCCGCCACGCGCTGAGGAACAATAACTTGGTCATCGTGAGCTGACGTGAATACGGCCGGGGCTATTAATGTCCGATAATACGCTGTCATTGAATCGCGCGCAGACAATCAGCCCGCGGCCAGCCGTAATTTATGCACGGTATTATGGCCGACGTGCGCACGAAAGAAGGGAGCGGAACGGCGCCTTCACATGCATACGTCAATGGTTCGCTAATGAAACAATACGACCGTTGCATCATTGAGATTCTCTTCATCTCTTTCTCTCTTTGTCTCTATCTCTCTATGTGTGTCTATTTTCCGCTCGCGATTCTCGCGTCTCTGTCTTTTCCCGATATTCCGCTCCTCGATATTTCTCCACCTCTCATCATGTAAGCTCAATCATGTCTTTGTCCGCTGATGGCAAATTTGAGCAGTCTAGCTGCATATAATTTCCGGAGTGTGATTATAAAGGATGTCATTCAGACGAGGTGTATGAGAGAAAGAAAAACGTGGCGCTGTTGATGTGCATTTGAATGAACTATTAATATTTCTTAGCACAAGTGAGAGATGAAGAGAAATAATTATATAATTTAACAATTAAATATCAAAAATAAATGCGATTAAATTTAACGTATAATTAAAAGTCTTAAAAGTATTATGACAAGTAAAAATTTGTATTATTTATATTATTATTTGTGTGAAAGAAAATTAAACTATGTGTAAATATATGTATAATACGTATATTATGTGTATAAATATCATGAATTTTTTTGACAAAATAATCTTGTCTTGTAGATTATAGAAATTCAATGTATTTCTAGTCGTTTATTAAATGCCATGAGGTATTAAGCGGGCTCGACGTTTCTGAAATATAATATCATATCTTTTTTTAATGCGACGAGGAATTTTCGCGTCACTCTCAAAACACAATTTGCTGCATTTTTCCGCACATAAAAGAAATAATTTGAATAATTTTTTGTTATTATTTAATTTTGGTGAACTAAAATTCAACATATTAATGCTCTTTTTCACAAAATCTTTATAAAGCATATCCCTACAATGGATCACTCATTTTTAATTGAAATATAATTGAGGAATAAAACTTTATTTTGGCTGGATTTATTTAGTAGCCAATATATTCAAATTATATTATTTTTATGTATCGAAAAAAGAACAGAAAGTATAATAAACACTAATCTTTTCTTTGCATAAAATCTGTTGCACACTTATGTGTATATAAATTTCAATTAAATAAGAACTTTGAAATAAAAATTCGAATTAAAAATTTAAAAAGTCTAAATTATAAAATTTGAGAAGAAACCTTTATAAGGAAAAACTCTATACGAGAGAGATTTTATAAATAAACATACTAAAAAATTTTTTTCCGCATTACATGTCTTTTCATTAATTTATTCTTCAGTTATCCAGCATTATTTTTGGATCTTTTTTATATTTTAAAGTATTTTATTTTCACCCTATTTTTTCTAAAGCTGAACTGTCACTCTTTAATCGCTCTGTTTTATATTTCACAGTTTTTATTTTTCACAGTTTTATAAGCATATGCTCTGTTGAAGAAGTCGCTAACCACTTATTCATTTTAACCTCTCCTCCTTCGACATTTTCTTTCATTTTTATAAAGTGTTTCGCAATTTATAGAGCTTGTCTTCCCAATTATAATAATATATACATGTCAATATCGATCATTTCGAACTTATTCCTTTTTCGATTATAGATTTTAATCATCCGATGTCTCTTTTGTCGTGATTCGGCGAAGTAAGCATGACGGGCAGCTCGTTTCGCGCGTTCTTCTCACTCGCGACGATTGAAATCGCCGTGTGTGTAGCGCAGCATCAGGCTGCACACATTGGCTAAAGTGACATTGCAGCTCTGGTTGCATCCGCCGTCGCCGCCGCCGCCGCGTCGCGTCGTGTCTAATACGTTGTTGCATCTCGCGCGTATGCCGAGAATCGTATGCATCGCGCCGCGTAATCCTCGGAAACAGCGGGTGTGCCCGCCACGAAGAAACGAGAAAAAGGAACGTGAGAGACGAGACGAGCATCGTTGCTTCGTGCATGTATCTTTTATATATCACCGTCGGCGCTTTTTCGTATCGTACGTCTCGCTTAAGCTTGAATCCGCAACGAAACGCTTTGTGTTCCGTCGTTTTTTTCGATTTTACCTGATATCCGAATTCCTCCATAGGAATTTTCTAAAAATATAATTTTACAGTATATATATATATATATATATATATATATATATATGTATTTATTTGTTATTAAATTTAATTAGCTTAACGAAAATTAGCTTTAATTAATGAAAATTAAAAAGATTAATTTTATTATAAATTAAAAATATAATTTTGTTAATTATTAATTAAATAAGCGATTAATTATATACTTTTTTATAAGGCATTAATCAAAATTTTTTAAATTATTAAAATCTTTTCCAGAATTTAATTTTTTATGAGATGATTAATTTTGTCACATTTACATTAACATTTATCCTTAATTGATATAACCATATTTTACAATTATTGAATTAAACACAAAAGCTAAAGTCAAAAGCAATAATGCAATTAAGTGTATTATGATCATAGTTAGGATTAAATATATAAATATGTATGATGGAGATGCTGCATTTTGCACGAGGCGATAATTACTATCATATTCATTTATTCATTATAGAGTCATTCGTTCTAACGATAAACAATTACTCTAGTAATTGTTGCAATGTTTAATTAAGTTTATCTAGTCAAGCGACGCTTACACGATTACATTTTGATACATTGACGAAATTATCGCTGGTTGACAGCTGCTTCAATACATTTTCTAAACTAAACTACAATTACATGCTGCGATAAATATTTACATTCTTATCAATTGCATTTTATTATTATCGGTTTGCATCTTGCATTTTTTGAACTTATTTTACAATAAAAATTATTAATTTACGATAAAAAAATTATTTTATTATATATATATAAAGAATATATTACGTATTAAACCTTTTGTAATTGCATATTTTTTTACTAAAATATAAGAAATAAAAATGTAGCGTTGCACCGAAAAATTTCAATTCCCGATTTTTCTTTAAATTCTGTCTCTTTTTCTTTCTTATTCTGTTTGTTCAAAGAAGTGTTCGCGGATTATAAGGCGAGGTTTATGCCGAAAGTGAGCTAAATGAAAATTTACGATCTGCGGAGCCAAAAGATTCTTCTCGGTTCGCCGAGTGTGCATGTCTTCTTGCTCTTCTCGCTAAATGACATTACTGCACGTGGGGAATGTGTATATACATGCGTATGTGCATGCTCTTCTATATATGCAATATATATATATATATATATATATATATATATATATATATATATTCACGAATTTAATTCCTTTCTTCTCCGCTTTATGAGAACGAACGGATATACTTTGCTCGTTCGTTTCGTAAGCTTTAGCCAAAAGCGACTTTGGACTAAAGGAGTAATACTTTTTAATCCTTCAGATTGATCCTTTTTTTTTTTACAAGCTTACTTGCATTTTTCTCCTTTTTTTTATGTGTACATAATGTGAAAAATTTGGCAGTTTATAATAAGAATTTATACTATGATGAATTTGGAATTGACTCGTTTTTTGCAAATTTAAATCGCGAATCTTTTATTTGCTTATTTAAAAATTTTTAATTTTACATTTTTTTAAAAGTTAAATGCTGATTATCAAAAAATTTAAATTAAAAATAAATTCCGAGAAAATTATTATAGATTCTATTGTACTATGTTTTAAAATTTATGTTGCGATAATTTTAATATTAATTTAAATAATGATGTAGTTAATTTATTACATTTTAAAAAAAAAAAAGTAAAAAGATTTGTATAAGGTAATAAGATATGTATATATACATACATTTTATTTTCAATATATGGAAATTTTGTAATATCATCGAAATAATTGTATCATAATTAAATTTAATTTACCAATTTATACCAATTAAATTTTCTCTAAGATTAATAATTCTATAGAGTTTTTACATTCACACGCATATTTAATTCGCAAAGTTTTTAAGTAATGCCAAATATTTAAATAGCACGAATAGAACGAAAGAATAATAAATTTATTATCAATTTCAAGAGTGACTTTTGTGAAATTGCAGTCAAAGTTCTATCTTGCCATGAAAAAAAAATGGGAAAGCGATGGCTAAAAGGACATTTCGTTCGAAGAGAAAAAAAATGTCGAAAGGGAAATGTTTCGAATCAGAGAGCTTTTTTTATATTCTCCCTTTCGAAGATGGGTTCTTCATACCAGGACGGCCCGTTTCTGCTGCTTTCCGTCGCCACTATCATCGCGTTACATTCCAAGACGAAGTTTTATATGACCAAGTTTTGTCGAGGCAGATCGATGCATATTTACGCGAATGTCTGCCGTA
Source organism: Cataglyphis hispanica (assembly GCF_021464435.1). Classification (NCBI taxonomy): domain Eukaryota; kingdom Metazoa; phylum Arthropoda; class Insecta; order Hymenoptera; family Formicidae; genus Cataglyphis; species Cataglyphis hispanica. Next base: position 15,081,376 of record NC_065954.1, on the reverse strand, counting down.
AATTCGCGAACGAGATTAGCGGATAAAAAGCAATATCGCCGTGCGCGATCGCGAGCTAACTGGACTTGCTTGGAGAGTACAAAGTTACCCCGCGGTGGTTTCCGGTAACAACGTTAGTTTATCGACGGTAGCCGTGTGTGTAGAGTACAGTAAGTGCCTTCTCGTTCTCGCGAGAAAGCGGATAGTCGCTTACCTACCTACCTACGACGGAAAAATGGGTTGCGTGAAAAATGCATGGCGATGCACGCGACAACGGGATAGATTTATCGACCGGCAAAGATATGGGACTCGCGCTATTTAAATGGTAATGGAAACGCGGTTTGTACATAATGTCGAGCAGGACGGGGATCATAAATTTTAAATAGAGTCAGGTATATGTATAAGGTGTATATTCCATATCGAAAGCACTAGCTTAGTTCAGCCATAAATGATATGACAAATTCTCATATTTTAGATGAAAAAGAAACTCGGCTTTGAAAGCAAAGGAATTGATTTAAATATAAAATTAAATAGAAATATAATATATAGAAATATGAAAAATATAAAAATAATTAAAAATTAATTAAATAAATATATCTACTGATTTTTTTTTAATTTGAATTTTTTTTTTATATAATTTGGCAAGTTATTTTGAAGATTTGCATATATTGGAACAATTTTATGGAATCTTCTTTTATTTTTATTATTCGCAAAACCACAATAATTAATTATAGACCCTCTCACAGATAATTTACAGTGAATTCTATTATCTCTCTTGCGAAGTTTATCATAGGTATCGGTGACAGGTGGAAGGATTTAAGCGAGGGACCATAGGAACATAAAGCTAAAAATCAGTGCTTTTTGCAAATTTACATCGCGCACAAATTGCAGCGACGCGCTAGCGTTAACGCTAATAACATTAACGGTTCGGCGAGATTAACAGTTATTAAGAAAACGTGAGAAAACGTGTTCAAATGGTACATGCTGCACTGCACGCACTCGTGTCGGATATCTTAATAGGCTGAATATGAATACGGCCTCACCGGTAAATCCCGTCGTCTCATCCCGGAGCGTACGGATAAAAAGCGAATCTTTCAAACGGGCGCACGTACGGCTTGCATATTTCACCACGAAGTACGTGCATGTGTACATCACATGCAAGCTGCATCCTTTTCATCCTCAACTCGCACAATGAAAACTTGCGTCTACTTGAGTCTACCGAAAAGTCAGTCTACAAGCGGAACGAGAAAAAAGCTCTGCCTTTGCGAGAGCTCGCGTGTAATTAAAATCTTTCCGGTGTAATATTACACGACATTGTTAGCAACGGAAATCTCGAAGGAAATCTCCATCAACGGCGGCGAGATATAGCTTTTGTCGAGAGCTTGCACGGCTGAATGCAACTAGCTATAATCTCCGGTAATATTCGAGATTGTGTGTTGTCGAATCTTTCCGCCGGAAATTTCAATCCGGATGCAGTTTGCATGAAGCTAAAGATAATTAATTTTACAATGTGAATTTGTGAATTGTTGCGATTTGCGTCTCTGTAATGTATAATATTCGATAAGACATCTACGCAAAATTTATAGAAATTAAAGTTTTAATCAAATTCAACATTGTGTGCGTTCAATCGATAAATATATATCGTATTCTTCGGAAATACATATTTCCTCTCCTAATATATTAATATTATTGTAGATAGATTTTTATTAAGTATCGCATAATATGTAACACCAATAATATTCGTAGAAAGCTAATTGCTCGTCGATGAAATTATTCTTAATGAAGTATCATCAACAATTTTATAACGGATTTAAAAACTAAGCGCTTAAAATGCCGCGACTACACGTGCGCGGGAAGCTAAAATAAGGGAAGCTCGACTAAATTCCAAGCCGTGCGCTTTACGTTCGTCATGAATAAATAATTCGGGAATTTCCGCGACGACATATCCCGAGAGAGATTTCACTTTATCGCGGCAGAAGAAACAAAAGAGGATAAAAGAGCGAGAGAAAGCTTTTCTCCTTCCGTAAAATCTCGCGTATATTTTCCACGCGATCCATAAAACTAGCTACTTCATCTCAGTGACGTGAACGTACGAATACACGGGCACCTGTAATGCTGACAAACCTTAGCATATCATTCGATGTGGATGATGAAAAGACGCAATTTGTGAAAGTGCTTATGTGTTTCGAGCTAGTACGCCGCTTCTTTCGTTTTGTTGTTATAAAAATTTGAATAACATCATCGATCGCTTCCACGGTTGCCATATGACTATAACATGTGTTGTTTTAACTAGAATAACATTGCTTTATGTATGATCCGGCCAAAATATTAGAATCAAATTGAAACAGTAAAAATATGATTTTCGTGCAATGTATATTACTGTTTTATTAAAATTCAAAAAAAAAAATTCAAGGATATAATATTTTAATGAATGTAGTTATTAGAATTGCTGTTATAATCACATTCATAAACGTATCTCTATTTTGCTATCATCTCAGGAAATGCAATAATTCAAATTTTAACATCAGGAATATAACCGAATTAAAATTGATTTATCGGCAACGATGTTGAAGAGAAAAGACGCTTATACATACATACCGATATCGCGAATTAATACGTAAACGTTTATTTTACACACTCTCGTCGGACATATCGCTAGTAGCAAGTGCAAGACGCTCTTAAGAAAGCCTTTGTGCAACGCCACCCGTCTTGGAAGCTGCGCGAAAAGCACTGCATCTGCATATAATCCGCGAAGATGACGTCGCTTTCGCCGCCAGAAAATATATATATTCCACCGTGACACGTGAGAAATTCCCGCGAGTATTAAAATATTTTATCTTGCGGCTGCGTGCAAAAGTGCCGAAGAGATTCCTGCTCAAGCAACCCCCGGCAACGTTCTTCGCTCACTTTCAGAGAGTTGCTTTTAAGAAGCGCTCAACAAATACCATTGCCGATTTTTTTTTTTTTTTTTTGAGAGAGAAATGATGGAGATTGAAAATTATATCCAATATATAATATTTCCATTTCTTTTTCCTAAATTTTAATTTGCACGTAGAACAATTTAAGCTTGACATGTGAGTATAAATTAAAAATTTGTTATTTTTCCTCGATGTGATATTTGATATTTAATAACGTCGACATTGAACAGTTTCGTGATTTTTATAATCAAAATGCATGCAATCGTCGATTGACATAACACTTTTCAGAACTGCCTGTTACAAAGTTCGTTACGAGTGCAATCGACAGATACGTACCCCGGGTCCGACGACTTACAATATGCAAGAGAGAGAGCGTTACCGGGAAAGATTAAAAGTCACGCACGACGGACGGCGACTTGAAGCACGGCGGATGTCGATATCGACAAGCATTAATGTCAAGCGCAAAGTCGAGGTCGTTGCGCGCGACAAAACACCTTTTCTCTCACTCTCTCTCTTCTTTCGTCCGCGCTGTCGTCGTTCGGGAGATGGGTCATTGATCGAGGAAATGTCGATAGCTGTTTATAACTTGCAGCGGCATTTCCGTAAGCGTGTCAATGACACGTCAAAGAGACATAGTATATTATAAGATAATCGACTGCCAGACTTTCTGCAGAGTCTCGATGCCGCGCGTTGACATTTAAATTGCACGTGCACGAATCTCGCGTCGCGAATATCAAGAGAGCGATTTTTAGTCAGTTCGTAAAACTTTTATTCCGTGGAAATACAAAACTCCAGGTTTTCTATATTTATTTCTCTATGTGCTGAAAAAATTTATTTCTCCGAATTTCCACGTCTAATAATATAACTGTTTAAAGCTTGGAATTAAAATTACCAATTGAAAAAGAAATTAATTTTTTAATTTTTGCTTCATACATTTAATATTAATATTTAAAATGTAATATCATAAAATATTTTTGACCATCAAGCTTCTATTAAAAAAATTATCTCGTAATATAACAGATATTTACAAATTCGTGAATTTTTATTCAAGCTCTCGTTATTGCAACAATCGTCATCGAAATGAGCAAGAATTTCTTTTTTGATATATATTAAAATTAAAGGAAAAGCGCTGAACTATCGATAATAGAAATGCATTACGGCGCGAATGAAAGAAGAAAGCGAAACAGGCCGAACAAGATTGGCCAAGATTGGTCGTCGAGAATAGTTCAACAGACACAAAACTGCATTGTGGATCCTCGTTAACGTCGTTGGCAAGAGAAGACGGAGAGCCATTAGTCTGCGGTAATTGGCCGCCCCGTTTCGTTGTCTTTCCGTTTCCGTTCGCCCAATATTTTCCGACGCGACGTCTCGCGGCAAACATAATATCCGCGTGGGCCTCGAAAGAGGATAAAGTACTTACCCCGGTTTGCGCGGCACGGTCGGCTGAATTAATCGTCGCGCGTGTTTGAACGTAACAACATGGATGCAACGGCGGGGAAGACGACGTCGCAGTAGAGACCCTGGATGATTTGCAGGTTTTGCATCGGAGTGCGGCGCGGATTGTTTTAATCCGCTATGCGAGTGGGAAGACACAGTCTTGAAAACCGCACCGGGTTGCACGACAGGGACGATCATCGCCGTGACATATCGCCGGCTTATTCATTTGCATATTACAACTAGCCTCCTACGGTTGTAATCGCGGTAAACATAATGGCGCGCCTCTGCAAAACGCCACAAAGTACACAGGGTTATAAATTATTTAGCTAAACTCTTGATGTAGCGCGATAAAAGAGATAGACTGTATGTAAGCACGAATGAATATTGTTATATGTATATATATATATATATATACAGGGTGAGTATGTTTGAAAATTTCGTGAGCGTGTTTCAGGATAAAAAGTATGAACAAATGTTCCTACGAATATTAAGGTGAAAATGCTTTGTTATCAAAATACTGGATACAAATAGATTTTATATTATGACTGACTTTTTCAGATCAGATTATTTCTTTTCACGATGTTGTGGACAAAACACTCTAGTGTTTTGATTCTAGGGTAATATTTGTTTACCAGCACACGCTACTATGATTTACGATTCTGAAAGAAAGAGGAAGGGGCTTCTAATGTTTTTTTCTTTTCTCTTTCTCTCTTCTCGTCAAACGCTACATTTTGAAAATTAACTTTTTTTTAATAACACATTGTGCAAACAACAAACAAATATTAACATTAGTTATTAATTTATGTAATCCTCCATTTTGCTTTACATAGATTTAAAACGCTATGGAATATGCAATTTGTCAGAAAATCTATAGATAAAAGTTGCCTTAGGAGATTTATCGATTCGGGTATGTAATTGACTCGAATATCTGGCGTTTAATAATTAGCGAAATTAATTAACGCAGTGCAATACATACTTGAATCAATTATGCCTTCGCGCCATGTTGGAATATTGATTCTCGCGTAAAGTAGCGTGATGTAACATGACGTAACATCTTTTTTCTTGCGCGGAGGCGAATTAGTAACCCTTCGTTTCTTTTTATATATGTGTTTAAAACGATAATATAAAAGTACGCAATTTGTCAAAAAGATCTATACATACAATAGTTACCTCGAGAAATTTAATTTGCACTCATACTTGATTGTTTCGACGCACACACTTGATGTATAACGATCAGCAAAAATAATTAATGCAGCGCGGTACAAGCACATTTTATTTGATAAAAAATGAATGATACGCGCGGATTAATGTCAACGACGCAGTCAACTCGAGTACCGTGCGAGTGTCATAAGACGTCAACATAATTTAATATGGAGAATGTATTAAATCTCTGATGAAGCTCTATGTGAATTAATATCGGGATTGCCGTGAATATATTAAAATTATCAGTTATGTATAACGGAAGTATCAAGCGTCGTATCAAGAGTCACGATGATTTCTAAATATGCATTGCACGTATCGAGAATATCGGAAGTGCTGAATCAAATGTGAATATAATTGCGTGCGTATTATTTGCTACAATTTATTTACGTTTAAATTATCGAGAGTGTTGAACCAGATTTACCATTCTTTGCAATCATTCGAAGTTAGGTTATCGAGCGGTACGTTGATCATCGAGAGATCTCTACGTTGTATTAACTAAGGTTAATTATTAATGTTAAAATATCTCTTTTTTTTAAATAATAAATGTTAGCTGTAAGTTACACACATAGAAACGTTTTTAAATGTTTAACATATACATATAACATATACATATATATGATAATTAATTATAATTATGTTTGCTAGAGAAACATACGAAGTTTGTTAAATATTGATATTTAACAAACTTCGTATGTTTATAATAACATAAAAGATATTTTTTGGAAATTAATTTTTAATTTAGTTTAATTAATAATGCCATTATTAAATTTGTGAACAAAAGGTTTTAAAATATTTTTCCAGAGCAACCACGATGCGAATGCGTTTACAAATACTTATATCTTATATTTATATGAGAGCTTTCGAATCCTCTCTTTTATTATTTTTTTTTCTCTAATTAAAACAAGTGTCGTTGTAATTTCTCTTGTACTGAAATAAAAAAATTGAAAAAAAAAAATCGAAAAAAACGAAATCGAGACACTTTTATACGTGCGGTTGTCATAAACTTATAATTCGTAAATCGATATCATTGTTAGATCTCGTAATAAAGCAATTATCATACTTCGTATTCTCCGAAAAGGAGCAGCGTACGAGTCGCAGTCGATATGAAATGACGGAGACTTATTGATCAAATTGCCTTTAAGCAAGAACGCTTGACTGATTTCGCTAGACGATCCGATCGCGGGATATCTCGTCGAATCAGCGGCGCATAAAAGTTCCCAGTCCTTGCTCGTTCTCTCAGTTCTGTCGCGGTCGCCGATAAACGATGACAGTTCCGGCAGGATGCAGTTTCCAATCAGTCAGGCGAATCCGAGGCGGCGTCGGTGGTCCCGCGAATTGGCCGCAGATTCCCATGCCATACTTTACCTTACTTTTGCCTTCCGTGCAGAGAGTCGGACATACACTCGCAAAGGCTGTTTCTTTGCGAAGAAAATTTATCTTATTGCGTGTACGCGTAGTCTGACGATAGCTTGATTCGAAATGCTATGTAAAAAAGTTAATTTTGCAAAAATGCGCGTATTGATTAATTTTGTGAATAATTTTGTAGTAAAAAATATACAAAATTTCATGAAAGAGAAAAAAAGAAAATATTTAATTTTTGTTTTTAAATTGTTTTGAAAAGAATTCCGGGAAACAATATAATTCTTTTATATAAATATATTATTTTGTAATTTTTTCTAAAATATAAAATAATGACAATAAAGACAAAAGAATATAATTTTATAATAATAATTATATTACTATAAAATGCATAAATATATTTATTTATATATAAATTAATTTAATACATTATAAAAACAGCGAAATTAATATAATATCAAAGATTACTACGTTAGTTATTATTATTGCAATAGATTACTATATTAATTACTACAAATTATATTTACCATTGCTTTTACATAAAAGTAAAATAGTAATGCTTAAAGCACGGCATCTCTAAAATCACAATGTGGAAAGCAGCATATTTCTCTTCGAAGCGCGATACTCTCTTGCGTCGAATATAATATTAACATTTTATTAAACATCTCGTCTGCCCGATTTACCGTCGTCGGTGAGTTAAAGCGGCCGATTTGCATAGTCATGCCACATTATAAGCTTGGAAAGCCGCAACCACCCGGCAACCCGTTCGTCGTTTTGCTCATCGTTTCACGTTGCTGGCCTACTGCTGGCTCGTATCTACACTTAGAGTATTCGTATTACAATACTATTCGCAACTAGCGCGTGACTTATTACTCCGAGCCGAGAAGTCATTTCGAAGTTTAACCCATCCGGCAACTGTCATGATGGCAGCTTCGAGTGCGCGATTAGGGCTGCTACGTGTCGAGACAATCTCTGCATCAACGACGATATTAGCAGAACATTACTTTATTGGAGTTGTTTTGAAATATTTCTATAAAGTAGCTTCAAAATCTAGCATATTATTTGATTTTTGAATTTCAAGTAGTTTGTTACTTTATAAGCGATTGAAAATTAACATAATTATATTATTAACATTATTATAATATGTGCCTAACAATAATTAATTACAAGTGCTATAGATTTTGCTACACAAGCTGATGTAAGTACACCCTCGTTAAATCTGGAAGCCTTATATAACGTTTCACGATAATACGTAATCGATATTGACAACGAAGTTAGCAGGGAATTATCGATAAATAGCCAAGGAAAAAGCATCATTGCTATGGTATCGGAGCATTCAAAGTTAAAGTATCGATACTTCGCCAATATCGGAGTACCGTTAACGTCTTTAAATCGGATAGTTTCCGCGATGGGTTTCCGACGAAAGTTCCGATGGCAGCTTTGCCCTTTACCCATCGAGAGGGCGAGAGGGCGTTTTTCCAAGCGTGAATTTAATCGAGCTTCCTATCGAGCGACCAGATGGGCTTTTAAAGGTAAGATCCGCCGTCTTCCTGGTACATAAATCCTGCGGCGATCCTCTTCTCCACGTCAGGCCGTAACCCTGAATGCGTTCTCGCGAGCGCGAGACACGCTTCGCTACCGCTTCGAGTGAGCGCAGGTGGTGTTATGCCCCGCAACGGTTCCTCCGCCGACTTACCGCGCGCGTCCGCATCCGGAAATTGCTTGTCCGCGGCTACCGACATTCGCGAACACCAACGATACTCTCTGAATATGACGGATATTCGTGCTCGCTAGCTCGTAAGAACAAGAGATCCACTAATGTATCAACTATGCTGTATTAGGCCTTTTATTTGCGGATAATAAAATATAGGTTTATTTATAATAATAAATATATACTAAATATAAATATAAATATGTCTTTTCTAAAACTATTACGCATTGTTTTTATAATTTTATTTTAAAAATTATAAATACTGATATCAATATATGAGAGATTTTTTTATAAGAATTAATTATGATATAATTTATATAAGAATTAATTATCTTGTATTTTATGTGAATCTGTAAAATAGTATCATATATAAAAAAAAATATTAATGTTTTATTTTATATATGCTTAAAATAATACGGACGAATAAAATTAAAAGTAATTTTGAATTACTAATTAAATAATTTCTTAAATAATCTCTTAATATTAATATTAATTAAACAATGAATATGAAATTAATTGAGTAATATTTATTATTTAAGGTTTATATAAAAATGTATTATGGATCGCAAAAAATTGTTCTGATTTGCAACCACAAGAAAATGATATTCTAAATATTTTCTCTCATTATCTCTCTAAAAAACCACCGTCGCTTCTTTGATATAGCCATCTTGAACAAAGGCGGATTAAATGCGGAATCCCGCGGATAATCTATTATCGAGCTTTCAAACAATTCTTTTTCGAGAGCTGCCCTTTAAAAAGCTAAAAGGTGCCAGCGGTAACATTCTAACAATCAATTACCGTTTCAATCGTCGCCGTTCCGCAATCTGAAACGAATCCGGATCCGCAGCACTCCGTCATTAACGTTCTCTCTGCGCGCACTGAATAAAAGTTCTTTGTTTCTACACGCCGAGTTTCTGTTGCTACGTCTTGCCTATTAGTTGTCACGATTGTTTTCGAGAGAGAAAAATGTGGGTTCTCGTTGTTGTTCTTCTCGACAGTACACACCGCGAAAATAACGATTTCAAACACAGCTCGTTGTAATCAGTGCGTTACCCCGTATTGTATAATATTTGTACTTTTTATTTAAATCTCTCTTTTCTCAGCTTGCGATTATTTCTCTCTCCTTTCTTGATTTTTTGCTGCGAGCTTACATTCACGCTGTTCAAGCATCAGAAATATCTTTTGAGATAAATCAGGATTAATAATATATAATTATAATTTTTAGTTTCAATATGAGAGCAATATAAATATAATATATAATTATTCATAAATTGTGAATATTAATCAATTACGAAACGAGGACAACGAGGACAACGAGGACAACGAGAGCTTTGCATAGAATTTGTTGTTCTTATCGCTACGCTATTCTCTCGACGTCTCTATTACCATCGTATAATTAGGTGAGAACGTAAGCGGATCGACGTTTATTTCTGCTGCTAATTGTCGACGAGTGTTTGACGTAACGGGGGCAACGCGAGCTCTCGTGTTCCAGAAACCGTGCGCGAACTTACGTTAATTGTACAAAGTACCTATATGTTTTTGCATGTGATTTTTCGAGGTTAATCAATAAATATATATTGTATATAAAGCGAAAAAAAATTAAAAAAAACTATTTAAGATAGCAAACAAGAAATTGGCAAAAGCCTAGTATTTAGGTAGTATAGCCCAGTAATTTATGAGCGACGCAAAATGTTTTTTTTTTTTTAATTATTATAGAGAGACGTATAAATATAATTTACTTTCTGAAGAAATAAATATCTTATTAAATTTAAGATGTTTTATTGAATGGATCATTTAATTTAAATCCATCCTAAATTTATAGGATATTTATTTCTTCAGAAAGTAAATTAAATTTATGCGTCTCTCTATAATAATTAAAAAAAAAAAAAATTCTTTCGCATCGTTTATAAATGTGTATCATTCTGTTTATGAATTTTGTAGCTGAAGAATTAAGAATTCAATGTACATTATTTGTCATACATATTATCCGTGCGCGACTTTTTTCACTCCTCTGATATTCTTCGCTTCTTATGTCTTTCTGATCGTACACGTCTTCCTCTCATTATCCTGTCGCAAAGTTTTTCCCGTGCTACCCACGCGCGACAGGAAGTACCCGTTGGCGAACGTTAATGCCCGTATAACAGTATTTATTGCTCAGGTTCGGTCCTTCTCCTTCTCTCTATCCCTCTCTCTCTCTCTCGATCGGTTCTTCACCCATAAATACATACGCACAATGCGTCGTTAGACGATCGCTCGGTCCCCGGAAATAGACCGTGACCGAATGCTACACCCGAGACAATCCCCGGAAGAGCGCTCAGACAACCACCACCATACCGCTACCACCGGAAGGTTAACCACCGACGACGTGCCTATCTGTCTGCGCGCAGAAGCACGAGTCTCTTCTCCTCCTTCTCTACATTCTCCCTTATCTTCGGCTTTCTGGATCGCCTAACGGAAGCCCGTATTAAGTTACGCTCTAAAGATACCGCTGGCCATCTTGCGACGACGATATGCGCTACGCGACGCTCGTGCGATCACAGCAACAACGGTCATATCCGCCTTTGATTATCGCCGTGGATGGGATAAAAAAAGTCGAGCATATTCGAGTCAAGTAGCTTTAATGCGGCAAGCCTCTCTTATCATAGAATGCTATTTCGTTTTTGGTATACGTTACTATTGATTATAAAATTATCGAGTAATAATCGCGAAGACATGTTGACATGTGATATTCTTATTTGGACAAATGTCATCTAGGAAAATTCTAATGCAGTTAACGATATATAGAAATGGAATTCTGCACATTGCTGAGAGTCGTTTGAAATTATCTTAACTTAAAAATGATTAAAATGATAGATGATATCGGTAACGCGCGCGCGGAGGGAGGGAGAGTTTGTCGGTCGAAGGTGTAATTTGCACCGATTATATATAGCGGTTTCTCTCAGCGGGAAAGATACAGAGCAAATAGATCGCGCGCATTGTAAGAAGTATTCTAAGACATTAGGGCGCCGATCCGAGCGCACTAAAGGGTAATCGCGAAATAATACATAGCGGAATTATATTCCGCTGTACTGGCCCCGCCGCTTCAGGGATTTTGCCGGTATATTATTACGAATCGCCCGGAGAAACATCGCGCTGCGGTAACACCTAGTCGCAACGTGATGCGTCCGTCCGAGCCCCTGTTCTTAATTAGCACCCCGGAGGGATACCTTATTACCTCTCATTGTGTACCCTCGACGCAAAGGGGACGCTGATAGCCGGGACGCGCGAAATCCGTGCCAGAGGACGGCTGGCGGCCTGCAATTTCAACAACTCTTCGACGCTCATTACTCTATGTTTTGTTAAATCGTATAAGTACGGCTCGTGTAATAATTTTCCCTTTTGAACGCGATAGTCTCGTAATAATTGCGTGAGAGACGTAATAATCAATAATCAGCACTCGCGGTAAATACATCACTCTCACGGACTTGTTCGATCGTTTCATTTGTACGATCGAATTCTCCACATTCATCCGTCAAGATAAATCGCACACTGTGCACACGGTGCGATTGGACGTTCGCACTTTCCCATTTAACGCACCGCCTACTCTTTATCCTACGATTCCCTTTGACAGCGCGATGATTATTATAAACATCGTTTAATAGCAGGCATATTCTAGGTTGTCATTATGACCGATGAAGATGACAATGATTTCGAAGGCAGAAGAAGAGAGATAGTACTTTGCTAATTAATTTCTTTCCTCTTCTCGTCTACATACCTCGCGGCTTTATTGTTAATGTCGGTTCTATTATATGCGTGTATGTGTGGCGGCTATACTAGAATCCCCTAATTAATATACGATTGCCCGCGTCTGGAGAATCGACGCGGGAGCCGCCGCCGCCGTAATCTTTGCTCGGTATTTAATGTCGCCGGATGTATGGGACTCGCCAACACCATACTGGATTCCCGGCTTCCGATACACCACCGTGCATAATGCGTGTGTTATTACGTTTATCATACGTACATTTACCCGAGGCGAGGCGAGAATGTGCATGCGCGTGATGGCAGAGAAACAATTTCCTAGCCTGGGTCCTAATTAATGCGCGCTGCAGCGTAACCGCCAGCCCGGGATCGTGATCGAAGACGTTGTCGTTGGCGTGTGTGTGCGGTCGCGCGCAAGCGAATTAAACATTGTTGCTAAATTAATGCCGCCTATCGGCGTAATTAATGCCCGACGGTGCCGGACATTTTTCGCCGGGATATCTCGTGTCGGGCGCAAAGCGTAGTACGAGCGTCATGTTGCTTGCGTTATCGCGGCCGAACTCTCGCGGCGTGTTTGCGTAATACTACCCGCGGTTCGCCATTAAACTCGTTCCAATTTAATTAAAGCTCGTATTTCGATGCGCATTTCGATCTTATAATGTAAACTTTTCGAGTATTTGATGAAATTTATGTTACGAATGTGTCTATTGTTCTAATACTAGGAATTTCATTTTATGTTTTATTAAAAATATTATGTCAGTTTTTATTCTTCTTTTTCACCGCTTAGAACATGTTTGACAATTTTATTTACACCATTTTATATACAGCATTTTGCGACGTCTATACAGTATTTGTTTACATATGTAGACGAAACTCTGCGGCGCGAAACAATTATAGAGAACTGAGTGCTGAATCTCCGTTGAAAATCAGTCACTCGCGGCGGCATTACGGTAACTTTAACCGCGCTGCATTAACATTCAACGGGCGGCGTCGCGACGCCACGGCACTATTCTAAATTACTCCAACAGAAAATAACAACTGGGTCAAACCGCCATGCGACGGCGGTAACCGAGATATCCAAAAATTTTCGCGGAAAATCTCGCACTCGCGCAGGTGGCGTTTGCTTTATTTTCCATCGAAGGTAGAAAGATTTTTTTTTTCAACTTTCGGTGAGGATAGGAAGAGAAGGGGATGAACCCGATAACTTGTCGTGAGAAGTTTCGGGTGCGCCCGAAGGAGCAGTTTTCCGAAGAGGAACTACTTAACTATAACGCATCCGCAACGCCGTATATGCAAGTAGTAAACCGCGCTTCTGTTCACTCTGTCTCTCTCATTCTCACTCTCTATTTCTCTCTCTCTCTCTCTCTCTTTCTTTATCTCTCTTACACTTTGGAGTTTCGTACTTCGTTACGGAAGTTGAACGCTCGTCTTTCCGAAGTCGTGCTACGGGCTTTGTTTTCAGTTAACTCGCGGAGTAACCGCCCAAAGTTGGAGCGGGTTTAAGAGGCTGCCGCCGCTATGTTAGCGGCGCGACGTAAACTTGGTTTCCTCCGGTTATTTCGATTATCCGCGTTATGGGAATTAAGTCACGGATACATAGACGGGGTATTCATTATACTGCATTATTGTAAAATATACGAGGCATCATTACACATCTGTAATGCGCGACTTTTCTGTGTTTTTTGACGAGAATTCAAATTTTTATTTCTTTTTTTATTAATTTCTTAATATAGATTTATTAGATAAAATTATCAAAGATTAAAAATAAAATTGAAATAATATTTATTTAGAAAATGAGATTTTTAATTAATAATTTATTTATTACAAAAAAGATTAAAAATTCCAGAAGTTTAAGTATATACAGATTTCAACTATTGCGTAATATTGGAAATTGAAAATATTAGACTCGGGAGGTTAAATAAAAAAATCATACATGAATTAAAGATGCAATTAGTTATACTTGATGAAAGGCATGAGCGTAAATATTCGCATTCATTAAACAAGAGAATTTAGTATCAAATTAACTATAATATTCTGAGAATAATTGAAAAAGCAATAATATCATTGTTAGCAGGTAAATATGCGAGAATACTTCGCAGAAACAGCTCGTTTAGCTTACTTACGTTCGGAAAATGGAGCGTAGTCGTAGCGTGTGAGTATACGGGATTAAGTTTCATCGTTCAACAGCAGCGGAAGATTTATGCTCGGCTCGGGGTTAAGATAGCAACTATTCCGTAGGCGTCTGTCCTAATTCCAGGTATAATTGCTTTTCTCTCGGGCATTTAACCGGGACGAGCGGCGGCGGTGGTGGTGGCGGCGGCGAAGGAAGTATCTCGCAGTGTGTATGCAGCGTGAAAATCCAGGGCGTGGACGAGAAATGCCAAGACAATGCGTTTCATAGCGCGAAGCGCGGGCGAGCGGGCAACTCGACGTAGATGAAGATTATGCCAGTAATCTTTTAATTAGCTCATTTTATTTCTCCAACGTTGCTTTAAAGAGGCCGCCGCCGCTAGATATACACCGTAATAATAGAATATGCGCGCTGCGTTTTATACTCCCGACAATGAGTCATTTTTGAAATATGTTTATGAATCTACTCTTATGAAAGACTACTTAGATTTTGCAACAAAGCACAAATCATTTATTGCAAATTAACATAAATTAAGCTAAGAAAAATTAATATTTATTTCTCTTCTTTTTTCAACTCATAATGGATTCATTTTTTAAATGTGAAAATAAATAAAATATTAAAAGAATAAAATATAGAGAGAAATATTTCTATACATTAATATAGTGTTGTAACTGTGAACTTTATTTCTTTTTGTTTCAGGTATGTGATCGAGAAAAGTTTTCAAAAGGACATTTGTGGTGAGCGAATTAGCATGATCTTTGTTATTGCATGTCGTATCATTTCGAGAGAATAATAACGACGGCGATGTGCGTTTTTATTCCGTTTAATTCTAAAGATTCGCGATGTAGGTGGCCGGCTATCGTAAATATTCCGGACATTAAGTCGGAATTATGTATCACGCTTAATATCCTTTGCTGCCGAGAATTCTTTGTAATCCTCGCGCGACACCATCATTTTACGACGGTTTAATTTCGAATTTGGCACGGTTTCAATAGCATTCGTTGCCGTTGTTGTACGCGGTGAAGCCTTTATGGCTCAATTTTCTGTGACAACGTATGAATATCCAGACTTTTTAAACTCGCCGATGAATCACAACTGATTTTATCAGTCGGTTTTACCTTCGTCGCATAATCGACATGCTAATCTACAAGTTTCGCATGAACACACTTTTGGAAATTGTTAAAAATATACGTTTTGATATTTTTAATAGATTTAGTCCATGAAAATATTGTTAATACTATTGGCATAGATTTAGAATAAAGTTTAAATTTTAAACTATGGAGAGAATTGCAATATAGTAACTTATATGTAATAAGAATAGAGTATAAATGATAATTGTAGTATAATAATAATTAAATGATTTGTATATAAATAGTTAAATATTTGAAAAAGAAATTTAAAAAGAAATTGTTAAAATAAAAATTAAAAAAATTAAATATCTCTAAAAGAGAGAAATTTAATTTTGTAACTATTTAATTAATTAGAAATTAAATTATTGAACTTTATCTTTAATTAAGCATTGAATTTCACTTTATTTGATACCAGTAATTTCTAACGAATAACGTATAAATTTTGCGTTTCGAGAAAGAAATATCTAATTGAATATTTTATTGAACTTTTCGTCATACCTGTAAAGACATTTATTCCGTACTTTTGCACGCGACACATACGCGACTTTCGATGTTTATTTCGAGCTAAATATGCATTCTATCGTGTTCTCTTAGTCTCTTTTTCTTCTCGTTGTTTTTACGCTAATATAAACTCAACATCGAAAGAGCATTGAATATCTTCCCGTCACGGCATCCCACGTTTCAATATTTTCATCAATAGAGCAACTCTATGAACAATTTTCGAGAACCGTGCATCGCGCATATATGTGCATGTTTTGTGTCAGACTTGAACTTATATTTCATGCGTGCCATTCTACGGTTTCCGCACAAGCATTTCCCAGCAAAACCCAATTTTCATTTCGCGTATGACATGTCGAGTCGAGTGGTACAACGTTGAAAGTTACACCGGTGGAATTAAAAGTATAGAAATTATATGAAAGAGATAGAAAAACGCATTTATTAGAATTTCAAGCTAATTCTGAAAACGCATTGACAGAATATATAAGAACATAAAGCAGCTTATTATATATAAATAGTAGATTTAAAAAGATTTAATTCAATAGCAGTTTTTTCTGAATATAATATCATATTTAACGAATGAAAGGAACGTCGGATGAGCAGTTAGATAAAAATATTGTAGTATTGAAATAAAATTTGGAAGTATAAATATCAACATAATTATTTATTTCAAAAGAATCTCGATATAAATGAGATTAAGGGTGATTAATTTCGTAATTTATAATATTAATAATTTGATTGATCTAAATTTAATTCCGTCCTATGATATTTTCCTATGAAATTTCATGCATAAACCAACGATGTAATTTTGATAAATTATTGCCGCGAAATTAATCCGCCTGCTTGTCTGAATCGCAAACATAGACAAATATTATCAATTACATTAGCAACTAATTAATCTTGAATTGTGCGCTCGCTCACGAAGCGGCATAATTAAATAGCAGTCGCGTTTAACAGGGAGAATCGAAACTTAATAATTTCGAGATTGTCATTAATTTATACGAGAATTAAAAAAAAAAAAATGAGTGTTACATTGCGCAAACCGTAATATCATTTAAATAGTGTGAACCGAATAAAACTCAAAGATAAAATGTCAGAGAGACATTGATAATGAAAAATGATTTTAGAAAAATAAAACTTTAAATCTTTTTAGCTTCTTTATATTTTACCACCCAAATATTTTTTGCGCTACTAAAAATTGATGTAACGTTCACGCGAAATGACATTATTCATATCGCGCCGGCGCAAATAGCAGGATCAAAAAAATGATAAAATTTAAATTTGCATTCGTGTTTCGATGTTATGTAGACGTAAATAAATGCCGACGTGATACATCGGCATGATGTATCATCAGGATGGTCCGGGTACGCGACACCGGAACATCTATCATGACACACGGATCTACGATGGGGAGGGTAGAGCATGGCAGGGCAAAGCGGAGGAGATCTTCGAACATTATCGAACAAGGCCATTGTCCACGTTTATAATGATCGCCGAATGAATTGATCGGCGCGATGGCAATGTATTTTGTCGCACTGGTTAACTACGCACACGCATAGCTGACCGATCGTAACGAGGCCGGGGTCGGCGTATTTTTAAGCAGCCTTCATTTATCATGCTACCGTAAACAACCCACGCTGGTCGTGATTGAATTTGAAATACGACGCGCGTTATAGATTGGCTACGGGTCGGTTTATTCCGTTCCGTATTCGACCTCGTCAATAATGACCGCGATCGAAGGGACCACGTATTGGATTAGTATGGAAAGGAAGGTAGGGCCATAAGGAAGAAGTTTATTCCATCTTGAGAATATATATAACATGTTTTTCTAGGAACAAAATTATTATTTAGATATCACTATTTAGATATTGTTATATTATTTCACAAAAAAATGGATTACAGATATATATGATTAATCATAAATTTCGTGATGCTCTATTTAATTTTAATAATGTAATATACATGTCTCTTTATATATATTAAAAAAAATAATTTTAAAATACTATTATATATATATATATATATATATATATATATATATATATTGTTTTTAATAATTATTTTAATATAATTTTTAAACAAATATATATAAAGAAAAATTAAATATATGAAATATATAAATAAATATATAATAATATATAAGTCGTAAGATAAAATGTTCATGTTTATGCTTAACAATTAGTCTCATATCTCTACATTTTTTGTAATTATTAGAATAGAAGATATCTCGATCAATGGTGCTTTTCAGGTTACTTCTCTCTTTCAGAGACACGCATATCACGAAACGTTTTCATGCGAATTGGCGGTTGCCCTCTGTCCGATAATTCGCCCAACAACAATTCTTAACGTTGTCGGCACGCCACATGCCGTGTCGCTCGCCCGCGGGTTCACTGGCTCGTGTTAATAATCCACGGAAGCGTGCACTATCGCCAAAGCGAATTCCGGACCTAACACTAATTTAAATATTAAGCCATGCGAGGCTGATGTTAATAACAGCCGCGGCTCATTGTACGCTCGTGTGTGTATGTGTGCTTCTTCCCGCACAGTTACATTTACATAATCGTATTCCCCGTTCGTTTTTTTTTTCCCGCGTTTATCCGCCCCTTCCGGACGCAGCGGATAACGAAAACTGGGCCGTTTGTTTCTCGGTTTATCGCTGAGCTTTTGGAAGGCCGAGCTCCTCCTCTCTTCTGCACGGTGTATCATCAAAACGTATCGCACGCGACGCGTTTTATACGTGGCGTCCCGCTATCGCTCGATGAAAGTTTAATCCTGGATTTCGCGTCACTCGACTGTTAACGAGAATTATACGAAAAACACATGAAAATTTGATGAAAAAGATTTTACGAGGTATATTAGAGTCGATTATTGAAGTTTTATGAAAACGAAATAAAAGAAATAAAGAATTAAATATCGCCAGAGTACAGTTCAATTAATAATAATCTTAATAAGAATCTCTCTATCATCCATTTTTATCGAGATGTCGCGATTAGAATCTCATGGTCGAAATAATCGTATTTCTTCAGACTTGCAGGGGAACCAATTCTCGCTGTTAAACTTGTCGTATTCTCATTGTTATTCTAGAAAGCTTGTTAATATCTCGCGACATCATCGACACGTCAAATGGCATCGAGATAAGTAATCTGTCAATTATCGGTCCCGTTGCTGGCATAAGGTAGCGTGAGTGTTTTATCATGATACGACGATCTCATAATGCGTCATGCGAATGAACAGCTTCTGACGAGGCCTTTGTAAAATCGAATATAGCTTATTATATTTTTCAATTAAATTTCTTTTGCTTTGATTGAAATATGTGAATGTACAAAAATATATATGAATATATAGAATATTCTGTTTTGTACAGCATTCCGAAACTCGTGCATGTTTGTACTATAAAACGAAAGGTAGAAGATTTATAATCGAAACGTTTCTTCTTCAAAACAATGATTATTGTGACGAACATATATCATTGAGATGATTCCCGGACTCTGTACAAAAGCGGCCTGATTGCGATTTAATGTATCGAGCCGCGAGTATTACGGTCGACAAATTCATTAGTTTTTATTCGACGATCGCGAGTGGAATGTTCTCGTATCTCCTTCTCTTCTCTCCCCGTCTCTCTTTTGAGCGTGCATCACGGCCGTATTTAATGTGCATTAAGCGATTTTTCGTAGTGTTGTATTCAGGAATAAGTGTAACGGCCATCAGTAGCGGTATTAAAGACAAATCCTTCCGGTATCCGGTAACAGCAATTGTGCATATGAAATAGCGGTCGAGCGAGCAATCGTCCGCGATCCTTTCGATATTGATGGACGGTAGTTTGCGTGCAGCATGATCGTTTTTCAATCGTCGTGCATCCCGCGGAAATCGCGCATTGCATCGGTCGCATGTGCGCGCGACAAGACACAATATGGAACAAATCCCGAAATCAGTGGATATCAATTTGCGCGAAATTACGATCGCGCGACACTATATGGCGAAATTATAACTTGCGAGCGGATCTCGTTTCGAAATACAATGCCATTAATTAATGTCGAAATGTAGATCTTTTTGGATATTATGAGATACGTATATGAAATGTTTGGTTGCTTTCATATAATAATAAGAGACAAAAATATTCTTATTTTTATTATTTAAAAATAATTAGAATTTTTTAGACAAATTGATTGTAAATTTCATGAATTTTTATTACGATATATAAATTGCAAATTTTATTGTATGACGTATAAATTGTAAATTTTATGTTTTTTATTACGATATATAAAATTTAATCTTCCAATTTTGGTGATTAAAATATTCAATATCAAAAAATAATTATACCTATCTCGCGACGCGTTTCTATTCAATATTTTTTTATAAAATAATTTTATCTTTAATTTAAATAAATAATATATCAACTTTCTCTTTTTTGCAACGTAAATTGTAAATTATTCTTTATATTTTATTTTCTATCATAACAAGTAAACATTTTTCGAAACTGATCTGTTATTAATTTTATTGAGAAATTGCGACGAGATGGGAGCAAAGCGAGCGATGGGAAATTTTGCAGCGTCATAAACAAGCGAAAACGGAACGCGTCCGCAATTTGGGATGTTATGTGGGATTCTATCCTTTGTTTCTGAACGCAGAGAGATATTGAGAGAAAGCGCCTGATGAACCTCCGACTAGTGAATCATAGGCCGAATACATGCGCATAAAACCGGTAAATACCGATACTGACCGTTGTGTAAACGTTACGTATGTGTATACGACTGTACGATTAAAGTCGTACCGACATATTTGACTTTCGATTTCCACTTCGACAACGGAATTAATAACGGACTCGCTTAAAGCATCGTCCATAATTCTTCCGCGCTTAAAAAATATGTTTTTTATCGAACATTTAAATTCGCATTAATCACAGTGAACATTTTTTTTTTAAACGTCACTATTCGTTCCACTTTTCTTTTTCAGAGCGGAATTAATATATAATGGCTACAGGCAGGTGTGTGTGTGTGTGTGTGTAGATATTGCCATAATTTTTGTGTCGATCGAAAATACCTTTCTTCACTTTAATGTCAAGATTTATTTATGTCGAGTTTTCAAATTTTTTTCTTTCGAATTATCGTTATTCACTTCTCGCGTGCAATTTGAAATGAAAGAGTATATTTTTATGGATATATATATATATATATATATATATATATATATATATATATATAAAATTTCTACATTATATTTTTTATTTTATTGTTTCTTTATAAAAATTATAGATGGCAAGTATGGCAACAGTATACATATGTACGTGTACGTGCGTATGTCTTGAAAATAATAAATGACATTATCTCGAGACGAGATACATGTGACTCGACGATACTCTTTGGCTGTGGTCTTCATTCTCTCGATTAATCTCGCTTACTCATTTTTTCTATCGGGAAAAGCGGCCGTGATTATCGATACATGGGCGAGATACACTTCGCGACACACCGTGCAAAAAAGGAACGACTCGTCTCTCTCGGGAATCGTGTCTCCTCGTCAATATATACTGCCGCAAATATATACGACGTGCAAATCCTTCGGTTTTATCTGATGCATTCGCGACATCTCGTCGTCGATCCTGGCGAACGTCGCATCGCCGAATGGACAGTCTCTCGATGGCAAGTAGTCTTGCAAGTAGAAACAGCTGACTGTGAACTGACAGACGCACAGAGCGAACGAAAGAACTAAAGAAATGAAGTAATTAATCTCGCCTACGCCGAGCGTTAATTTGCTAATTAATTTAATACAGTATCAATAGTATAATTATCTCGCCCTTGTGAGGATCGATACTTATAATTAATCCTCTTTCCCTCCCCTCCGACCGCTCCCCAGTCGTTTTTGAAATCAGCATTGCCGGCGGCTGCTTTCGACGTGCTGGTTGATTTATTATGTCGCTTCCGAGCGTACGTGTAGCTTGATTCACAACTAGTGTATAAAACGTTACAGACAGATTTATTATTTAAATGTAAGACGGAAAAATAAAACGAGTTTCTCATTTATTTCTTATTTATATCATTAAGGGCGATATTTCTTGATAGCTAAGCTTGAAATAAAAATTCCGTTGAAGTAAAATCCATTTGAATTTAAATCAAGAATAAAGCAATCTGTTTCTTCAAATTCTTATAACGCAAACTACTGATTTTTTTTTTTAAATACGAATTCTAATCATATCAATTGCAATGACAAAAAAATCTTTCTAATAACGATTGCTTCGCGCAGCTTTCAAGCGAAAGGAATCACTCGTGTCGAAGGAAAATGGACCGATGAGCTCTCGAGATAGTTGAAAATCATGTATGTAAAAGCGATAGGCATCTTGCATGGCGGGATCGAATATTCCTCGTAGAAAATTATTATCCTACTATCTTTTCATTGAATGATAAGCGATAGAGCACGTTTTCAATAGAGAATTATTAATTAGGCTGCTAATTAAGCGCAATTAAACTATTATTCTAATAATGCGTTGATGTGCATAATGTAACGTGCATACGTTATTGTCAATTGAGGTTAATGATTAGGCTAGACCGAAACGCATAACGAGCTGTTACGCAATGCGGTAAAAAGGATCGAATAATTGGATGCGCTCGGATAATCATTGATCACGATATCGAGATTCGATAAGTATCTCTAATTACTATTAAATAATAGGTGCTCTCTAATGATAGAGACGTTACGCGCGTGTCTTAATTAGGTATATTACGTAGTCAACATGTCAGACCATATGCTAATCCTGCATATCGCGGCCATTATCTCTTTTTTAAAATAAAACTCATCTTAACCAACGATGCATGTCTTATGCACGTAGATATCAGTGGAATAATTTAATTAACTCGTGGTAAATTGTGTGCGCAAAGTTTTTCAAGTGTTGAAAAGAGATTGTCATATATTACAAATATCTTTAGATATTATAAATATCTTTACACACATACTCACACATTATCATGATGCCAACAATTTTCTATCGTAATATTGTTAAAAAATATAATTTTAAGGATGTAATTCTTAATTGATTCTCAGATCTTTATACTGATTAAAAATTGCTTATAATATTTATAATAACATTGTTGAAAATTTAAATTAGAATATATATATATATATGTATCATTATTAATTTAAATTCATGTTAATTAATTAATAATTTTTGTTATGTGTGAAATATTTGATCATTAGTTTCACTTTAACTGTGCAGTAAAAGAAGTGCGTTGTTTGCACATGATCTGTGATAGCATCGCTATTTCCTACTAAGTACTTTCAAGCTATCATTTTCAATGATATCGATGATCGCTAATCAGCACAGTCGAGAAGGATAATTTATCGCGTTTCTCGTCGAGTTGAACCGAAATTTCATCTCGGCGATCGCGCTTCACTATCCTCTCGAACTCTGAGTTCGTGCAATTCTCAGCCCCTAAGTGGTTGATTTATGTACCGCGTCCACGCAGAATACTTTGGATCATGAATCAAACGAACGGAACCAGTGATTTGAGAGACTGCCGCGGAGTTATTTGTTTATTTATGCGCGTTTCTATCGCGCGCGAATCTTGCGCGAAAGCCGATTTCCGTGCGATTATCTTGGGGCCGCGCTTGGGCACGTTGCGCGTTATCGGCATATATTACACACTCAAAGTACGTCTTCCAGCATCTTCGTTCGTCTGGCAACAGGAAGTGCCGTTACTCCCCGAGTAATGTAAGCCGATTTTGATCGTTCGGCCATCATCGAATCCCTGGAGAAGGCTTTCCCATAGAGTCCAATGTGAGAAAAAGCGTTAAACCACCGTGTCCCTGTAATTAAAACGCGTCTTCTCGCACTTTTTATCATAAAACTATAAATCACTCTCTCAATTCTTGAGAGACGTGTTGTGATCTGAGCAATATTCGCGATGATAAATCCTATTGGTCAGATATTGAAAAAAATTAATTTTTTTAAATTCTAATAAATCTGATTAAATTAATTATATAAGGAATAAAATTTTTGCGCATTTGCAAATTTAAATCACAATTCCTCATAATTAAAAAAAATATTTAATTATTTATAATTAAATATTATCATTGTTTTTTTTTTTTTCAAATAAGAATGCTAATTTTTGACAACAATAGTCTTATATGAAAATACTAATGATATCCTTTCAGTTTCATTTTCCTATCTTTTTTATTACGCAGACAAATACATGGAAACGAATGTATTGAAATCTTTGTGCTAGTGCAAATAGCAGGATCGCGTTTGGCGTGCGAAATCAGTTGTCACGCGATACTGAATTCAATGACGAAGCTAGAACAAGAGAAAACACATTGCTGATCCGAGGATATTTTGATGTAATAGTATTACCAAGGTTAAACAAACTTTTCTCTCTCTTTCCCTCTCTCTCTCTTTTGATCCGTCATGATTTATTAACGAGACAATATAGTATGTGGTGTTCAAAACGACATTCTACCACAAAACGCGAATTTTGCGACGTTGGTTCTTATCTCTTGTTCAAAATAACCATATTATAATTAATTGTACAGATAAACGCAGTGTATATGTGTTATGTGTATGTGTGCGTGTGTTTATATAGCGTGTATCTAATATATCTCGATATCTTTGTCGTTTTAGTCATTTTTGAATTTTAAAACTTGTCGAGATATATGCGCACACATTATTAGAATCTTTCAATTCTCTACAATAATTGATTATTAATATCAGCAACATAATTTAGGAACTATTGAGTTTAAATCTAAATTTAAATAGACTAGACAAAATAATTCAAATTTTGATTCGCTGATTTAAATGAAATACAAATTTAAATCTAAGTAGAACAGGGTATTATTATCAATTGATTTACGGATCTATTTTAAACGATATTTCTTATTTTTGCAAGTACAACATATGCTTTCCCGTCCTAATTCTTTCCGTCCTAAATTCTTCGCGCTGTTTTTACATTCTGCTGTATACCGAGAAACTCCAGTTTTGTCTGAACACCTACGATCCGAATCGCGTGTAGAGCACAATTGATTTATACACGTGTCACGAGTACACGCCATCGTCAGGAGGTACCACGGAAGAGAACGCGAGTCCATGATTTAGCACGCTTGCTATGCTCCCTTATTCGTTCACGAGGAAAAATGCGCCCGGACATTTTCCCAACGTTCATAACGAGCGCTCGCTAAGCGCCGCGTGAGTAATGCGGTTGCGGTCTCGAAAGGGCGTCATTTTCGCGCGTCGCCAGTTTCCCACCAGCCTCATGAGACGACATGTATTATACTAGTATTTTGTCGTTTGTTTGCGAAAAATGGGATCTATGACGGCGATGATATAACAAACGCGAGGGACACACGATATTCTTACACGCAAATTTTTTTTGCGACTTTGTTATAATGCAGCTTTAATGTGTTTCTTGATGCATGAACGTCATAAATCATCTAATGGATACGATACGAACACAGAAGGATCCAAAGTATTTTTAAATTGAGACTATTATGTTTTTCTCGCTATTATTTGCATGAATTATGTGATATCTCAATTCTACTAAAAATTGAATTCTCTATTTTTACTTTTTTGTATTTAAGCTATAAGAATTTCCAAATAGTTTGTATATTTTATATATATTGTCACGACGCATGTGGCACGATAATATATGTGTACAGATAAATTTTAATTTTTTTATAAGAACATATTATTTTTATTTTATTTTCTCAATTAGTATTGTTCAATTTATTTCTAGAGTTTCCATTTAATATATCGCATAAAAATCAGTATCAATTGTCTATTGCAAATTTATTTCAACTATAAATTATAAATGACAATCGTCGTTGATTTGGTAGGAGATCACGCTTTTTGCTCTCAATTTCTCATATATATGGTACTGATAGTGCGCTGCTATCATCCGTGCCCATATAACGAAATCGATAAATCTTTGATGAAATTAATATCCCAAGAATAATACGTGCCGCGTGACATGCATCTCGCGCGTGTGTATATATATGATGCACGCGATCGACGTTCTCGCACGCAATTTATTCCGAGTTAGATGTCGGTGGAACGAGACAGTTACTACTAGATCCCCGTACGGCGATATGACGTTTATAAAGGCGAACGACGCTCTCTCTGGAAAGACGTGTTTATCTCGGAGATAGGAGAGACGAGAGTATTTTCCACGATGACATTGCGCCGCGTGGCGCGATAACACAAGAAGTTACGGCACACCGTTCAAAGAATGAATAAGAACGTATAAGTACGCGCTTAGTTATGCACGCATAAATTTAGATATACTATCGCGTAGGAAGGTGCCATTAATTATTCTTAATAGCGTTGCCACAATTTAAAGGAGACTCGAAAGAATTATGATAGCGGGTGTGTATCACGCACTGCTTCATTACAATCGTATGTCATTGATAACGAAAAACATATGATAGAAATGTCTGCAATAAAACGTATCTTAATAGTGATATATACATGCCTGGTATATGCAATCGTGTAGCGTTATGTTATAATGATTCATCGCGCGAGTCAAAGTTCGCGTGTGAGATTCGGAAAGGCCGGCCGCCTTCCTTTTCGAGGCGATGAGCGAGCGAATGAACGAGTCTTTATACGCGCGTCTTCCTCTCGTCCTTTCGAGTGAGTCCGACCACAGGGACCACGTTATTAGTAAATAAAGACGCGAGGAAATTCTATTTGCGGGCAAACATACCGCGGTCGCCGCGGTGTGTACAGAACCCTCGACCGCGACCATCTCCAGCGGTCGCCGCCTCCTCCTATTGGAGTAATGCACTCGAGGCCGCGCGAGTCTATCTATGCGCTTTCTCGGTTCCTTTATGCGGCGCGCCGATTTCCAGGGAGAAGAACGAGGAAAACAGAAAGACAAAGAGAGATAGAAAGAGCGAGAGAGAGAGAAATACTATTCGTCGTTACGTGAACAGTGCGACGTAAACGTTTTTGTGAGGACACTCGAGAGAACATTTCGAAGTTCTCATCTCGTCTGGCCAGTCCCTGGGACGAACCACTTTTGCGTCTGTGTCTAATCGACGCTTTTCGTTCGATCGACCGGACTTGAGTGTTTGCACGACGATCGGACGATAATTAGCGGATAATCCGGACAAGTCTTGAAAACGATATACATTTGAGTTGTAAGAAACGCGCCGTAAAATACAGGATATATAAATAATATTTGAATAAAAAATTTGCAAAATTGCGCGAGCGAGTAATTTAATACATAATTTTATTAGCAATTATGTATATTATAAATTAATGAAATGTGTAAATTTATATTAACAATTTGCAAAACTAAAATGTTTTTTTTTAAGTGATTCAAAGTTATATATAACTATATATAGATAAACACTTACGTGAGCTTTCTTATAAAAGTCGAAATACTTTTTGTCATTTTTTTGAATATTTTTGAATATTTTCGTATCTCGTTAGAACAAATCCAACTTGAATCTCTTTTTGTAATAATATTTTAACCGTTATTGACCGCGTATCGTGGCCACGAAAGATACTAATTTCTCGGTTCATTCCTCATCGTCATTCACTGCGTAAAAATCTCGGTCTCTCAGCCGAGAAATGAGACGAATCAAGCGCTCGTTAATACGTGTCTTCGGCACTTAGTTATCTTAAACGGTGCCAGACGCACCGAGCCCACTGGGAGCTGGCGATAAATTCTCCTGCGGTTTTAATTTGCCAGTGAATTCTCGCCGGAGAACGAGGGATAAAAAGTGGGAGACGAGGGGGCCAGAAACACCCGGGTATTAAAACGGTCCGGGCATATATAGCCGCAGTAAATTATATCGTTCTCGCGAGAGAGACAGAGAGAGAGAGAGAGAGGAAGAGAGTGCAGCGGTTTGCATTAGTGCTTGCAAAAAGTGTGCCGAGAGCGAAACTTTCGGATAGAAATGTATAGCCACTTGAGATTACTTTTTTTCCTTTACTGAAACTGCGTGTCGCATACAGGGACACATGTATCCCGAAACAAATCGCTTTTTCATAAAGTTTGGGCGAAATAATTAAATTCCGTTAGGTTTAATTTATATTTTTATTTGTTCACACATTTATCTAATTAATTTAAAAATTAAGCTTTTTGCCGAAATTTCTTAATATTTGAAAATTGAATTGATATATTTTACTTCTTTTTTTGCAAAAGAGAAAAATTAGACAAAATATAAATTTATTCAAATATTTTATATATATATATCATTTTTTTTACATTAATTGAAATTTTAAAATACATATTTATTGCCTTCAATTTTGTCAAATATGACTGACAAAATTAATTTTTTAAATTAATATCTTTATTAAAATTTTTTAATTATATTTCTTAATAGCGATGATATTTAATTAATATAAGTAAATATATTTATCTTTTATTAATTGTAAATGTATTTAATTATTATTTTTAAAATCAATTTTATTCACAACATAGAGTGGAGATAAAAATCCAGAACAAAATTCTCAATTTCGCGTATGAGTCATTCTTTCGGGGATCGAGAAGCGTTCTTCATTTTACGGTCTTTGTCGGGAGGCTTCGAAGAAAAAGTGCATTGATTATAATGAAAGTTCCCATATCGAACGGATTGGTCGAACGAAACGACAAGATGAGCCGTAAACCCACAATAATGGAAGATGGGTCTCTCTCCGGGTACTCTTCGTTTCGCTGCCACACCGAATTGTCAATATCTCCGTTTATTACTGATAGCCGCTCCATTTTATCTTGCATTCTATGAGAAAACGACTTTTTTTTCTTTGATACACTAAAAAGAAAAGCCCGTGATGCCCGAGAAAGGCGAACTCAATATAGTTATTACGATAAATCCTTTAGTAATTTTATAAAAATTCGAAGCAGTGAATAAAGTACGATTGAAATATATTTTTAAAAAATTATTATAAAATTCGTGCAACTGTTTGCTTTTTACTGCAACAATCGCAATCAATTGAATAAATTTAACACAAATAAAATGTTAATTAGTGTAATATTATATAACATGTGTAATATTTATCTAGATTAATTGCATAAAAATGAATCGTGGGAAACAATTATCTCAGGCGACTCACGGTTATTTATTTATGATTTTATCTACGATCTACAATAATCTTCCGATTCATTATGCTCGTTGCATATAATGCTTGCGGGTCATTAGCAAATCTAAACGTTTCGTGCAGACGTTGTCGTCGCGGGATTAATTAATAGAGCGTACGGGCACACATGACGGACGTTAACGGATGGACCCGCCGTCATGGGAACATGACAGCGTCACGATTAACGTAAGTGGAGACAGGCAGGCTGCTTGTGTGATGCTGCCGCCCATCAAGTACGTTATCTTTAGCTATATAGCGATAGCGCGAGGCATGCGTGAGGACGCGTCGAGGAAATAATGCGTGTGCTTTGGAATTAACGTTCGATTCCCGTTAAGAGTTACATCCGTTATGTTGCGGTAGTTTCATGCCTGCAAATATCAGTCGTATAAAATAACGTTTTGCAATGTATAGTATAAATTATCGTTGTATAAAATATCTTATCTTCTGTAGTCGCGATATAAATTTACTTTACTGTGAATTTATCATTTTATTCAAACAATAAATTTCACATACGAATCAAATGGAAGCGTACACTTTGTCATCGATTTTATTTCGCGGGCTCTATTAATACTTGAACAATTTATAACGAGATTTTTATGCGAGTTATACATGCGCATGGTGTGTGTACATGGGAAAAAATATCATAATAATAAAACTCGAGGGGAAAAAGGAATGTACGCTCTTGTATAATAATTAAAGGATAATAGATTTCGCATAATGCGAGATTCATCAATAATTTGCATATTTTGTAGAGAACGTATTATTTTCAAACTCTTTCTCTTTTGAAATATCAAACTCACCTAATTATGAAATACGCACGATATTCGCAAAATTGTATGAAAATAAAACCTCCTATTAAAATGAAAAATTATTACAATATAATATACTGCACGATAAGAGAGATAAAATGTTGGAACGTTATTATATTTGCGTAGAAATTGCCGCTATAATCGACAAATGTACATATCGTGACTAAATCTACAATGCTCGATGGACATTTAACAGTGATATATATCTCCATCCTTGTTAACCGTAGAGTAAATACGTGGATGAGTCAAATGAAAACATTAATCTTTTTTCATTATTTTATTGAGCAAAACTGATATACAGCAGTATTATTTTTCTACTTTATTATTGTATTATTTATATTACTGTATTATTTACAGGATACTTTTTAAGTCATTGCTAACTACTAACTTAAAAGATAAGTGGTGTTCAGAATTTCTATTGCAATTTTAAAATTTTCATTCGACTCACTTGTATTTTTATTGCATAATTTTGTTGGTTTTTGATTCACTTTTTTTTTAATTTTAAAAAAAGAAATATATTGTCCGATGATAAAAATTTGACGATCAATATAAATAGCCGGATGACAATGAAAATTTCATAAATTAATATAAACAGCGAGGTCGATTCCCTGTCTCAACAATGCTGGCCAAATGCAACATTTACAATCTAATAAATTCGGCGGATGAAAACGTAAACGTAATACGAGTATGCGATTTAATTAACATTTCCGCTGCAGTGGAATGAACAGGCGAATGGGCCACGCAGAGTTCGACCGGAAAAATGTGCCGGAAGAGGAAAACGCCTCGCCTATAGTCCGGATGCGGTCCAATGCGGATCGGATCGAAGATCATTATATATATATATATATATATATATATATATATATATATATATCTGCTCGGCGATGCGTAGCGACTCGAAGAGATGCACAGTGACTATTAACATCTTGCAAATTTTTGTGAACGAATTTTTTAATTGAGTAAACACCATTTTTCAAATATTTAATTTTTTTCGTGTAAATAGCGAAAATTGCAAGGGGAAACGCAAGAAGATTTTTAAAAACCTTAGAAATGCATAATTTATATATTTTCCTTGTCTCAAATGTTCACCAATGTTTTGTTTTTGAGAAAAAAATTTAAGTGTTTACCCTAATTAATACATGCATATATAAAATATAAAGATTTATTATCACGTTAGTATTCAAGTTATTTTATGAAAGGTATTAAAATTCAAGATAAAAAAAATTAACTTGAAACAAAGATGTTAACATATTGCTAAGAAATAATTGAATCCAACTAAAAGAATTCATATGTAAAGTTTGTCAATGTTATTCAGAGTGATTTTGCAGACTCATCGGCGACCGAGACAGTCATCTTCGTCGAGGGTGTCGAGAGGTCCTTCTCTTTTTCTCGAGTACGAGGCAGAAGAGTTCCTTCGCGTTGTGCGGTACCCTTTTCAATCTCCGTTGCTAAATATATGCACAGTCTGTACTGTAAATAGTAATTATTACACACTTTACGAGGAGTATTAGAGAGAAAGGTATTATACATATACTCTTGGATGAATTTGCAAGTGGCATAAATCATTTTCTAGCAACAAAGAGATTTCGAAGAAATTAAAAATATGTTGAAAACATTATTTCTTTAATATATTAATATTCTAGAAAATTATATCAAACAATTTGAATCACTTTGTTCACAAAATATATCTTTATAAAAACAAGTCTGAAGCCCGAAAAAAAAAAAATTTCAGATAAATTTATGAGATGCATATTGCATTGTTATGAAATATTTGGTTATTATTATTAGCAATTATAATAATAGTTGCGAAACGTTTGATAATAATTAAAAATATTTCGTTTAGTTGAAACTATATTTCATCAAAGTCTCTGGTAACTTTGACAAAAGCTGGATTATTATAATCAATCCTTTGTTTCAGTGTATGCTTTAATCTCGTTAAAACAATCTCACGCGATTTCGCGACATACACGCATACACATGGTACAAGGAAATGGAATTAATATGAATTTGCCATATGCGTTCATTTTGCGCGCGTGAAGTAACAGCGGCAGTCGGCGCTATTTAGAGTTACCCTCATATAAATCTCGATCCTGTAGACGTGCGGTATCGATCCTGCGGCTTGTATGGCGTGCATTTTGGCGTCAGTCGGTATTGTTTCAACGGATACGCTATTCACATGCACGCTATACGCGTGCCAACGCGTCAGGACGTCTTTCCAAATTATGTAAGTTTCCGCGCGAGAGACGCCGAGCCGTTCTCAACATAGTAGAGGGGGGCCTCCTTTGTGCATTCTCTACCAGGTCGTTAATTGTTTCCAAAACAAAGCACCTTTAATAAATAAGAGTCGCATTGCGTAGGGAAACGTGATGAATGTCGCGGTTTGCACGATGCCAATTACCTCCGCTTTGTGTCTTTACCTCTGGCATTTCTCTACGGTATATATAGAATTATTCTGAGATGATGAACTTGTTAATTTAAATATATCTTAATATGTTCAAATTAATGATGTGGTTATTATTGAAATAATGTTTCTGTTAATTAAGATTAATATAATGTGTCTTAGAGAAGCGGATCATTAGCTGAATAATTAATTCAAATATCAATGGTACATATGTACCATATAATATTTTGTATTTCCAATGTGTGCCTTGACATTTGAAGATTAATTATACATATAATATAGTTATAATAAATATGTAACACAGAAATTTTATACAACATATATGCACATTCGTTCTCTTAATAATGTAGAAATATAAAATATAATTTAGAGACGCGACAAAAATGTTTCTGCTTTTTTTCATGATTATTTAATTTAATAAAGAAAGCGTAACTCAAATCTTATGGAATATATATTTTTGGGAGAATGAAAAAGTATTATTTTTATAAGAATTTAAAATATGTTATTTCATCGAATATCTCAAATGCTTTTCACGAATGCCAGAATAGTCTCTTTACATCCATACAATATTTATCTGTGGATATCGGACTACTACAAAGATATCCCAAATGTATACTGAGTGTCCTTTATTCGCATTCCACGGAATGATCCTTCGTCGTGTCGCCTCAACAAAGGATGACGATGCTACGCTAACAAGTTATGTTTACAACATTACTTGTAAACTTAATGTAAGCTTGACGTAAATTTAACGCGCGTTTAACTTCTGTAGTTGCCAGCTGTTCTAATTCGGCTAGGCGATTTCATCGATGAATTAACTCATTTACGTGCTGCTCACGCAAAATTAAAGGCCCGCATATTGTTCGCAACGATGTTGTATCGTTTCTGGGGAATAGCTGAAGATATAAGTACAATATACGAGTCATCAACCTAACAAGAAGCGTGTTTCCGATGCAAGTATGCGAATAAGCACATCAATAGAAGCTATCGGAAGATAGCATTCGATAATATCGCAAATATAAAAACAAGATTTACATAATTAAAAAAACGTTGTTATTTTTCTTTTCTGATATTTTGATGAAAATTTTATTTAGATTTTTGGAAAACAATGATTTATATACTTTAAACTTCAAATAGTTTGAATATATATTTTCACAAATTTGTAATATTAAGAACATTAATATTTATAGCAATATTTAATTGAAAAATGATACTCACTAAATACAAATTGACGAAAAAAAAATAGAAAAAGATTTACAGCCACATTTAAATGAGAGTATTTGAAAAAGTTGATCGTTTTACGTTTCATCGAAGTTCGATTGATGTTTCTTTGGCTGAACGCAAATTGATCGTAACTCAATTCTTGCCTTTTCGATTTTCACAAATTTTTCTCTTTCTCTTTTCGTCATTTCGTTTGCTTTCGTAAGCTTCGTCGTGATGTTTTTCATCTAGATAGGAAAGGGGCACTTGAAGCACTGTCGATCCATAACTACGATTGTTCAGATGATGGCTTCGCCATCGATGGTTTCTGAGAAGAAAAGTTGATGGAGCTGAGGAAAAATACTTGGACGAAAGTCCGAAGGAATCAACCGATGCTTGGATAGAATCGACATTCCACACTCACCCGAGATTCGCGATCGTAATCGTCGGAAATGAACGTGATTTTTAGTATAGAGATATATTTTAGAAAATTCTGAAAAATACCACCCAAATATAATATGCTCAGTAATAAAAACATATAATTTTCACAGAAAAGAAATAAACTAAAAATAATTTTAAGATATAATAAAACACTTTTTTACCATTTTTACCTTTTCTAAAAATTTAATTTTAAAAAGTAATGAAAAAATGCATGATGCATATAGAATATTAATATATCTATTGATTTAAAAATAAATATTAAACAAGATTTATAAAATAAAGAAGACATTTAATTATACAAACAAAAATCAATGAAAGAAATTTGACTATAATTAATAGTTCTTATTAAAATAATAAATAGTTTATAATGATAAATTAATCACACACAGTAATGATAAGATTATAATAATAAGATATTATATATATTTATAATGATAAGATAATTTTACACTAAAAATTGTATAAAAATATTTAAAAAAAATTTTTTTAAGATTTTTAAATGATATGAATAATGTTGTGACATTATTCTCAATGAGTTTTTTTTCGACAATTATTATTCGTAGAAATGCGAATTGTCAGATTGCTTATTTTATTATAATTATCTAGTAAATATATACTGAGCAAATATTACGTTTATGTGCTAATTGGAAATCATGTACAAATTGCAGTACACATGCATATAGTTTCTATACAAGAGATAGGAGGCAATATTTGTTCGCTGTATATTTAGTGGTTTTCGTAAAGTGACGATAATTAATTTATTATTAAACCGTTATTGTAATCATTTGTATCCAATAAACGGATTCGAATTTACCGAATGGCAACCGCAATCTATGTGATAATCTTTTATTAATAAATTGAATAATATGTGTAACTTCAAAGCCATATGAAGTGCCTCCTGCTGCAATTTTGCGGTGCATATTTTAATAACGACAGATTATAAAGCAAACTAACAAATTGTGTTATGAAAAATATAATGATATCGCCTGATACGTACAAAATAATTGCCTTGTATGGAGAAAAGATTTTATATTATTTTTCATCAACTTCGATGCCGGTGCTATGTTATGTTATGGTCTATTTAGACAGGTAAATTGTTTCCGTCCTAGCTGTTTCGCGCGACAGGAAAGAAACCACTCCGTAAAAGTATCAGAGCGCGAATGGCGGCGTGTTTGGATTTTGCGGTCGCGGTGTTTTTCGGACCGCAATTTTCCGCGGCTCTCCCGTGGCCGTAACCGTTGTTCGCGGACGTTGCAACGGATATTCCGGCGGCTTTTATAAGGCTCGTTAACCCCGCACCCGGTACGGCAGAGGCACGGTTGCGGCGTGCATACGTGCGTACATCGAGCATTCGCGTTCTCAGGAAGCTTGTCCATCGACGGATTCTTATCCGCTTAGATAACGAGGGATTTAATGGATAGCGTTCCTTCTTCTATCCTTTTCTTTATTTTTTTTTCTTGCAAATATATGATATGTTTTCTATATTATATTTTAATTCGTAATTAAAATCCAGTCGCATGATGATTTTGGATTTATAATATACAATATATTTATGTAACGTTTAATAACTCGTGCGAAGACATGATTTTTTTCATGAAAAAAATGACAATAATCGAATATAAGCATATTTTTATCATGTAGTTAAATTTTTTTTGCAATCATTCCTAGAAATTTATTCTATATCTTTTGCTGTTTTTTTTTTCCCACAATGAATTATTTCCAGAGTCATTATTGCTAGTCATAGAACTGTTAAAAAAATTTTTCTGGAGACAGAGATTAGGATTTTTTTGTGCTTGTGCTCAACTCGCATAGAAAGAAATAAAGCGCGATCATGAGATAATATGCGGTACAAATGCTTTGCGAAAGTACACGAGCGGTGACGGCGATGTTATGAAACATATTTTCCGATTAATTAACGAAGATGTGCATCCACTTAAGGTTCATCATTTGGTTTAAGGTCATTGGGCAATGGACGTTTAAAATAATTATGAATTGTTGAGATGTTATTCCCACGGATATTAAATGAAACATTTTATGTGTTTATTCGTGAAAGTAAAGCTATGTATTTTGAATGAGATAACGTAGATTGTATTAACATATTTCGCTAATTAAATCTTTCTCCACAATTTGCGATATTAATTTCCTTTTCGCTAAAAGAGCATTTCCGTATAGATAATGTTACATCTTATTTTCCAGGCCGCGAATTCTCCGCCATTCCGCGGTTGTGTTCCCACCGTTTCCGTCACGTGGAAGAATTCACGCGCGCGTCAAAACGTCGCGCGTTAATCGTTGGGATAAACTTTACACGAGTACTCGCGAAACCTTCTCCTCTTCCTCTCGCAAAGCACATCTTTCCGACGGTATAAGCTTAAATAGCAGTCTCTTCGGTGCGAGGATCGCCGCGGATGGCATTAACGCAGAGTAACTGTATGGCCGACAGCTGATGCCGTTATCACGGCCCACGTAGGTTTCATATAGGGTCCCTCCTCCCGATCATCTCATAACGATTTTTCGCGGTCCTTGAATAATCGTCCCAGGTGGGCATGCGCGCGAGAAGACTGGCCATTTCGTCGTTTGTCATCACGCGGTGCACAACCGGCAGCGTAACACCGCCCGGTAATGACATTATACTGCGCGCACTCGCAATAATAATGATCGTCGTGGCGCGTGGGCCCGACAAGGAGACTCGCGCTTATAACGGTAAAGACTCCCGTGTCGAATACGTTTCACTTAGCTCCTATTCGTTTCCTGAATCGTTCGCCTAATGGCGATGTAAAGCTATCTGTCTTCGGTGAACACGCGTAATCGATGAATGTGTTGATTCGCGAGTCGAGAGATCTTGCGATGATACTTTTGCTAAGTCTATTGTTTGATCATTCGTTTCCGATCGCTGATGACTCTGTCACGGCATAACTACTTTTTCTCTTGCTCTGTCCCTCTCCCTTTCTCTCTCTCTCTTTCTCTCTTCTCCCTTCCCTCTCTCTCTATTCTATCTATATTAAGATTTTTATAGTTTTTTTATAATGAAAAATTTTTTAAATATTTTTTATAAATATTCTATCTCTAATATGATTTCTATAAACTATTAATTTTATTTTAATTATTGATTTTCTTTTGGTAAGAATTTCGCCAACTTAAATAAATTTTTTATTAACATTATATAAAGATTATTACTAAGCCGATGATATCATAATTGATGATGCTACGAGGTTGATTATAATTAGAATTTGGTATTTTGGGAATTATTGCGCGATAAAGCCGAACATTGTTTCCTCTTAATTAAAACGATGCTGTCACGATTACGTCAATATTATGCCACGCGACGTCGTAATGAAATTGTGAGGTTTTGAGGCGTGCGCCATGCGGGAAATTCCGAAATTGCATTAATTCCGAAATTATGTTAAGTATGCATATATCAGCTTTCACGATGCGGAGAGTTGATATTGCTGGCTTTGGTAGGTGTAACTATTTGCACCACAACACTGTACGTCGTCGACGCGTAATTTCGGGCCAACTAGTTTACTGAAATTTCTACGAAACCTTCAGATTTCCTCCCATCGCAATTGTTTCGCTTTAATGAATTTGTGCGTTATTGTGAATTTTTCGGTAAATGAAGGGTCAGCACATGTTCACATAATAAACGTATGCATCGTCGTATTTTAACGCGAGATACGCGGGATAAATTCAATTTTGCTTTACACCAATGTTATTCGCTGATATGCATCGTTACAAGGGATGGCCTTCGTTAGCAAAAATATTGTTGCGCTAAAAAAATAAATTACTGAAACGTTGCATTAATGACATGTAATTAAAATATAAAAAATATGTTTTCTAAAATTAAATAAAGAAGAACATTGAGTGAAAGAAAAATTATATTTTTAGTTTTCTAAAGATACTCTTATGTGATGCATGCATTATAACGTGCATTACAAAGTTTTTCGTTGAATTTTCCGTGGAAAAACATTTTTCATAGATCGCCAGTGTCATAGATGCATTGTGTATCATCCATCTTTATTGCAAAAACGCACATTTGTCGAAAGAATTGCGCATGATCGGACCTGGTCGTCTAAGTCACGTGACATACATATATAAGGCTTAAAATTGCTTATAAAGATGTGATCGTGAAACGTATAATTATAATTTTCTCGCTTTTGCTTCTGCGTAATGTAGCTTAGATAGAACCAGTATTTTCAATCTTTGAGAGAAGTGAAAGATTCT
Source organism: Cataglyphis hispanica (assembly GCF_021464435.1). Taxonomy (NCBI): domain Eukaryota; kingdom Metazoa; phylum Arthropoda; class Insecta; order Hymenoptera; family Formicidae; genus Cataglyphis; species Cataglyphis hispanica. The sequence continues at coordinate 15,043,146 of NC_065954.1, read as the reverse complement.
TGACTGTGAGAAACAGCGACTAGTAGACTCTGAGAAAACTCGTAACAATGACTATTCTATTTAACTTTTGTAATCTCAATGTTAAATAAAAATCATAATAGCACTATCATGTCAAATCAAATTAAACCAAGCAAAGTCCGTTTAAAATGTTAATTTAAAATAAAGAATACGCGGAGAATATATATTATCCATCTGTCTTTTGTATCTTTGAAAAGCACTTTTGTCTCAATCGATCGCGCAGATACAAGAACTTCATTTCTCGACGTCTTGTCGTGGAAATGTTATTTCAACTTTTTGATGAGAAATATCAATAAACACATGTGAAGTCCTTCACAGAGTCGTATCGAGTATGGGGATCCCTTTGCACTCGAACTTCCAAGTATGTACAGGAAACGAGCGGGGCTCTCTTTAGCTGGTTAACGGTGATCGAAACCACCGAGCCCATCGTTCGAACGATATCCCGTGTGTGGCACCCGTGTGTTTCATTGATAATCCTACTCCGCGTCCCCCGATCTCGGCGAGCCACTCGGTGGTCCCCCCCTCTCTTGGGTACACGCGTGATGGATGCGCCGCGGGGCATCCCGCACGGCACGGCACGACATGATACGGGACGAGATGGGAAGAGACGAGACGAGACGCGACGGGACGAGACGGGACGAGACGGGACACACACGCACGCATGCACGCGGCATTCCGGGAGCACAGTGCGGGGTCAAGTGCCTAACTCTAACGGGGAGGAATCATCGCGCTGCTGACGCGGACTTACACGAGCTTACGTCACCTTGCCAGATTCCACGATGGCATAAGGAAATTCTTTCAGTATGCACGTGTTTCCCTCGAGGTCTCTCGATTTACGTTTTAATATTTTAATTTTCATTCTGAATCAAGCGATCTCGGGAAAGTAACGTATGAGATCGGTGATCTGCGTTTATATGCCGCTCATGTAAATCTGTTTTACAAAAATATAAAATTGTGAGCATTTTTGCGTTATAGGAATACAAGATTAATAAAGTATTAACACATTAACCAATTTTCTAATACAATTAAATAATTTGTGTATAACTTTTTGTTTTCTGAAACAATTATTCTTATAATATTTAGTTGTGATTTCTCAAAATTCTTTAAATGTCATATGATTCATAACAAGAGTATTGCATTCGTGAGGCGAAGAAATGTCAGTGCGAAACGAGCATCCAATTTGCCACGGCGCGGCAATTGCATTTAATTATACTCAGTTATTACGACGAATGCAACGCAGTTTTCGCGATTTTGTGCGCTAACACGTTTTCCGCATTATGGCGTCGTGACCTGAAAACTGCGCCGAGAGAGAGAGAAAGAAAGAGATATCTTCCTACAGATTGGCCACGGTCCAACGTAGATTGAGGAAAATTCTAAATTCTCCGTCCGGCGTGGCCTGTGATCTTTAATATGTGTGCAATATGTAACGAGAATTGAAATAATCTTCGAGAATCGCTGGCATGTAGCATCGTTTTTACTTAAAAGCTTGCGTGCTTTTAGTTTCGAAAAAAATATATTTTTAAAATATATTATTTTTTTCAAATAATCGGAAAACACCTCACATGGAATAATGAATAACATAAATATGAAGAGTGCAAATATTTAAAAGGCAAATTATTGCAAAGCACGCTATTTGTATTCGCGATGATAAATCTTTTCACGTATATACGATTCAATTATCTTTGAATTAATAATGCTCGTTTACATATTTCACGGATTAATATCTTCAAATTTAATAATTATTAAATAATTAAACGCTATATTTAAGATTGATTTATGTTCGCATAAAAACTCCCTGTTATTCCAATCGAGAATCAGCAGAATAAATATGTATACATCAAAGAGGAAGATTACAATGTTAATAATGCATTCTTACATATTCATCGCGCATTTGCAAGATATTAAAGAACGTGAGAAGCATCTCGCATGCCATTTAAAAAAAATGCAATAATATAGTAAACCATAAATTTTCTAGTTAATCGAAACAACTCAATCTTGTACGAACTTTCTCTCATAAACTGAATATAAGTTGACTTGATATAGTTTGCAGCATCCGCTTATAGATTTATTTGCAAGCATCAAAGATAAAATATAAAAAAGAAAGGGTACATTAATAAATTTCTTTTTTATATTTGATTCCCGATACAGTTACATAATGGTCTTTATTTCATTTATATATACCTGGCATATTTTGAAAATTGTTTTCTGAATTTTTTTCTTCTCAACAAAAAAAAAAAACGTATTATTATTAACTTAAAATTACGGACTTAATTCTACGTTATATTTTAAGTCCCCCCTATTATGTTAAATCCTTGTATTAACGATTCGGTATTAAAGCATAAAGCATGTCGGAGAGCGAGAGGAAGAAACCGGTATTGATAACAGTACTTAGGATTAATATGACACGGTAATAAATAAATTCGATCATTTACTAGAACATTTACTCTATCCATCTATCCACACGATGAAGTGACGTTTACGATGAAATACCTGTGGAGCTGGTGTGTTTCCAGAGTTTAGACATTCGTTCCATAATCGGTGATCTCACGTTGAAATGATAATCGTTTCCACATCGTATCAGTCACTGGTGTCATTCGTGATCGGGGATTATTTATGGATTTATAAACATCGGGCCAGATACGAATGCGTCAATTCAGGGAACGTTGAGTATGCGCGACGTGACACTACCAACGGATGACCGGCGATTACATCGCACTGCTCATCTCTCTCGCTGATGATGTGCATTACGGTCCTTCGTTCGTGGCCGGCAGCGCGACGAAAGAAACCGGCGGCGTCCTGGTGTGCCGCGAATCGGCCGGCGAGTGCATAAAAGCAGCGGGATACCGCGCGCTTTAATTATTCTCCTTGTGCACTCTTACGCGCGCGTGCACTCCTCCCTCTATCCTTCATCGCGAAACCTAGATTACAGCTGCCTCGGTGATTAACCCTTCCGCAATCTGCCTGGGAAAGTTCTAACAGTATATTTACACAACGAACTTGTTTTTGACGATGTATCTTATGAGGTAGCGACGCATAGACTATTTGCGCTTGCGAAGCGGAAGGATGTAAAGTCAAAATATTTCTAAAAAAATTTCCGTCTTTCTAAAAAGTCCCTGTAAATTTTTAACATTATGACATATAAATGAAAAAGATAGAGAAAAATAGAATAAGAACAAATAATGTAAAAATATTTAACATAACAAAACTTTAAATTAAATATTAAAACGAGATAGACATATTGAAAGTAAATTATATTTCTATACATTATTGGAATATTCTGTTGAATATTATTTCTTGTTTAAATTAATACGTAGAATGCAAGTTTAATGATATCAATCGAGCAACTTATTTATTATTGGTGTTTAATTCAAATTAATATTGGCACGGAGAGAGAGAGAATACTACGAGGGTGTCTTATCGTCATATTAATTGTTTACCGATAAAATAAAGTCAAATCAGGCGGAATATTGACTCGTAGAGGATCGCCGTTGCTAATGCGCCTCGCAAAATCCTGTCAGGATCACAAGCTACACCGACAATGCACTTCGAGGCTATGATCTAATCGGTAAACAGAGGGACCCGAAGCGAAGCGACGGTGCGCCGCGCCGTTCGGCGCGGTGTGCACTACGTGCGCATGGGAATCACGTGTGAATAGATTATGCGAATACATGGCCGGACGCAAATGTTTATTTAGGAAGCGGCGCGTCCTCACGATATATGGCATTATGATAATCCGGCATGCGCCTAACACCCGCGTGAGTGCACGCGGCTACGCTCGCCACGTGAATGAATTTCGAAATTGTGTTTACCGATGGAGGCAAAAAACATTACGTGTACTATGAAAAATTTTAGTATTACACTATATTTCTATTTTAGAAAGCATCAAAAATAATATTATTAAGATTAGTAATATTATCAAGGACTCTCTACTCGAGAGCCAACAAATAGAATTGTAAACAATGTGAAAAATTCTCTACAAATTCAGACATATTTTTGTCTGAAAATTCAGACAATATGTTTGCAAAAGAAGCTGCGGATATTTTGTTTGAAGTTTCAGTTAGTTTTTTAACAGTGGAGTTATTAGTCTCAACTTATCGATATTGTAAAAGTTTTGATAGGCGCATTATACATATTTTTAAAGCACATATACAAGTTTTACTGAAGAAAAACGAAAGAAGAGAGAACGAAGCAGGTCGATATACGTTCACATAAGTAATATAAAGTTGTAGAAGATACATTGTGGACTGTAAGGCGGCAAATTTAAATAAAACGTTCTTCTTCTCTATTTACTTGTGACTCAATTGTATGAGTTAAGAAACGTTCACATGCGCATGTACACATACACGGGCTGCGCAACTTGACTTCAATAAATGAAGGGAGATAAACTGACTCACTCAGCTTGGTTTACGCAAAACACGCAGCATAAAAATTAACATTGCTGGCTCTATGAACAAAAAGAATTTAATTAAGAAATTCGTACACAAAGTTTGGTCGCTTTTTGCAGAGAAAACTCGGATCTGTGCATCGCTCCCTTGTTACTGTTAAAGTCAATTTGTATTTTACGGCGCATAAAAGAAAGAAAATTTTTCCTTTTGGAATTTACATCTCGTCCGCATAATATATTGCTATTGCTGCGAAACTTTATTGATAGCAAGTTACAAAAAATTTTATATAAAATATTAAAGTATTTATGGATTTTATTAAATAATTATATAATAACATTTTATAATTAAACTATTTATTTATTAATCAATGCTCCTTTATTTCATTGAAATTTTAGTTATTGCATGAAATAAATATCTTCTACTTTTCTGGTTTATTAAAATGATGAATTAAATATTTTCTGTATAACACATATGAAAAAATATTTTATATTAATTAATGCACACATACAAACACATGTGTAATACGTAATGTATCATCGTCGCTGAATCTCCAACAACAACAACAACGAACATAACAGGCGGCAGTCGGAGTCGTCGCGCGAGTTATTCCGCTGCGAAATAAGAAAAAAAAAGAAAAATGGAGACGAGCGAGAGGTCGGACCGGGCGCGTATACGCACAATGGAGGTGACCGTTAAATTCAAATCAGCCGAGATATATAACGGCCGATGTGTGGCCTGGCGCGTGCTCTAACTAGAATGAATGCGCCGCGCCTCGACAGGAAAATTGACGCAGCTCGTTGCAGGAAGAGAGCGGCCGACGATGCGACAGAGGCCCTCCTCTTCCGTAACAAACGGGATGGATCCCCCTCGGATCCCACGTAGCACGAAAGCGATTTATAAACGCGTGGGTGAGAATGGTCATGACGAGTAGTACGATGCCGGTATTTACCGTATATGTGGTCGTATGTGATTGTACGTAATCGAATCAGTCATTCGTGTTGCGAAGAATTTTAAAATAAATAATACAAAAATAAGAATATATATAGACCAGTGACATTTCGAAAATATTTTTGAAAATAGTTTAGATATCTACAAATGATCGTATCTGATATTTTTATTTATACACTTTTTATTTTTAGCGATTTTTCTTACTTGATCATTATTTTTGTCTCTCTCTCTCTCTCTCTCTCTCTCTCTCTCTCTCTCTCTCTCTTCATGTATATATCTGAATTATAAATTTATAGCTTTGTGCGAGGCAAGCGCGCGCGCACGAGAATTAATTTAATATGTTTACGATAAATCTTGCATATCAAGTATTTTTCGATATCGCGAACGCAATTCTTTCGCTAAGACTCGCGTACTCGCGAATACCAGCGATGGGAATTCACAGGCGAAAGGGTTAACGGATGGCGGATACCTCGGCATAGCGGCAATGTCCGTATATAACGATCGTATTAATACTCGCGGCGTGGCTCGCGTACCCCTCCGGTTCGGAATTCCGGTTTGTGTGTATGGAAATCCATTAGCCCCGCTGACAAATCAATAGGCGCGGCCGTTGCAAACGTTGTTCCTGCCTGCGCTACTATTAGAGAGGGAGAGGGAAAGAGAGAGAAAGGCGGACAGGTGGACGATTAAGAGATACCGAAACACACGCGCGGAGCCCACCATTATCGCGCAAGACGAAGAGGGAGAGATTAATATCCTTCGGATCGAATCGCCCGCTACATTGTGCCGATACGGTTCGACGGACACCACCGGCGAACACGGTCTGCTATTGACAAATGAACGTATAATCGACATCCGATATTCGACCGTGCGCTGAAAGGAGATATAAACGGCGTGCTCGCGGGGATGCGAAACCGCGTGCGGGTTAATTATCTCGTGCAGCATGCAGATTTTATTAAGATATCGAGAGATGTCCCGTATAACGATTTGCCCTGCAGTTTAGAGCACGTGATGTCAAGTGCGGGAAGATCCCGTTCGCTTCTTTGTTCTCTTATTTATTCATTTGCGAATATTAAATTGTAATGCAATTATATTAGATGAAAACTATTATTTTTATTTTACTGACGTCTATTTTTTTTCTATCATAAAATATTACCTCTTTTTCTCTCCTTAATCTTTATTATTTTATTAGTGTACTTAATGCTATTGTAATCGACTTACATTTATCTTGAGACGATAAACGTAAGTCGACAACTTTAACTCCGCGAATGAGGGAAGCGAGATGAGGCGGTTTATTGCCGCGAGCTATGCTTGTTGCGTCGAAGACAATCGTCACCGTGCGTTCTCGCGCGATATAATGATTATTTTAAACAACCCACTAGACGGAGAATATAAAGTACATTCTTAGGTAAATGCGCGTTATCTCTTGCGACGTCGACGATCTCCGACGTCCGTCCCTTGAAGATACGAAGACGATCCATCGAATTACTCTTACGTCTTTTTTCTTTCCTTTTTTTTTTGCTTGTCGCTTTTTTTGTTTCATCTTATTGTCATTTATTATTTCTATATTTGTATTATCGAAAAAATATACGTCAGAGTTTTGCAAGTTTGTATGATTTATATAGTACATTGCTATATCAATTTCACAATTTATATCAAGGATTTTTATAATCAAATTTCTTGTCGATTAGTTTACAATTTCAAGCGACATACGTGGAAAAGAGAATCAAAAGTCGCTTAATACATCTATTATCGGCGCAAAAATTGAATTGGATTACACGCGAGATTGTCTTAGTCAAGAAGGCACGAAGTTACGAAAGATTGATTTATGAAATTTCCGTAGAGATGATTAATAATCGCAGACGCGCGCGGAGCTCCGAAGTGATATAAATTTTTTTTTTTTTTTTTACAGGTCTCGCGATTAATCACTCGCGCGATCTGTTCGCGCGCGCCAACTGAATCTTATTGTCGGAAAAGTTTTATCCGTCACTCGGCTCTCCCTTAGTTGATTTTCCTCGGATCGATCGTAACTTTCTCTTCGCGCAATGAATCTAGGAATTCATTTAAATTAAAAACGAAATGCGAAGCTTTGCAACCCCCGCGAGTGTGATGAATTGAATTAATAACTTCTTGATATTTCGTTCTCGTAACACTCAGAATTTAGACTGCTTTATTATTGCCTTATAAATTCGGGCGCGGTCGTTTGTTTATTTTTAAAGCGACGCGTAAACGTGACAGCACGACGAAACATTATAATTCAATATTCATAAAAGAGCACAAAGTCGGGAAAATAATTTATTTGGTAAAATATTATGTTAGCATATTTTTCTCGAGAGGTTTCAAGCCGCTGCGCGCAATATTGACAGTCGGGAATAAAAAATACAGAAATTGCCGCAAAAGTATACAATGATACATATTGAAACAACGTTTATGACGTAAACAATTTATTTATATATTTTAACAAATCTCAGAGATAAAAAAAATTTGTTAAAACAAAAAATGTTTAATTCGATAATCTTTCTTCATATTCATGATCGTCTTGTAGAGAATAAAAATTATAATCGTGATTCGTAAATTCAGTGCTATCGATTAAATTAACGATTTATGCATAGGTTCTTATTAAATATATTAAAATAAGCAAGAATAAACTAGGTAAAGATAATGGAAACGGCCGTAAATAGTTTTCGTAACAGCTTCATATTCCGAGTGAGCAAAAGTGTCATTATTGTGATGATGCCGACTGCACAACAAAGTTCAAAGATCCGATAACTTCACAGTTAGATGCGATTATACGATCGAATGAACCGTATAATGGATACCAACTGTTTCGCTGTTCGACCGGATAATTGAAATTCAGAGATGCTGCCGGTGGGCGCGATTTTATAAGGTTTCCCAGTTTTGGGCTCGGTTGTTTCCTCAATCGTAAAATCACGCCCACGTGACAAAACCACGATTGAATGGCACACCCTGTTGCAACGGACTATGCAAATAAAATCAGCCGGTCTAGCGCGGAGCGGTAAATTCCGAAGCGTCGGTGCTTTAAATCGTCTAATAGCGTGCGCTTCCGTCGGGGGCGGTATCGCTTGTTCAAAGTACCGTTAGTGGGATCTTCGTCGAAGATCGTTTACCAAGGCGTTTATGATTTCTTGCGTTATCACATTCGACAATATGCTGGCGCTAATTGGGTTTGGCGATCGATAATCTGAGGAACTAATTTTTAAAAGCCAAGCAGTGGGCTTCTTCTCAATTAAACTAGCTCCAGTTTTGCGATATCCCCACGTAAGACATAACACGAATTTCGATTTGCATTTGCGCTTGAAAGGAAGCTCGCGAAATCCAGAAATTAAAATTCTCGTCGATTTGTCAAAAAATCGTTCTTGAAATAAAGGTACTTTTCGAAAGATACATTGTTGAGCGTTTTGATTAAAGAATGACCTTTTTCTATGAGAAAGATATTTTTTTTTCTCATTAAATATATTATATATGATATATGTATGCATACATTAGTTTCACTATATTCTCGGCTTCATTATGCATAAATACAGTTAATTATTTTCACGGATAATCAATTGTGCGATTTTTTTATTGCGGTTTTTATTGCGGTTGTAAGGCGGCATAGATCGCGTGGAAATGTAATTGAAATGTAAAAACCGTGCTCTCCTTCTCTCGCAGAGCGTAGTGAATTGTCTTGATTCCGCCACGGTTAGATACAACGTTAATTACGTTTCTGTGTTATCTGCATGCTTTTGCATAGCGAAACGCTCCTCTGTTTAATGCAATTTCATTAGTCTTCCGTGAACTTTAATGTACATTGCTCGTTTTATCCGAGGTTAAGCGCGTTTCTCTTTTCCTTCGCTTCTTCCTCAAGGAGCAGCAGTCTCATTTGGTCGATGGAAAGCTATTCCCAATTCCAGCAAGCTGTGTCGCCAAAAAGAGGAGTGAATAGTTACGTGTCCAATATTTTTTTTTTTTTTAGATATATATTTAGAGAAGAATTTGTATAAAGAATATTATTTTCTACAACTCTTAAATGTTAAATAAAAATTATATACTAAATATTAAATGGAGATTAGACGAGAGATTCCATTTATTTATATTAATAGTTATATTAAATATATATATATATATATTCCATTTATTATTGGATATTATAAATTTTTTTCATGAGAGAGCGAACTTATTGTCTTGTTCGAAATTAATGAATGAATTTCGGGCATTAAGTGAGAGCATTGATTTCTAGTTTGTTTGTTAAGGAACGAAATTACCCGCTACAATTTACCCGCAAATTAAATTAATTGTTTGATTCCGTGCGATTTGCACGTTCATTAATAAACGCGTCAAACCGTTTAAATTATCATAAACGCAATCGTGTAATCGTCATTTATTTTTGCAAAGAAACAATGATTACCTTTTGCAAATAAATAAACACGAACGTCGTAACTAGCCGAGTAAGATGGGGAATTCTCTGTTTGTTAGCGCGTAAAATTTAATTAACGATCCGGTATTGAGAAACATTCGTCCTTTCCCGTTTCCAAGGAAAGTAGGCGCGGAGTAAGAAAGATTGATGACAAGTAGCTCCTATTGAATTGATCGAAGTGTATGATGGCATACCGCTTTAGTATTTTTTATTCAAGTAGATATGCAAAATTGATAAGATACTGATAGTGCGAAACACATTGAGACGCTTAATCTTAATTCCAACTATTAATATTCTTTCTTCTCTTTTATATAGATTCTTACGATTTGCTAGAGAATTTACATTGCAGAATATGAATAAATCTGCGCTTTATGCGTAGCAACGGGTATTCCAAGGCCCTCGTTATCATTTGCGCATGCAGCGGTGCACGACATTGATATAAATATCGTCGTGGAATTTAAAAAATTCGGCATACCGTTGCCTGTCGGCGTGCGATAATTTCATATTCGATATATCGCGCCGCTATCTCGAACTTTGACTGCGTGTGCGCAGTTATCTGCTACCGTCTCTACGGCGGCGAAGTAGGTCGAATTTCCAATGAGGCCTGCTGACTGCCTGACATAAACTTTGACGATAGATATGATTAGATAGCCAATTAGACGGGCTCGTGTGTAACAGGCGAGTGCCAATATCGTGTCGTAACTTCTATCGGCGAGTTAATAGGAACGTCCTACCGGCTCTCCTCCGCTGCCATACTAACCTTAGGACCTCGCCTCACGTACACGTTCGATTTTATTACGAGTAGCAGTACCGTAGATTTTAACCCGCCATCGTGAACCGCACGTTCCCACATTAAATTTTAATCGTTATTACGTGATAATTTTTTTGCGATTATTATACAGCGATTGGTATTTTTTATCCTTGAAACGCGCCTTCACGCTTAATTAAAGTTATCATTTATTGCACGATAGATATTTGTTGAGCCATTAATTATTTCCTACTTAAACTTTTATCTTTATTATTGGTTCTTATCTTTATCAGCATAAAGTATCTTTATATCTTCTCCTAATGGGCGATTTATTAGATCTATTTTCTTGTTGAAAAGCGATTCATATATACTGTGTGGCGTAACAGATTAATCCGTGTTTACAAAGTAGCGAGCGTCCGGCATTTCTGTTGTTCTTCAGGAAGAGAGAGGGAGAGAGAGAGAGAGAGATAAAGGGAGGGAGAAAATTCCCGTTTATTCAATGCAAGACAATAGATCAAGAATGTGACTGTATACCGTCGCCCTCGTCAAGTGACATTTCTCATTGCCGAAACAATGCGTCCGCGTGTCGGCAATTTTCCCTTTCCTTTGATGTAGCGTATTGTAAATCGGACGAAAAGACAAATTTCCGCTCGCATGGTTTTACGTCATATAATTTATAATTGATGTCGTACATGAAATGGCACGTATCATAATAGCGAATTTCTATTGCAATTAAATTATTATACATAGTGACAATTTTAACATTTTAATCTATAAAATATAAAGTTATAAAAAATATATACTTTGTGTGTAAAAATATTTTATAAAAATATTTTATACATACATATGTATATGTATATATATATATATATATATATATATATATATATATATATATATTTAGAATACATACACAAACCAAATTTGGTGTGCGCGATGTATGTATGTACTAAAAACAATTCCTTCACATGAATGCCCAACGGTCCTTACGAGAAGTCTTTTTAAAGAGAATATCGGTGTACTTTAATATCTTCGTTGTCGTGCAAACGCGATGCGCCGACTAAGTGTCCTCTCGCTGACGATTTATGCGCCAGCAACAGGTGTTGGGAAGGCGCGACACGATGGCGATCCAGTTGCATCGCTCGAGAAAATCGGATAAGAACGCGAGGAGAGAAATTCACGAGTGGAAATTTTCGGGAGACAATCGAAAGAGGGAGTACAACCATCTCGTTAGTCGGTGCGTTTACTATAAATGGCAATTCTGGTTTTTCTTTAGAATAGAGCGAGAGATTGGGAAAGAGGAATGAAATGGAGTATGGGATGAAGAAACCCTCCAACGACTAGGAGAGTTAACCATTGTTTCGGTTCAAATGGGAAGCCTGATTTGCACTTTTGTTTTAGGATAAAACCTTTATCTTTTCTCGTTTTTCGCTTTACTCTCGCAACTATCGTTAACTATGTTGCTATTATGTTGCAATATTTTGCACTGTTGCAGAATTTTCTCGTTAAAGTTCAAAAACAAAAAAAAAATTGACGGCTTTTAACTGCGAGCACCTATATTACAACAAATACGAAGATATATAGCAATAATATATAAAAGTATAATGACGTAACTATTATATATTTAATATATTTAATATATTCATATATATGTATATAATTACACAAAAAATTTTTTTGTATTACTTAATTAACTTTGCCAAAAATTAATTATTGAAGTCATAAATTTGTTCTCCTACATACTGAAAGAAGGACATCAAAGTGAATGAATTTATTCAAAGACATGTGTGAGATGTTATATATGCAAAGGTTGAAGGTATATGGGCAGAATCCGCTTCGCGTTCGCTTACTCGGCCTACAACGGTGAAGTGACCTGCCAGACACCCATCAACGCCTCAGATACAGACAAGCTCGAATAATCGTTCTCTTCTCATTCTGTTCTTCCTCTTTGTCCTACACTTCTCCTTGACCTGATCCGAACTGTCTTCAATTTTTTCATACCTTGCTATTCTAGTTAATGTTTAGTACACATGCAACACTCCGATAAGCCCAATTCTCTTTTATTTAAGATCGATATTTCTAACATGTCAATTATTTCTAATAAATTAATTATTTTTATATACTAAGTTTTGTTTAAAATTAATTTAATAAATAAAAAAAAAATATGTTTGGAAAATTAAGAAAATGGATGATTGAAAAAAGAGAATATCATGGAAAATTATTACGAAAAAGAACTTTTTGCTTTGTATGCAAGATTAATTTTGAAAAAAAATCAAAAAGGAAATATATATACATATATGTATATGCAGATTAAAAACCTTTAATCATTATCATTAATTAATTCTTTTAAATATCTAATAATAAAATATTTATTTTTCCCAATTCTTTTTGTCCTAATTGGCGCGCGCGCGTATGACTTAAATTAGAATCATAACTAATTTTTTCTTTTTGATTACATGCTGCAATAACAGTAAATAGAAACAACAGTCGGCTTCTGTGAATGCCGTAAAAGTGGGCAATTTTTCAGACCGTGAAGCCGGGCAGGCGCCGTTTGGTCTAGAACGATGCCTCGAGGCAAATGCACACGTTGCATTCTTCTCGTATGTAGGCTAGTAGTGACTTCCGCTTGTCCTTCTCTCTTTCTCTCTCTTCCCCCCTGTCTTCCTACTCTTCCAATTAGATGTTATATTTTGTAATTGTTTCCTGCGGGCCGCACGCTGAAGTTAATTATTCGGATCCGTTATGTTCCCATTCGCCTTTGCTAAGAACGAATATCACGCAGAATGAAGTGCAGACCGTGCTGTGCACATTATGTCACGATCATTACCTCTAACAAGCATCGAGTCAAATAATTAGCACCGTATGTCAAATCGCATGAATCTTGCAGAGAAGCTGCGCTTGACTCTTTGACAACTTGTGACAAGAAATGGATTTAAGAAAAAAATATGTGAATCGTAGAATATAATTTATTTTTAGTTTAGCTTTAAATTAAGTTCTGAACATTTAATAAATCATATAAAAAAGAAATTGATATCACACAAATGATTCAAGATTAAATTTAATTCGTATGAATGAAACTTGAAAGTCGTTGAATAAATAAAAAATTCAGAATCTGCATAAAATTTTCAGATTCAGATCGTTTTACATTAAGTGTATAGGACGCTACGAGAATGCAAAGCTTTGTCGAGGGAAAGAGAAGAAGGCGATAAAAAAGATTACACGTTCGCCGTAACTTTGTTTCTTGCGGTCGACGATTCGCCGCCGTTGCGATTTTTCCGGAAATAATATCGGAAATACGTGACGCGCTTATTTCAAGCGACGACGCTTAAAATCTACCTCATCGAGTGTGGGCGAACTTTTAACGTGCTGTTTTTCTTGTTTGTTTCAGGTAAGCCACCGTCTTTTCTTTCTTCCACTCGGTTCTTCTTCCGGAACTTTCGCCAAGCTTTCTTTACCTTAGTTCTCCAAAATATATATAGATATATATATGGCGGGTAAGTTGTCGTATCACGAAGTTTCTGCACCCCTTTTCCCCATCTGAACTTTAACGTGCCACGCCGTCGTTTCGTTTTATTAAACTTTTGATAGAAAATCGTGATCGGAGATATTAACGATAGTTATGACGACTCTTGAACGAGTGAGAAAGGCAAGTCGAAACACGTCGAAGGTATTTCATCTGAGTTATTATTAACTCTTCGACTTTCTTGGGAATTTTCTTGCTGAAACACGTTATACAATATTGTTAGAAAATTCAGTTCCTGTTTATTAAGAAAGATATAAAAATACCAGCAGCTTATTTATATTCTGCCAACGAATTTACTGGAATTGAATCAGAGCGCTATGAATAGAGATACTGTTCATGACTATACATTCTCTCGGTGGCATTATTAAATAAAAAAGATTTCTAAAGAATCGCAATGAATCTGCGACGCAGAAGAATTTTTCGCAAGTCTTCCAAGTGTTTGAATCTTTTATGAAACGAAAACTTTATCATATCATTGACTTCAACCAGAATGCGTAAATAAGGATAAAAAAAATTATCCTCTTGTAACAGTATAATATGATTATTTATGATATTTTTTTGTTATTTTCTTGAATATAATATTCTCTAGTATCAGCTATTCAAAAATTGGAAATATTTAATCATAAAAAAATAAGATTTCATTTTAATTGCAAATTTTTAATATTAATCTCGATTATATGATTAACTGCAATTAATATTTTTATTGTAATTGTAAATTTTTCATTTTATTAAACTTTGTTTAATTCAGATGTAAAGTCTAATACATGAGATTCGAAGTCTTTAATCATGGCGTGTCTCGCTATCTAACGTCGTGCTGCTTCCTTCTGACGCCTTGTAATCAACTCATAGTGACTGCACCACAATTTTGCGTCGCTTCTCTTCGATTAATGACTGATTTAACTAACATCGCTATTACACACGATACGTTATCGCGTTGCTGTTCGTTTGTGCTATTAGCGAGTGTTCATTGATTATGTCGGGACGTATTTATATTAATCCCGTCATTAATGGATTATTTAATCATTGCTGCGTTAATCAGCGTATTCATTTATTGTACCATTATGGTTTGCCAATTTTTCTCTCCTTTTTTCTTTCTCTTTCTGCATCGAATTCTTTAGGATCATTCTTAATCAATAGCTTTGATTAAATTAATTTAATATTTCAACCTCGTAAAATTATCTCTGTTGATTTCTCTCCGTCCGCTTGTTGTTAGCTCACCAGAAACGATGAGCACTTGCTAGTTTCGTGAGAGTTACTCTAATGGCGGTCAGAACTGTAGAACTGCAACGTGCTCGAGGGCTTGCTAATCGTGAGATAATTGCGTTCTCCGAAACCTTCGGCCCAAACAGTAATCTGATTCCGCATCTGGCCGTCTTGCGTCGGTCGTATCTCTTGCTAGAGACTAGAGAAAGTTTGTCGGCGCAAACTTTGCATGTAATATCGTGCGTATGAGCGGATTTGCTAAAGCTCTTTTGCGGAGCAAATTTACTTTTATTATACATTTAATTTATTTACTCTCTTTCTTTTTCTCTATTTCTCTCTTCAACTTATACAATACTTACTTCGTGATACTTAAATGACTTTTTATTGCATTTTTTTACTTATCTATTTATAATTCTATGCGGCGATTGGTCTATCAATAGCAGATTTATTAGATTGACGAATAAAAATTATTATGTTGAAAATGAAATTTTTATACACATGACATTATTAGAGGGATAATGAGAGAAAGCGAGAGAGAAAGAGAGAGAGAGTAGTTTTAATTTTAAATTCTGTAGAGTAAAATAACATAATTGTGTTGTAATGAAAACATCTTGATACGTGGTGAAATTTTGAATTATTAACTATATTGATCGGCGCCCCGGTATCGGTCCAAGAGCACGTGTGTGTGGTTTTGCCATACGTCCTCATGGTCCCCATGATCTGCCGGGAAAGAGCCAAAGTGCGACGACAAGTGCCGTATTTCGTTATTACGATAGCACAAGCGAGACTCGATTAACTCTAACAATTTAACCGCCTCTATACACGTGACAATAAAGGTCGGGTCCTTGTCAGAATATTGTTGCGAGAGAAGACAGGGAGAACTAACGCGATTATACCCCTCGTACATCGCATCTTTTACGGATTGTATTTTAGAGATACTTTTACTAAATAACACAGTTTATATATTTCAGCATAATTAATAGTAAATTTTATTAAACGCAAATTAATTTTTAAATTTTATCGAACGCACGCGCGCACGTACGGGCGCATAAAGTAAGAGCACTTTGAAAGTAATATTAAATACTGGAAAACTCTCATCTGATATATTTTAATCATTAATATTAAATTATTAAATTAGTATTAAATTATTTTAATTTTAGAGGATTTGAAAAAGTGAAGTTTATTATTCATCTATTATTGCAATCTTTATTGGAATAATGACTCTTAGTATTAACTATTGAAAAGAATCATATATATATATATATATATATATATATAAGCAGTTTTATTTCTCTTTAAATAAAATTTGAAATTAAAAAATTTAATGAAAAATTCAAAAATAAATTTAATTTATTTATAACATATTGTATCGGAGAATATAATTCTCTCTCGATTATATTGAAATATTATTTTCACAACATTTATACAATTTTTTTTATTTTACACAATTTTTGTTGTATGTGATAAGCGATACAAACATTTGTAATTGTGTAAACACTTTTGAAATTTTGTTTTCGGGATATCGAGAATTAATATATTAATACGTTGTAACGAAATATAAAGTCCACCAACACGGTTCCTTGCAATTTAGCATATACGTATATCTATATAAATTATCGGTGTGCTCGAACTAGATTCAATTAGGGACAGCGTGGATATACTCATCGTGGATGTGCTCATCGATATTCATCCCGAGGCTAATACCTGCACGCCTCTCGATGGCATGTAGTGTGCATAAGAAACAACGTAGCATTGTATACATTAGTCTATGAATCCGTGTTAACATTATAAAGATAGCAGGATATTCGGGAGACAATTTTTCTTTCTTTACAACTTTTTTTCGTCAATTTAGTGAATAATGCAATTTATTTATTTAGATAATTTTTAATAACATTTTTTTACAGAAAAGAACACTTTTGGGCAAAAGTGGAATATTTTTAATAATAATAAAATAAATAAAGAATATGATTACCTGTATGATTAATCACATTAATTAGTGTTCACATATACAGCACACATACAATACACAAACATAGGAAATTATAAATTATTATACACTTATTAAGTATGTTATTGAAATATTTTTAAAATGTATTCAATTTAAAAAAAATTTTTTTATCAACATTTATTATTATTATTATTTATTAAAATGCTATTCTTAGCTTAAATAAATATTTGCATTTGTATATTCGTTCATTATTATTTATTTCACAGTTAATAATATTTGCACATTTATTGCTACATGCATAAGAAACAGCGCGGTCTATATATAATCTATGATACGCACGCATTACTCGGAGTAATAATCAGATTTTATATTAAAAGACTTGATAACCGAGTATAGAACTTCTCATATCTCCGCATATCGTCACTCTTAAACTGCAATTGGTGCTCGCTATAAATTGTTTATTAAGAGTCTACCTTACTCTCGAATAACGAGAATAAACCGGTGATATCTACGGTAAGTATGCGCGTGGTAATCGTGCGTCGAGATTATTAATGGCGTCTAACGAACTGATTTGTTACATTGTTGTATGAAGCAGAGATAATTGAGCGCAATACATCTGCCGCGCGCGCATTCATGTAAACAGTACGCCACGATAGATAAATTATCGATGTACCATGTCGACATACGTGATATTCAGATTCTGCCGGCTTGTTAATTAAGTACCGCCACACTAACGTGGCTTATCAAGATGGAACAAGATACTACTGTATCTAATCATCTACTCATCGTGTTTAAATTATGCAACGAGGTAGATAATTGTGCAAGTACAATGAATGTGTAGAACACTCTGATATTATTAAAAATCCTTGTGAAAATCTTTTGAAAGGATGACTAAAATTAAATATTATAAAATGATAAATTTATTTTTATATTCTCATTATAATATTTACAAAAGTTGTAAATAAAAAATTTAATAAAATTATTTTAACAATTTTATTATATAAATATTTGAATATTTTATTAATAAAATTATTAATATATAAATTACACTTGTGTACATCATCAAATGTTTATGTTTGCCTTTAATCATCAATATTATGTATATGACGATAAGTTTATCAATCACTACAAAGATTAAAAATAGAAATATAATCTTCCTCGCTGTTTTTGTAATTTCTAAATCAAAAATAATCAGTAAACCAAACGGGAGGATAATAACACGATATACTCGAAATTGAGCCGTTTGTCTCGGGGATAAGTAATTAAGACATTTAATATTGGATTCTATCTCGTTCTCGACGGAAGAGCTTTTCGCAGAGAATTGGCACGACACCGTCGTTATGCCCGATTGACGATGAGAAGAGGGACATAATCGCGATTCCTTCCAGTCGAAGACGCGAGTAAGGACACACGTGTCTCCCGCCGTTTCCATAGAGGTAGACAATGAGCCTACTCTTCATCCTGTCGATTCGCATGCTCGCTCGAACAGTCGGCCGACTGTTCCCATTATGCTCTCTTTCTAGTCTTACACCTCCAATAGTCTCCTATTCCGGAGACTTATCGGCACGAAGGAGAATAAGAGAAAAGAAAAAATGCGGAAAGATAGATATCAGATTGTTGCGTATGTAAAATATTTATTTTATAATTCTGTTAAACTATAATTTTCGGAATTTGACATTTCGTAAATTGCAAAACGAACTGATATATATATATATATATATATATATATATATATATATATATATATATATGTCTAATGAATACTATCGCCGCTCTCTTTTCCTCTCCCGGTCGCTCGCGAAATATCTTTGTATCGATATCTTTGTAAAGCAATGACGATGATGACTCGCATCGTTTGAGATCTTTCTCAGGCAGAAGAGCTCCGCGGAAAATCTGAACTGCACTCTTAACGTGCCTCGCTTAATGATCTTGGATATTATTTTCTTTCTAAAGAGCGCACTTGCGGCTCATAGAATAATTTTCTCACGAGGATATCTGCCACGAATGTGTTGATCTATATTACATAAGATTCTTTCTTTTTCAATGAAATACAAAGATATACATAACTTCCTGACCTAGAATAGTTTTTATAATTTAACGAAATTAATGATAGATAAGAATCTTAATATTTTCATTGATGTCTAATTTTGTTTATTACAAGTGATATTATTACTATATAACTTTTACTTGAGATATATTTGTGTGTGTGAGTATGTATTATACAGTATATAATTTCATATATTTTTATATTATACATATACAGGCACATAACAGTCATTTTTTATATATATTATAAAAATGATAAATATTATGAAAAACTTAAATGTGATTCAGCCTAATATATAATATTTATAGATAATTTTTCTGCTACAAAAAATTAATATAGAAATCTTCTTTTATCTTTTCTAAAAAAATATTTTAATTTATGTCCTATACACACACATACATACACATCACATGTCAAAAATTTTTAAAAGATACTCGATTATTGGTTCATTAAGAAAAAGACTCGTCCCCACATGTCAAATGGAAAGAGTCAATTTGAAGAATCCTCGTATATTGTGCGGTGACCTTCCGAGCGAGTGAGCGAGACAATCAATACTTCTTCGAGTGTTAACAATGGACGATGAAGATCTATCGTGAGAGCCATTATAAAGTTCTTACTGCGGTGCTCTGTCTTTTCCCCGGCATCAATACATACCCCACGGAGGTCCATAAAAATCTTAGTTCATTGAGCACGCCGATAGAAAAAGTCGCAATTCAGGAAATTTATTAACACTTTGAATTTATTACTTTTGTCGGATATTTCATCGAATTCATCGAATTATTCCGATTGAGCAGGCTGCATGATGCAAGATGTTTCATTATTTATGTACGAGCTTATGTAGGAGTTATGTATGAGCTTTGTCAATTTCATTCCATGGATAGAAATATGAAGAAAATATCTCGTAATTATGGATTCAAAAATTGATTAATATAATCTTTTATTTTAACGACATTTTTTTATTTCTAGTTATAGAATTTGATAAAGTTCCGATTAAATAAAGCGCTTTATACAAAAAAGAATAAATATATTTAGATTTAAAAATAAATATTTTATAGTCAAAAAGAGGGAGATAATATTAGATAATGTATTAACTACCGAAAAAAAAAATACTCATAATTTATAGATACATAATGCGATAAAAAACTTTGATAATCACAAAGGTTGTTGCAGGTTGTAAATTTTAACGGTTGTGACGAAAGCCATTATAGCATCGGGGCAGGTGTAACGATTTGAAGTTTGTTGAACTGTAGATAACGAAGTGGCGCGACGCGCTACAGGTTGGAAAGGTAATGATGTGTGATGCGATACGAGTGACACGTGTAAACGGGCCACTCGTGACAGCGATCGACGCCGCTATGCACTTGCCGATGGCACGCGTGCAGATCGCACGGTGCAGCGGTATTAAACAGAGCCGTAACGTGCATCCTAACGGATCTGACGAGGTCCACGCGCGGCTCGTTAAACGCCTGCGAATCCAATTATGTCGTCGCGAGCCGCGTAATCGGGGACGGAAGGTCTTGACTGCGCTAAGCGGCGCATTTAAACGCTTTCTTTACTTGAATCATGAGATGCATAAGAATGACGAAAAAAACAGTATTCTTTTTCAGAAAATTACACATTGATTATATTTTACAATATTTTTTCAACACAATATATACACGTATATATTTTATAATCCTTTACAATTATACAAATTAATTTACCAATATAAAATATATTAATTATGCAAAATAATTTGTATCTTTTACGCATTATAATGTTTCAATAATAGTTTTAGAATCATAGGTATAAAATTTACACACACATAACTCATTTTAATATTACGTTTCTTGTAGCTACGGTATTTTTACCGTTGTTGCACTCCAACGTAATTTCCGTATTAAGAGTTAAAACGCCGGCGAATGTTGGTAATTAGAGCGGTCATCATTGAATTAATTTGTGCATTAGCGCGCATCAGTTTTTATTTTTGAAGACGTTACATACCGGTCACTCGTTACTCCGTTCTAGATTCGAAAAAGATTCAATATAACTGAATTGTTACGCTTTCGATGTGTCCTATCGGAATTTTAATTTAGACGTTGCGACAGATTGCAATTCCGTATCTCTTGATAACAAGAATATCGTGTTATATCATTTACACTTAATCAAATCAAAGTTACATATAAAAATATCTTACAAAAAGTTCTTAAAAAGAAGAGATTCAATTGGCAATATTATAGATATCATATACAATTTAAACTCAATTTAGTAAAATTTACTAAATTTCTCTAAGAGTGAAAGTAGAAAATTAATTCTCGATTTAATATTCTGTAATTATTAATATCATAATAAATGTAATAAGTTTATAATTATCTTTTATCGATTATGCGTATATTTATAAAATATTTATATTTACCCAGATATATCGATATATGATACACAAATCTAACTAGTATAAATTTTATTACTGAGTAAAAAGAAAAAAAGAATGTGTGTGTAAAATGAATTTTCTTTATTTAAATGTTTTCTTTCCAAAAATGATAAATTTTTTCATAGAAATATGAATAGTGATAGTAAACTTCTATTTTGCTCTACGGGATAAACGTTATCAACGAAAAAAAAAGCATTATCAGCTTTTCCAGAAATTGTTTTGCAGAAATTAATTTTATTTGTCATTTCTTAATTATTTTTCAAATTCTTCATGCAGTCGCGGGATGACAACGTTATTTTGAAGTCGAGGAAAAAAACTAGTGAGAGTGAAGTGATCGATCTTTATGATAGGCCGACGCGATTTTATGATAAGCCGACGTCACGAGAGGCGCGTTTAGGCATTATTATTATTCGTGCGTTTGATGCAGTCTTCGCGAGTCTCTCTCTCTTTGATCTCAAGGATCGATTCCGAGGTCGTTAATTATCTTCGCCGACTGCAGTTGATTGACTTTGCCGCAGTGAACCGATTAATTACGCTGCCAAGATCGAGGGAATGAATCATCTTGCTCGGAGGCTTCATTACGAAACTACAAAGTTTAACAAACTCCTCTCACTCTCTCTCTCTCTCTCTCTCTCTCTGTTTCCTCTCTCTTATCCTTCTCGTCTCTCTTTCTCTCTCTCTCTCTTTCCGTCTCTGCAAGTGTCACCTTTGAAATCTCGTTCGAGTACTCAAGTCACATTTGATCGTGAGAAATTACTTTTATGTTATGTAAAAATTACTGAGCTTATGCGTTATTTATGATTAGCTATTAAAAAAATAACTTTTTTTTTTCTCTTTCTCTTTTCACTACTTTATTATATTATTTTCTAACATAATATTTTTATTTTTTTGCACTTATTTGTCCCTTTTATTTTCCTCCTATTTAAATAATGTTATTCATATTTTATATATATTTTTTTCTAATTTTATATGAAATTTTATATTAAATATTGCGAACTAATTTATATATATATATATATATATATATATATATATATATATATTAATTTAAAATCTTTTTGTAATTCTTATCTGAAAATCTCTCTCTCTCTCCCTCTCTCTCTTTCTCTCTCTTTCTCTTTCTCTCTCTATCTATCTATCTATCTAACTATTTAGTTATCTCTCGCAATTAATTTCAAGACTGAGATTATATTCCATGCAATTAATGGTTTAATTATCTATGAATCTATTAATCTATCTCTATTTCGCGAAATTCGGAGGAGAACACGAGAGAAAGTTCTCTATTTCCTCGGTTTCTCGTTAATTAATAATCTGCCTGCCTGTTACACATAGCAAACATAGTTGCATATTGTTACAACGTTAACGTAGATTTGTGCAACAATCCGATGTTAAATTTGCCCGAATTGTTGATTTCATTCATAGTTAGCATCACGTGCGGCTTTGCTGCTCATTAGAAATTTTGGATGATTTGGTGTTTTCATTCTTTCTCTTTCTCTCTCTCTTTCTCTGTTTTTTCTCTTTATTTCGAGTTTCCCCTCCTCTCTCTCTTTCTCTCTCTTGCTTCGATTATAGGCATAACATCGTATTTCACAGCATAAATTTGTTGACCTTATAAGACAGAATACACGCGAAAGAATTATAGCGAAACCACGCGATGTGTACTGCGCTTTCGATGAATCATATGTATTGCACTAAAAGAGAAGTTCATTCATATATATATATATATATATATATATATATATATATATATATATATAACTATATCCAAAACGATAAATCTTTCTGTAAAATTCGGAATTCAATTAAATGAAAACTTTATTTTTATTAAATTCTTATCTATTTCATATCCTCTTCTAATTCATATCATTCTTATTAGGTTTTCGATTTTTACTATTAGAAACCATCGTCTAAAGCATAAAGTTTTACACTTGTCTGCCGCGTTGCGTCGCATCTCAGCATATGACTGTATCGTCCCTAGTGTCATACATAAACCTACTATATACGGAAGAGGAAAGAGAGAGAGAGAGTGAAAGAGAGAGAGTCTGAAATCACGAATGTTCGTTCCGGTTGCAATGCGGTGCAGCGATGTCGCGTTTGTTCCGCTGCGTTCACGCGCGTAGATGCAACGCCTGCCGAGAGACGCGCCAGGCAGGAAATATACTACTTTGCCCATTAAACAACAACACACAACGAACGCGACGTTTTACCTACCTACCTATTTACGTACCTACCTACCTACCTACCTACCTACCTACCTACCTACCTACCTACCTACCTACCTATCTATCTACCTACCTACCTACCTACCTACCTACCTACCTACCTACCTACCTACCTACCTACCTACCTACCTACCTACCTACCTACCTATCTACCTTTTCTGCTCGCTTTTCTGTTGTAATCAACGTCGGGATGAAAACCAGATGCGCTCCCGACGCGCGCTCTGGACTCTGGACGTGAATAATTGAGCGAGAATTTACACAGTATATGTGTATGTATCATATATATAGAGTATACGATTAATAATGTTTAGATTTGATAATGTACAGATTTGATATTTAAAGAGTATAAGTGCGCAAATCATTTTGAAAAAAAAGAGAAAATGTCCTTATATAAAATTATACATTATTTCGAAATATTTCAAAATATATTAAGCTGAATAAACTCTCGTATGCAATAAAATAACGCATCATTTAATATTTATTTTTAAATAGTTATTAGTTTTAAAAATTTAAATAGTTTGTATAATCTTGCAACGATATTTATCGAAATGTAAATGTAATAATATAGTGCTGTTTAAAAAGTTTAATTAGATTTATTTTATTCTGTAATCTATATAGCTTTTTATGATATAAATACTTATATCGAAATTGACAAATATTTCATTTACTATCTCTTATTTCAGAAACATAGATTGAACATTAGTCGATCGAAATACAAGAAAGTAAGGCGAATCGCTAGAAATGATTGAACAAAATGAAAACTGTAACTGAACGATATTAAATAAAATAGAATGGATTGAAATACGGATAACTGAAACAAATAAACGAAAATGATAGGAACTTTGCGTAATGAAAAATTATAAAGAAGATAGAATTATATAGAATAACGCGAAATGTGTATGCAAATAACATTTGCGCGAAATTCGTGGAGAAATTCCGCATAAAAGAGAAGGACATCATTACCGGCAAGAGTGGCATAACTCGACGATGTCACCGTGCACATACAGTGTGTGTACAACGATTCAGAATGCCAAGCTCCGTGTGTGTCATGTGTGGCGAAACTGAGCTGGCGCGATGTCTCGCTCGTGCAGTAAAGAGCACGTGGAAAGAGAGAGAGAGAGAGAGAGAGAGGTGGAGTGGGAGCGTTTTATGATATTATAGAAACAGCTTGCGTTGCCTTGCACGCGCGAAGTATGCTTTGCAGACTGTTACAACGTACGAGAGTCACATACTTATTACGTATCAAAAGCGCGGCGCGCACTCGCGTTTCTTATTTACGAATTGTCGGGGAATGTCGGGTGGGTGAGTCATATGCGACGTGCGCTTTCCGCCGTTTCGGTATCGCGCGAATCACGCGGTCTTTTCCCATATCCCCGTTCTCAGGTTCGCAGCATCCGGTTGTCGGGCGTGAATATACCAACGGGGAATGGATAGTGTCATTAAAGACGCGATATTAGAGCCCCCGGCTATACATACGGTTACTCTTGGAGAGTAACATATCGAGTCGAGAATAAAGATGTGTTTGTAGCATATTGTATCCTGGCTCCAGATTGCGCTCTCTGTATCGAAATACAGGGAAGAAAATTTTATGCATTCTGCGTACAAGTGCAAGTCTATTGAAAAATATCTTCCGCTTATAATACTCGAAAAATACAATAATTTATTACAGACATCAATTTTGTATCGTAAATTACGATATTAAAATTTTCGCGGATATACGTATCATTTTTTATTTCTGTAATAATATAGATATATCTAGAGAGTCATGCTTATACCGTATTATATTAGCGAATCGAAAATCTCTCAAATATTTTAGAAATTTAAAGATTAATTAAAATACATATTAAATTAAATATATAAATATAGAAATGTAACAGTAACTAATCTTTTTATGTTAAAATAAAAAATAATTTTTTTACCGTAAAACAGTACACGATAATTAACCGACATAATCAATTGCTAATCGAAGTACGGTTTAACTGGCTCAAGTCGATGCATTCTTACGGGACGCACGGCTATTGCAACGGTTCCGACCGCGCTTAGCAACGGAACG
This sequence comes from Cataglyphis hispanica, assembly GCF_021464435.1. NCBI lineage: Eukaryota > Metazoa > Arthropoda > Insecta > Hymenoptera > Formicidae > Cataglyphis > Cataglyphis hispanica. The sequence continues at coordinate 15,017,227 of NC_065954.1, read as the reverse complement.
CTAATAGCGGTCGGCTGTTTTTTTTTTCTTATTCTTTTCTTTTTAGCATGCCCGCCAGCATGCGAACGGTGGCATTGTCGTCTTCGACGTATTCTTGTCCTTTTTCGGCCGATATAGCAAACAGAATGGAGTGAGCGAACGTCGTTAAGTCGACACGGTGGTAAGAGCGTGGGCGCGAAAGCAGCGGTTAGAGCAACCGAACGATGGCTTGTAATTGTACGTTGTTTTCTGCCGCGTGCTGTACCGTTAATGTAAGTGGATATCGACGTCGAACGATGGCGGATGCCGATGCGTTCTACGGGGTGTCTTGAGAGTCGCGCATCGAATTCTTTAAATTCGAAATCGGTCTTTTTCCTGGCGAGAAAAGCTTTCGGAAAAAAAGTATGTAAAATACTACAATAATATTTAAAGACAATGATCAATAAGCATGATTGATGATAAAAGAATGTAATTTTTTACGGGAGGAAAAGTTATATTATTGAAAATATATTCAGTAAAATTTAAAAAAATTTTATTAAAGGATATTTTTTTTATTACGTTTTATTGACCTCTCTTCCAAAAGGTTCTTTTTATTAATCTTTTTGTTTGATTTTAATGTTATAGCTATTTCATTGAATTTTTAATTGTGTGATTGAAGCGAAGTGTATGGTTTCTAGAATACCCTGTATGCGGCTTTGCCGCGATGCATCGTAATTTACGAAACGATTGACCGCATCGAAAAACTCGGCGATTGAATTATTATCATTACTTATGAAATCCATCGCGCTGTAAACGCGCATCTCCGTACCCGTTATATCTCGCGGGTACATCGAATGCAAATTTGTATTGATTCAAGGGGCGAAGGAGGAAGAGGTATAATAACCGTAATAATGATAATAAAGAGCCGCGTAATGGTAGGGAAAGATTAATCGTCCTGTCTTCACGTATATCCTGTGCCGATTGCGTAACAAACCTAAATCCACACAATCTCGACGTCTCTCTGAGAAAACGTAGCGAGTGAGAAAGAGAAGGAGATCGATTATCCCTAATCATCGTACGAGCGATCGGCCATTTATTACTTCGAATTAAACTATATCGCTCTATCTCCCCATTTATTACTACTACTTTGCATTACACTGTGCATGTATGAGTCGCTCTATCTTTCAATTATATTCGGCAATTCGTCTACCGCCGTTAACACATTTCGCATTTATCAAGTTTCGCAAATTATTGTATGAGGTCTTGAGGGATCCATTGTGCACATACGAATCGTCCGCCTATTCGTCTATTATTAGCGGAATTCTCTCGGAAGGGAGATAAATCTCGTCTCCCACCTGCTCTTCACGACTCGATTTCTACGAGGTTCTTTTGCTAGCGATCGCGCGAGTCGAAGTCTATCGCGACTATACTCGCTGAAGTATACCAGCACGCTGCAGAGGAGAAAGCGCGCTTTGATCACGGTCGTTAGCAAAGTTGGCTCGTATGGTAGCTCGGTAAACTACATTGAGAAGAAGTGCACGCGGGCTCGATAGTCGATCTAGAAAATATATCGCTCGCGATAGGTAGCCGTCTGATAAGTCTCCTTCTCTATCTCTTTTCCTTTTCTCTTTCGCTCTCCTTCCTTATCTAACTACATCACACTCACGCTCGGCCTGCGAGATAACTCGTACGTGTTGCGTATGCATAATGTCCCTAATTACTTTACATTGTTGCTGTTGCGCGTAATAAATGCGCGGCGACTTGCGCGCGAGCGAGTACACCCGGTGTCTTGTGCGGAAGATTTACCGCTCTGAGATCACGGGAGTCCGACAGAGACCTCTTTTCTCTCTCTCTCTTTCCTTTCTTTCTTGGTCTTTCTGGTAGACGGCTCCTCGGTTTCTTCTTTCGGTTATCAGCTATCAGCTCTAACACGGAGCTCGTCTGCGCGCCACGTATTTGCTGTTTCCTTTCCCCTCAACACTTTTTTTTCCTCTCGACACATTCTCTCGGAGAACGAAGGGTCGAAGATAAATCCCCGTTTGATTGTTGCGTGTCATGGATTACGAATTTTAAGCTTTATTTGCACTACGTGATTTTTGGGATGACATATTTACAATATTGTTATATGACATTGATCAATTTATTAATCCTTGATCCTTGATGTCGCTGTGTCATATCATTTTTGTTACTCTTGTTTTCGTTATATTTTTCTCCTCTATTTTTGAATACCATTTATATTTTTATGAATTTTTGCGAGTTTTAATAAGCGTTTTACATATCGGAAAATATACTAGATAATAAAGCGAATAGACAAAGAAATAAATTTCTAAGATAATAGATTAATTATATTAAACGGATTTTATTTCTGAAAACCGCAAGAATTTTTGGGGTCAATCAATGATTGCGTTTGCTAACTTTACATTCCAGGCAACATTAATTTTAACAAGAACGATATGCACGAATGCACTTTACATCGTGCGATGCGGCAGTGGTACTCAGGGGAACGCGGGATCCGTTTATTCGGCGCGCGTGTTATTCGAGCGAACGATCCGCGTTTTATCCGTCGTCGACATATTTGCATCTCCTACGAGACACATTTGCACGCGCGCGAAAATAACTTTTGCAGCATATCCAGGCAAAGCTGTAATCGCGCTGTAATTATCATCGCGCTTCTCGATCTCGCATTTTATATTCCCAGAAGATTCGTTCGTATCATCGTCGACTGTGCGAAAATAGATATCGTATAAAAAGCGATTAAACGAACGAGAACGCGTGCGCGAACATGTAGAGATCTCGTTTTAGCATAAGTGTATAGGGAGTAATTTTTATATTGAGCAGAACTATATTGCAGACTCTATATTTTTGACTTGCAATAAATAAGCAAGTATAGCGCGAGAATATATATATAAACATATATTATATTTTTATATTTGACAAATATACAGATACACTAGATATACAATACACATCTTTATTATTTTATAATAAACTATAAATTAATTTTTTGCTTGCATCTTACTGCAAGTACTTTTGTATAAAAGTACGTAATAAAATTTATACACTCAACATTTTGAATTCTATCTTGATATTAAAAAAAAAATAGAAAAGTTTGTAATTTATTCAAATTTATATATGTGAGAAATTTCTTTAAATATTTCCCCCAAAATTGAAAAATATAAATTATACTTTTTTAAATATTTTATATATATATATATATATATATATATATATATATATATATACATTCATAGCATGTAATATATATGTATATTGTAGCTGCAACAAACAAGTAAACGCAAATTTGCTGGCAGTTAGAAACAAAGTCAAGCAATGATAAATTAAAGGAGAATATTCACAACGGTTTTATAATACAAAGCCCGCATTTGCAATGACGGCATTTTTTGCAATTACAACGATTTTAAGTTTTCCTTTGGCGTGCTCGTTTTGCATCACTAACGCGTAGCGTTTCTCCCTTTAATCACGCTAATCACCGCACATGCACGTAAACCATGCAAACGAGAAGTATACGGATTACGTTAACGAACGGATTAAAAGCGTGGTATTGTCAATCCCCATGCATCCGAACCTCCGTTTAATATCGCGTTTGATCCTTTCTATGCGTTATTAATGCGGGCTGTATCGACGATTGAGCGTTTTTTTGTTTTCTTTTTTTTTTTTTTAAATTCTGTTAAAGTATCGAATATTGAAATTTTTGGCATTTTATGAGTGAGAAAAAAGTATCTTGAACAACAATCGGTTTACGCTTTTTATAATGTAAATACTTTGCACTTCACGCGAGAAAGGCATCGTGTAAACATCATGTAAACAATGCAAACAGCAAATTGCGGGCAATTTTATAGCTTATGGCAGCTTGTGATTATAAAACTCTTATCGCAAAACTCTTAGCGTTGAAAGCGAACTGATATCGGTCGCGCCGACATACCCGTCATACCCGACTTGCATTCATCTCACTTACGGCATTTAGCAGCGGACGGACGATATGAGAAAAGGGTGAAACGACAAAATTAAACGTGCCGGTCACGTATGTACCGTCGCCGACTGTAAGTCGGAAGTTTAAAGAACCTTTAAGCGTTCCGCGAAACGATTTGCACGACCTTGCCAAGTAACAGCCTCCACCTACTTAAAGTCACCATTTGTTCAATGCCGACGTGTTGCGACGACTTCTGTGCTGTTACGCCATCGTCTAAATTAGTCAGTTTGGGAAGGTCGATTTGCATCGAACCAGGGAGGGGACAAAACAATACGCAAAAAATCGATCGATTAAAATTGGTTATTTCTCGGTAACGTTGCGTGCATATTCGTTTTTGCATTAATTCGAAACAATTCATCGCGCTGCTCTTTTTACGGTATTCCGGAAATCAAACGGTGAATCTATTTTTGCATTTCGTGGCATTGACTCGATTTATTGGATCGTTGTATATGAAATTTTGTTTTTATATCAACGTCTTTCACAGATGATTTGCAAGAAAAAACAAATTCTGTTTTTAACGGAAACGTTTTGCGCTCGATGTTCGTGAGAAATTTTCTCAAATTGAAAAGAGAGAGAGAGAAAGAGAGCTTTTAAAGAGAGCATTATCTCGTTGCACTCGAATATTAGCTCGAATATTAACTTTAGTCTAGAGATAATAGATTTGATAACTCTTCTCTGATGTCACCATTTTGCTAAAGAGGAATTTATTGACGGCAAGGAGTCCGATGCGTTTTAAACTGACTCGTACGTCCAGCGGCGATCGATCCGCTCTTATTTCGCAACGCGCGCTATTATTAAGCCTATTGGTCTATTTCGAATAGTTCTGTGCTGTGTCGCAAAGCGACCGTATTGTTGGCTTTATTGTAGGTATTCCGCTGGCTGAAACGCTTGCATAGACCTCAGCAGACATCACCTGAGTATACCTATATATACGCTGTAGACAGCACGAGATCAGTTGAGATCTGGCATACCAACGAGGACTCTATATATATATATATTTCTCTCTCTATCTATCTATCTATCTATATCAACCTGTTAGATCAGGCTTAATACTCGCTCGATATAAGGTAATTCGCTCAATAGATTACATTAAACACGAAGACGAGCTTAAATCGCTGAGATGGATGTTACGAGTTCTCTAATAGTTGTTCTCTATTCTCTCTCTCTCTCTCTCTCTCTCTCTCTCTCTCTCTCTCTCTTTTTTTATCCATCTCTGTTAAATGTATAATATGCGCTGTAAAAACGAGATACACTATCAAGCAAAAGTTTTAAAACCTCTATGAAAATCTGATTAAATACTATCTCTTTCCACAATTTTTTAATTTACAATTTTTTTGATTTTAAGTATCTTATTAACTAGGACGTAAATTAAAAGTTTGTGAAAATAAAATCCTCTTAATATTAAATTAAATTTGACGATATTTATTTTTATTTATTTAATTTAAGTTTTAATTTGCGCGTGCGGTTGCAAACATTTGCTTATTATCTAAAAAAAATCTTTTGCTAATTAAAGAAGTATTGATTTAAAATTAATTAAAAGACCTCTCTATATCTTTCAGTTTTTATTTCATACATGATTCACTATTTCGCGATTTCGCTATTTCGCGATATACTTGGCGTATAATCGGGAATGGAATTTTATTCGCGACAGAGATGACATCTCCATTAAGGATGGAACTATGACGTGAACAGGGACATAGACGCGCCTCGTGTCCTGGACCGTGTCCAAGCCGCGAGGAATTTGGGAGTTCGCTTTCCATGCACGCAATGCCGTCTGCGGAGTCACCATTATGCAAAGCATTCCATACCGTGAGGGCCGCAGGATCCTCGAACTCAACACCTAGCTATTCACGAACGCAGACTCTTGCGGCGACGTCGACATCGAGAACGATGCCACTACCGCGTCGTATTTCGTTCTTAGCCGCATTTCCACTTCCGCAAGAATGTCGCTTTTTTGTCATCTTTTATGGAAGGATTAAAATCTATCAATTAATTCCATACGGATAATTAAATCGCATTTTTCAATTTTTTTGTGGCTTAATTATGCATGATTTAATACGGTAGATAAATAAGTGATTTTGTTCAAATATTAATGAAAAAATAAAAAAAAGATTATTAATGCATTTTTTAATAAATATATATTATGTAAAAAAAGTAATTTTTTAAATTTAGAAAGCTGCTTCAAAAAATATCGAGGAAATAATTTATTCTTAATAAAAATTATTAATTGTTTCTAGTTTAATTTAGTTTTATAAAAATTTATAATTTATTTATTCATAACTGTTCTGCTCTTGCTATTGGATACTCAGAATAATGAGATAAATATATTTCAAGAAAGTATGTCGCGTTTAAAGTAAATATTCATTTAGCAAGCACTCTGTTAGCCGAAAAGACTAACATTCATCATAATCTATTTTGACCGCGTCAGGGCCACCGCACACAAGCTCTTCCGTAACACGTTATGTGACATTAAGTACTGATCATAAACCTAGATGCATATGTAATCTTAAACTTCAGTCAACGCACAAAGAAAATCGTAAGTGATGCTTTTGTTACGTTACGACTTTTGTGCGTTGACTGAAGTATAAGATTATGTACGAATCTAAATTTATAATTAATACTTAACGTGAGGCGTTACGGAAAAACTTGCGCAGTGGCTCTTAAATATGAGACAAGCTTCGCATCCTTTGTATCTTTAATGTATATGAATGAATGATAACGCAAGTCTAGAATAAAGCTGTAAATATCACGTCCGTTAGATTCAGATTCGAGCTGTTTGACTTTCTGTGAGAATCAGCTGCGCGTGCTACTTGCAAATTACAAATATTTCGACACCATCGCGCTCTCATGGTGAAACTATGAAAATTTAACACGTTTTATATGGAGAGGATACTGCATGACGCTGAAATAAATATAACGTAGCACGCTCGTATGATAGTCGTTTGGCCATACGTGCATCGTAGGTTTAATGTACCGGTTGGAAATGCGAAAAATAAAAAGCGTCATATTTTTGCGCCAGTGCCGATGTTGACATTGGCAATTATTATGTATACTATATAACGTCACTGATAATAAATAACCCATTTTTATAAATCTGAATATACCAAAGTAATAAATAATCGTGCTGATTACTTTATTACCCTGGAAATCTTAGCAATCTTAAAATTAATTGTATATATTTGAATGGACTTATCCATAAGATAATTTAATTTGAATTAATATCATTTATTAGAATTTCAGTTTTGTCAAGAGACAATAGTAATTGCATCTGAAATTTGAAATCTGAAATTGTTAATATTTGAGATAAGTTAATAAAATTCTAGAAATTAATAAATTTAAATATAATTGAATTAAAATTGAAAAAAACAAATATATAAAGAGATATAAATTATAATGAAAATATAAAAATATTTATCAAAAATAAGAATAATTAATTAGCAAAGAATAATTAATCAGCTCAAAAAGATATTGATTAAGTAAAAACTATTAAGTAATGTTATATAAATGGATACTATCGAAATAGAATTCTCATTGGCGTTCAATATCAATTTCGAGGCGACAGCTTCGAGAAAAGAGATATTTATTGCTAAAAATTGTGGCATGCTTCCCACGCTAAAAGATCCGCGATCGGTCGAAGATTTTCTGCTATGTCAGACAGACCGCGATAGCCTTTTTATATTTCCCTACATCGATTTTCACAGAGAGACATTCGTCTGACATTGCTTTTTCCCGCTCTCACGTATAGACGATAGATACTGGTCATTATTATTTCCCATTTATCTCTTAATCGAAATATATATCACGAGATTTGCAGAAATAGCTAAAGAAAAAGAAAAGCTGCTGCTCGCCAACGTGCTTCAGTTCGCATAAATCATTCCCTTCTTTGCAGCTCGCTACGTTCGCGCTGTCATCCATTTTGGGAGCAACGTAGATCAGATTTTGAGAATCTCGCTGAAATATATATATCGCGATAATTTGCAGCAAACTATTTTACTCGAATTGATCGTGTTTTAGAATGCAATTATCTCTTATATATTTTCACATTCAACAAATTAAATTCATTATTATCGTAAAACATCGAACATTTTTCGAGAGATTCTCATTGTTTTTTTTTGGATTTTATTCGATCGAATAATTATTTGAAGCGAATAAGTTCTCGCGAATATGTAGAGTATTTTCGATTTGTTTCAAACCGCTTTCGGCAAACCGAAATAAGCAGAAGCGAAAGAATGCATCCTTTGTGAATGCGCTAGCGATGAAACGCTTTTCGCGGGAAATAGTTTCGCCCTTTCGGGATATTGGATATCGCGGTTTCTGATTCTCGCATACTCGAAAACCCGAACAGGAATAATCGCATAATCGGATAGAGCAGGTTATTCTCCATGCATCCTCTTCTCCCGTTTGGTTTTCATGCCGGTCTCGAAAGTTCGCACGCGATCCGACAGTTATGAAACTAGTTTAACTTTATCCAGTAAAATTATTAAATGATCTCTTATTCATAATGCACTGGTATTGCAGATTGTTCGCTGCATTGCCTTCGATTTTTATATCACTCTATTTACGAAAGCTCTCTCATATATGAGAAAAAAGTATCTTATTAAATCTTTATGTTACAATTTTTTTTTTTTTATCTTGGAACATCTTTTTTTGTGTGCTTTTAAAGTAAATATAATTTATTATTTTATTATAAATATATATTTTATATTATACATACTTATATAAGGTTCCTGCGTTTTTTAAGAAAAAATTATTTGCAATAAGAAAAAATAAATACATAGTTATTCGATTATTTTCCATATTAATATTCTTCTTTTAATATATTTTTTGCTAATAATTTTATAATTTTTTTTTCTTTTCAAAAATGTGTCGTTGGAGAATGCGAAGAATATTCTGTTATAAGTTTCTATGCATGTGCAATCGTAGTGTGCTGTAAGAGATATCGACATCGTCTCATTAGGACCCAAAGTTTCGCGTCGCGGGAATTTCGCGACATAATTGTAATTAGGGACAGTTAATGTCACGCGGTAGGGAGACAGCCAGCCGGCGGAGTTATTTGCAAATTAGGAGGCGGTGAATCCGGTCCGAAAGGACCTCTTTCTCGCCGGCGGCGAAGAGAGTCTTACGAAGAGCATCCTCGCGGCTCGGAAGTTGGTGAGTTACCAACTACTCGCCGCCTCAATCGACCGGATAATCTACTAGTCTGTCTCGTCCCCCGGAGGGCAGTAGCTTGCACGTCCAGATAACTATGCTTTCGAGACTACGAGAAAGAGAGAGAGAGAGAGAGAGAGAGAGAGAGAGAGGGGCATAAAGAAAGAGAGAAGGAGAGTGAAATATGATCTCGTCGATGGAACGCGGGTAACACCGCGATAAATCCTGTCGTCGAACTACTTTGAACTTGGCTTACTTAAAACTTAAAATAATGGACCCTGTGGAGGATCTTTGTATATCCGTAAAACTTGAGAAATATTATCGACCAAGCGTTTCGAATAATTATAGCGAGCGGTAACTTTGTTGCTAGAAATCAAATCCGTTATTGTCGAAACTGTGTGTCTGAGTGCTCATCATTTCGCAGTAACAAGAGAGATACTTTTCTTTAAAGTGCACTCGACTACGTTAATGTATAGTGGCGAGTAGTATAGTGGTTATTGTTCGGGCCCTCGGAGCGAAACTATTAAGTGGCGAAGGAAGATTATGAGAACCCGCTTCTCTCCTTTGATCCCTTGAGCATGACCGAGAGGAGCCTCACTTCCCTCGTGCGGAGATCGGGAAGTTAGTAACGGAAGGACTCGTCGGTTATACGTTACGGACCACGGATTTCATTCTCCTCCTTCACCTCTTATAATTCGCCATTATTCCGCCTTTATCTCCGTCTTTGGGATAGTGGCAAGAGACGTCAATTCGTTCGATGAGCCTGCTCAGATCAGATTGTAGGAGGCTATGTGTTAATGTATATATAACCGATTTGATGTAACTACAATTCTAAATTATAACACAAACAAGATCATATTTTTATCTCCTAAAATTGCATTTTTATTAATGCTCAGAGATTATTATAAGAGAGAATTTTGAGATATTAAAACATTATTTTAAAAACTATAAAAAATATAGAGAAGAGAAATATAACAAAAAAAAAAAAAATTCAAAAATGTCGATGTGGAGCTTAAGACACTCTCAATCGAGAAAACATCGCATCGAGAGTCATCATGCAACGTCATGGTGCGTGACGGGCATCTGCTTATGGTTGAACTTCGATCTTCGATCTTGTGACCTTGCGGAAACAGACGGTACCTTTGTCTTCTTCGTCTTCTTCCTCGGGCTGTCACTGAAGAAGCCGGCGAAGAAGAAGAGGAAGAGGAAGAGGAAGAAGCGCACGTATGCCAAAGATGTACAATGCACGAGTTGTGTATATTATACCGCTCTGAATTCTGATAGAAGCTTCATTGTCTGCTGCGAAGTCCTCGTCTCTACCGGAATCTTGAATATTTATGACATTCGCTTATGCGAACGCGAAGTTCCTTGGGCGAACGCGAGGTTCCAGCGAGTTTCAGATTCGTCTCAAAGGACGAAGTCGAGAGAGATTCTGTGCTGCGAGGATCTTGGATATGGCGCGCCTTAGACGACGATTTATCATGGTCTAGGGAATCTTTCGCGTATGATCCTACGATCTTTGTTGATACAAGATACCAGCGCACGGGAGAATCTAGCGAATGTGGGTCTTAAGATATGGAAAGAATATATATTTTTTACTTGGAGAAGAATTTCCAATATTTCTATATTTGGAAGCCGCAAACTTATTTAAAAAAACAAAAAAATTATTGAGCGTATACAGAAATAAATCGTTAAATTTTATTAACTAATGTGCATTAAAAATATACGTTTTGGACCGTTTTTCGGTCCATTTTTAGCATGGATATAAATATATAAAGTTTAGATTTAAATTTAAATTAAAACTTGACATACACAACATTTGCAGTTGCAATCAAATTTGCTGCTATTGTTGAACAATAATTTGTTTGAAATTTTTAAGTTTTCTGATTTTTTTTATATAAATCATGATATTTATCTATAGTCAAGATATATTAAATTTTAAATTTGCAAAAATATTGCAAAGAAAATAACTAATTAATTTTGGTAAAAGAAAACTTGTTTCATTTTTTAATAAGATATATCATCCAGTTTATCCTCTATAAAATATCCTCTATATTCCTTATTGCATCCTTTTCTTTGGCTGAAATCATGAAAACTCATGCAAACAAACTTGTCGTGCGAACGAACAGAAGCTCACGGTAAATGGTTAAAATTTAGCTCTAATGTCGTTCCCGGGAGAGTGCGCGAGAAGGCGAAGAGTCTGCAGAGTTTAGGCTGCATTAGCTTTTAAGCCACTTCCGGCAGTAACGTAACGTAACGCCGGTGGTGGTTTGCGCGGGCATTTATATTTAAAGTTTCGCCGCATAGCAGTTTGCATTAATTATTCTCGCGAATAAATGCTCATCGAGAGGATGGCCATTGCCGTTCCATTCTAAGGCCGGGCCAAGTAAATTCATTAATTCGCTTCTTTTATCCGTCTCTCGTCTGTTGTTTGGGAATAACAATGTTCGTTTTGTTTCATGAACTAGCGGCGATCTATCAGCTTTATTACAGATCCAAACAGAGGGGAAAAAAAACGATGAATGACAGCGTTCTCATCTAGCGATATGACACGTATCTTATTTTTTATTAACGCGCGATTTAACCAATTTTCACCGTTTTTTCCGCGAATATGAAACGAATGAAAAATTGTTTTGACATCCAAAATGTGTCAATCGTGGAAAAAAAAGGGGACATGTGATATTACGTAATATCACATATCAGTATTAGTTTCAATAAAATAAATAATCGAAAGTAGGATTTTTAAACATTCCAAATAACTCGAATTATCATAGTATTTGACTAATTTGATTCTTTTATATTAATCGACAATTGCTCTAAGCGATAATAAACTCGATAATACATATGTAGATAATCCGTATCTTGATTTGCATATAGAAAATACTTGCAATATATTGTATTGTTTAAATACGATGCGCAAATTATATTCTATGAATATTTACTAATTTTTTGTTTTTATTCTTCTACAGGTAAGTTCATCGATGGTCACGAGTATTACTTGTTATTTGGTAAGTGATACAATACATTACAATAATTTAGTGGCAATTTATTTATTGAAAAAAATGAAATAGAGAAATTAGAAATTAAATTCTTCCACATGTATATTTTCTGTAAATTTATGTCTTACGTGTGTGAGGAAATGACTTTTCCTAATTTCTGTAATTCTGCACGCGACGATGTTCTTTTGCGAAAAGGTTGATCATCGCCGCAGTTCCGCTTAAATGAATTATAACTCGTTGATACATCCCCGGAAATTGCGCATAATGAAGCGCCTCGTCTACCGATGTTTATTTTAAGCGGTACCGATTTATCAGGATAATGACGAGGAAGCAACGTGCGTCGAGGCGCACCCTCCTTCCGGAAACGCGCGATTATACTCCTGTATCGCTTATTTCAATGCGATTACAATGCGACCGCGAGCTTTCATATTTAATCACCCTTAATTGACGCGATTGAGTAAAAAAGAATTAACAAAAAAACGGTTCTTATAAATTATTTAGAAATATGGCAATTGGATTTTACACGCAACGACTTTAGCAAAACTCAGTAGAAAATATAAATGGATAATTTATGAAATATTACGTAAAAATTTACAGATATGTTGCTTCATCAAGTTAGAGAGTAACTTTTTTTTAGAAAAAGCAATTATCATTCAATTTTAACTATTATTACACATATATATGGTTTTCGATAACTTCTTAATTTTTAAAATTAATATTTTTGTAGTCATTTTTTTTTACGATTTTTTATAATATTCAGATGTTTAGGTAAAGAATAAAATTAATAAATTTCTGTTTTATAAATATAACATTGAGATTTTATATTTTTATATTTTTATAACGATCTTCTTGTTATTTGAATTATTATACGATATCACTTAAAAACTTATTTGAAGTTAACGCATTTATAACGCATATTCAATTTACACTATTTTGATCAGTTCGACGGCAATTAAATTTAATTTCCACAAGTTTGTTTCCTGGATTGAAAATGTATTATCAATTCTGTAACTTGCAAAAAGTATTCTGAAAAAAATTAATACTGAATAAAATACAAAATAAAAGTTTGACAATGCTTAAAAATCATTCTTTTTGTATTTTTATTATACGCGTGTCAAATATATCTTTAAGTTAAAAACAAGCTCATAAAAATTGCTCTTAATTTAACCGGTCACTTGCAAATTGAAAATGCGCTTATCGTCGACACGCGGTTTTGATAAACGTGCGGTTTTTTTTTATATTTATCTGCACGAACAAATATTTACGTGATGCCGCTAAATTATGCGAACTTATAGGGACGTAATCGTTCTCACGTATCTGCATGGGAGGAATGGTCTCGATCCATTTACATATTCATATCGCTGGCGAGTACGCAAATAACACGAGCGAGCGAAAACACACTGAATGATAGTTAGATTATAGGTGAAAAACGTCACCGAAAAATTGTGACCGCGTAAATATTGAATTCTCTCTGATGGTCAATTTTGCATCATCATGTCAAACTGAAACTTATTCTTTCCAAATTGTAAAAAAATTTATAATTATTTACATAAATAATCACTTTCTGCTTTTTAAAATATAGACTTAGGACGGTTTAGAAAAAAAAATCTCTAATTTATAAATAAATTTATAAATTTATTTATTATTTGCAATAGACTTTAGACAAAAATAATATTTATTTTACATTGAAGTACAATATATCATATTGGCAGCAAGAATAGAAGTCATATTTATATTCGTCGTTTTATCACAAATCAGAGAATTGGAACGACGGATTATCTCATTTCCGAGTTCCGCTACGCACCGCGAATTATTAATTATGACGAAATTTCGATTGGCTAATTCGTATTGTTATGTTAAGTACGTGAATACACTCGGTTGGATTGGCAAACGTGCGGTTATTGTGATCGTGCTTTGCCCATAATCTGCGAAACTATTGCGATGTAATTTTACGTTAGCTCTTATTCTAGTGGCTCAATCTATTATATTTGGTTTATATTTCGATGGTGATTTACACGATCATGGACGATAAACTATAGTATTTATCGGTAGATAGTATGTATCGCCGCATATGTTAAATCATTATAATTACTTGCACGTGTATTTGAACGAAATATTTGGTGCGCGTTATTATACTGGAGAAACAATGTCAAAATATTGAGGGCACGATACATATTATATTTTAACATATTATATGGACATCGTAGTTGATGGTTATTTTATGTATCTAACATATTACAATTTAACTGTGACCTAATTTCATCAAAAGCTATTATCATGCCAGTAAGTTGATTGATGCTACCAATAATCAAACATTTCGTACATGTTACGCACAATATTAAACAACAATTTAGTATTGACGGAAATTACGTAAAGCATAATAAATTTTCGTCGAAATGTGACTATTTTTATTTGTTTTATTGATAGATTTATTTTTTTTTTTTTTTGTGTCAAAATCTTTTGATCTAAAGCCCCGATATTTTCTCAATGAAAAAAACCCGTTTTGCAACCAATAGAGAATTTCGCTTTATTTGAGTAAAAATAAATGTGGAAGATATAGTATTATATATAATATATATAAAATCAACAATAAAATTATATATAATTAATATTATTAATATTATTTGTATATATATAATATTTTATTGTTGATGGAAATTGTGTTATTGTAAATTTTAATTGCGCGCGTGTGAAACGTGACAACGGCCTTCCTATTTTTTACACTGACAGATTTATTTTTCATAAAAACCGTTTGATCTACCATCAGCACATTTTACTGTGTGAAAAACGAGCCGCAAAAATCGATAAAGAATCTGGCGGCGGTGGAGTCAAAAGCTGTTAAGCGTTACGTGGACGTCAGTCAGTCGTGCGAAACTTTTGTAATCAAATTCTTTTTTTTTTTTAGAGAGAGAGAGAGAGAGAGAGAGAGAGAGAGAGAGTCAGGGACGTTATATTTAATCAACGTTCAGTCAATGGAATTTCACAGAGGGAGAAAGAGAGAAGAAGCATGCTTATTAATTAAATTATTGTTCCAGGGCAGTTCCACGAGTTGATTCGAATCTAAAAGTTTGCCTCCATATTGAAACTTATTCTAAAAATAGCGTGTCTACCGTAAATTCAATCGCTGATTTATACCGCGTTGTATAATATTTCGTCGTGTCCACATATTATGTGGACATCGCCACCGTCATTATTTATAAACTATCATCCGTGAATTTAATTTATCGAGGAGCGTCAAAGTTCTATCAATTTTTCATCAATTTTTTACAACATAAATTTTAAATTCTCTCTATCTCTCTTTCTCCTTCTCTCGGGAAATCTTTTATCTATTTAGCGATAAATAAAAATATATAATGTTTATAAAATAATTTTATTATACTCTACATAATATATCTTTTATATTAATAAACGTCTATATTACGTTATACCAATTAATGCGATAAAAAATATAATTGGTAAAATTTTTTTTAATTTTTATATCAAAAGTTGTTAGTTTTTATGATAAATGAATTTATTATTTTTATTATTTATAACTGACATAAAATATTATGAGATTGCACTCTGGCATTTATGACTTTTACGTAACGGATATGTAACGTCGCATATCTATGTGTAATAATGCACGGAATAAAATAAATATTTTTCGGGATATTGCCGGTGATGTTTGCATACGTGCGTCGTAAAATCGTGCGAGTTTATTTGCGCGGAAAACTTCTTATAAAAATCGTCCGAAAGATTAAAACATCATTTAATTCCAACGAGCTGGTGATCACACACACACACACACACACTTCTCTATCTTCAAACGACAATTTATTTATTAGCTTTTTTGTTTCGCATATTATCGACAATGAGAACAATGCGAAGTCGGTGTGGGTTCATTTATCCTATCGGAACGATGCATTATTAACGAGGAGGGCATTATCGCGTACCATTATTTGAAACACTTTGACGCGCCGCGCGGCTGGAAATCGACGTTTGTCGCGAATTCAATGAATGAATTTATTCGCTAGTTTCGCGCGCTCGATTTGTCGTCGTCGATGTTCCAATCTCGCAAACCATTATTCCCTTTACTTCGCTCTCGTGACTGAATTTAGATAATGTCGGATTTTCTGGCTATTACAATGTGAACAAGAGAAACTTAATACATATTTAAATTAAAATTATGTCAAATCGAAATCTAGGTCACTGTCTATGAAATAATAAGATTTTTTGTGCAAACGTGTGTACAATATATTTTTGAATATTTCTGAATGTGAAGATTTATTAAAGATATGACGATTATTTCTGAATTAAAACTTTACATGTCATATATTATATTAATATACAAATTTAATATTTCCTCGCTTTTAAAACATATGCTTTATTAAATTCCAAAGTTATTCTATAACTAAAATAATTTTATAACAAAATTCTTATATTGCGTTATAATATAATAATGTTTCTAGAATAACATTATCGAGAAAACATTTTGATGATGAAGTAATAAAATCGATTAATTTACATGTTTGTATCAATAATCCGATTTTGTATCTTTCTTTTGTGCACTTTTTCATCAGCCATAGAAATTATATTTAATTACTTACGTGTAAGTAGCGCGTGAAAAATCCTACGGATCGTCGCAATGCAGCATGGCTTTGTCAACGTATTTTTATTCTCATTGCTCGTAATTAATGTCGTCTATTATTGCTTTGAGACAAGATATTTCGCACGATTTATCGCAGCCATTACCAACAATGGACGACGTGGAATGAAGATGGACAAGAGAGAATTACTCGCACTGAGACGAAGCGAAAGTAAAAATTTTTCTGAGGCCGTCACTCGGCTGGAAGCAATTCAATTTGTCGTTATCCTCCTGATTTTGCGCGATAACGTTGAATTTACATTTAATAGCGGCTTTGCGCGACATTATTAATGCATTTATTCCGTTTTTTTTTTTTTTTTACTAAGAATGAATCCATAAATTCTTGTTATTAAATGTGCGCAAAAAATTAGTCATTTTTTTTACGAAATATTAAGAAGCATTATATAAAGTCATTTTGAGATAATTTTTCTTCTTACTTTTAATATTTTAACATGTATTTTTTTGAGGTTAATAAATTTTATTCGGCATTTTATAAAAAACGAATATAAGTTGGTGAAATTTAAATTTAAATTTTTGTACTATTCCTGCGCTATAACTTGGTTCATGATATTTATAATAATTGCGGCACGCGATATCCGTTGCAGCCGGCGTTATCGAACCTCCGCGCTTATTCCTTTTATTTATTTCTTTTTTTTTGCATCACTGCCGCACAGCCGGAGCAACTCTCTCTCTCTCTCTTAAGTCATGTTATCTCTTATCGTTAATAAATTTTCCCTTATCCCTTGCTTTCCTTTTTCCTCGTCTCTGCATCCGGTGCACCGACGAGGAGAGGCGATCTCGATGAAAAAAGGACAAGTAAACTACCAACGAGGATGAGTTACCTGCAGCCTGACTCTCGGATCCTTTCGAAGCCGATTTTTCCGTCGCTTTAATTGTAAACGCCATTTTTATTGCTTTGCACTAATATTGTATGAGATTCGTATCGCTCGTAAGGCTGATTTATGATAGAGGAATTATTACTAGTCTATATTATTACTAGTGTTTTTTTTTTTTTCTTGAGATATTTTTCACTTTTTATTCTTTTGTCGAATATTTTTAGAAAAATTTATTTCACATCGTAAATATTTAAAATTTTAAATTAAGAACCTGAATTCTAAATCACAATACCTCTCTAATTATATTTGCAAAAAAAATTAATGTTTTGTTTTTATATTTCCCTTACAATATATTTTTTTTTTTTTTTTTTTTTTAATTACATAACTAGATTTAATAATATAATTGGATATGTGTATATATATTATATATATATATATATATATATATATATATATATTTTTTTTAACTTTAATGTTAACTGTTTTTTTAACTGTAATAAAGAAGGATACATAGTATAATTTAAAATTTGGATATGTTTTTACAAATTTATTTATACATGGAAAATAGATGCGCGCGTGATATCTTTCTTTTTAGATCGCAAATTTGATTCAATTCTGATGTTTTTCAAATTTGGATCGGAGTTCTTAATTAGTGATAGGCAAGTAATAATGAGTGGGAGAATATGGAGAGTTTAAATGTACGACTTTTGGGACAGTCCACATAAACGTCACGGGAGAATACTCGTCTCGACAATACAACGCTGGTCGAGGTCGCCGCGTCATTTACGAATATCTAATTACGAGGAACGGTCTTACCCGAGGGAGGCAACTTCGCAGTCCTCAGAGCTCGTCTGTAATGGAATTGTTGGCCCGGTTATTCCGCTGCGGTCAGCAAGTGTAATGACAAAATACATGAGATTTTGTTGTGCTCGATACGAGTATGCCGTGCGTTAAGGACAATCCCAACGGTCACCAAATTTCTGCCATTACTGTTTATACAAGATGCCACACGATACTTCATCAGGCTGAAGCATTACTTGATATGAAAGATCTTCTGAATATATTCCATAAATATATTTTGACGTCGGAAACAATTTAATATCGTGCGTGCGCACTCGTAGAAATCTAGAGACACATATATTTATACATATACACAGAGAACAAATCAAATTTTCTGCTTTAAATTGAACGTGGATTAAATTGATCAAAGAAAAATTTTGTTCCCGCTGCTCGAAGAAAACATATCGGACTTTAGAATCATCGCGCGCAGATTTCGAGATTTACTATGAGAACACGTAAAAGCAGACGTTTCTCACTTTGGGCACCGCAGACGTGCTTGGGATTTAAAGTCGTCTCTGGTCGTCATAAGTTGGTGTGATTTCTTTATGCGGACGAGACGACTCTGCTCCAAAATAACTCGCGCGGATTTTAAGCCCTGCCCGATGGACGCACGTGTCCCAGGACCAACATCCCCCTCTCAAGCGCGTGGGAGAATTTTCTGAGAGAGTCGATTCTCTCTCTCTGTCAGCTTTTTAATCCTCAGAATTAAATGAAAATTTAATGCTTTTCATAAATAAAAAAAGAAGGGAGAAAAACGCGCTCGTTTCTCCTGTAATATGCGCGTCTTTGTTTCCGCGGCTCAGCGGGTACTATAATTCAGCGCGAAAAAGTCCCGCAATGTGATCGTGAAAAGTTCCTCTCGCGCGTTTTCGCGTGCCGCGCTTAATGGACGTCGCAATTTCGCCGGAATTCAATTAAAGAAACGACTCCTCGCGCGCGCCTCGACGTCCTCGCAAGTTTGCGCGAGTCTTGGGACGGAAACGGAGAACACGGTCGACGAATATAACTGCGTTTCGCACCGCTCTCTGATAATTCGACAAACAAATAACAGCGGGGCGCGAATTCACATTCCACTTTGAGCGTTTATCCGTTTAGCTACATTTACGATCCTTTCTCGCGCTTCGTCATCGAACTACTGTTTCAACGCGAAATCATAAATTAACTCCGCTGAAAACGCTTTACGAAGCATCAGTAATTAATTAAATACAGAGGAAATTAATTGCAAATGGTATCGACCAGGTGATAGAATATAATGTGATTAGCATAGTTACTGTGAATTTAAATGTAATTTTTTTCCAATTTTTTCAGCTCTGTAATTGCTTTTTTTCCTCACGTTTGTTAAAATAGAAATTACTATAAAGGCGCGAATAAAAAAGTATAATAAATTTGTACAATTGGATAAATTAATTAATTAGTTTGTCAATTTTATTGCTTTAATCTTATAAAATCATTTATTATATTGCAACTTAAGAAATTAACGATAAAAAATGATTATGTAACTTATAATTCAAGTTAGATGACTTGCGCATTTTGTCTTGACTACAGATTTCCCGGCAAACGCACACGATACATGCGACGCTTTTCTTTTTATTCTTCCTACATGATGTTGTCGGTAGGCGGTCTCGATGACAAGATCTAGAAATGTAGATATATATCCGGCATGTCGTGTGTGTGTGTGTGTGTGTGTGTGTGTGTGTGTGTGTGTGTGTGTGTGTGTGTGTGTGTGTGTGTGTGTGTGTGTGTGTGTGTTGTCTACGCACTCCTAGTAAATAATTCATCGACATCTCGCAGAGCAAGACCGCCCTCGGCCACATTACATGGATGTATCTACTCATATTGAGATCCGCGAGGAGCTTGTGTACAGAGTGGTCGTTTGAAAAGAGCGATATTTATCCTGCTTGCTTGAATTTCAAACTAGTTCTGAAAAACTCAAAGTTTACAGTCGAGCACGCTTTTGGTTTAAAATGTAATATTATAATATATTATATGTAAAGAAAAACTATTTTTCATAGCATATAGAACAATATTATTTCATAAAAAGATATATGCACAGCTTATACAAATACACACAAATGCATATGGATATTATTATGGATATTATTTATTAATTAGAAGTGAAAAACATGTAATATCAAAAATAAACAAACTTGCATCTTGAAAAGAAATTGTTCATATGTTGATTACATAAAAAAAACATTAAAGTTAAGAAAGATAAAAAAAAAATAGAAACCAGATATTAGATTTTTAGATATCAGATGTTTCTTCTTTTTTTAAAGAATTTTATAATTAGCATAATCTGTTGAATTATAGATTCAGTTCGTCGATTTGCTTGTGGAATTTTCTAAAAAAGTGTCACTTTTTCTAATAATTTATTTTTAATAATTGACATTTCATCGGATATAGACATACGACATACTTTCATATCTTTGTATACGGTGATTATTAAATCATTTGATTGGTACACCCGGTACAATCGGAACTTCCTAGTATCATTTTTTTTGATTGAATGCAGCGTATGATCCGTAGATAGTCAATCGTAACCTTAAAGGGGGAGAGAGAGTGCTTGTTTCTTCCGCGGAGACAACGAGAAGAGCCGTTTCGTTGTCCAGTCACGTCGTGAACACTCGGACCCGTACTGGGACATAAGGCAAGAAAAAAGCATCGCTAGCTATCTATCCCACACGTAAAAAAGTCGAAGCGTCGATACGCGACGCGCACAGGCGCCGAATCGAGCGAGTGAATCTCAAGAATGGAAAATTAATTTTTTATTCTCCAGCGGGATGTTTAAGCAATCGCACGTATTTTTGTGTCGGCTTTTCGTGTCGTCCTTCATACAGTGGACGATAGCGAACTTGAAACGCATAGAAAATTAATTTCCGGTATTATTGAAGTCATCGACCTTAATCGTCGTGGCACCGAGTAACGCGCGAAATTTTGGTTAAAATCGTATGTTGGACAAGATAAAGATTCAGATTTTAAACTAGGATCTATTTAAAGAAGCGTTTGCAAAATAATGCGGCATACAAAATTTCCCGATATGCTGATATCATATTTATTATCCCATGTAAATCTTCACGTTCGCATTATAATATGTAAATTTCTTTTCCACGGTATACTTTTCTTTAACAAGTACGCTCGATGGATGCAGATGCAGTTTGCGGAAACTTTCGACAGTTTTCTCGCCCGAAAGTTTCCTCGATTTTCCACTCGGCGACCTTTGGTTCGATAAAAACTCGCGCCGCCTATGCATGATCCGACGATGGATCGATGCTTCGGAGAAAAGCCATTTTCCGGCGGCATGGGTCTCTGAATTAAATCGAAGAGTATCCGGAATAGTGCCAATGTAAGTGAAGTTGTAAAGTTCGATGTAATTGACACTTGTTTTCAAAGAGATGCATGCTTATAACAATAGCATTTTTTTTAAATTTACTCTTTAAAATTTGACAAAAATTAAATTTCTAGAGAAAAATATCATATACGTGTGTATATATGAAAAGAAAATATACAAAGATACGTTTGGCATTAAAGCTGAAAGTAAGAAAAATAAAGAAAAGTATGAGATAAAAAATTATTCACTAATTAATATATTAGATACATTTACGTTTCGTATGTGCATTCTTTGCACAATTTTGCACAATTTTTCATAAACTGCGATTCCGATAATTATCTCCTTTAACGACTATCGAACGCTTATTACTTTGCCGGCGTTTGCGCTAACGAATGCTTTAATTACACGATAAATTACACTCTTGCGGCGCCAAGTAATAATTAGATCGGACCAGCTCAATGTTGAATCGAGCTTTTTATTCGAGTAGGCGGTCGCATCACATGATGCGGTAATCGTTTCCGCGTAGTATTGCATGACGTTTATCCGAGAGAATAATTCAGGATGTTATGTTAATAATACGCTAACGAGTCCATTAAAACAGCATGTATGCATAATTCATGCAGTTCATAAACTTTATATAGTTTTCATTTTTCAAGCGGAATTATTTCGTCATATATCTTAACTATAAACATGTCAAACTTGAGAAAATGAATTTGAATTTATATAACTTAATGAATACAAAACAAAATTTTTTATATATGATGAAGCGTACGAACGAAAAAATATATGAAGAAAAATCTAAAACTTTTATAATGTTATGCTGTCTTCTTATTTCAAAAAGTGTCTTCTTTTAATAATGCCATTTTTCTCGAAAGAAAAGAATTTCTCTAATGCTGATAGTGATTCTCGGCAAAATACATGTATTTTATCAAGAAAACGAACACTATTTATTCGCGCTTTTATCTTGCTCTCTGACTTTATTGCTGACGATATTGCTATACTTCGGCGAAAATTCAAAATGGTTCAAGAGGAGCGAAGTATTTTCGACAAACTCCCACGACTAGCTGCTAGTATAATAAACCGCGCGAATATGGGTCGTAGGGCTCGTAAGTCACGTTTATCTTCGAAATATGGCCCTATTTTTGAAAGGTCCGCCGGAGGAGTTATAAATTCCAGATGGTAATTCGGCCGTACACAACGTGGCCCATGCCCCCGTCTCTTTCCTTTTCGGGATTTATAATGCCAGTTTGTAAGTGACACGTGGACTAACAACGCGTCGACTACGAAATCTGCTGCAAGTGAAAATTTGGTTAACAAAGAAGACTTTCTTCTCTGCTCCGGAACATAAAAGATACGCGCATTTTCGCGTGAAAGATGTGCTCCGTCATGCTATTCTCACCATCGTGATGCTTTAAGCCCGGAAATGCTACCACATTACAATATATCCTCCTTCGGTATAGTGTGTATGTGTGTGTGTGTGTGTGTGTGTGTGGGATATCTATGTTATATCACTATTAGATTGTACAAGAAAAATTTATCTATATTAAATAAAATTATGAATTTGAATGTTTTTTTTTTAAAGAGACTTGGGAGACTATAGATGTGAAAAAAGATTATATTGAAATTATTAATGACTATCTTGATTAATAAAAATTATAGAGATATTTTAGAAAAAAATATGTAAAAAAATTAATTATTTGAAATTATATAATTTGAAATTTACGACAAAACTAATAATAGAAAAAATAAGAGATATTGATTTTAAGAATTTAAGGACGTAATAATGTTTAGTTTGCTTACATTCAGAACTCTGTTACGTAAAAATCGGTGATTGTTGAAGTAGTAATTTGGAATTTATTTAAAACTAATTAACTCGATTTAATTATAGTATGTTAAACGATGTCATTCCATTTTGTGCCGTTTCACATTATAATAGAATTCATTCTATAAATTTATCCATTCTTAAAAAAAACATGTTAAATCGATACTCGCAAGTATTGTTGCTTCTTTTCCTCAATGTTGATTGGTTATTTCAATATTACGCTATACATTACTTCATATTAATAAAAATCTGTCATGGCTGCGTATTTGACAATTCAAATATTATATATTTATATATAATTTTGATTTAAATGGTTTTGAAAAACCAGATAATACATATTAGTTATACATATTATTATATTACATATAACTAATTTTATAATAGTTATATGTATTTTATAATAGATGCGTGCCCTAACTGCGTACCCTACCCGCGTGCTCTACTCGCGTGCCCTACTCGCGTGCCCTAATAGAATGCCCTAATATAATGCACCGTAGGCTGCTTCCGTTGGGCCAGTTGGACTTACCTATTGTTGATCCTGGCCATATTAATTCTGGCTACGTCTAGCCAGAGACGTAGCTTCGACCCCCTATTAGAGGTCAATGAAGGAAAAAAATTCCTTCCGTTGCCGGCTAATTATTGTCGCCGGCGTACACAAGCATAATTTTATGCTCATTTATGACATGACAGTTTGATATGCATCGTTTCAATAAATTGCAAAATTTGATATATGAATAATTTGACTTTCAGTCAAATTATTCAAATTATATGACACATAAATGTTTTATTAATTCATTTTAATATAAATTACATATTATAAATATTATATATTATTATAAGATTAAACATTATTACTTCAAACAATGATTAAATTTGATTGATAATTTGGGATTAGATTGACTAAAGTAAAATTATATTAAAACGATGCCTGACAAACTATTTAAACTTTCATTGCTATGATAAAGATGGATGGGCTATGAAAAATTATGACAAAATTGCCGCAACATCACAATAATTATCAATATTTCATATAAGAAATAAAGTTATTAGCGTCTTCTACATTAAATAAATTAAATAAAATTTCTATTGAAAAAAATATTTTATATTTTTTCAATTTTTGTTTTAATTTATATTTTAAATTATATTTCTAATGTGTTTTAATATATATTTAAAAAGTTATTTGATTGCATTTATTTTAGCCCATCCATTTTGAGGCAACGGATTTATTTACAATCTACAATCTACATTTGCATCTACAATATCTACGAATCCGTCACCTCAAAATAAAATAAAATTTATCACTCACCGGCACTGATGCGCAACAGCGGAGATTTGGTCTTGAGGCTACGTTGTCTGTAACACACAAATATAAAATCCAAATTATAGCAACGTTTAAAATAATTAATATTTCAAAAAATTATTATTGTACGCATCGAATTTTATATCCGATCCGTATAACAATAAGAAGGTATATAAATATGAAATAATTTTATAAATTTTAAAAAAGAAAACTATTTTTTTTAAATAAAAACTTTTATAGTATGAGTCTCTCTTGTTTAAACTATTCAAACAATGATCGAATCGAATTAATGCATGTACGGGATTTATAATAATTAATATAAAAATAATAATACTCACCCTTGGGTTGCTCCGCCGGTGCAGGATGCCTCTCCTAGGCCTCCTCCTCCTCTCAGATTGATTCACACGCGCGATACTTTAAACGGCACTCCCGCACTTTTATTAAAAGATAATTCCGCACTTGTATACGCGGTACTATGAACGACACTCCCGCACTTTCAACATGATCGAATCCCGTTTTACACGAAAATCTTTCTGCGAGTCGACAAATACGACTTTATTGCTCGAGCGTTGCTGAACGAATGATAATAAGGCTATAAGTCGTAAGACGTTAACAATAGCGCGCTAATGTTTACATCGGCAAGGCCGAATACAATGTTATTGTTTCGCGGCCGAAAGTATGTTGCGTACTATGACGTATATGCGGTGTCGAATATTAAATAATACGTATTTTAAATTATAGATTAATTATTTAATAAACGATTAATATATCATGGAGCTTATTATTATGTTAATCATTATTCGAACCTGCAATTTGACTATTTTATTACGCGTTCTCAAGCTGAATCATATTTAAATTATCAAAAAATCGAATAACGATAAAATATCGGATGAAATATAATTATAAATCAAGTATTTTTAAAGAAATAATTATTGTTTATAAAAGAGAAAGAGAGAGAGAAAGATCGCGATAAAACAATAATTTATAATTTTGATTATTAGAATCAAAAATTATAAAATTATTGTTTTATCGCGATCTTTCTCTCTTTCTCTTTTCTCTTTTATAAACAATAATTATTTCTTTAAAAATACTTGATTTATAATTATATTTCATCCGATATTTTATCGTTATTCGATTTTTTGATAATTTAAATATGATTCAGCTTGAGAACGCGTAATAAAATAGTCAAATTGCAGGTTCGAATAATGATTAACATAATAATAAGCTCCATGATATATTAATCGTTTATTAAATAATTAATCTATAATTTAAAATACGTATTATTTAATATTCGACACCGCATATACGTCATAGTACGCAACATACTTTCGGCCGCGAAACAATAACATTGTATTCGGCCTTGCCGATGTAAACATTAGCGCGCTATTGTTAACGTCTTACGACTTATAGCCTTATTATCATTCGTTCAGCAACGCTCGAGCAATAAAGTCGTATTTGTCGACTCGCAGAAAGATTTTCGTGTAAAACGGGATTCGATCATGTTGAAAGTGCGGGAGTGTCGTTCATAGTACCGTGTATACAAGTGCGGAATTATCTTTTAATAAAAGTGCGGGAGTGCCGTTTAAAGTATCGCGCGTGTGAATCAATCTGAGAGGAGGAGGAGGCCTAGGAGAGGCATCCTGCACCGGCGGAGCAACCCAAGGGTGAGTATTATTATTTTTATATTAATTATTATAAATCCCGTACATGCATTAATTCGATTCGATCATTGTTTGATCGATCTTATCATTTTGATTCTTGATTAAAATGTCACGCAAAATACGCGCTTCGAAATTTATCCATTATGATATAATTACGTATATAATTATTCAAAATTAAAAGTGTATGAAAGATAATTAATTATTTATAATATCAAATTTATTATTTCCCGATACTTGTCACGATCGCGTTGAGTAGAGAAATTTTGTGGAGTGTTTTGCGTTCCTTACTGTTCGAGTGTCGCCGTGAGAATAATAAAGCTGTAAGCCATAACTAGCGCGCTAATGTTTACATCGTCAAGGCCGTATACTATGTTATGTTTTGATTATTCGTTGCCGAAATATTTTCTGTTCTATGACGTATATACAAACGGAATATTAAATTAGACATATATTTTAAATTATAAATCAATTATTAAATTATCAATTAACATATTACGGAATTTATTAAATCGATACTGGCAATATTGTTATCTCTTTTTCGCGATGCTAATTGGTTATCTCGACAATGCCCTGAACATTACTTTATAATAAAAGCTTGTCATAACTGAGCGATACATTTGATAGTTTAAATATTAAGTGGGTGTGTAATTTTTATTTAATTTATTTTGAAAAAGTGGAAAACTAGAATTAATATGTAAGTAATTATATACACATACACATAAAATAAATGGCGCGCGCGTAGCGTTAGCTAGCATTAGTTATTTATTATACTAAATGGTTTTAAAAGCGGAAGTAGCATTTTCTCTAATCGGTTCTCGCATTATTACATAATTAATACTAGAACAAATGAATTGTTAGACTGTTAAAGGATTTAAATAGACAATTAGTTTTCACGCAAGAATCTGATAGTAAAACCAATGATTTTAAGGGATGGTATAATTAAAGATTCTTTAAATTCATTTCAATCTATTTAAACATAATATATTAAACATAATATATTAAACGCGCGGTTAGCTCGGGGTTTCATCATTTTCCGATAATAATAGAGTTCATTATCCGGGTTCGTTATTTTCAAGAGAGAATAGATTCGCGCGCGACAATTTAATTAATGGATTGCGAATTAATTTCTCGAAGGCATTGCCTGTCAAGTTTGACAGACAGGCAAATCCTTATCGAGTTTGATATAATAATAGGGATTAATTTATAATTAACTGAAAGGGGAATAAGTTGTCTCACGCGCATAATTGAAAAATATAATAACGTTGCCGGTTGGAAAAACGTTTGCTTCCGGTTGGAGCGAACGAACGTTAACAATGGCAAATGGGTATATATGCACAACGTAACCACGTTTCCCGATGCAATTCACGTGCTATGCAGTGCATTGTAGTGCAGCATAGTCGTGCAACGCGCGTGTTTTCGCGGCAAATCGAACCTATCGAAATTCAATATCGCGCGATAATGGCACACGACAGGGCGCGCACATTCCTCTGATGCGGGGAAAAAAAAATTGAGGCTTACATTGTCGCGGATGACGCAATTGCGTGCTCGTAATGAAAGCGACGGGAATATCGCTTCTAACGTATCTCCGATACGCTATTCCAATATTTGAGAATAACCACTGCCGTAGCCGCCACCGGCGGCATGATTCTCCTCTCAGTCAACGTTCTAGTTTCCGTTTAGCCAGATATTCTTGACAATCAGGTCGCGGAGCCGGTCGGGTTTCACTCCGGCAATGTATCGTGTGAGTCGCTGCTCTTAATTTTCCGGTACGCACTTCCGTCGTCATAATTATTAATGCGCTCGTGACAGTTAATACGTTACAATCCATGCGCAACATGAAAAGCTCATTCCAGGAATTGTCGGACGTTAGTCTGTTTCTCGCTTTGTTGCCATGTGCTATTGAATGTATATCTGTTCGGCTTTATAAATCGTATGTCGGGATTAATCGAAGCTCTCTTCATTACATCGCAATTGCACGAAAATGTATAATCTTTTATAATAATGGATAATTGTGCACGAGAAACTTTTTTCATTGGAATTTAATACCGTTTATTTGATTATAGTATTTTCCGAATAGTGTCTAAATTGAAAAATTCCTGTAAAATGTACGAAAAATATTCTATGATATGAGTTAAATTTGTAAAATTATATGTATTGTATATATATATATATATATATATATATATATATATATATATATATGTATGTATGTATGTATGTATTATTGAATTAAAGAATAATAACAGTTACACCAAATTAAAAACAAATTCACTAAATTTTTAAAAGTTTTATTAATATTATTTATTAAGATTCCTGAAGAGCTAACAAAAAATTTTGTTGAAATTTACATGGATGGATAGATGTAAAAGTGCGATAATAACGATAACTTCGATAATATTAAAAATAATAAATTATATATTGCACCGGATATTTATGTGTGTATGACCAACAAAATTTATTTTGTTGTCGGTAGCTCTCGACAAATAAGAGAAAATATTTTCGCCGCAGGAAAGGCGGACCCTACAATTACCCAGTCAGCTAACGAGATCTGACAAATTCTATCACAGCCAGAAAATCGAATTGGGAAATGCAACGCGGCGCAACGAAATAACAAGGAATTGTTTTCCACTGTCGAGAGCTCAAAGAGCACAAATTACATAGACACAAACAATCGAGATAATTTGCTTCCGGGGACTGGTTGATTTCTGCTGCTAACAAGGAGCACGCTTAGCCACCCGTAAATTCGAGAAAATTTAAAAGTTTATATGAACGAGAAATACCCAAGCACATAACTATTTTTTGTTGCGGCTACGCTTATATATAGATTCTTAAGAGATAAGGTGATTTCTTTCTTTCAATATTTGCATAATTCGCAAAAATGTCATAAGGAATAATTATTGCTCTTTATTACATAAAATGATTAATCTCTAAAAAAGTAAAATTCTTTTTTTTTTTTTTTTTTAAGAAAAAGCATTTCTTTTATTATGATTATTATTATTATATTACTTTATGATATATCTTATAAAGACAATCTAATTTTTTATTCTTTTCTTTAATATCTTTAAAGGCTACAAAATTTAAAGAATTAAAAAAATATAAAAGTAAAAAAAAAAGAAAAACATAAAAATTTAAAAAAACATTAAAAGATTTACATATGCAATTGAACCATTCTAAATTTTTATGATTTATTTTCTTCTTAGGAAAACAAATATGTATATATCTGTATAGGTATACCCGTATAACGACACTTATTAAATATAATTGATAAAAGGAACATAATTATGTAAGGATAAATTTGTTGAAGTTATCCACGAAACAAAAATTTCAACCATATTTTTTAATATCTATCGTAAATATGACTGTGATCGGAAATATCTGTGGCGAAAAAAGCAAGTCTTCGGCGACTGATAAATTATAATAATTCAAACAATCACGCGCCATAACCCTGCTCTAAAGGAAAACCAATCGTGACAGAAACGACGAGCGAGCCTTTCGCGATGCGCCCTTTTACGAGCCGTTCTACCCTTTATGTCTCTACTATTGCGCCGCGGAATCCAATATCGTGAGGAGTTTCGCCTCCACAGTCGCGGCGATTCCGCTCGGGAAAAGGACAACGTAGCCGAAGCAATTATGTAAATCCACTCGCAAGATCAAGATACATTTCAATCCCGTTGTCTTTCTTTCTTTTCTTCTTCGTCTCTCTTTTTCTTCCCCTCTCTCTCTCTCTTTCTCTCTCTCTCTTTGTCTCGTCATGTCTGCCACGCGTATCTAAAAGCGAACCTCGGAAAACGTTCAGCCATGCGCATAATATGAAGATGTTGTTACGACCGCTCCGTTTTTCCCCTTTCTCCGTGACCGACGCCATACATCTCCTCTGTATATTTTCCTCTTTGCCGTTTCTTCCACCAGATCGTCGTTTGATTTTCCGCCATTCTCTCCTTGTATTTCTACGCTGTAAATTGCGCGAAACCAGTGTATCTAGAATTCCGAGACGAATAACGATACGAAGGGCTTCATTCTTTTTTTCGTTGTTGTCGTCGTCGTCGTCGTCGTCGAAAGAGTTTGCTCTGTGACATCGATGGAAAACATACATTGACGCGTTCAATTCGTGGATCGCTTCCCCCTATCACATGCATTACGATCGCGCGAGGCTTTCCTCTTTTCCTTTCGTTCTCCCCTTTTTCCTCCGTTTCTCTCGACGGCTTTTTACGACTTTGGCAACGACGAAAGCTGTCAGTTCCCCGGAGGTCGACGGGAATTACGGAGAGAGCCGTGACGAGTCCTCCGCGGAATTGCAGCGGCAATTTTATTTCCACCTACGTCGATTTTCGAATCCTTTCAACGCTTGGAAAATTGTCGATTGTGAGCACTCTGCACGTACAAAGATCACTTAGCGCGAATATTTTTTTTATATAGAAACATTTAAATAGAGCGAACGAATTATTTAGGGAAGAGAATTGAAGAAGAATTAAAACTGAAGAATACGCGGAATTTTTTCGCCATTATTCACGTCTTCAAGTAACTTCTGCTTTTACGTATTTCGAGTCATCAAATTATAAAGGCTTCATAAAAAATCATGAATTTTCGTTCTTTGGTTACGACATTCATCTTCCACACGCACGCGTGAAGTATGACATGCGTAAGCTGCGCTGTCTCATTTTAATGAGATGAGTTTCAATCTCAGGGGCTATTAGAACAACCGGTCTCCATTAATATAATAAACACGGGCGCTTTGCCAATAACATTCCTTAACATCTAGTTATATAGCTGTAATGATATAATATATATATATCTTGAACTAGCCGCTAATAACGCGAAGCCAAAGATATTCGCGCGGAGAACAATAACATGCAAAATAATCACGCTCTTTTTTGTTATTTTTCGTAACATAAAAGTTTTTTAAGTGTTGTTCGCCTTCGCTAAATCTCTTCGATTGCGCTCGTAAAGATTCGTCGAACAATTCTTTACGTAAAGAGAAGTAAGATGTGACTCTTCCTTTTAAAGATATATAGCTTTGTTCTTTCTCGATTGTGTTCTCTCGAATAAATGAGGATGCCTCGCAAAAAAACCAATGTGTTTGTTGTTCGTTACAGTTTTTTTTTTCTTTTTTTTTTTAACTAATGGATCTCTCTTCTGGATTCAAGCCTTGAAATATCCGAAATATAGAATTTTATTTTGAAATATTACTGTACTATACGAAAGGAAGCGTGTAAAAATGCGTCTGCATCCCCGCACGCAGCGTTCTGAGAGCACGTCCCTCCGTGTCGGCGATACAAACAGCGTCTTAAGTTTTCCTCATTGCTTCGTAACAAATGACGTCGTAGAATGGCGAGTATCGAACAGCGGATCGATTCGTAGCGCCCAAGAGCGCCGCGAGAGCTCTTTATCTTCGTTGATATCTTGTCGCGATAAATCATGGGAATCCTATTCAGCGACGGTGGAGGGGGAGCGAGTGGGAGGGGG
The DNA here is from genome assembly GCF_021464435.1 of Cataglyphis hispanica. Taxonomy (NCBI): domain Eukaryota; kingdom Metazoa; phylum Arthropoda; class Insecta; order Hymenoptera; family Formicidae; genus Cataglyphis; species Cataglyphis hispanica. Next base: position 14,985,257 of record NC_065954.1, on the reverse strand, counting down.
AGGGGGGAGGGCGATCTACCGCGATTTATCACGCTCGGTGCATGGCGCATCCTCTTTCACCTTCTCCCCTCGTCATTTTCTTTCGGCCATTTATCGACCGGTCTTATTAGCGGCGTTCAAGATGATCGGTCACGTGGATAACGCATCGCGAATATCTGTCCGAGTTCTAGATACATTGTAATTGGCTTTAAATGAGGCGCGCGTCGACGTCATTTTGCATCGACAAATTTACGATACTTTCTAACTTTTCATTATCTAAATTATTCTTCGAAAGTTTAAGAAACTTTCGTTAGCCGATCAATTAAGTAAAATAGATAATAAATCTTGGAAGAGAGAGTCTTTAAAATCAAATAACGGAGGACAAATAAAAAAGAGACAAATGAAAAAGGAGAAAATTGATAAAAGCGATGTGGTTTGAAAGCTATATTGAGTGCTAAAAAAAATATATTAAAGATTATAATTATAATTATAACATTAAAAATATTTTAGTTACCTTGTAATAATTTTTATTTTCAAGCATTTGATAGAACCATTTAGAGAATTTTAATTGATCATATTCTAGAATCATATTCCATCTTCAATATATAAAAAAATATTGTTGAAGTAAATGAAATAATAATGAAATTTTCGCAAACGTATGACAATAATCATTATTGGATTAAGCAATCGATAAAATATTCTATCAGATGGCCATTCTCCGGCTATATAATATGTATATTTTTAAATGGTCTAGGCAAAGATCTTCTATGTGATCCTCGCGCAACGAACTGCCGGCATATCGGAAGATTTGCATTCTACTCCGGTAAGTCTGGCTCGCCGCGTGAGCGTCGGGATTTACGTTATTTTCTGAGCTCCCTTAGCCGTTTCATAAACATGAAAGTTTCGTGACGCAGGTGGAATAGCGAAACTAGTCGAAGTGAAATCTCGTCCATTCGCTCAGCTGGCGGAGACAAATGACAGCGATGATATCGCTCGCTCCGTTATGACATAATGTTGCAACTCGACAAACTCTGTTTTTTTTTTTCTTAATCTCCTCTTCTCTTTTTCTTCCTTTTATTTGACATAATATTTGCAATTACAAAAAAAAATTATTATAAATTACTAAATTAATTAATAAATAGATAAATAGATTCATCTGCTTTTATATGTTTAAGAAAATATATATTAATATATAAAGAATATTTAATTTACATTCAGAAAACTTATTTTTAAGCAATTTTAAGTCTATATTTTTGAAAATTGAATATATGTGTGAACAAAGTTACAGGAAATTTAAAAAGCATATCCATAAAAGAAGATTAGAAACGCGTGCCGGTATGAAGTGATATCAGAAATAAAAGAGTTGTAAAAATAATCATGATAAAATAATATGATATGTAATAATAAAAAAAGTGTAAGAGAAGGTTATTTCTAAGTTAAGCTTTATTGCCTATCAAGGGAAAATCCGCATTACTTACGAAACGATACACAAAATCTCACATCTCTGTATCCATAATCTCTATATCCTATAATGACTACTTCAATACATATATCGTATTGAAACTACGCGTCGCAAAAAATAGCGAGAAAGGATCATAGCGGATTTCGACTTCTCTGTGAAATCGATATTCCGATACTCGATAGCTCGCAAGTGATACATCCGAACGACCGACAATTCAACGGCCATCATCTTGCCGAAATTTCTCGATACCTATATATGAAGCATCTCGGAAATTCTGCTTTGATAGATCTCGGATTATGCTCTGCGCAAGTGGGTCATCCGGTGAATTATACGTAGTGTACCGGTAAAAACATGAGTAATGGAGCTTTACCTCCATCGTCCCGGGGATCGTCGTCGAAAGGGTCGTTAAAGGGGGTTGTAGAGGCTACAGTACGAGATAAGCTTTGCTTAACAAACACCCCCCGCGCGTGCAGCACGTTTCCATTCGTGCTGCCGCATCGTTAATTTCGGAACATCTCGCCAACCTACACTCTGTATAAACCCCGCGAATACGTACCTTCCGACATGATTTATACGACTGTATATAAAGGTCAAATCTACCGGGTGGCGCCGATTCATTTATTTAAGGCCAATGTTTTTTTCTAGCGATAATTCGACAAAATATTCTATGTAGTGTTTTTGATATTAAAAATATCTTAATTATTAAGTTTTAAATTAAATTTCTGTCTCTGATATTACTGTGAAAATGAAATTTTCCAATCTTTCTCATCATTGAGTTAAATGTACAATCATATTATATTGTTCTTTATTGTGCATTATTTCTGAGTAAAAATAACATTTAGCATTTAACATTTAGCATTTTTAATTCAATTTTAAAATAAAAAAAATATGAAAATTGTGAGTTCTGTCAATTTTACTCATAATCTTGAAAAATTAAAAGTTCGCTCTCTCTTTTGCTTTTAGCTTGAATATTTTATTATATTTTCGAAAAAAATTTTAGTTTTAAATTGAATTATTTATTTATAACTTTATAGACTTAAACTCAACTTAGACTTTTTTAATATGTGATGTAAATCTTTTGGTTTGAATCTTTACTATCTAGATCAAAAGATATCCTGCAAATGTATACATATTTTGTAGCTTCCCTTATATATTCTCTTTCTATATTCTCGAAAATATTAACGCGATGGAGAGAGAGAGAGAGAGAGAGAGAGAGAGAGAGATACTTCATCGAAGAATAATCGCGATTACAACAGGCGCGGCGTGTCGGAGCGGGTAACAGCCGCGATAAGAAACGCTTATCCAACTGCGAAAGCGCTCGGCATTAATTACGGCGAAACGTCGGCAAAAAACGCATCGGGGGTTCCCTGCCGTGAATCCTCGATCTTCGCCGCGTCCGAATGATCGCACGCTATCATTTATCGCGGGCGCAAAGTCCCGGGCGGATCCGCGTCCGTCTTTTTGCCTTGTTTGCTCCGCCGTAGGTCGGCCGAATATCTCTCCATAGAGACTGCGAATTTTCATTAAGCGGCGGAGTCGCGGCGTCGTAAGAAGAAATTAGGTTACGCTTACGCGGGAAGAGAATTTACATCAACGACATAGTTCGCGCCGCAGCGTATTAAAGAGCCGAGTCGGGAATTTACATGCTTCGTAAGCGTTAAAGTCCTCTCGCTCGTCCTCGGCCTTTTAACTCGAATTCTCGAATTATGTTTAGAAAAAGAACCATCCAATATTTTTCTCACGTCTTTTTTTTTTTTTTTTGCTTTATCATCATTATAACGTTTTAAAATTACGAAACAAAGAGATTCATTTTCAGGTGTTGTATCTTCAGATTTATTATTTTCATTTATTTTATTCTATGTGTGCTTTACATTTTGTCGAGAAATTAATTTAGTGATAGAGAATTAAATCATTTTCCTGCGACGCAATTTGTATGATAAAATATGCGACGTCCTGGTAACGAAATCCATCCATATACCTGTCACTGGATGACTTTTGATTCCCGACTACTTAAGAAGCGAGGAGATTAGAGCCGACGGTTTCTGTGTGTGTGTGCATGCTCAGATTAAAACTCGTCGGTAACGGTATCCGCACTATGTCGGTGTATACACGCTATACAAGCACAAGGTGGAAAGCAGAGTCACTTTACATTTACGGAAGCGCGGATTACGCCAAGTCAATGTAATGTGATCGAAAAGAACGCTCGAAATCTGCACAAAGACCGAGTAGAGGATCAGAACCGTCGTCTAACGTGTCGTATGACGCTAAAAGAAGGATTATCACTAACGGAGAGAGGCATTTGTGCGATTTCGAGACCGTTACAATGTCAGCAACGCGTTGTTGCATTAGATCAAGTCATGTTTTCGTCGGTGTATATTCGAATCGTTTATTTATTGAAGCATTCATTCGCGAAATCTGTTTGTTGCGATATCTGTCAATGTTATTATCAGGCTATAAGACATAGAAGACACTGTGTATCTTATATGGTTATCTCAGTTTTGAAATTAAATTTTTGTAAAATACAAATTTATTTAGAATTAATTAATCATTAATATTTTATTATTTTATTTGCAGTCTTGTAATAAAAATATATTCTTAAAATTTATTAGTATAAAAATTATGTTGAAAAAGAGCTTACAGATTTTTTCATTAAGTTAATACGCCAACTATTTTTTTTTTTTTTTTTTTTTTAATTACACTAATGCAATTTTAATTTAAGTTGAAGCATTCGTAATTTAAATGAATAAAAGTAAAGGTTCTTAAGCACTCTTTGGATTTAAAGCTGTTTAGCTGTTTAAGATGTCTATCTTAGATCTTAGCAAACTCGATCCACCTTTGACTTTTCTTTCAATCCAGCCAGGACGGATATCTTTGAGGCTTAAGCAGCCGAGATGACGGAAACCTCTTAAAATTTCTGCGAGAACGCGTCTGTAAACTCGCGTACGTACATGGGTACGTTGGAAAAATAATTTGCGCACACATAGAGTCGCGCATCTCTCGTACGCATATACGTGTCTAGACCGTGAAAATTACACGTAGGTAAGACGGCTATTCCCGTCATACAGATGTAACAACGTTTCGTGAACGGCTTCTCGCGTGGGAGGTAATTACGCGGAACTGATGAGATCTTCATCGTGAGCTCTCGCATTATCTATTCAGGATCTGCGAGCTTGTCGCCCTGCATCACGCGGAGAAGATTTCCCGTCGCCGCTGCCGCCGCCACCCACGTCTGCTTCGTTTCCGCCGAGATTCCACGGAATGCATCCCGACGTGAAATTCATTTTCAGATTTTACGAAACTACGACCGTAACTCTCATACATCACGGGAAGTCGTGACCGTGCAACAAATATGCCGCGTTTTCATTTGACAATATGCATAGAGATTATTATATAATGTTAATTCTATTAAAGAGAATTCTCCATTACGCTATTTCCAAGGGAACGATGTTAATAAGAATTATAGGAACATGAGAAATAAATTGATGCTTCAAATTTCGAGAAAAAGAAAAAAAGAAAATTGATGCATCAAATTTATGCTTTAAAAATAAGAAATATCATAAAATATCTCAGATATATTTGGTCACCTTTATCTACGAATCTGTTAATAAATTTAGAATTGAGTTTTCTCCTTTTCTTAGAGAAATACTGGGAGATACAAAACAAACATTGAAGTATTCTATACAAACCTAAATGTCAGAAGTTCAAATTCCTCGATAATCTTGTTACTAAGAAATCGGTTTTCTAAATACACACAATATAAGTGATATTTTAAATTTAAATATAATAACAGATATTTTTGAAAAATTGATATATATTTACATCCCGATTAAGGTCTTTCGTTGCTTCGGAATCGTTTTTCTCAATTCGCAGCGAATTCGCCGTTATCGGACACGCACGTGCGTTTATTGCGCGAGATAACGCACTTTATTATTATCACACATATTCTAACAAGCGATATGTACTCCGTCGCTATATCCGATGTGCCATCTGCTTGCTTTCTGGAGTGCCGACGACCGGCTTTGCCGGCTCGCCGCGTTCCGTCATTGCACCGGTGAGCGCATAAACATGTTATCTGAATGGTTTCATTCATTTCACCGCGGCCTCTCGCTCGTACCCGCTCATTCTCGCTCGCTCGTATCGCAGCTTTTTTAACTCTCTCTTTTATATGTAATTTTAATCGTCGCGTAAAACGCAATTTCCTCCTACGTCCCTCGCTTGTTGTGAATCGACAACATTCTATGTGCACTTAGGCGCTATTTTAAAATTATAATGAGAGATATAAAGGAAGTACGGTAGAGAATATGAACAAAAGCGCGTTTTTCGAAAGTTTTATTTTTTGAATAATTTTTACGGACATTAACCCCATGTATTCTTTCGGGAAATAATTAATCATATACACGTATGTTTTTTTAATAATATAATATTTTTCGAGGAGAGAAAGAGAGAGAAATATCGAGAATAAATGGCAACGCGAATGAGGATTAAGCATATCTTTTGAAGATGCATTTGAGATGACATGTGTGAAGTCAACACTCGCATATTCGCCTGCTCGTAGCGTGACGAAGAGCGCGACTCGCATTGCTCTCTCCCGGAACGGACAAGAGAGCGAGTGTCTTCCCTTTTCCCGGCTGTAGATCATACGGTAATGATAAACGGGATGTAGCCTCGAATGGCCGTTGACCCGCGACCTATTTGCGCGACGTACACACTCCGTCAATGCTTACGGAAAGCTCTCCTCGACACTCGAGAAGCGTATATGTGCATATACATATATCTCCACACGCACACACACACACACACACACACACACATATACACATGTACAAAAGTACATATAGAGACACGTACCGGTGCTTGTTACACGGACCGTCATACGTGCATATTCGTCACACCTAACGTGTATACACTGTGAACCTGTACGCTCTGTACATATATCTCATACGGGGGGTGTTTCGTAAGGTTTGCGTTATGCTTCAATGAAATGCTCGTTGATGAATTTGCGTATAATTTTTATTTGGTGAAAATTTTAATATTCAATTGACATCTGGTGGCATTTAAATATTTTATTTCACTGCTTTGGTGAGAAACATTCTTTGATGATCAAAGTAATTCCAGACGTCATACATAATTTTGACATTTGCATACAATTGTGCTCTAATTTAAATTTTTATAAAGAATAATTTGTCTTCTTGTACACTTTTATCGAAGATTACTAAAATTTATATCAGCCAGGTATAATAATTTTTACTTGCTTTATTTTCTTTTGAAAATAAATTACCATCCGCTGATTGTTCAATATTAAATAAGTCAAGGTTTTTAAGAACTTAATTAAATTAATTAAATTAAATTAAATTAAATTAATTTAAGAAAATCAATAAGTGTCAGGCATGCAGCGTAAATGGGACTATGTTCTCGCTTTTCCGACAATCTACGGAATAAAATTTATGAATTCTCCTCTGTCAAAATGCAATTCGCCGAAGTACTTAATTTCAAAACTTTAGACGTTTCTGCGCGAGAATAAAAGGATCTCGGATGAAATTTCCACCGTGAAAGAGTCCACTTGAGGATTTTTCCGCCGAACCAGTTCCAGCTGCTACTAGCGCGTGCATTTTTTCTTTTTCTTTTTTTTTTTTTTTGGAGACACCCGTAATAGAACGTTGCTGCACGATTCGCAGCAGCGGCGTGATACGCCTCTCGGAGGCCGAGCTTGAGCGCTACTTGAAATTTTCAGGGGAGGATGATTTATGTGGCAGGCCTCGACCTCGCCACTAGTCGACTCTCTATGCGTTCGAGAGGCATACATTTTAATCTTAGTCACACTAGAGAGCCGCGAGTATACGCGAGAGACGTGTATACCGCACTCTCGATGCGAATCCGCATCGAGTCTTCCGCGTCGTGCCTCGAAGAAATATGATACGTTAAGGGCGGTATACACAGTTGAAAATCATCATACGTTATATATTCAATATCTGATTGAAAGCATAATTAATTATGGACCTGTACTCTTATGAATCATTCATTGAGCTTCTCGGATTTGTATTCCATAAATTCCTGTGTGAAGAATCTATCATTATTTCATATTCACTATCGATCAATCTTTATTTATTGCCTGGAATAATCATTGACTTATCAAGTTTACTTTGATTGATTAGACTGTTTTGACATTTATCAAGGTACTTATTAACTCAAAGCTTCCAGGTCGTTTTTCAGCGATCGTTGGAAATAAATATTAATGATATTTAATTATCTCTATCATAAATATTAATTAAAAAATTAATATTTACTTGAATTTAATTAACTAATTTATCGTACTATCAGAAATAGCCTTTAAGGTTAAACAATCTTTTAAAGTTTATGAAATATGGAAGAGAAATATTTATGTTTTTTGTGCGACTCTGGCATCGACATTTTGCTAAATAGCTAAAGGCAAGTCGTTCGCTCTCGGAACTCTCGCACGTTTATTTTTTGATTTCCGGCCAGTTTTGACAAATGCTCGAGCCATCTGTGATAAAACGGGAGAAGTCGCGCGTGGCTGAACAAAAATGGCATGATGTATGATACCCTCGACATCGTCAGCCAAGGACATCGACGGCAGGAGTGGCTCTAAAGGACTGCGTTGTATCGATAATGATTCTAACAATACGACGTAATGAGGCGAGTCAAGACGCGTCTCGGAGAAAGAATAACTCGATAAGATACTCTCTTTAAATGACTAGTCAAATGACTGAGTTCGATAGCGAATTATAAGGTACATTTATATTGACAGTCACATGAAATAATGAATGAATAAGAGAGAAATATGTTAAAAGGAAGAACAATTTTGCATATGTTCGCTGCGTGATTATAGATGCAAGAGATGTGTGTTGGAATTGTTAAACAAGAGAGAGAGAGAGAGAGAGTGTGTGTTAAAAAATATATTAAATATAAAATTAGTTACACGTCAAAAGAGAAATACAATTTTTAATATTTTAACTTTAAAAGAAAATGGTATCTTTTTTTTTTTAAATTAGTAGGTTTTAGTATTTTCAAAAAATGCGATTTTTATTCAAGATAAAATTAAAATATTCTGATTAATACATTTATTTTTCCATGTCATCTGGCGCTTAATCTGACATATTTGCATTTTGATTTTAATCTAATATTAATATTTCATAACACAATTGGAAAATAATAATTTTCATCTTTCTTTCCGTGTAAATCAAAGAGAAAATTTAAGTCTCGATAAATGAGTGACGACAGTTGCTGTTTATTGCCTGTCAACTCAAACGTGTTAAACACACACGGATTACACGCGTACATGTCGGACTGGCTTTCGAGAATCTCTTTCGAGGTTTCGCCCTTCCGATGACACGCCGTAATTCGCAGGACGGCGCCTCGTTCCGTCGCGGCGTTCCAACCGGGCTTTCAATTCGATTACGATTTCGCGGTGTGTGCGGTTTACGATGCACCGGCCGCATGCGATGGTCCCTGATGAGAATTATATTGCGCTCGTCGTCGCCGTTCTTCGCCGGAGCCGCATGTTCTCGTATTTTCCCGAAACGGCACAATGCGAGCCCCATACGTTACGCCAACCCCAAACGCGCGGTGGTACAGAAATACAGTCACAGAAAGTCTCTCCATGATTTTGTTTGGATGAAACCGGGACAAGCTCAGATAAAACTCGGATTATATGAAATAAAAGATCTGCGAGATAAAATAGAAAAAAGAAGTCACTAAATGTCACTTGAAACTAAATATAAAAAAAGATTTTTGGTGTATGTGTGTGTGTGTGTGTGTATTGATAATTTAGATATTCAGATTCAAACGAAAGAAAAAGGAAAAATGAGAAAATAGTTTCGGTACTTTTAAAATCGATAAGCGATTTTTAGTTTGCTTTAACTCACGCGCAATCTCGAATTATCGAATTCCGAATTATCGGATTTCGAATCATCGATACTCTGTACTGCAATTTAGATTTAATACGATTTCGACACTTTTGCTTCTTCAACAGCACAGAGTTAGATGGAGAAAAAAAAAAACAACGATTCTAAGATGTAGAAAAAAAAAAAAACGGATATATCCACAAACTTTTCTCGAGCGTTTGCCGCAAATGTAATTTGGAAAATTGGAAGCACGCGGGATAAGCGGCTCTCGCCGGTGTCGCAGCATCTATTACCACTTCTATCGCCCTTATTCTCTCGACCGTTTATTCCTTCTTTCCCCTTATCGCGCGCGGTCGTTTCTTTGAATTAATACAATATAAATGCAAATTGAATCGCGCGATCAACGGCGACGGCAAGAAATTCCGTCGGCTAATCGCGGAAGCCGGTCGCAATCGCCGGTCCACCTCGTTGCTTGTCGCCTCTCGTTAATCTCACGACACACGATCCGTGCGATCACGTTGATGAAGAATGCCGGAACGGCGAAATAAATCAATTAAGCCAGTTTGATCGAGATTGACGTTCGATACGAATCGCGAAAAATTGCCAATTCATTTAGCTAAACGATTCTTGCTAAACGATGAAATTCTTCTCGTAAGATGAACGTGTCTGAAATCAGAATAATTCGCGGTACGAGTTTCCGTCATATCTAGACAGATCCATCAAAACTTTTGCGTCGTTCAAACTTCAAAAGTCGGTTAATCGCGATAAATTTTTCCAAGTTTTTATACAATTTTTTTATTTCCTTCGCAAGAGTTGTTCTATCATCTCCGGCGGTTGTCCCCGTGTAACGGGAGGACAAGTTTTCTTAGCGAAACGAAGAAAGACGCCTTTGATCTAAAAGCGATTTCAGCGTAATCACGTCCATGCGCATCGCACTTAACCGACATTCTGCTGTATTATCTTCCACAAATAGCGAGCAGACGGCGGCGGCAGTTCTTTGGACGTTAAAACATCTAATAGGATAGTGACCGTTGTGCGAAGAAACCAGGGCACTCGAACGCGCGCAGCAACCTTCCTCTCACGAAGTGAGTACGTCTGTATCGATTACGAACGGGCATTACATCCCACGTTCAGTCTCCCTTCGTCTCTAGCTTGCCACGATCGATTCTCACCGGCGATCAATCAATCTTGCACCAGCCAATTTCCCGATGTCTAATTAACCCGTGAATCTCCTGGTTTCTCTCATTAACTCATATCAGTCTATTCCGACACAAAAAAGCGTACATCGATGTTTCATCTCATACATATTTCCATATTGAAGATTGTGCAAATTATAAAATTAGGAGTGTGCTATTTGGAGAATTTAATTCGATTTAATTCGATTTAATTGTATTAAATAGGTTTTATAATTAAGTTCAATTTCGTTTTGTTAAAATAATCATTTAAAAGAAGATTCTCCTTTTATCCTTGAAGGAAACTTTACTTATTTCATATCTATTAATTATGTTTTTTTTTTAAATTTTTTAGCGCACGCTAAATGTATTTAAAATATAAAAATTCTTATGAATTCATGCACATATTAAAGGAAAAAATACGGGAATGTAAATGATCCGAGATTGATTTTTTTATCATTCTTTACATTTTTTTTCTCTTATATATGCATAAATCTTAATCACGTTCGCGAGAGGGAGAAATGGAATTTCTCTTCGAGTATTCGCGTATCGTACGTCGTCGCAACGAGTTTCCAGCTGGTCGTACTCGCGCGCGTAACTCGCATACCTATTATCGTGCCCATAAATTTTTATGCGACTGCGGATAAGCCGTCGTGTCGGTTGGCAGAGCAAACTTCCGCCCTTATTGTAACTGCAAGTGCGAGATTGCGAGTGCGCTCCGTACGGCTTTTACTTGCGCTAGAAACAATAAAATTGTCCCGCGAAGATTGTTAGTCACGAGTTTGCCCGCGTTATTTTCTGCCAATTTTCTCATAAATGCAACAAGTCGATGTGAGATATCAAACAAATCTACAATAATTGTTCTATATTTTATTTATATATAATTTTAATACAACTGCGTATTTGAAGTATATGATGAAAGTAAGAGACTAATAGCTTCGCGGAAAAATAGTATAGTTTACGAAATCTTATTATTAAATCGATGATCTTGACTTGTTGAAATTTTATGGAAAGATTTTTCACGATTGCGTCAACATTCTCGACTATCTTGCTGGAAATATGATAGGTGGTCAATAAAGAGCTTCTTCTATTTCAACGATCTCTTAAATATTAATAAAATGCATTAAAAGCGTCTTATATGTACAATTGCGATGAAAAATACTTTTAATTTTATCTTGAATCCATTTCCAGACTTGTTCTTTAAAAATAATTTGATTTATTATCCGTCTAATTTTTTGTTACCTCAATAATTTCACTTTTTTATAACACTTTGTATAACGGTGGATTTCTATTTTTATCGGGAAACTAGAAATTGCGGGGACGATCCCCGCAGGGATGAACAAACGAGCTTTCCATCATCGTCATCGTCGTCGGCTAAACGGTTCAAAAGAGAATTTTGGTCGACTCATTGATCGTTATTAATGATCGTGTATCGCGCGACGAGATCTTCTCGCTCGAACGCCTCGGCGGCGAGAATATATACGCATAAATCGATTTACGAGCCACTTCGTTGGTCACGTTGGTGCGTTCGTACGTTCGTCGATTACGCCCCCGAGCTTGTGTGATGAAAACGTCCACTCGGCCTCCTCGTATCAATCGCTTTACCGAGTGCGCACCACGTGATAACGAGATTAAGCGCTGTCGATTCTATTCATCGCCGTTCGTCGTCGACGGCTCGCCGAAGATCGAGAAGCATCGCGATAATACGAAAAAGTGTTCTTCGTCATGATTGGGAGAAGAGATTTAACCGATATTCCTTTCGTAATAGAAATTGTTGCACTACTCATCACTATTAGCGTGAAATGTATATATATGTACATCTTGATATATTCCTTGAATTTTTTTGTCTCTTCATTTCTTCTTCTTCGTCTTTATGCGTTCTCACATCTATTATATAATAATAGATTAATAATAATGGTATTAAATAGATATATAATAATAGGTAAGAAATATATAATTAATAAATATTTTCTCTATATAATAAATATAGGAAAAAATAATTGCTTAATAAAAAATATATTCTAAAAAATCTTTTTTTTTTTTTGTAAAAGTATCTTGAATTAAAGGATAATGTGGATATTTATCGAATTTTTATCTGTAGCTTCCGTGATATAAAATTTTCTCTGCATTTCTCAAGATTAAGGACAATACATCGCGTGTAAGAGTTAGAGAGTGATAGGAATCCGTTAGACTAAAGAGGACGAAAGCGTCAAACAGAGGAATAGAAAGGAGTTAAGAGAAGGACTGCGCATAGGCGAGTCTCAGATGGAGTAGGCACACACGTGGCTAGGTGGCTTATTTGTATGCTCGCGTAAGGTGCTAATTTGCGAAGTACACGGCGTATGCACGCGCGTGTGTGCATACGAACTACGATGTGTCTTGGAGCGAAGCGTGCGCAGATACCGCAAACTACGCGAGACCATAGGTCGAGAGGATGAAATGGGGATTTTAGGGGGAAGGAGAGAAAGGCAGAGAGAGAGAGAGAGAGAGAGAAAGGGAAGAGAGAGAATACGTAGAGAACACTACGCGTAAACGTGCGACTGCATGCTCTCATCGTAGTTAGGTGCGTCCGTCGGATACGATATCGTGTATACGAGTTTTCCGGCATACCAATCCTTGTAACCGGAAAGATTGTACTTTTCTCGCTTCTACCATCTTTTTTTTCTTTTTTTTTTCTACCGCCAAATATCGGCAATATAGCGTCCAATGGAGGTTGAAAATTCACACGCATATTTGAATTTAGGAATAATTCCATTTATTTTATGAGCACTGTTGTGTGTTTCATTTGTGAAAAATCCTGTTCATTTAATTTCTATTAAAAATTATAAAGTTTCTATAAATGGCTTGAATTAATTGATTTAATTCAGTTATAATATATATATATAATTTAACTAATATAAAATTATATTGACTTTGAAATGCTTATTCCTAATGCAACTTGGTTTCTCGGATTCTAATATCCACAACCGAGGAAATGTATGCGACTTGCGGGACATTCTGTATATAACCGACTGGAAGGAAGAAGCGGATGGAAGCGGACCGGTAGCGGTGGCGGAAATCCATATCGCGATACATCTGTCGCTGACACGGACGTTTCGCCAGTTTCCGTTGTGCACCAACCGGCCAATTCCGCTCTCTTTTCTATCCATATTGATATGCATGTGTGTATATGTGTACGCGCATCTCTTTCACTCTCTCTCTCTCTCTCTCTCTCTCTCTCTCTCTCTCTCTCTCTCTCTCTCTCTCTCTCTTTCTCTCTCTGTATATCCGTGCCGCTGCTTCTTTTCGTACCGTTATGAACTACGACACGTCCGCTCGTAAATCCCGTAGATGTCGAACGATCTACTAGCGGTTATCGATCCGAGACTCGTTGATTACACCATACTAGCGAGCTTAAACCACAAACCGAAGTAAATACCCTTTTCTTCCTGAGCCGCACAGCCTTTTCGCACGATCACACGGAAGGATAATTACGAGCGGAACGTATTAATGCGCGAGCGCAATTCCTTTTTCTCTTTTACTAGCCCCCCGCAAGGGCAGGGGGAAGGAGTATCAGTTGCGGTTTTTTTCCATTTGTGAATAGTTGTGCAAATTCTTTGATCACGGCGAATTCTCAAATGATGCCGCAATTTATGCCGAATCGCAGCGGTTTTTTTTTATTATTACGATTGCTTACGTAATTATTTTTTTGTACCGACAATCCGTGTGAGCAAATTCTTTAGAAAAATTAAAATATGTCGTATCGAGCGTGATTTATCGATTCGTGATTTATGATTGATATACACTATAAAAAGTTTTCTAAAAATAGACATATTTTTGTCTAAATTGTCAGAAAAAAATTTTAGGCATAATTTGTCTTAATCATCAGAATGGTTTTTTTGAAAGTTCAGAAAAGTTCGTTTGAAAATTGAAATATGTCTGAAAACTCAGTGCAAAAAAGCTGCAGATACTTTGTCTGAAATTTTAATCAATTTTTTTACAATATAATTCTTGAAAAATTATTATAAGAAATACGCAATGACTCAATATATCAATATCCTTAATAAATTTTCAAACATCTACTCATTTAATTTCTGTACGACCGTTAATAATAGAGATACATTGCCCGTCAATGTATAATACAAATGAATAACTGGCAACTCTTTTTCAATGATTTTTTCGCCAAAGTATAGCCGTTATTGAATTCTCCATGCATATTCATACACGGCAGTGTCGCGCATTCCACTATCGCCACGACAAAATGCGCAGTTAAACGATTCTGGCAGCAATCTCGCGCGATTATGCATCGGAGTCAAAAACACGTTTCCCGTTTATTCGCGGACCTTTTTGCGCAACGTACACGCATTGTGCCTCGTGTTAGATATACGTACGACGCCAGGAGACTCTCTTTTTGCCATAATCTCGTCCGATTATACCTCGATCCTTTATGCGCGCGTGCCCCGTAACGGCCGAGTATAAGTGGCACACAATGCGGTAACTACGGGGACCGCAGTGAGGGGTTAAACGCGCCGTACCATCGCGTCCGTACGCCATCGCCATCGCCATCGCCATATAATCGTCCTCGTCACCATCGCGCGTGCACGTTTACTCGCTGACAAATCATTTGACACCCGTGTATATGCGCGCCGTAATGATACGCTGCTGAGCGCGGGATGCCTCCTTTGCATCCGTGACGTATCGTAGGCGCACATCGTAATGATACGCCATGGCGTGCTATTAATTTCGCTGCACGAAATATTCCCTGTTGAGAACAAGAGAGAGAGAGAGAGAGAGGTGAAAGGGAGAAAAATTTGATAAGAATTAGGAAGAAGAGGGAGAGAGAAAAAAAATGATAGTTAAGCACGTCCACGCGCGATGCTTAATTGACGGCCCGCGCACGCTCGCGGACGAGGAGAAGAATCACGTTCATAGTGGTGTGGACGAGCATGTACACGGCATATACTCGCATTATTCGCAATCTTTCGTGGAACACACGAGAGTCACCACGTTCCTCGGCGCCTTAGCCCGTTGGCACACTATCTCGCGCGGGTTTTCTCCGCGAGTTTCTCCTTGAAACGCGTCTCTATCCCGCGCCTTACGGCCTTATTCCTCCTTCTCTTTCGTCGTCCTCCGACAATATGAACCACCGTCATTACTCATCTTGTCTCGTTGACGATTATGCGCTCTAACAAATTGTACACGGCGTTATACGCTCTACTTCTTCCACCTCCTCTCCACCTTCTCCTCACCTACTGTTCTCCGTTTGTCTCCTTTTGGCCAAGATTACGAGTCCGTGCAGAAAATGAACGCGTTGTTTGTCGGCTATTTGTACGGTAGCCTTTTCTTTTTAGAGGAGTTACATTTTGGACGCACGGATCCTCATTAACCTCGCAATTGTGTGGGTATCTGTGTGATTCACGCAGACACAGTTTCGCAGACAATCTTTTTAAATAGAGGGAATTTTTTTCTCACTAAAATAAAACAAATAAAATAAAATGAAAGTTTCTCTTAAAGATATAGACGATTGCGAATTTATTAAAGATTTGTCTAAAGATACTTTACATATTTTCATGCTCTCTTATCGAACCGTTTCAATCTAAGTAATTTTCTTCATTTTTGGAGAGTAGTTCTTTGAGGATTTAAAATTCTGTGAGAGTCAACTCTCCGATCACTTCCGTCATTCTGAACGTGCCTCGATTGCTGGTTATTATTATAACAACGCGCGCTGGTTCATACCGCGAATAACCGGACACATTTCGCGCAACCGCCTCGGGGCGCCAACTTTGGATCCCCAATCACGACGCAGACATCATCTCGGCGAGCACGAAGAAAATTTTCCGAGATACTCGCGCCGTTGATAGCCGCACGGCGATTTGTTGTCGTCGTATTCCCGGGCTATTCGTGTACGCGAAATTGACGTTGGCCTGATAAGCGAAAAGGACGTGGCGTGCACACGTCAACAATCCGTTATAGAAAATCCACACCCCGCACCCAGCGCGCGCTGGCCCACATAACTTCGCTCTCCGACAAACAGGGATTGTCTTATTACCGCAAACAACCGTGTGGTCACGGGCGGGCGTGCACAGGTCCGCGCAAATTGTCTCCGCAAGAGAGAGAAGCAGCCGTATGCGGGTCACCGTCCTTATATATGTGTACAGAACGCTTCCCCCGCCCGCCGATCAACTATACGGCATTCCCGGCCAGCCGCGGATTCCTTAACAAATGTGGAGTTGACGTCTGATGCTGAAGTTTAATTGTAATTCTCCCCTGCGGTTTTGTAATCCAAAATTGCGGCTATATTCTCTCTCGTGGCTTATGTAATTTCGAAATTGATGATTGATTTGACAAATCATTTACGACATATCCTTCGAATTATTATTCGAACGAGGAAAATTGACTTTGTTAATAATATATTTATAATAGCTTGTTAAATTTAATTTGTTTCTTGAAAACATTTCTAAATTTTATTTTATTACATTTTGTGGTTTTTTTTTTCTTTTTATACACATAAGTCTATATATTTTTATGGCTGAAGATGCTGTGCAATAAAAGTCAAAACGTCACGCGATCAGTCTTGTCTTCGAATTAAGTATTATGAATTATGAATGTACAATTATACAATACCAATCTAAACACAATTATGAATTATATCTACGGACAGCTCCATGTCACGCGCTTGTCATTTTTTCAAAGATTAATTGCGATTACTGCTGCCATTTCAGACATTTAAAGATATAGTGTTCTACGGGATAGCTCGTAGTAAAAGTGTACTAAAAAACGTCGACAATAAAATTGCGGCAAAATATGACGACGTGGTGTAGTTTATTAGAAGGCTCCCGGGCATTTTTTGCCCCAGATATTGCTAAGGTTAATGAACGGCCGCTGGTTCCTCGCGGTTCATCGCGAGCGGTTAAATGATCGCTCCGTCGTGGCCAGAGAAATTCGGTTTTAAATCTCGCCTAGAGTCGTAAACTCTAATCCCAGTGCGAAATATACAGCGCGCGCTAACGGTAATCGAGCAATTACCCGCCGCTCGCGCTCTAGCGATTCTTATATATCGCACAACTCTTCTTCTCTCTCACTCTTTCTCTTTCTCGGCTCTCCTTCTTTTTTTTTTCCACGTACGCCACCTTTGCCACGACGTAAACTTGAGAAACCACGACGCGCTTCTTCGAGCCCGTCAAACTCGTATCGCTTTATACGCTTCTCGCCGATTACTACGGACGCCGCGGCTCATCTAACCGGCTAATTCTCGCATAGAGTCACGTCAAAGCGATACTCGAGACCCGAAAGTCTCGAATGTTCTGATACGTGAGATACATGTAAAAGCAAAATCCGCGGTTTCGACGCGAAATTTCTCTCTAGATACATATTTATCGTTAGAACAAATATAGATTTCAGAACGATTATAATTATCCGGAAGACTTGTCCGTTGGCACGAAGTTTCCGCTTTATCCGCGATGTTGCGGAAAATGTAAGGATATTAATTTTCGTACATCCTCGGTAATCCCCGTGAGGACAGAAAATTGCGCAAAGCTTTGGCTGCGCGCTTTAAATTAGTATTAAGAAAGCTGTATAAAGCCGCGTGTTGTACCGTAATCGGTTGCTCTTTGTAAGCGTTTAATTAATGGTGATGCATCCTAATTCTGGACTTTGCTCTTAGCATATAGTAGATTAGGGTCCCTATGAATTCGGGCAGTTATGCTCGCACAATTGGCGACTTTCATTATGTCAGACCGCGATAGTTATGCGAAAGATTAATGTTTTCGCTTGCTAATCAAAATTAGGCCATGTGAGAGCCGCGTTTATATACAAAATTAGTTTTATTATAATATTATATTTTTATGTATTTATTTTTACACATGGTCTCTATTATATACAATAGTTTGCTAAAAATTTATTGCATTTTATTATCTATATTTCATTATATTTTACTTAAATTAGTAAACTTTTCTTTATTTTAATAACTTTTGATATTATTAAACGACGGCTGAGGACTAAAATGGCTTTTCAGTCATATGTCCTAAATTCGAGCTTAAATTTGTCGCAGATTTTCAATTATTCAAAAATAATACTATAAAAAATCCGTCATGTCTGGCAACGAAATCACTTTTCACGTTGTTGAATCACGCCACAATGTCGTTACGAAGGTTTTTATATTGATTTCGGCGAGTCTGTTATTTCGTCGTGTCTGAAAAATGGACGAGCGAAAAGAGTCTGAACAAAACTCGAGCATTCTTCAGTAATACACGCTTCTTTGCAATATGAATGAACGACTGGCTCGTAAAAGGATTTCCGGGACCGCCGACTGCCGGATACCGGATGAAAATCCACCGTGGGCATTAAAATTTCCAAGTGATGTTCGCGTGATGGATCGCGATATTCGAACGAGCGAGTCTGTTGTGCGCGCCTGCCTGACATTACGAATACGTTTCATCTCTCGTAATATCCGATGCATCATTGCTGCGATCTCTTGGATAAGTGACGTAAAAATGTACAGCGTGGAAAAACGCCTTTCCGAAAAACTCGAAAAATGTGACCAAAAAATTCTCGTCATATTTCAACAACGAAATTCCAAATTTATATGCAAACATTTTTCTGTTACGATTTGTCAATATATTTTTATCACATTTGTAGAGATTAAACAAATGACAATACGTATGGTATTTAAATCATCAAAGGTACATTTGCGGAATATGATAGATTTGTCGACATGCAGTAAATCGGTTTTTTAGTAAATAATTCCACGCTTGAATTATTGTTTGCACAGTACTTGCAGTTCACAGTCGCGAATAAAATCCTTTGTGTACAAAAACCACGCTTTTTTTTTTCATGTTATCCACGTGTAGTATCGCTTTACGCGCGTGGGTCCACTCGATTTAAATCGCGCTCGTCGCGATTTCGTCGTGTCGACACGCGATGAAGCAGTCTGTTGTAACTTAACTCTCTGTGGGGGAAGCTGGCCGGTGAGTATCTTTTTGAAATTCTAGTTGAAGTTTATGCGCGATGGCTTTCCGCTTGAACGAGAATGTCACAGTGATGGTTTCAAAGCGAAACCACTGAACCTGTAACAATATTTAGTTTAAATAAAGGCAATACGCGCGCGAATATATAGAGAAGTTAAAAGAAACAGCATAATATTATAATAGCACAATCATCTATCATCTTAAATTAGTTTTAAAGATATTTAGCTTTCAAACTTAACAATAGGATAAATTGGTGTGACCGATGATTTTTAGATATTTTTTGTACAAAATGTCAATGATGAAAAATATTATTTAATATTATATAAATTTTAGTAGATAAAAAATCATCATTTGAATAAAAACATCGATCTGTTTACATAATCTTGACCATTCAGACACTCTTCTGAAACGCTTATAGCATGTCTTTAGGGGGTTGCACCAGTTAAAGGGCTACGCCTATTACAGAACATTCTGTGCACAATATATGTATTATACATAACTCCTTCTCTCTTTCTCTGTGTCTTGTCAAGTGTGACGATATCGTGAAGCCACGAGATAAAGCTCTTCCTTTGTCCTCGGTAGCTGTGCCAAAGTCACATTTCCATATCTCATAACTTATAAGCATGCATCTATGCACGGATGTAGATGCGCTTCAATATGGCGGCGCGACATCGCAAAGGAGAAGACAGGGCTACATATTAGTGACGTTTATGGATTTCTTGTCTGGCAAATACAATCCTACGACGAAAATCAATTTGTGCAAAGAGCCACGATGGGGAATAAATTACGTCGAACTTATCGCGAGACCGCCGACAAAGGCTCAAATGATACTTTGTATTGATACGAAAGACCATTTCACTGCAAAAAAATGGCATGACGTAGAATAAAATAAAGTTTATTATATGTTTTCTACAAAAGAGTTCTCCCAAAACACAAAAAATTAACGCTGATGTTAACAAAATATAATTATGAATTATAAATATATAAAATATTATATAAAAAAGGGAAATCCGGCTTGTTCGCCGATATGATATCAGATATCAGATATAATATAAAATGAGAAAAAGAAGACTCTTTATTTTACTTTTCGTTATTATTCTGCTATTAAACTGACTTTTGATAGTAAACAAACGATCAGAGAATAATATAATTTTTACTATTCGTGTACAGTTTTGGAATAAAAATTTCGCGATAAAACAAGCGGATATTGCTGTCTAGAAATATTCGAATATATCTACCGGATTTAAAATGCAGAATCCTTTATTGGCGCGTTTCGATCAAAGTCTCGAATTTTAAAATTATCTGACAAAGTATCAATTCGATTGCGAACAAGCAGTCTCGCTAATTGGAGAGGTCATCGAAATGCGTTTGAATCACCTCTGGAAATTAAACTGGCGAATGTTCAAACAAAATTAGATTCCCAAAAAAAAAAATATTATGTCAGGTATTTCTGATTTTTGCAAGTTAAACTCTACCTATATATGTTACGAAACTCTATCTCGAGATAAAAGGATCGACATTATAAATCAAATCTTTAAAGCATAAAAAGTTATAAATAATGAATGAAATGAATATTTAATTATTTTTTATAAATTAATTTTTGATTTATGAAAATTAAAATTTTTTTCTTAATTTTATAATTAACTTGAATTAGTTTTTTAATTTAATTTTTTTTTTACTTTAAAACCATATTTTTAATTTTAATAATTAATAATGGAAATTTGAATCAAATATTTTTGAATTTTTTGTCGTTTAATATCTTGTATAAGAAAGTACATCTTAATCGCCTCAGCTCGTCATTAATCTCATTCCAAATTTCCATCCTTTGCTCTTACTCGTCCTGTTAATAGCCTAGTGTAGCAAGTATAACAGATGCCTGCGATATCTTGCCGGGGGCGAGAGTGAGTTCGAAACACGTGGTATGATGTCAGTCAACGTCGGATCGCTTGTCACGGAATCGACCGCCGCTAGGCTGACGCCGAAAAGTTAGTCGAGCGCGTTAGTCGATAGTCCGCAACTGCGAGACCTATTAGGCCGAAGTGCTTCTCTCCATCTCTCGATTTTGCTTCTAAGTCGCGCCGTTCCTCTCCGCGGTTGGATGCGCAGTCGTTGGCGAAGTTTACGCCACGCCGGTTATCAATGGCAGTCGCGTCGGAGAGCTGCCGCATTATGAACTTATCACGGAGACAGTCGCGGACAACTTCGCCATTAAAGTTTCAACACGAGCAGTATTACTGACTCTCCTCCGTTTTCGCGTCTTCGTCTTCTCATACGCCCGTTTCATGGGAGCGATACGCCCTTTCTAACCACCGCGTTGTTGCGAGGATCTCGGCGAACAATGCAAATGTGCTACAGCCTAATCTAGATTCGGACCTAGTGATAGAGTTAACGATCGGGAGAATCAGACGGATTTCCTTTTCAATATTAGAGGAAGAACGAAGATATCCCCAAAAGTTCTTTAAATTTATTTTAATTCAAAATATTTTAATATATATTTATACATATATGCGTGTTGGGATTCTCTAAAATATTTTTATATATATAACTCGAGAAATTATTATAACTCAGACACTATTAGCATTTTAATATTTTTAATTATTTAAAAAATTAATTTTTTCTTTTTTTCTGTCGCTCATAATTCTTGATAAAAAAAAAAAAAATTTGTGTACGATTTATTCGGGCATTTCAACGCAACGGTATATTGCTTTTTTTGTTATTATATTTGTTGCTACTATATGTTCCGTTCGATAATTGATAAGCTGGTATTCAGCGAACTAAATGGTAAATAACTGATTTATCAGAAAAAGCAGACTTGCACATAGGCACTTCCATTGTCGGAGCGAAGTCTCTCTCGCTTGATCGACCATCCTCTGCCGGGTCGATAAAAAGCTGTTTTAATTGGCCGCGAATAGTGGAAATTCAACGACGACGACTTTTCGAGCTTTGTCGCTGTTTCCTGGAGCGTTAATAGCGCCGATATAAACGCGCGATATTGCCGTATCGAGCGTGCGTTTTAATCCTTTATTGTGCGCCGCTGAGAAGCGAAATCATTGACATGGTTCCGTTATTTATTATCGCATCGAGCGCGCGATTTATACTACATGACATCCTTCGTAAAATTTTTTACTCGTGTTTTCACGATCATTAATTTATTTTATCTTCTTTTTTTTTCCAGGTACGTGATTCTATCGCCAGTTGTTTTTTTCGCATGCAAGGTGCAACGTTGGTAATAGGTATGTTCACATATTTCAAGTGTTATAGAGAATGAATGAATAGATTTTTAGCTTTAGTCGATAGCGCGATAATATTGTGTTACTAATAATATTACATAATTTACCGTGTGTATGTCTATACGAATGCAATATATTTTCTGGGCATCTGGTAATTGGTTGCCTGAATGAGAGGGAAATTATCAGACTAAGCTGCCTGCCTTATTATCCAAGGAAGAATCACGCGTTCTCTCTCTCTCTCTCTCTCTCTCTCTCTCTCTCTTGCGATCTGCAGGGACCTCTCTGCAAGGAGAAACAAGAGTCTAATTAAAAACTTTAAGCCGCGGAACGAAGCTTCGCATGTTTCTGGACACTCTCTCCTTCTCTATTCCCAGGAAGCGCGACTTAATTAACTTTACGAAGAATGAACCGCGTTATCCCCGCGGTACTCTTAATATATCTCTTTCGCCGCGTTTTAACTTTGCGCTCGCGGGAATTCGTTCGCAAAAAGTCACGCTTTCACGCAATTTATATATTCCCGGACGCGTCCCGCGACTACCGAGAGCGACGATGTTTCTAATTGGCGCAATTACGATTGCTTCTATTCGGTATGGCGCACAGCGTTGCATACCGAAGAGCGAGCGATTCGCGATTCATGTCCGCGATTCTTCCTGTCGCGACGGTTATTCTAGAAACGGAAATTTCTTCGGCAAATGAACCGCGCATACGAAATAATTCGCGAGGCGCGAGATGGAAAATTTCAGCGGCGAGCGCTTTCATTTCACGAGAGGAATTTATAATCTTAAATTTTTGCGCAAATATGTCTTAACGCTACAAGCATTTTCTTATATTTCTCAGAAAGAGAAGTATGCAAATTCTCGGTTATATTAAAGTGATATTAATATTAAAGTTTTTATCATCACACACACACAAAAATTCAACATGGCTTACTTTGGAGAAATATTTTTCAAAAATATGTGTAAGAAGTTCTCTGGAAATATTTTAGATTTTATTAGCATAGAATTATAATATCTTATAAAAATCAAAGATAAATTATTTCCTCATGAATATATGTATATATATTCATACACAAATTTGTTCTACACAAGAAAATGCAATACTGAAGAGTCATTTCCAAAAAGCACTTCTTGAAATCAATGTATTATATATATATATATATATATATATATATATATATATATATATATATATATTATATGATATTTAGATTATAATGTGCTCGCTTACATATTCGACATACTTAACATTCTTAAAAATAGACATGTAAATTTTCTCGACATAACTTTCTTGTAAAAAGGAAAACTTTGGTTACAACGAAGCTTCTATTTCGCTAACGCGACTGTCATACATCGAACTTTATTATACCCTTTTCTTTGCACTCCCGGAACCTTGTTCTAATCCAGCATGCGCAACGAACTCCATCAGAGGATTTTAACGTTTTACTTTCTCTCCACGATCTCCGTTACATCTTTATTGATCTAGAAAGGATGGGTGTCCAGAAAAATCATGCGAGCTAAAGTATACGATTAGTAGGAAGACGGGGAGAGAAAATGTCAGGGTAAAAAACCTCGGAACCAATATCGAAAAGCAAGTTTTCCGGTATCAGCTGTGAGCAATAGTTTCTAATAAAAAGTACGATATAATCCCCAATACCCTATAATGTTAGTCGTCCTACATATTCGCCGGGTGTGGCGAAATCAAGGCTCGGCTGGTAGACATTACGTCGTATTAACTCCCAAATGAATAGAAAATATTTTCCCGAGGGGTCGGCTTGTTTCGCAGAGTCTCACAGATTGCGCAGAAAACGCGTTATTCGCGACCGAGGGTTGAATATTATGGGGCTTGGCAAATATAGAGAAATAAAAAGTTATAAATGCACACACACATATTTAAAATCTATATTTTTTGTTTAAAAAAAAAGCTATTATTTTATAAACTTGTTTACTTTTTAAAATTTGAAGCTATAAGTGTAATTAGAAAATGTTATTAGTATTTTGATATGTTATTAGTATTTCCATAATTTACGGGATAATTTAATTAAAAAGAAAAGAACAATAAATATGTTTGGGAAAGTTATTTAAAGTATTTAAATCAAAAATTTGAAATGTAAGAAACAAAGTTTTGTTTAGTATTAATTTTAAGCTCGATATTTTTGAAATGCTTGCAAAAACTTGTAAATTAAAATTTTACTAAATTCTATACATAAAAAGATTTAGATTATTGGTTATTGCTACAGAAAGTTGCGATCGGAAATCGGATTTCGCATTTGTTTGGTAAGCCCAATTCGAAACTTTATCTCGATTAAAGCGTATATACATGGTGCGTGTTTATATCGATTCTCTCCGTCGATATAATAGTAGCACGCAATTCCGACAAAACTTTCGTTAATCTCAGGTGATTAAGCACACGAGATGTATAGCCATGGCGTGTGCCAGTTTTTGTTTCTTAATATTACATATGTTGAAAAAGTAAAAGAGAGGCGGATAAAATCCAAATTTATTTATAAAAATTGTGTTTATAATAAAACAAATTTTCTTATTATTCGAAGCTGTATTTATCAAAATTTATTATTATTAAATTTATTTTAGCAATAATTTATTAGGTAATTTTCAATATAATTAGTGAAATTAATAGAAGAAATGAATATTAATTTAATTTTCAATATAATTAATGAAATTGACAGAAGAAACAGGAGTCTGAGTTATACATTAAATGTCAAGAGAATAATAATTTAATAAATAATTTGTTAGAGAGAGAGAAAGAGAACAAGGATTTTTTTGATATTTAAAAATATTTTTGTTCAAACATTTACTGGATTTTAAATAACATTCCCTTGTGAAAGAATTGATGTTGTTATTCCTAAGAAAAAACGTGTGTTATATTACTCATCGAGGCTGTTAGTAACAGCACAGTCTCGCAGGTAAAAATGTTATTGCGAGAGAATGCGAATTAGCCCGCGGTTCTTCGTATCGCAAAGCTCATCTCCGCACACGTGGCGGCGACAGGTATGACGACAATGCAAAAGACCACGGACCATTTTCCCGACCTTTATATAATGCAATGATCGGCGGGAAAATATCCGTGCTGCTCGACGATGTCACGGAAAATGGTTGAGTATGTAAAACACTCGGGGCGCTCCTCCCTCATTCTCTTTCATCCTTGAAAAGATTACGCCGGCACAAGACAAAGCGACTGTATCTAGATGCGCATTCTGTATCGTGAAAATATAGTTTTTCAATTTTCGAAGCGCGAGATGAGTGCATCATCGAAAAATAGGCGCGCAAGTTAAATTTAATGGATAATGGAGACTATAATAATTATTTTTGCGCATATTGATTGAGATTCAAATTTAACGATTAATATTACTGAAATATCATAACCTTTGATATTAATTAACCGTGATATCAAGCCATTAAGAATAAATAAGCAAAACATTGGTTTCCGCGATATTATTTTCCATGCTAATGAAAATAATTTACCGTTGACTTTCTCTTAGCGAGAAAGATCAAATATAATTTTCATTAACTGCAACTTTTCACATTATACATCCATAATAATTGTAATAAAATTAAAATGTTATTAAAACAAATTCCACTTAAACTAAATTGAAGAGCCTCATCATGTATTTATCTTGCTTGAGTTTTACTTGAACAGAAATTTTTTTTATTTTCGATATTAATTTTCTTCATGCGTTTTAATATCAAATTAATTTTCTAATTACTTAAAAATTATATAATAAATGCCTCGATATTTTCGTTCAGGAAAAATTAGTTTTTGCAGTGAAATTCTTTGAATCATCACTGAAATTATTAATATATAAAATGTGATATAAACGCTTTAGAGAGCTATAGAGATCGATAAAATTGCGCGTCGTTACATCAGCGTATAGTTGACAATAGTCTCAACCGCGACTTCACGGATCGCGAATATTCCGCGTAGGTACCGCTAAAAGAACAGAGAGGAGAACCGAGAAAGAGCGGTCGACTTCAATAGAATAACTTAGTAGTCTCGTTTATCCTTTCGCTCGTGCACACCGGTTCGCTCTCGCTTCGTTTGTTCTCGAACGCGACGGGCGATTAATTAACGAGCGCTCGACAAACGATCGAAGTGCCGTGTAGACTACGAAAGGGGGAAGCGGTGTCGCTAGGGCGTCGCTCAGACTGTATACCCGGGTATCTGTCCTGCGCCTAATTAAACCAGAGTTGAATCATTACAGGGGAGAAGGGGAGAATGTGAAGCAAAAGGACGACGGACTAAGTCCTTCCTCTCTCCTCCTGCATGCGCTGACAGAATAATGCTGTTCCTAAGTGCCGCTCGTAGTTTATTCAGAATAATTCCGGATATCTCTCTCTCTCTCTCTCTCTCTCTCTCTCTCTCTCTCTCTCTCTTTCTCTATGTCTGAGAATTATATTTTAAGAAATCTAATTTAGATATTCAGCTTATATATAAATCTAATTTTGACATTTTCGACAATATGTTAGATTCTTGACAGCGAAATATTCATTTATTTTTCTCATTGTATATGACGTCTGGTTTGTTTTGACAAAGGGGAAAGCGATGAATGCGAATCTTATACAAGATAAATAATCCCGTTAATAATCCTAATGATCGTTAGCGTTTGTCAGCTTCTCATAAATTAACATCATTTCATCCTCGCACGTGTATCTATCCTCGAGTCGCGTCGCATCGTTTGCTCGCTTGATACGCTATGGATTTGCAAATAATCGACTCGCTTTCTCGACACGCATCTCTCTTGCTAAAGCGCTAATTATCGCAATCCGATTGCCGGCAGCCTATTCATAATATCCACGTGCACCTAATCTAAGCTCAATTACGCGCGCCAAGCGGATTATATGCACTCACTTAGAACCGAATTAGACCGTCCCCTCTCCCCCTTCCGACGCGATCTTTGACGTTAATCTGCGAATCGCGCTCAATGTATCTAGCGCTCTGAAACGCGGCTTAATTAGACGCGCGCAAATGCAGCCTTGAGTCCTCTGAATTTCGACGCGACTCAACGTCGTTCGCAGTTTCTGATACTCTGCGCAAAGTGAGTGCGCGATTTAATTCGCTGTCGCGAGTCGTAATTAGCATATACATTTGACGAGATCGAAATCAAGAGTAACTACGCGCGTATACGTGACTTATTTGTCGCTACATGTCGTTGATCAAAGCCTGCGAAAGTTTATTGCGAAAACTGGCAGAGTTGCTTTAATTGCTCAACTGCTTCGTGTGTATATATACACGTTATATATTGAATACTTCTACATATAAATTATATAGTAAATATATAATTTTTTTTTACAACAAACAATATTATAAAACAAAGAGATATTTTAAAGATGCACTACATTTCGAAAGTTTAATTAATTATTTCAGCGGTGCCAGCTGAAAAATTAGCGTTCAAACAATATTCGTTTGCACAATGCCTGTAATATGTATGTGTGCGTGTGTGTGTAACATGTAAAAAGAATCGTAGTTCTTCTTTAGTTTGAATTCTTCTTCTAAGATTTAAAGTTGGACTGCTTGGCGACCTGACTCGGTGAATTCACGTGCTAATTAATCCGCGCCTCATTTATAAAGTTGTAACACCAAATGGAGACCAAGTTTGAAAGTGGCTGCCATCGCGAAGCTACGCGGGACGGGACGGGACGGAGCGAGGCGAGCGGATGGTTGGTATATTAAAGGGTGCCCGATCGTTCGTCACGGGGGGACGATCGTTTATAAGCCGAGCAGGTTCATGGTTCTCTTTAGTGCTCTCATATTTCGTCGCCTGAAATTCAATCTTCCGTTGTACCCGAGACATTTTCCGTAATTTCTGTTCAATAAACGTTTTTCTTCCTTTCCAATTAATGATTTTTATAAATGTGTATAATGGCATAGAGTAAAGTAGTAAAAATAATTTAATTAATTAATAAATAAAAATTGTAAATGATAAAATCAGAAAAATAACAGAAATAATTTTTTGGATGGACATTTTAAATAAATTGCTATAACGAAAGTATGTTATTTTACAAGTTTATTAACAATATAATTTGAAATTTTTTTGAAATAAAAATTGAAAAACCGTATATTCAGAAAAAGGTATATTTCGAAAGCTGGTCGTTAAATCAGAGTATACGCTTCACAAGTTGGTAATTGCAAAACATTCTGTATATCGGTGAAGAAAAATTTTTCAGAGACATCACTGTACTTTAGGAAGTCAGAAAATTATGTATAACGTCTCCATCGAACTTTTTTCTACTGCTTCTCTGAAGTACTCGTCTTTCGATTCTTCGAAATGACGCAAGTATCGTCAAAGAGAGACCGAGATGTCGACTTTTAGAAAAAAAAAAAAACTTTGGGAAATCTACGAAGCCGCTGCGAAGAACATAAAATTCGACCGTAAAATCCGACGAGAAAGTAGGATATCGATATCGTAGATTGTCGACGACGATGGTGCATTGATTACAGGACGGTCGCCGTTTTAATGATACAAGATTTCCCGGCGGAAAAAGGTGCAGAAAGAAAAGATGTATGAAGGAAGAGGTACCTTGTTGTGTGGTCAGTCGAGCATGGCGATACTGCTGGATGGAAAAAACGAAGACACTGTTTACTAATACATTAATGACATTTAAGCAAAGACAGAAATGAGAAAGTAGAGTATGTCAGCAACATATTTAGAATAATACAACATGAATAATGTAAAAGATGGACTTTTTATCGAAATCTGAAAAATGAAAATTTTTATGAAAAAAATGTTGAAACAATAATTTTTCAGTTATAAATGATTTAAAAAATAAATCTCCACAAATTAAACTTTAGGGATGAAATGAAATGAAACATGATTGTTCATTCAATTTTTGATGAAATTACAACTTATTTTAATAAAATTATAAAAAGAAAAAGAAAAAAGATATACAATATATTATAAAAATATAAAATTATATATAGTATAAAAATATATTAGGACACACTTTTCAAAACACAGTTTCTTTAATGAAAACGAGAATGAAATATAGGGCAAGCAATAAAGTCAGTTTTATGCAAACTGATTAATTTGCTCATTAGAATGCAGAATAGCGTATAAATGGTTGGACAGGTATTTTTTGAAACCAAGGAATAGAGATAGAATGGCGTTAAGCGAATTCCGAGAGGAACGAAGCTAGAAGAGAGCGGGAATGAGGAACGTTTGCAATGCTAATTATATGGCTTTTCTTATAACGCTCGGGTACCGCGCCTTTCATGGCCCCCAGTTTAACTGACGATCTTGCATTGTGTTCTTCATCCCTCCGTGATCTACGAACGTATCTTTGCGACCGGTATCGTGCAACTCGCTCGACGATCTCTTTCTCTTTGTGCTCATGGTATTATGCGCTCTCACGGTAGATTGAGGTTTCAGAGAGAAGGTTCATATTTATATGTTTCGTATATTTGCGATTTGGCATTTCATAATCGCGGACCTAATAAAATTCGTAGAGAAATAATATCTTTCAGACATATGACTATTTAAAATAATTTTGAAATAATTTTTTAATTATTTATTGATTGATTTTTGTCAATTCAATTGAATTAATTTTATTTTCTATTATAACTTATTATAGTTTCTTATATTTCCATCATAATGTTTGAGATATTGAGGGAATTCTGCCTTAGCTAATAAATGTTTCCTTCTCCTTATTTTTCCTGATCCTACAATATTTATTGTATTCGAGGACTGTAAGTTTCACCGCGAGGAGGATAAGCCGCAATGACGCGAGGACAATAAAAGGACTAAACTCTATTAGGAGCGTGGCGAATGAAGCAGAAGCCGTCTTTGCAAGCGCGCTCCGACGGCCAGTATCGATCGATACCGTCTGCGAGATCAGAGCCGAGATTACTTTCATCGTTTTATGCCCGTTACGTGCCATGTCGCGCTGGACTGACTCCGGCCTTCTCTTCGCTCAGGGAAAACTTTCCTTCCGCGTGAGGAGAGCATCCTTCCTTCGTTCCTCTTCTTCCTCCGGCCGGCCAATCAGCGCTCGCGCGATGCGCTATCGGCGACAATAAAAGGCGAGGTAGTCCCAACGGGAGTGACCCATCTTTTACGGAATAGAGAACTCGGAATGCTGAGTCAACGCGTTTTACGTACATGCCCGATGTAACCGTCGCTAATTACAGCGCCGTTAAATCGCTCGGACAATGGAACGAGCTCCGTGATTCTAAAGATTTTGGCGAACACTTTGCTCCAATCTAATTATCGTCTCTAAAGACAATATGATTATCTCCAAATTATGAGATAGCGATTACAAGTTGATCACTCGATCACAACATTAATTTTTAACACACACTTTGAAAATCGTTTATGAAACATATTCGTTCCTTTTGTAAAATAAAAATGAATAATAACGCGTACATGCATATGTACTTCTAACGGGGCAAACGCGCCATCATTAGTCGCGCAGTGCGATATGCAACATATATTTATTAACAAAATGTAACGTGGCTGTAATAATATTAATTGTCTAGATAAGCTCGAATCCGAGCGTTCGTTTAGAAACAGTTAGAATTGGCGACTGCGAGGCTTGTCGTTGCATTTCTAGCATCCCTTTTTCCCGCGATTTGCATACGTTGCTCGCATCCCCGTGGCATTTTTTTTTGCACTTTTTATCCGCTGAATAATTCGAAACGCATTACGTAATCGAGTGCGGCTCGATTCCGACGACGAATGTCGTCGAATAATATATTACGTGAAGCGCGCAAAAGTAAGAAAAATTTGCGACTTGTTCGATTAAACGTAACAAATTAAATGCGTCAATTTTTTTTATATTTATGAAAGAACGCACACATTGTAGAACTGCCTTTGGCGGGATTCAAAATTTGCGCAATTATTTATTCTGCGCGTAAATTTTTCTCGTTTTACGAGCTACTCTAGCGAAGAGTTCCGGGAAATTATTATCCGGATGCACTTTGCAGATAGGTTGGCCGACGCAAGATAATGAGGTAATAAGGAAATGAAATGAATGTCGTCGTTGTCTGACGGAAAAAGAAGGAGAATGAGGCAGAGAGCCATTCATACGTCCCGGCGATCCGTTTATTTTATGCCTTAAACGCGTCGATAAATTGGAGTACGCCTATTAAATTTCCCGTTATAGTGCACCCTCATTTATCCGAAACTCGTTCGTTTAATTCTTAAGAATGTTCTTGCAGTTTCTGCACTGAATATCGCGAGCTCTCGCTCTTATGAATGGGACGCATTGTGCAATAATTATGTTCTTTCTCTAAAATATTGTACGGGTTGTAAATGTTTACAAGAAATATTACGTTGCTATTGTATTATATTTCCTCGATTTTCATGTGTATGAAAATAAAAATGTAGAAGTTTTTGGAGAAAAAAAAAAAGGGAAAAAATTGAAATTTGAGATTTTTAATATAAAAATAATTATTAAAATATTTTTTCAATAACGCAGGCTTTAACATTTTGCAGAAACGTTTATTAAATGTTTATTGATGTTACATAAAATCTCGTATGTGAAACTTATCTAAAAATCTAGTATATACGACAAACAAATCAATAATCGCTTTTCAAATAAAAGTAAACACAAATAAAAAATATTTTTACCTAAAATATTTTCATAAAAGACAAGCGCTATTTAAAAAATGAAACAGAGAAAAAAACGCGCACACATTCGAGAAAAATTCCGTTATCGGAGATTAATAAAGAAATAATACAACGTATTCCGTCTCATTTCGTGAAATTTCTTACGAATTTCTCAGTCAGCTGGAAAAACGCAAATCGCGTGTCTCTTTCGGTGTGAGAACTCTCTGCCGCGAATTTCTATTTGAGTTTCACGATGGAGGAATTTCTACCTATCTTACCCTTCCACAGAATTCCGTGCGGAACTGAATTTGCACGGAATAACAAGGTAACAGCTCGTGTTTTACGAGCGGTGTGCAAATGCGTTTGTTCGTTCGCCGTTCTGCATTCGACCATTCTTTTTACCCGCACTCCCGATAGCAGGCTTGTCTCGAATAAAAATCGAACATCATCCTATTATCGTTCTCGGATTCGCTTCGTTCTTGAGCTTTCCTCTCGCCCAAGTCGCATCGATGATCTCGCTTCTCGTGTGCGTAATCGTTGCGGCTGCATTCGTCATAAGGCGAACTGCGATTCTGTGCGCGGTAAAAATTGCAAGTATTTTCAAGATGCAACAATTCGAATAAAATGAAATTGTACTATTAATATACTGTTTTCGTCTTATAACCAGTTTTAGAATAAAATCATTAATCTAGATTTTAATCTTTGATTTTTTTCATAACGAACTTTCCATGAAATTCATAAGTAGAGAAATATTTTATCATTGAAAATGAGACATTTATTGCTTTCTAGATAATTTTTAGATAAATTCAAGCGTGCTTTTTTAACGCGAGATTTCAACGAGAAATACAACATCGAGATATCTATCGTCGAAACCCGAGAATGTCGTTGTATCAAATTTCCGTCGCGAAAAAATTGACGTCGACCTCGTCGAAAAGCCCTGAAAGTATTTTTAGGGCGATGACGATTGCCTATCTTGTATATAGAATATCGCGATAACGACGGCTCACCGTGACCTGGTTCGTACAAAAGGCGTATTCGCGCGACAGCTTCGATTGCGAACGGCGGCAATGGCATCCGTCTCCTTCGCTTCCTCGCTGAGAACGTTTCTCCGCGACCCTGAGAGCCCTCATAGTTTCGTCACTCATGGAAAGTGTCTTTGTTATACGAGAAAAGACATTGACGTTAGCTATCTCTGAGATATATCGACCTTTTAGCCGATAGATATCGATTTTTATTCTTTACCCGTCGAGACTTAATGATCCGTAACGCGAGATTAATACAGAGAGAAGCACATGAACAAAACGTGACAAATTAATATCTCTTTGAATATTAATTTGTGACAAAAAAATGTGTTAAAAATTAATTCCATTCATAGGCAGGAAATGTCGCTCTTGTCATTTAACATGACAACATTTTTCTAATAAATGAATTTCATATCCTTTTTACTTTTAGAATGTATTATAAACTTTCGTTGTTATTAGTGTTTTAAATAAATATTTTAAAATTAGTCTAAAAATAGGAATCATATCTAACCGATATGTAATTAGCGCAACGACTGCTTACCTCGCGATCGCAATATCTCGACTTTATTCGCGGGCCGTCTGTCCAAAGATGATGCGTCCGTGAAATTGCAGAATCGCTCTGTCCCCCACAGCTAAACGCACATTTAGGCGAGCAAACGAGTTTATTATTTCGAACGCCATAATCGTAGCCACAGCGCGGGCACAAAGTGCGCACGTTTTTATCTCGACTCATCAACAACGGGATGAAACAGAAGGGCCAACATCTGCGAACATAAGTATATCAATTTGAGGCATTTTGCGGTATTGTTCGCAATTTTTTGCGTCAATGCTTAATAAAAAAGAGAATCGGTGCTTAATAAAAGAGAGAATCTCATAATATATTCTCTCTACCGAATTACACGAAATGCGAATGATGCGCTTTAATCAATAATTTAATATTTAATGAATAAATTCTTATATTTTATCACGCATCATAATAAACTTATGAATAATTAAAATTTAAAAGAATGATATGATATTATGATATTATTATCAAATAAGAGAAACAAATTGTGAATATATCCAGATAAAACTTATTTCTCTTGCGCGCAGGCAATATCGCTACATATATTCGCGTTCTCATTAATCAGATTTAATGAACTGAATATACCTATTTCGAAATACGGCATTACACATTTATATCGGCAATCACTCGTCATGATTTATGAGAAGGAATAATTTCGCGATTTTTGTCACGTATGAATCCGATTCGCTGAAAATAAACGCCTACGAGCAAGATTAAAATTTAACGAGAGGGATTTAATAATTACGAGTCGCGCAGCGATTTGCACTTCGTCGTTTCGCGCGACATGTGGCGCTTTAGTCTTTTGAAAAACCCGTACATTATGGGGAGAGACTATTCAGAGAGCTTGCAGGTGCGCTTGGCTAATTAGCGCCGTTTTTATCACCGCTAATAAGCGATTATTGGAAACTTGTTTTACTGCGGAAGTTATCGGTGCAAATTTATGCAAAATGTTAAAGCGGTTGTGAGTAAAATTCTCTCTCTCTCTCTCTCTCTCTCTCTCGGTTTTATTTATTTAATATCCAATTATATCGAGATCTATCATGGCGCGTTATTACATTGAATAAATAATTAAATAATATTTATTCTATGTGCGATTTATATTTTTTCGATGTTATGTAACATGTAGAATTATCTCTTGTTGCAGATTAGAAATAATTTATCTCGACAATTTTTCGATGACTAACCCCAATAAACAAAATGCAGCTAGACGGGAGGTCGTAAATTTCTGTTGTTTAACAATTATCGGCACCTCTTTCACGCCGCAATCAGGACAGCGAACTGATTTCTCATGATATTTCCATGTTTCAACTGTAAAAATAAAGTAGCGTTAGAGATTTATATTTATTTTATGCTAGACTTATAACAAAGGCTTCTTCCGGCTCATAATAATATAATAGATCTGCAACATTTAATTAATTTATTATTGACACAAAAGCGACACGGTCGAAATACAATGCAAAATTTTTATCTTCAGTTTAATAATTGTCTATACGTGTGTAGTTTTCAATTTAATTTATTCTGGATTAAAATGAGAAAGCTGTACCTTCCGTGGAGAAGACTTTGTTCGGCTGTTTCGGTACGCGAGCTTTATCATCAGGTATTTTCAGTGCTGTAATCCACGGAAACAACGTGCCACTTTGCGACGATTCGTTCCGCTTGCATTCCGCCCTTTGTGATTTACAAAAGCACGCTGCTTCCTAGAAACATAAATTCATTCGCGTGTGCGATAAACAATTCGGCTGTGCAATGCGTGCGTACGCGCGTTTCCGGCAAATACGCATTCAGGGCGTAACATTAATGAACAGAATTTACGAACGCATTTCTAATTACCATTTTAAGCGGCGCTCGATTGCGTTGTTTGCGGTAAACCGAATCGAGTCGCCACCACGGCCGCTGATTACAACAAAATCCGCAGTTTAATTAACGAACGTAATAAGTCATTATTGAAATCATTCCCGGGGTTGATAATCACGCGCGAAACTAAATATTCAAACAACGATATATCGCAAAATGATTTTGCGCCTTTTTGTCGCCGTTATTTCATAAATCGAAATTGTATCTTTCATCTTTACCAACGATCCTTCTTTATTATTATTTTTTGATAATTAAACAGATCCATTGTAAACGACGATTTTTTTACGAAAATAAAAAAATATGATAAATATATTAATTATATTTGAAAAACAACAGAAATTTTTTCTCTCTCGATACACACACATGCGTGTGTTTTTATATAACAAATAAATTTGTAGAATAAAAAAGTTAAAAAAATATATTGCAAATTAATTTGTCGGACTTGAAATTTATTTATATTAATTAGTAGAATCATATAAATTTCAATTGCTAGACAGTCTATTTGTTATTTAAAATATCACGCAAGCCTTAATTATTTGTTTAGATAAAATAAAATTATATATTAATAAAGTTAATTTTATTAGCATGTAGAATAACAAGGATCTGCTTTAATTAAGCTCTCTTTTTCACTAAAGGATAATTGTATCCTTGACGATCAATATTGAAATATTAATATCGAAACGAGCGTATAATATTAAAAACGTTTTATTCAAGAGAAGTTTGTTAATTACGATTTACATCAGTAATAAATGTTTGCGGAGCTTTTTATTAATTCTGCAATAATTCTTCTCTCGTCGCTTGTACGCGATAGCTCGCGGATACGGGCGATGCAAGTTGTGTGCTGCTTGCAAATTTCCAGCGGATTTACAGGGCGTCAGCTTCGCGTTTTTGTACTCGAAGATGCCATAAACGTGGCCGCACAACGGACAAATCATGCGGACTTTCCTCGCGCGTCTCATCATTAACGGAATAAAGCAAAACGGCCAACATCTGTTGCAAATTGCCCTGCGGTAAAAACCTGATCGCACGTTTATATTGTACGAGTCGCCATCGTACAATATCGATTGTATAAAGGTTATAGTTTATTTAAGAGCGAATTTAAGAGGAAATTTAATTAATTAATTAAATTTAATTTTAATTTAATTGGGGAGAAAATTTAATGCAATATATATATATATATATATATATATATATATACATATATATATAGATGTATGATAGTTTTAAAAATAGATTATCTTTAAATTTAAAACAGATTTAAAACATTAATCTTATGAAGCTGACAAAAAATTTAATTTATTGTTAATTAGATTAAGCTTACCGATCAAATTCTTAGAATTCAAAATTCTCAAAATGAGGTGATAAGTTAAACAGACATAAAATTAATTCTGAGCCGCTTATACGCAAGCCAAAAAGTTGTGAGCTTTAAATTTCGATTGGCCGACCATGTGTAAAAGTCAATAAAAAGCAATCTCTTGTTAAGGGCAATAACGAAGATCGCAAAGGAAGCACAATATTACACAACAATACAAAAAGTTTTATTAGATAGACGCGAGAGTTCTCGAAGTTGTCATGATCAAAATATATATTTCTCATCGTTATTATATTAATTATTATTAATAATAAATAATAAAGCAGCAGGACAATTCTTTATCAATAATATTACGCGCTGTTTATCGGAAATTATAATGTTTCAAAATTAACGATTGATTAAATTAATATATTTAGCAAACTAAAGTTTCTCTCTTATTTAATTTTTTATCATAAATTAATGTTTCCTGTGATAATAACACACATTTTAAAATATGATATTATATATATTATATATATTATTAAATAATATTATATATTTATGATACATATTTTAAGATATATAATTTTTTGTTCCAAGATTTTTCTTAAGGTTTTCCTGTTGATTTAATTAATCTCGATATACATACCCGAATAGGCAGAGAGCTCCGATATGAGAGGTTGTCAATTGGTCGCCACGCGAATGAAGCGTCGGTACAGTTTCCTTCTGGCATTGGGGACAGACTTTCCTCTCGCCGTGCAATTTCCACGTGTCCACTGCGACGGTGAAAGCGAATGTTAAGGCTTAGCTTTCACACCGACCACAATGGGAACCGCAGACTGTCGTTGCGCTGGATAGACCGCAGACGACAAAACATTCTTCCAAGGGCCGCTCTCACCGACGTCGCTCAGCTCTAATGGTAGCTCAACCATTTCTCTAGGTTGCATATATCTGTATATATTATATAGAGAGAAAGGATTAGAGTCAACTGCCATTAGTAGTTCTGACCGACGTTGGTGCGATTGGACCTACACAGAAATTTGAGTAACAGTTTATGAATATCATAAGATTTACTTTTCTCATAAATTATAAGCATAGAGCAAAGCATGTTTTCCAAAAAAATAAATTAATAAAATTAATAATAGAAAAAGAGAATTAATAAAATAAAAGCGAAATAGAAATAAAAAAATGGGAGTCATAGAAGGTAGTTTTATTTAATCTCGTGTAATTCATCCTGTTCGCAGTTAATGGAATCTAAACGTGTCCTTTAATCAACAATTCTTTCTACAATAGCTTACTTCAGATACGGCAAACGGCCATATAAATCAATGGCGGAAATTGCTACAGCGACTCGCGCCGAACATGGAACTTTAGCGTTTACCGTATCCGAATTAGGATATATCGCGAAAGCTCTCTCGGGTTGTGCTATGCGGCACATAAGATTTAATCGCATCAGTATCTACCGCGAGTGGCATAAACTTTCTTCGACTCGTTCTTCTTGCCGCTGTAGTACCGTCGCCTGGTGTGACCGAAGACAAAATCCCATTCGACGATATTCTTGACTCTTCGTCCTTCTGAAAAAGTCACGAAGAAGTAAGAGAAATGCGGTCGTCGTCTCAACCGTCTCGCGTATATTGCGTGATTCAATTGTGAGGATAAACACAGGATATGCAAACAATATTCTTTTTAGAAGTGATTTTAAATGCGCTGAATTTGTTTAATTAATTTGATGATTATCTCTTAATAAAAACAATTTTAAATTAAATTTTATATATAATGAGATAATAGTATATGTACAGATAATTAAATATATCTTTTACAAAGGGAAAATGTTTGTTTTATTTTAAGTTATATTAAATGGGAACTTTTTTGTAAATGAAAAATTTGGGAGGAGCGTATATTGAAGGGTGATTTTTTTTTCAGCTGTCATTTAATTGAACAAGAGAAGTTATAAATATTGCTGTGAGATATTGAAAATTTTATGATATTACGTTACGAAAACCGCGTCAACGCATGTAACTTCTTTAAATTCATCGCACGTACGTGGTTTTCTCTGAGGATTATGCGGACACAAAGGTCTCTCTTATATCTATTTTAGAAACTTTATATATTCTCAACCCGAGAGACTCGTGGGTTGAAGGACCATAGGATGGATAAGATGGAAGGTCGAAGGTGAAACACGAGACGATAAGACCACCACAAACATGAAGGTGCAGTCCCCGCTTTTTTTGCGCATAATTTCCGTAGGTCTTCTCCCATCTATCAAGAGATCTATCCCATCTATCAAGATATCTAATTTCTTAGATAGCAGCTCGAGCATCGAAAAATGTGAAAATTTATAATCGAATCGAAATCGAACGTTTACTTTATAAAAAGATTTTTGTGTTAAAGAAATGAAAGGCGTTTAAGAGATTTCGCGTTTTATTATTTAATATAGAATATATTATTCTTTAATATAGAATATATGACACACAAATATAAAAAATATATTAAATACGAAATAATATGTATATATAAGAGACACGATACATATTTTTATAAAATATAATTTTTAATATGAAAGAAAAAACGAAAATTGTGAGAAGTGGAAAGTTGTCGAAGATATGAGAGAGAAGAAGGTTGGTTTAAATATGAAATATTTTATATTTTATAATATTGATAATATCGTTATAACATTTTAAGATTCCACTGCTCCATTACGTTAACTCTATATGTTAACTATCTGATATTGAAAGGAACTGGAAAATATTTCTCTATGTTTGTTGGAAAAACGAATGTCTGTACCTGATTGTCCAAACATTTGCCAGCGATCTTGGGATGATATTTACGGATGTGTGCGACGAGTAATCTGCACGTGTCCCGTCCCTCGACGCTTACTTGCTTGTCACATACGGGGCACCAGGTCGCTACATACGACTATATTGACAATAGATAGTTGGTTAGAATATACACGGGATGAATATTATTAATAAAAAGAATATATATTTTACCTTTGTTCTATAGTATTATTCAATAAACAAATTATTTGTTTTGATAAAAAAAATCTACAAGTTAATTTAACACATTATTACTGTCAGAAAATTAACCTAGTTACGACGCATTGACTTTCATTGATCTAAAAAATTTTAAAGCGATAAAAATAAAACCAACCTGCTGCTTCTCTATCATGTTCTTGAGAATGTGTATTTTCGACTTCCTACACATCTATCGAGCATATTCAAATTTTCTAATTATGATTGATATATAATTTCATTAACAAATTGAAGGTTCGCGTGTGAGTATCAAATCGATAACGGCGAATCAAAATTGTTTCTCGAAGTAACTTCATTATGTAAATGAAAATGCTATTGGAAATTTTTAATTGCATTCTTCTGCACATTTATATTTAATACAAAAAAGAAAGAGGCAAAATTAATATAAATGCAGAAAGTGCAAACATATATATATATATATATATATATATATATATATATATATATACGAATACTATTATTAATATTATTACTATTACTATTAATAAAACGAGAAAAAATAATTTATGCTTATATATTATGAAACCAATTTTATATTACGTAACTTAAATGGACGAGTAATTTCATGAATTGTTCTCGTGTAGAAAAATCTTTCTTGTAACCCGGATATTTTTGAAGATAGGGACAGGACACGTGATTCTGCGAGGACTTGTCACGTTTTAGAAGTTTCTCAACAACGCGGGCGGAAGTGCTTTCTCGAAGGAAGCAATCCACGTGGTGTCGTCAGAGAGGTGCGAGCCGGGGAAAAAAGGAGCTTTTCCTGAATGCGCTATGAGAAGTTGAGCTCGCGCGAGCCAAAAGTTTTCACAGACCTGAACAAAGGCTCACACAAAAGCTCGTCACGGACAACGAGCACAGTCTCTCGCTTCCGTTTCGCTCGTTCGCTCGCAAGGAGGAAACTACGTGGTCGGATGCCCACTTCCGGTTGCCGTCGAACTCTTCTCACCGCGCGTACGCTCTATCGAATCTTAGATAATACCACATATAACTGTATAAGATTACCCGTGGTGTTTTCCCGGAATTCTTTTTCTTCTTCTCTCGCCAGACCCTGTCAACTCTATAATTCAGGAAGCGAGGTGAATTTCCGCTATTTGCGAAAATCGAGGTGAAAAAAAGAGTGCTTCGTGACAAGTATTTAGTAAGAAAAATATATAATCACAATTCATATACACATACACACATATTTATTTTCAAAAGATGCACAAATCTTTAGAATTATTTCATGGATTACTACGCGTTTTTGAAATAAATAATTATATATCTCACAAATTTATATTATTGTCAAAAAATAAGAGATAGTTACTATACAATAATAATGATTTTCATAATTTAAATAATGTATATTCGTTCATTATTTAATATATAATAAAAATAACCAATATTTTTATTATTCAGACGCTTCTTAGATGTCTTTTTGGACTATCTTCTAAATTTTTATATTATTTGGAGTAATATTTGCAATACATTCAAGCCATTTCGTGACTTGATAACATAAGAAAGCAGCGTTATCCGTTCAAAGACACTTATAGGACACTCCATCATTAATCTCTACAGGCTGACATCGATTGTTCTCCGCAGCGTCATATCGATATAATACCATAAATATAGTATCGCAGCGGGTGGTCATGTCGATGTTGGGCAGACTATCAGCTTGTCACTAAAATTAACAGAGGTCCGTGCCGCGAAAGCCAGTAATTGAATTAGTGATCGAGAATACATCTCTCTCTCTCTCTCGCTCTCTTTCTCGGTTCCGGTAGTGGGTCAGGAAATCAGGTCAGATGGAGGAAGATGAAGAAGAAGAAGAAGCGGCGGGCGGACGTGGATGGAGTGGTGCCAGATGGTGGTAGAGGGACTCCTCCGAGTACCGTTAACCGCCAGAGTTAACTGACTTATGCCAGAGCCGTACGTTTCTTTATGCGGACAAACGTGGGCAAAGAGGAGAGACACGAAAGCTACGCGGCACGTGGGTGAGAGACGCCCACGTGGATGGTCGCGAACAAAAGCTCCGACATGCAAAAATCTCGGTCAACGCGCAAAAAATATGAATGCGCGACTCAGGCGTTGCTAATTGAAAGATATAGAGAGAGAGAGATTGATGCAGATGAGCTATACTTATGGTGGCAATGAATTGATAATTGCCTCCAACGGAAAATGCTAGGTTGTGGCCACTGTTTGAATATTATAATATGTTTATATAGCGTGAAAAATTATCGGATTTTATGTATATTAAAGTTACAGATTCTTTGAAGTCAATCTTCTTCAAATAGATTTTTCTTAGGAGACAACTTTTTCGAGGGAGATTATTGTTTATATAGATCGATATTATACATTTTTAGAAATATATTTAAAAAATTCTGATTTAAAAAATTTAAATGAATTTACATTCTATCAAAGTGGAATTTGTTTGAAAAAATTTTATTTAATTTTTGTGTTTTAATTTTATTTCTAATTTACATTACTCGCTAGACAAATTCTGCTTGATTAGAAATTTTCAAATACAAGCTATGCTATTGCGAAATTCATCCAAACACTTTAGTACCACACTCTATACTCTTCGATGTCTTATCAGATTTGACGTTATCGAAGCATCGTCTTAATTGTTTCTTTGCACAAAGGTGACTTTGCCGGGCTGGGCCCCCGGTGCCTCCTCATCGATGCAAATCGTGAGAAAATACGCTCGCGTATGCCGCCCGGGGCGTCATTGTCGGCTGGGAATGTCGTGCGTGGGGTTGCGACCCGAGATCGTGACCCGATCCGAGAGAAGCTTCGCCGAGCGGAACGTATTTTTGCATAATTCTCTATTTTTGCATATACGCTCGCTATACGTCGACGAAGGATCGAGGATCTTGATGCGTCGGTTTACGGTTAAACTCTCGACTTCATACATCATTGAATTTCCATTTAGCGGTAACGCGATTTTTATGGAAAGAATTGTTTAGGATTCTTTTAATTCTAAATTAGTAAATGAGTCTTTTATAACAGAAAAATTATGCAGTAGTGAGACATAGTATATTACATCGCATATTAATATTTTTAATTAATTTAATAGAAAAAATAAAATTGCAACTTATTTATTACATAACTTATTATAAGACAAAAGAGAGAAAATTTTTTTTGTTAACTTTTATACATCTTTCAATTTTACATAATGTTACATATTACGATCTCTCGAAGTATACTATATTTATTTTTCGTGGAACAAGATTTGATATGAAGAGCATTAAAGAACGAGACGACATAAATAACGTAGATACTTTGTTCCTTGCCGTCTTTATATCCTCTCATGCCACTTCGATAAGTCGACAGACAAAGGAAAATTTATCGTAATTAGTCTCTCCAGCTCACAG
Organism: Cataglyphis hispanica; assembly: GCF_021464435.1. Lineage (NCBI taxonomy): Eukaryota > Metazoa > Arthropoda > Insecta > Hymenoptera > Formicidae > Cataglyphis > Cataglyphis hispanica. The sequence goes on along the minus strand of NC_065954.1, from coordinate 14,941,937 downwards.
AAAGAAAGAAAGAGAGAGAGAGCCTCATCGGTGAAAAATACATTTTGCGCGCCTTACTCTCAATAAATATCATCGATAAAGTGCCGATAATCTCGAGTCAATTACTCGCACTCCGCAGAAGATACTTAGATTCATTTACAATGAATCACGTGTTATACACACCCTTTATCCTGCCATGTGGTTCGAGATCCGGCGGTTGCATTTCGCAGCCGGATGTATGGACTGGCTGTACCGCGATAAGTGTCAGGTTACCACGATAAATAATAGGCTCAAGTTTTTAGAAAGATTCGCTACAAAGTCACGAGTTCATTATTACTCATCTCATATGAAATCAAATATATAATATTTTATAGAAATTGCTTTTATAGAAAGTATATTTTATACAAGTCATTATAATAATAATTTCTAAATATTGAGAATTTTCAACTTTGTGATTACAAAAAGAACGTAATTCAATTTTATTTTACGTAATATTTAAATTTTATATTAATTATGGTTACAGAAATCTCAATTAATTGTGTATAATAAATAATTTTGTCAAGTTTCATTGATTAGGCGAAAAAATTTATTTTGCTAAGTTTTTTGCTATATTTCTTACTGTAGCGTAAAAAAATTGTTTTATATCACATTATATTCTCAAGGCTTTCGCAATCGTAAATGCCCGCTTGTGGTCGTTCTGGAAAAATCAGGATAATTGCAGCCGTGTCTAAGATAAAGGCTGGCAGCGCGACCTGGCCTAGTCGTAGAGCCAAAGCCTCTGTGAATTAGCGTACAGGATTGTACCGTGCACAAAAAGCAGTTACATCTAGTTGGATGTAATTGTGGTGGCGTGCACGACCGCGTGCGCGCGCTGTGTTTTGTCGAGTTTAGATAATTGTGGTAATAGAAGGTTAACGTGTCCTTAACTTACAGCCTTCTTCTTCCCTCGAGAGAAACAAGTATATATTATCTTTTCTGCCATTCTCGATTAATACGCATCAGAACTAACGAATTGTTCACTTATAAAAAGTTTGTCTCATCATTTTTTATGAAAAAAGCTCTTGAAAATATAATATAAATTTTTTTAACACAATTTTTTCCGTCTGATAATTTATTGCTGGAAATTTCTTTTATTATGTACAATTGGATTGCATGTTTAATTATTGCCGATACGAGATGCTATATTTTGTCGGTTTACTTAATGACAGGAATTATTATCGCTTATCGCTGGCAAAGGCGGACGTTTAAGCTGACGGGTATTACTAAAACTATTATCCCATGTTTTCTTATCGCACGTGTGCCAGCCACTTACAATTAATCGTCCTCGCTGTCATCACTATATTTTTGACAAAGTCGAGGACGAGATAATCGGACTTGAGACATCAAACTAGCATAATGCTTTTAATGATCTAAAAGAGAATTATGGTTTCTTATCACAGTTTTCCACTGCGAGTATAATAAATATCTTACTACTATAGCTAATTTTATATAATCTAACTTTATAATAAAAAATGATGACAGCATGATTGATAATAGTAATAATGATCATACAAATATTTCAAATGATGATTAAAAAGAAATTTCAATAATAACGAAATTGTAGTGTGCGCGAAAGTAACACGTCGAAAATATTTTGAACATACTACATCCACGAATAATGTGTGCGTTTTAATATGCATAAAATCGCAGCATCTACTGATTTCAAGAAAATGTTCGAAATAAATGTACGCGAGGGACGCTGGCGCTATTCGTCGCCGGAAGACAAAGGATCGTGAAAGACGCGAACGAGCACGAGAATTATTACCGTACCGAGAGAGGAACGTGCGCACGCGCCGCGTATATCTGTAATAATCATTCCCCATTCACAAGGCGAACATTTCATTCGCCTAGTTGCAACAATCTCGCACTGCAAAAATTGCAATAAAGAAGCGTTGGAGTGCAACACGGCGCGGCTCCCATAATCAACCTCGCTCTCTCGCGTGCAACGACATACTTTCCAGCTTTCTTCGTCGTTTCTTCTCTTCTTCTCTTTCTCTCTCCGGATTGTAATGCTGCCGTCCGGTCGTTGTAACTAACAACGAGGCCGCGCCGTGTATCATCTCACCGCGTTAAGGCTGCCAAGGCACATGTGTGCGCTGGGAAACGAATCGTAGAACGTGTTGCAGCAGCACATTGTAGATGACACAATCACATTTTTCCGCAGTGCAATATACCGGGATGCGTGGTATTATTAGTCTTCCGAAGCGAAAGCGATTTTGCTCGGCGTTTTGCTGTTCGGTTGTTAAAGCATTTTAGCGCGACAGAATAAAACAAACAGAGTAAAACAAAGTAAAACTTATTAATCTTAATTTCAACATATGCAGAAATAATCTTTATCCTTACGCCTATATATATTCATTATTTTTATGTTTTTATATGTTAATCGTAAAATATATTATTTTAAATATCCGTGCACATAAATATAAACGCAATTTATGAAATTAAGATCTTTATCTAAATTTTCTGTGGTTTTGTCAAATATCGAGTTCGAATTACTTCTTCTAGCTTCAGGAAAATTTGGTGCAAAGCACGAAGTTTATGTAAATTATGGGCAGAAAGCGCAGAATCAATTCGTCGTAAGTATAGGGAAGAGGGCATGAATAGTCGAAAATCGACTATCGCGAGGTCAAACCGAACGAACGAATCGAAACTTTTCTAAACTTATCAACTACGAGGATAAGATTCAACTTATCTCTTTTTACGATATGCGGGATTTTATGACCCGGACGATTCTCTCGCGTTACAGCTCGGTGAAGAAGCTCTCAAGTCTCTTCTCGTCGAGTTTTACGTATCGTTCCGATTTATTCTTTTTACTACTTCTTCACTATTTCGGATAGGAACCTTAGGACATTTTTCGAAGATCTCCCCCTCTTTTTTTCCGGATACATTGTCGCTCCTGAAGAACGTGTGAAAGTCGTATGATCAAAGTTATATCGAGTCAAAGATTTCCGTTACTTCGCGAACGCTCGGCAGAACCAAAATGCACCGTGTGTAGAAAATTTATAAGCTTCATATTTCTTTACGATTTTGCCAATTGGTTGTGTATTTTTAAAGAATTTTGTAATAAAATAGATGAAATACAAAATCTATTTTTTTCTTAATTAACAACTATATATTTATTACTCACATGTATATATTACATACATGTATAATAAATAAATATATATATAAAATAGTTATCAAACTTATAATTTGATTAGATGGAAAAGATAATTAAGTACACGTGTGTAATGATGTTGGAGAAATATTCTCAAAGTTAATTCTACATGAAATTATATAATAAATATATTTTTAATGAAATATTTATGGCTCAGATAATATATAATATATATAAACACACTTTTTATACTGTTAAATAAAATATTCCTAAATATTTGAAAACGATATCTTTCAACATTTTCTTAAACAAGAAAACGTTCCACTTAATATTATCGAGACTTTTAATTATCGATGTTCCTCTGCTATTTTGCATTTGCATTCGATTGAACTGTCGTGGGCAACAAAGCGGGATATCGTCTGCGGGTCAGCGACGAGAAATCCGGTTGCCGACTTTGCGAACAATCCGCCATTACAACCTCGCAATTCGAAGCTTTGATCACTACCGCGTGATATCGAATTAAACTCAAACAGGGGTACGTCATTGTGGGGAGAGGAATATGGGAGAAGAGGATACATGCACTGAGCGGGCTTCGCGTGTACAAATTCTGTCTGTGGACATCCGAGAACTACTACGATCCTACCACTAGACGCCGTTCCCTACCAGTCTTTGCATCGGCGTTCCCCGGAGAAACGATAATTAATTATTACCCATACGTGCCGGTGAGGAAAATTCGTCCCGTTCCATCGCACGTTAGTTAGAGAGCCGGTTAAGCCACTAATAATAGCCGTCTAATTCCGGTTTTGGTTAAAACGCGGACACGTAGAGCGTTACGAAATTGAAATTATCAGATTATCTCGGAAGTAACGAGAAATTTCCGAAATTTAAATTTGGATTATATATGCGAGCGGTCTCTCGCGCTAATCGTACAAATTGCATTTTCTTTAATTTTATCTTTGAAAAATATACTTTCAAGGAAACTTTATCTCATAGCGTATATTTTAAGTAACAGATAAATAAACTCTAAAATATATATTTTCATAAATATATATGTCAGCATAAAAATTTATTTAAAACTTCTAAGGGAAGAGGAAGAAGGAGAGGACAGATTCTCCATTAAAACCTAAATTCCGATGATAAAAGCTTTAACGTCGATACGATTTCTGTCGTTCGAGGTTACGATGAAACCCGATGGGGCCCCGTTTTAATTTCCGAGGCCGCGCCCGATGATAGACCATCGTCCCGATGAAAAATGCAGGGCCGTAAATAATGCCGCCTGCGAGACAGAGAAGGCCGTAACCGAGGTGCGGTGATGTGGGCCAAGGGAGGCCAACGAACCCCGGCGCCGTCGCTTCTGCCCGATGGGTTGACTCTGCACCGACACTGTTCTGTCGCCTACACAATTGGTATCTGGCAATGCAGTCACGTCACGATGACGACGATGACGACAATGTTGACGATAGTACAATGCGAGTGTCGATTTTTAGCAGTCGCTCTTTGTCAGAATGCAACATTTGTAACAGACATCGAAATTTATAATTGATGGGCAGAAACTGTAATGTGTTTAGAAAATAATGTAAATACGAAAACGAGATTTTGATGTTTCTATTTTTGTACTATTAAAGATATGAAATATTTAAAATATTATCTTGACATGCGGTATCTAATTTAAATATTTTCATAATATTATATATATCTGAAAGCTTATTTTTTTACTGTGTATTTGTAATATTTAATTAGTTGTAATTATTAAAGTATTAAATCTGAAGATATTACATCTTCTCAAAGAATCGTGTGACGTTTCAGTTTGTCGCAAAGTTATTAATCACAAGAGCGCACGTCTTTCCATAAAGTGACGAAGCGACGACGGAAAGAATCGTCTTGAAAAAGTTAACGCATCGTGAAGCGCGTCTTTAATACAGGACGAGCGCCTTTTCAGGTCGTTCGTTGAAAGAGACACTCCTGAGGGACGTGGAAAAACCGGGAAAATGGAGGAAAGGCGATCCGGTGATACGTAGAGAGACACGTAGCCGGGAAGGAGAGCGCAGAGAAAGGGGAATGCTTTTCGCGGGAATGCAGGTACCTCCCACCCTTCTTATAACCCAAAGACCCTTCTTTGTTGGCCGGCAGCAATATACCGTGATATGACATTCTTTTCCTCCTCGTAATGTGTTGGCTTGTTGAAAATCGCGAGAACGCTGCCCGACGGCTACACTGCCCAACAAAGACATCTTTAATCGTCCGTTCTTGCAAAAGAAAAGTACTATGCACTTTTATCACGATATTGCCGCGATTCCGCCGGCTATGTACTCGCGACGACTCGAGTACGAGATTAGACTTTATCACGATAGATTACTTTTGATTCACTTTGCACTTTCCGTTTCAAAGAAACGTTGAGAGATCGAAATTTTTAACTAGTCAGTATCTATATTAAAGAGAAGCAAAAACGCGCGGAGTTCAATTAAACTATTTTAGAAATTTTGACATAAAGATTTGATACAAAAAAACAAGTACATATAAAATGAAGAAGAGTGCGTGCAAATTTAAATTTAAATTAATAGAATGGTAATATAGAATTAATGGTAAAAGATGTAAAATTATAAGATAGTGTTTTGATTTATTTAAAAATTATCTCTAAATTATGCGTGAATCGGCAGTAATTATGAATTCTGTTTTTTTTTTTTTCTTTTTTTCGAATGTGAAAGTTGTGATTTCACATTTATAGCGAAAGTGGCCGAGAAGATTACCGCAGCGTTTATCGATATGGGTTAGTGGGACAACCGGCTATAATCGAAATACTCTTTCCTCTGACGTTAACATACAATCTAAACGAACGTTGCGAGTGTTAAAATGGAACAATCTTAAATGTCGAATTATCAAATGACATATCCGTCAAGTGACTTCGAGTAATCGTTCTAGTTCAGAAAGTTGAACAATTTAACGTGTTGTCGACGGGAGTTGTCGTTTCTAGTAATAATTCCCACTAAAAATAATTAACGAAAATGTGCTTCATTTAATGTAGTATGTACATATATTTATAAATCTTTATCATATAATTAAGTAGAGCAACAAAGTTTAATTCATAAATATAAACATTCTAGCCGTTTCTTTTTTTAATTTAATATAATAAAATTGTAAATGCTCACACGTGCATATTTAATTCCGCAAAATGTATCGATTTATCCTTTTACACAATTCTATTACTTGCTCTATAGCCTGACACTGCTTAATGTGGCGATGATAAGGGCATTTTATCGGCCGACTACGCGCGTTTTCTCGAGAGAAGGTAGATATATAGGGAATAGTCTTCGAACTTGATGCTCGGAATATGTCAGCACGTCGAGGTTGTCGTCGTCGTACACGGACGGGAGAATGTTAAATCGATATGAGAATGAATTGGGTGATTTCGGGCGTTCGCGCATCGTTGCCTTTGAAGCGGGAGTTGAATAACGCGCTATTTTATCCGCCTGTTCCTTCAAACGACCCGCTTACAAAAATATAACCTGGATAGAAAGAAGAATAGAGAAGAAAAGAAAAATATCAGGCTAAATCTCTTTACAGTTCGCTAATGCAACATGGCATCAATTTATATAAAACATAGAATCCAAAAACAGATACAAGATAAATATAGGACGCGACAAGAAATAGTCTTTTTGGTTTGATTGAAGCAGAGACCGAAGAAGATGATATAAAAATTCGTCTGCTTTCTCGCTTCTCTCATAGTTTTTTATTTTAAGACGAAAACTCTTTTTTTTTTTGGGGGGGGGGAGAGCAACTAATCGCGACGTTCTGTAATTTTCACCGCGTCGACTAGCGAATTTAGTGGCTTAGGAGACGGCAGGATTTATCACGACAGTATTTTCCGCGAGAGGAGATTCAAAAGCCACATCCCGAGAAAATTTGAGGAAAACGAAAGCAATCCGTGAAAATCTCGCTTTTACGCTCTCAGGCACGAGAGAGGATCTCTCGTGGTGATGTTCAAAGATATTAATACCCTGACAATCTTCCTTCCTTCTTTCCTGCCTCGAAGACAGAGGCTGCACGATTATTTTCCGCTCCGTCTTTCGTTCGCTCGCCAGCTAATTCTTCCGCCCCGTCCATTTTTTGCCTCCGGCATTTCTTTCCCATCGAACGATTCATCTCGCTCAAAAGGAACCGATAAGCGCCTTTATTCTTCCAGGTTTTCTTTTTTTGTAGCGAGAAAATTTGGAATAACAGCGCTCTGTAGAGATGTTTAAATATAATTGGATATTGGATTTTATTCTCGCTCGTATATATATATTAAAATATAAGAGAGATATATTTAAAAACAAATGTTTCCCTTTCCCTTTATTTTCTCGATTTAAATTAACGATATCTACAAATTTGGCTGAATTTTCTTTTGCCTGATCTTTTTTTATCTTTCCAAAGATATCGATACCATTTAAGTGATCTCATTCGAGCGTGTAAATCACGCGTTTCGTGCTCTCCGTGATCCATTTCGCGGTAAATTCGCCCGGCAGTTAAGAACGTGTTGCGGCCGGTCCATCACAGGCAATTCCGACAGAAACACATTGTATTCGGTCTGTTACGATGGCCTTAACTGCTGGATAAATTTACCATCACGACTGGATCAAACGGACGTTTATTGTTCGCCGCACAGACAACAACTGCCCATAATATCGTGTCAGAATTCTATTTGAATCTATCATTGCAGAGAGAATACATATCGTAACGAGAAAAGTATAGAAATTTGTTTATCATTATCATAGGATTCGTTTCATAAAATTTGTCTTAATATAGTCTTAAATATAAAATAAAATATATAAATGGCGAAAGCACTTTATTCAGTTTACTTGTATAAAACAGTAGATTTATATTATTTTTACAATGGATTAAATTCTTTTAAGGCTCTATTTCTTTTGCAGATGCTTTTTATGATTGTAAAGGCATTCAAGTTTTTAGAAAATGACAATATATTTTTATTTATATTATACTCTATTTATATAACATCTCTTAATTAGATAATAATTAATACTGAGCTCACTGCCCGTCTTCGTTATAAAAAAGGAGCGGAAGAAAAAAAAATAGAGGAGATCGGAGAACCTGGATTTAGCTATATGCGCACATCGAATGCTCGCAATCGGTGTTAAATCCGCAATAACGGTGACACACGAAGGCGCGCGCGTTACATCACGTGTAACCGGCGATATTGATCACGGGACTCAGGCTCATAGCGAGTCAAGGGAAAGCAAGTTCCGGGAACGCGAAACGGCAAAACCAATTTTGGCGATGGCCAAACACTTCCGCCTCGCAGGCTTATTTGACCGTGCGCTGTTGGCGCGCAGTGCTACAATTTCATTCGCACGGCGCCCGGTATGCGTTGTCGGCTCGTTGTCGATACACACGGCCAGGCAAATAAAATACCACAGAGAGAGAGAGAGAGAGAGAGATGTGTGTGTGTGTACTCGATTGCCGCCGCCGTTATCGTGTATACTCGCTCGGTGTATGTCACAATATGCATGCGCGCAGGCTCGGATTAAAGGCCTTTGAGCCCTCTTACGCGCTTCATGCATGCAGTAAATATAGTCGTGTACTCGCGCGCGCGTACGGTGATTATTATAGCCGTGAGTGAAATGAAGCGCTAACGCACATAGGAGAAAGTTCTGTCGTCATAATGTACACCGTCCTATGCAAATAATACATTTATTGGCAATCAAACTTATTTTTACGATGTAATTAAATATTTGTATTGGATTGCAGCATAGTAAAATTGTCGACGTTATATCGTGAATTTTTGGTCAAGTAATATCCAAATAAGAGAGATATATAATTCGCTATTGTTTTTGGGAAACAAATTTTCGTAATTTTATTTCGAAAATATAGAATAAAAGATGAAAGTTTCACGAGAGAGAAAAACAAAATAAAAAATAAGATTACTCATACTAGTTTGTATTGTCATTAATTCGAAATGGATGAATAATATCGCACTGAAAATTAAGAAGTTTGTACCATAGAGAGAGAGAGAGAGAGAGAGAGAGAGAGAGAGAGAGAGAGAGAGAGAGAGAGTGACAAGTAACAGCCACGTCGCCTTGTTCACACTCAGGGATTTGATTTTCTGCAAGAGACTTCGGTATACCTCGCGCTGAATTTATCTTCTGTAACCGAGGAAGTCTTGGTAAGAAGTAAAATGACGAAGATTCTCCGCGAGCCAATCTGCAGTTTGGCAGGTTCCGCGCCGCCGCGCTCTCATTGTTCTCAATGAATTATCTCAACCCTGCATCCTCCCTGCACATCTTGTTCGTGTGCATCCGTACACGCGAGCGCGCAGCAAATGCATTTCTCGCTGGCTCGATATGCTTCACGATTCCGCTGTGCCACCGCCGCCGCTGCAAATGGAAATGGAAGTGGTGGAAGTGTGTCACCGGGTCAATGGACCTCTCTCTTTTCTCCATTCCCCTTCTTCTTCCTCTTCCTGCTTCCAGGTCGCCTCCTAGTTTCGTGACCCTTCGGGCTTCACGGATGCATTAGCCTCGGACACGAACCGCCTTTTTGTCGAGCCATGCCTTCGTCGTCACCTTTCTCCTTACATTCCCTCTTCGTCTTCACGTTGCGTTACTCCGATCGCACCAAGAACGCGATGCGGACCTTACGAGTATCAAAAGCTCCTTTTTACCGAGTGAAATCTCACCGGCGAACGAGCTTTTCGACATCTTGCGCGTATCGCCATTTACCACGTCTCGTCTAAATCGAATAAGCAGGTCACCTGAATGTCGCTAAATTCGCGCCCGCATAGCGACGTTATTAGAACTTGACTTGCAATCAATAATTTTTTCATAGGAGACACAAGTTGAGATAGAAGAAAATAAATTCATTATTATCAAAATTTAGATTACAATTCCAATTAAACAGGATATATTCGTGAAATCTTTTGCTTGATGATAATTTTACAAGATATTTATATTAGATGTATTTTAAAAAAACAGATGTTTCTTTCTCAAAATTAATATTTCAATTTTATATTAAACGACAATGTCTTAGTATCCGAGAATAGGATCTTTTGTATACACACTGATGAAAGATAACTCGAAATTAAGGCTGACATTTCGGACTTTCTGTAAGACACGTCGACTTATTTCTCGCGCGTAACAGACGGCGCCAGAATAAAACGACGTGACGCAGAAAAAGCCATCTGTTTTCGTAACGCAACGCGCGATACATTCTGAAGCACTATTTTTCACTTAAAATGCATTACGCTCCGCGTGATGCTATAGTATATCATTCTTACTTTAGGCGACTAACCAACAGTACCGTCTTGGGAATGCAGATGAAGTTGCGACGCGAATAAACGCACTTTACACAGTATATATACATAAAGACATTAATAACACCCAAGAAATTATAAAATATTAGTTGATACTATATATATGAATTTATTAGATATTAAATTATGAGAGAATTACGATATATTGAAATTTAAAGACTTAAATTGACCGCAAGGGGAAGAGAGAGAGAGATTAAATGTTATCAATCATTCGGAAAAACAGCTTTCTTGCAATACTTGCGAGGCAAACTTTAATGTCTCCGAAATACGTATCGCGTAAACGAGCCGCCCGCTTGATTCGCTGGGAAATCACCGAGTAGGTATTTGTTCGTTGAGGACGATCGCACGAGGGTGAGACCGAGGTTTCGGGAGTCTGAGAAATGTTTGCCTTCGTCGCATTACCCTCTCCCCCTGGTCGCGTCGTAAACACGATTTATGCGATTTTTATACTCCTTTCCGCGATCGGGTATCCCCTGGGAGGAATCCTATTCACGTGACGGGTGAGAGGGAAGCGGGTACAGAGGAGAAGCGGGCTGACGACCCTCGGCATGGAAGTCTGGCGCGCGTTCCATACACTTTTCATGAAGTACATTTTCCAACAAAACTCCCCGACGACGTGCACGCAACCTCGTTTCGACGAGATCGACAGCAACGTCTACATATGTGGTAACGTGAAAAAACTTTATCCAGTAAAGGTCTAGAGAGAGCAGCGTAATTTACTTGCCGCGAATCGCTTGAAGCAATCAATTCATTCATTTGCTGTGGCTCTAATTCAAATACAGTTTTCTTTTCAAATTTATAACAATAACTCGCGTGATTATATATTTTATTTAATAATAATAATAAATCATATTTATCAAATTTGATAATAAAATAAATCGAATTCTTTTCATTATAATAACACAAAATAACATAATGAAATAAAAATTAATGATTTATAAGTATTTTAAAATGATCATTACAATAAACCGTAATTTGTTTAACTTATATATATATGTAAATTTGGTCATGTTTTCAAACTCTTTCCGACACAGAAAAAGATAAGCGAAATGAGATTAATTTTACTTGATCTCGATTCTAATTGGTAATTAATTTTCGAAATCCGATCTTTGGCGTTGCAACGCGAAATTAAATACTTTATCGTATTTACTTGCAGCAGACATGCACCTGTTTTCGAACGATATATGCAGAGCCCGCGAAATATCGCAAATCGATAGGACGCGGCCATAAATCTCTCTCTCTCTCTCTCTCTCTCTCTTCTCGTACACCAGCGAATAACAGTTCCCCAGCGTGTGCCACCCAGCGAATCCTGCCCAGATATATCGAGAGTCCTCCGCGGAAACATCTTCGTCGGACATCAGTCACGACGCTTGTTGTACAACCGAGATTGCGATATGAAAGTTTGAGCGTGTACGACGACTACATTTGAAATTGATTGCGCTCGTCCTTAATATGTCTTACACGATGCAAGTCGAAAGCGCACGCTACTTGTATGCAGTCGAGCAGTTGTATAATCAGATAGCTTGCAAAAGTAATGGACTTTTGATTGACTGGCTTGCTGCCTCGTGACTCGACTCGTTTATCTCACATTGTATCTGTATTCTAAATACATATCTAATTTATTTTCTTATTAGCTTAAAAAAATTATTTTCTTCCAGTTAATATTATTGTAAGTTACTTTTTTTAAATTGTAACAGATTTTTAACGATACTAGACACTGGATATAATGTTACTCTGGTGTGATAAAACATATGACTAGTTTATATAGTAAATTCATATTTAGAGTAAATTCATATTTCTTTCCAGCTTTGTGCAAAAATCAGGCAGAAGCACAGTCGGGGATGAGTATGTTCTACGCGAAATTTGTTTTTGTAGCATACATTTTTTTTTTTAGCGCCGCACAATGCGCGGGCGAACAAGCCGGGACGCGCTGTAGGACAGATCGCCCTTTATGTCGCACCGCGAAGCACTTTATAATTCTTAAATATGGAGGTGCACAAACAATGGAAACAACTGACTGACTACTGGGCGCAGCTGCATGGGTCGCTTGCTTGCTATTAATTTCGTTCTCTCGTATTTCCCTTTTTTTTTTCAAAGGTGCATCCATTGTGCGCGTAGAGAGCAAGTCCATTGTTATGATTCAAGTATGATTTTGATATAAAATATGAAGTTTTAGAAATTGCAGATTTGAAAGTCTGCGCGTTTCGAGAAAGGATCATATTATTATGTTAAAATAATCGAAACTTTTTGTGTGTAAAAAAAAAAATTATATTTATATATTTTATTTTTATATAAAAAAACGAAATATATTATATTACGTATATGTAGTTTTTGAGTTACGGAAGAAATATAACGTGGCAAAAGTTTGCTTGCTGTTACAGAGTTTGTGCCGGAAAGTTTTCACGTTATTATGAAGTTCTTTGCAATGCTGTACGTTGTACCTTTTTCAGGATAGTTGGGAAGGAAGATTGATTAATGGTCGAAGTCAGTCTCGAAAATGTTTTCGACTTGTCGAAATTCAGGTCTTACTCAATTCTCCGCAGTAATGAACTTGGAAGGTGCATTCAGGAAAGTAGTTTTTAATTCGAAAGAAAAAATATATAGACGATAAAACACGTGGAAACGTACTAATTACTAATATGACAGGAAAAATCGCTTGATGAGTCGCACTTAACGAATCGCATTTATCGTACGTTTGATTTCGAGTTTTATAAATTTATGTGGACGATATTAACACGTTATACTTCTATATTTCCGAATAATATAAATATATGTATAGTAGCTATATAATGCTGACTGTGTGGGAATATATTTAGTCGCGAATATTGATTTTATCGATGAATGCTGTTTATATGCAATTTATTATAACGATATTTATACACACATATATATTTATATATTTTTTTTACAAAATTTATTTATAGTTTAAAACTAGTAATTTACAAGCGATTTTTATTTATATCTACTTATTATTTATTTTCTAATTTTCTATTTTATTTGTTTATTGATTTATTTATATATTTATTCAGTTTTTATCAAAATCTATTCCTCTCTCACAAATTTATGGAGATTAATACCAGCACATTTCACTCAGCGAACTTTATCGCATACTGATTTATGCGCTCGCATCGTCTTTGATCAATCATGATGAAATTCATTGGCGATGAGTCGCGTCGAATATCCAGCCCGCATCGATGATTGCGCCTCATACAGATGACGCGCGGAATTATCCGATCGACATGTGTTGGAGTGTCGTAAAGGGATTAAGGGCCCGGTGTGCCAGGCGAGAACATCCCGCATTATCGCGCCTCCTCGACCGCCAGGAAGCTTCATTTAGTCACGTTCACGCCGACAAAAAGAAGCAACGCGAGTGCGGAAGCACCGCGTAAATGCATTCTCGCGATGTATATGACATATTTTATTGAGCGATCGATTGGAAATAAGAAAATACATGTAAATTTTTCTGCTTTGAAAACTTTTAGACAGCGATATATAAGGGAAAATAAAATAAATATAAAACTTGTGATGAGAGAAAGAGAGATTATTATCGAAAATTAAGAGTGCAACATAATATTAATCGTGTATTACTTAACATTTTTATATTGTACGATCGTTCGCGATATCGATCCCGGGGAAAAGCATCGGGGAAAGCGCCACACGCGCCGCTACGTTTTCACTGAAAAAGTCCAAGTTCACCTCGCGTCAATAATTTCTAACTCGCGATGGTGGTCGAGGACGAGGCCGAACATCTGTCGGTCTTCTCACGGTTCCTCTCCGCGCCGCTGGGAAATGAAAGGGCTGCTGCCTTTTCCACGGAATTATTGCAAACCGCGAAAGAAGAAGACCTTGCTAGCGAATGCGAGAACGAAAAGGGAATAGAATTCTTTTGAGAATAGAGAGCAAGGACCGCAGCTGGTTCGTTGTTACCGTCTACGCGAACGAGAATAACATTAAAGGACGTCCTCCAACTCGCTGACGCGAACGCGACTTTGAGATGCGTAATATATACACTCGTCTTTACACACCGAGTACGGTGTGTGCACGTGTGCTATGTGAATGTAACATCCTTATATAAATGCGAGCCGGGCAGAAAGGAGTAGCCGGATATTACTTCCACGCAAACTCCCCATCTTTCTCTTCTGCTTGTTTGTCAGGGAGAATGATTTTTGTTTCTAAAGGCCCCCCCTCGACTTTTCCGCACTCGACTTGGCTCCGTACCAGCGGGCTTTCCTTCATCGGTGAGCCTCCTCCGCGGGAAAACGCCGCGAAAAGGGTATACATCGAGAAAAAAGGATATCATCGAATAGAGAGCTGACGGTTTACGGCCGGATCGATTCTTGCTTTCTGCTTGTTCTCGATATGCGATCGAATGAATTATATGTCGATAGCACGCATATTTCGTTCGATATTTTAACATTAACATTCCTAATTTATGTTGAAACTTTTTCAAATATATTCAATAACATCTCAGAAATGTTGCTACTCTTTTATAAATATCGAAAATATTTTTTGTCTTATTTTTGTAATAAATAAATTTGACTTTATTTAAAATTTTTTATTTTTACTTTTTTTACGCGAGTATTTAATGAGCTTATCATAAATTTTGAGACACAAATTTCGGAAAATTTAAAGAAAATAGAAAAATTATTGGCATGATGAAAATTGTAATGTGCATACAGCTTAAACTAGATTTAAAATAAATAGCATTTATTGCGGTTACGTGCAATCACAGTGCCATATAAACTCCCGGATATCTTTTACGTCGATTTGTATCGTGGAATAAAGCCGTTCGAAAATGCATATGGTAGTGGTGGTCGACAATCGATATCGCAGCATTTTACGTGCATTTGTAGCGTCACATACCGTGTGACATTTTGTACAATGAACACCGGAAGGCAACCGAAAATGCGGGTTTGCATACATGTGGCGCCTATGCATGAATTAATATGACATAACGAAACGATAGCGACATAGAAATTGAAACAAAGGGCTGGCGCAACATCCCTGATAATAGACTATCAAAAAGGGATTTCAAATTTCCTCATGCCAGCTTGATTCACTTTCGAGACGATCTGTTGCATCGTAATACGTATTCGCGAAGCGCCATATCATTGGAATTGGCATAACTTTGGATGAATTTGAATACAATACATATATAATTATTGCTTATTCATTTCATTGAAATTTTTGCAAAATAATATTTATGTATTATCTTAAAAATAAATAAAAATTAAATAATATATCTTCTCTCTTTCTCTTTTCCGATTATATATAAACGCGAATAAATAATATTAAATTATTAATTTATTTCGAATTAATTTACTTTTATGACTTTAATTATTTAGACTCATACACACGAGTAATATTCAACTTTGAATTATTATAATTATCCAGTGTATGTGTTACGTGTGCGTGTGTATATGCAAGTGTGAATGCCTGATTATCAATAAATACTGATTCATTTATTAATAAACACTGATTTATTTTACTGTACGAACACGCGCGATGCGCATGACGTCATTGCTAACCATAATTGTTTGCAAGCTCGCGCGGGCAAAATAACGAGAATATCGAGAGTCTCGTTTCCACTGGTAGCTTAATCAAATGCATATTTATGCATAGCGCTCGGACGCGTTGCAGTGGATCAATGCACGTCGGCCGATGCTTTATGAGCGATATTTTCATTGGCTTATCCGCTCGTATTCCGGTATTAAGCGTGACACAACACATCGGCGCGTTCGTAATTCCAGTCGGCAAGTCATTCACAGCGAACCGCTTGCCCAAGGCTGGGATTTGAAAATCGATCGCGAAATTAATCGCGCAACTTTATCCTTTATTCCCCCCCTCCTCCCCCCCCCCTTCTACCTCAGAGATTATGATCACATGTATTCTTCGTGTCGCGGTATAACGCGGTCATTATTCATGCGCGCGGATTCGCATTTGAATAAGGTGAATGGAGTTAACGCTCGTTGTCCCTCCAACTTTTGCCGCTGCAGATCCTCGCTGGCCGCGAGACTGATCGTTCAATAATCCGCGATTATTTGATTTACAGAATATTCTGAAGAGGGAATCTTTCTTTTAACAAGAATGATTTCAAGAAAAATTATTACATCATGTATATTTTTCACAAAATGTTCACCTCTCTTTCTCAATATTTGGCACTCAAACTTCGATATAGTCAAGTTTTAAATTAATTCTTCAGACAGAATAGAACACTCGGACGTCTTAGCTATTCGAGCCTCCCACGAACCGAATTTATCTTATCGCAGATCTCGCGGTGATGGCTGCCACGGCTCTAAATCGCCTCAGGATTATTCGTCGACGAGGAAATATGAGTTCGGCGACGAGTAAGTGGTATTCGCCACCGTTTCGCGCGCCGAGAGATTCATTCCGATCATCGGCGATAATTGCGTTCCGTTCGATCGTGCCACCGTGATTGTTCTATGAATATCAACGCGGCATTAAGTGCAGATATTTGTCCCTCGTTGCGGCAACCAGAGAAAGAGAGAAAGAAGGAGAGAGAGAGAGAGAGAAATATACAAAGCGACAGAGAGAAAGTGGTAGAGAATCGCTATTGATTATCGACGAGCGGCTACTTGATAATCGTAACGCGACTGTCTGACGTTAATTGCTGACTTCCTCGAGAGCGCCCTCGGCTCGCGAAAAGCGGCTCGTTTGCTATCGCCTACGTTGCAGCGAACGACGTGTATCCGCCTCGACGCATTTATCATCCAACCAGACTAAATTGCCGGTCATTTTTCAGTGCGCTTTTACGCCCGTCGCGAGAGCTATATTGCCAAGAAAACGGCCGACCCGTCCGACACGTCATTTGCGAGCTGATTATTGACAAACATAACTGACTCTTGGATAAATTATTTCCAGAAAGAGAAAGAAAAAAGAAAGTTTTTGAGGCTATACACATATTACATATTACACATGGGAAGATTATTTTTTTTTTTTAAACTTTTCTTTTTTTCATAGAAAATCATGCGATTTGTTCAGTAAAAATGACATATAATTCGATAAAATAAATTTGATTTAAAAAAATAAAAAGAAAAATATTCTAATTTTGTTTTCTTTAAAAAAAAAAATTGTATTTGTAATTTTTTCTACTATTTTTTCTACTATTATCTATTACTAGTTATATAGAAAAAAGTATAGCAATTTTGCATATTGATACGACGGAATAATTATGATAAGTGCGTTTATTTTCCTATGAAAATTATAAAATATCAATAAATGAAATTACACAATGTAAAATTTCTTTAAAAAGATGTTTGTTTTTTAATTTTTTCGTATTTTGTCATATGCAATAATGAAAAACAAACATTAAATCAAATTGCTTCTACGATATAAAAATTGTAGTTGATAAAAGAAGGTATTCGTACATGGAAAAGAATGTCAATAAATTGTTCCAGTTAAAATAGATATTTCTCGTGTCTCTGTAAGAAATAAAAGTTGATTACAATCCCGCGAGAGAAAGATCGCTAATAATTGTGACAAAAAAATTTGATCCACTGGCATAACCCAAGAGATTAATCACGTTAAGTGGCTAAGATGAGTAAGATGCACAGCACGGTTAAAGCTAATCTTATGTATGGGATAAATCAACGTTACAAAATCATTATGTTGAAATTAATATCGTCTCCCATCAGTATTCTCGGTATCGACACATAATATAGGATATTGCTGTATTTTCTTTCTTACCGTCATGGACGTCATACAAAATTGTATACGCAATTATATTTTTGCGAATGCGAGAGCGTTTATTTACGTAACGTGTAAATATCGCGATTTAATTGTATCTAAAAGAAGTATTTTTAAATGAAAAACGATGCTTGGTAATCTTTAACGTTATCGGATATAATTAGAAAGCTTTATGTACGCTTTTCAAATAATATAAATACGTCATCATCGTTTGCATGTTGCATAAAACGTATATTTATCTTTACATTTTTATTTTTACAACTTGGAATATAATAGGATTTCTTGAATTTTTGTTTTAACAGTTAAATATTACAAAAATTGTGCAATCTCTTTCAAAGTTTAGATATAAAGAAATAATTTAAAAATTATTTAAAAACGAAATAAATTTTATTCCATTGTGTACATATATATATATATATATATATATATATATATATATATATATATATATATATATTTGTACAATAATGTAGCACAGAGAAAGTCCGCAAGTATCGCAGGATTGCTTTTATTTTTGGAGAAAACTTTTATAGAATAAAGCAGATATATTTTCTTCTTCGCGCTTTTTCCTCACTATCTTTCTCGTTCTCTAATTGCACGTTGTCTCGATAGCGAAGCTTTCCGCCCTTTGATTAATTGCTTGATTGTCGGTAGTCGCGGATTCCAGCGGCGGGCGGGGCGGCCAGTTAATTGGTTCCGAGTCGTTCTACGATCTCCAATGTTACAGACACACATACACACACACACACACACAACTAGCAACGTTACACTGTACACTTGGGCCAAAGAGAAAGATGACAGACGACAGTCGCGACAAGATTCATCGAGTTATACCACAGCGCGAATTAAAGAGATCCTCGGCCAGAAGGCGCTCTGTAATTATTGCCATTCGATTAATCCTCGCGCCATCGCTTCTAATTGCGAGCCCAACGCAATAGAACGGGACACACGTGGCGCGATGTGAACATGCTTAGATCCCGTCATCTAATCGTATCGCTATTCTTACGCCATTCCGTTGCCAGAGACCTCGATTTAAGCGACGTGATTTAAATCGCAAGTTAAGTAGAATCAACAAGTGCGGTAAATTGCATTTTTTTTTTTTAGAAATATATTATACACAAATATAACATGTGGAAGAGATATGTATCTGTAAAAGCTGTTCTCATTTTATGTGGAATAATCTTAAGAAAAGAAATATTACTATTACATATACATAAATACAAAAAAAGTGAAAACACGCATCTTGCGTATAATATAAATGGATAAAAGATATTAGTGTACATATTTGTTAGGAGGACGCAATCGTAACAACGAAACACGATAGCGTTGAGAACAAAGCGTTGCCTGAGAACCAGGTATAACTAGACGCTATCGTTACTCTTTGGCTCGCTGCGCGATCCTGACGAAACGCACATCCTGTGCATCTCACGCGATTACGTTATCGGCGATGTAACACCGGTATCGCGGCGGGAGTCGATGATGCAGCGGGGAATTCGCGCATCCGATTCCGAGATCTTAACGAGAATAGATACCCGGCTGTTCATTTCAGCCGACACACATTGTGGCGAGACGTGGATATAGATTTACCGCGGCGGTGTAAATGTACGCGTTCGCGCGAAGGGTCGCCTTCTATCGGAGCCAACCAAGTCATCGTCGTCGCATCCTCGACCGCATTCAATTGTTCGCCGCCACCGCGAACGGACGCTTATAAGGCTCGCTAGTCAGAGCCCTATCGATCGTATCGTATCGATAGAACGAAGAGAACCCTCGCGGGAACCGCTGCAAAGTAACATGTATATATCACGAAATAGTATAGCACGAGTATAGGTGCTTCGGTTGATTTAGCTTGACGGCTTAGCAAGATCCGCACAAGCTACCTACCTGCTTTCGCTCTCTCTCTCTCTCTCTCTTTCTCTTTCTCTCTTTGCGACGAGTTATCGAGCGGAAGTAGCGATCGATACGTTCGCCGATATATCGAGAGCCCGTGTACTTTAGTCGGCGAGAAATTACACAGCTGGCGAGTCACCGGAAATTTCATCGTGACGAGCGCTAATATCGAGACGAAGATGATAAGAAAGCGAGCAAATTTTTTATTTTCTTATTTATTATTTTGAAAACTTTAATTTTTGCGCTATATCCTGGCATTGATATTTATTAAATAATTAAAATCTCCCGCGAATTTCTCGTGAAAACAGAGAAAAGATTCTCGTAAGAAGAGAAGTCCATCTCCTTCGATCATCTCATTCGATTCGCACGGATCGTATGCACGGATGCATTCTCAATGCACTTCGACGATCGGACGCTGCAGTCCCGGTGGGTGCAGGTGGGTGCACATGCCACGATCCGTGTGTCGCGATAGCGCACCATCGGGTCTCTGTTTCTATCTCTCGACAACTTAATTCCGGTACGAGCGAGCCCGTCTGGTCGATGCTGCCCGCATACAATTCACGATGCTTTGAAATGGGAGAGAGACAAAGAAGAAGTCAAAGAACGAGATAATAATGCAGAATGTCCCGGGAAGTTCGATGCTTGCGATTGCTAGGATTTTTTATTAATGTTTCTCATTTCTTTTTATAATCACATGTTTTGCTATCAATATTTATTAATGCTACAACCGTTAAAGATTATATCGGCTTTCGGAGATTCTTTTTTAAGATATATGAAACAAAATTTTTATTAAAATTTTTTATCGAATCGACAATATATTTTGTTGATGTCAACGGAGATCAAACGTTTCGATTTTTCCACGATACAATTTGTACCTTGCCGCTTCGTTTGGCATCATAGCCATTCCATTTTATCGCGATATCTCGCACGACAGAGCACAGAGTTCTGAAAAATTCAAGACACAGTACAAAGTATAGAGACGTACGCGCATTTTCCGACTGGATGCACTCGCTCGTTTTCTGTCGCGCGAGATGAAAAATCAGACGCGTCGTCGAAAGGATAAAGTGGCGATGTACCTACGTACGTACGTACAAAAAGACACCGAGGAAGATGCGCTTCTTGTACCGCTCATAGATTAAAAATCGCAAACTTTTCACGTCACACGTTGTATAAAGTTATCTCCCGAAGTAAACTTCGCGGAAACTTTTGGGCTTCTCGCCCAGTTTTGCCGAACTACGTGCGTCGCAGTCCGAGCGAGACAAAGTTCGGATCGACTTGAAATTTTTACGGCAGTTTTACTACATTTGTTCGGTTTTCGCGCGTGAAGCTGCGCATATAAACGTAAGGACGTGCGTTTTCCGTTCATATTATGTCTAAGACGACGAAAGTCTTTACTCTGTAACTTGCCTAGAATTATCTTATCGAAAGTAACGTGTTGAGAATTTTAATCATCCAAAAAAATATTTATTTTTACATTTCTTGTTTTATTTCGAAAATATACATACGTATATTTACTTATATTTCGGAGAAGTCTTAGATGTACCTATTATCGTAGACTACTCTGCCACGCGTGTTCATATACATGATCTTTTCTCGTGGATTATTGTTAAATTTTTACAAGAATCGTTGAATTCTTGACATTTCCACGGCACCTTCGTTAAATTTCCTGTATTAATATAAATTTACGGTATCGGCATTCTATGCTTTCTTACCTCGATTAATTTGTACGAGAGGAAAAGAAAAGACGAAAAATACAAAACTCTCCGAGACATGGGAAACTTATTCTTATCTCATAGTAAATCATGTGCTTAAAACATCTCGAGTTAATTGGGCAACCGGCTGTTCTGAAACGGCGGTTGCATTCGTGAATAAAAAAATTAGGAAAATATCCATTTATACATGCAAAATAAATGGAGCAAATATAACATTCTTTTTTTTAGCATAGAAGAAAAAATAAGATTAAAAGAAATGTTCATGTATTATGAGTTTATTTAAATATCAACGTAAGTTTTTTAGAGTAAATATTTTTTATATGTATATATATACATTTATTCTAACCGCTATGCACTTTAAATTTTTGTTATATTATTTAAAAGTATTTATCATAGAAATATTAAGCAATTAAAAATATTTAAAAAGTATGACATTATAAATAAATAACAAATAATGTGACAGAAAGTGAGAGAGAGAGAGAGAGAGAGAGAGAAAGAGGGAGAGAGGCAGAGCGAGAAGAGTCCAAAAATTCCAGCTATGCTGTTCTTAATGGCCGATACAAACGAGCAACGATATACGAGAGAGAAAAGACAGCTCACAAGAATTCTTTGCTATTCCAATTCTCTTTATTTTCTCGAGAAGTGAATAAGGATTAAAAGAGATAAGGGAGATAGACGACAAAGACAAAAACATTGTGTCCTTTACTACAGAACGTATACAAATCGCCAGGCGTATTTTAGTCGTCGATTCTGCTGTTCATTGATAAAAATCGTGAATTGTATATATCACAGACACAAATTCTTTGTAAATGTAGTTTTTTTATAAAAAAAAAAATTTAGCTTTTAAAATGCCGGTGTTTATAAAAATTCATCGCTTTACAAAAGGCTGATTTCACAAAAAGCCTGCGCGACATAATATAATATATAATACATATATAATATAATATAATATATTACGAAAAAGACTTTTTACTAGATATTATTCCTAATTACGAATATGAATGAATGAAACGTTTAATGTAGTTTTTTTATTATAATTGCGTCAAGCTTTAAGTTTTCTCGTTTTTTTTTTATCCCTTATGTTTCTATTTTCTGTAATAAATTTAATAATGATGAATGATTGATCTATCTCTTTCTCTTTTTCTTCTTTCTTACACACCTACACATACCTCAGTCAGAAAAGCACTATCACACGCTTCAAAGAAATATTGGATTTTCCATTTGTGTGTATCCTATTACGTGTTTCCCAATTACGATTTAATTGATCGACTAAATTGAGTTTACGTTTAAAATCGGCTAGATTTCAATTAATACCTGTCTCTCAGTGTCCAAGTGAGTCACACGCGATTATTTGAGCTTTGTCCATTTATCTGTGACTCTTTCTCTCTCTTTCTTTCTCTCTCTCTTTTTCTCTTTTTTCTTTTCTCTCTCGATTCTCGTCTCTCGGCAATTTTAAGGTATTAATTTTAGACATAGACCAATAATTAAAAGACACGATACAAGCTAAGTTAAATTTTATTATGCAGAAAAATTGCGATAACTTGATATAAACAAAATGCGAATTGATGTGGGAAAAAAAAGAGTAGATGCTAAGGTATATTGACGAATAAAGCACGTAAATAGAACAGATTATCGCGATAATAGAATATCATCGTAACAATTTTTATAAAAAAAAATTGGAAGATTATTTGAATGTTAGAATATTAGAAAAATGAGAATTTTTTTAACAGAATTCTCTCGCATTAATTATTTATGCAATTCAATAGCTTTGTAATAAAACGCTCAAAATTTTCTTGAAACCATTACGATTACTAATATGCTTTTTACATGAGGAAGATTTAGAAGTAGATCTAGATTTAAATTTCTGCGGTTAATATTCCATTCTCTCATAATCGTCCAATCTGCGAACATGTGCATAAACTTGAATACACGATCCACAGGCACGCTCAGGAGAACCATGAAATATCTTCTCTCCCTCCTTCTCGTATAAGTTTCGGTAACGAAACCACAATGTGTTTCTGGCGTTTCCGTTCATGTGCTGTCTGTCTGTCAACAATCTCGGAAATTACGACCTAGATGCGGCGACACGAATAATGACAGCACCAACACTAATATGGGAAGTATCTGATATTTGTGGTTATTTTATACATATAAAAAGTTATTATTAATGTTTAGAAAAACTTTATACAACTTTACACAAGAATGTACTGTTTAGTTATATTAATATTACTAATTTGACTTTTTCTCAACGAAAGGTATTTGAATGTGAATAGTCTCTGAATTATAAATAATAAAGAATGTAAGGCTCTTGGAAATCAAATTTTAAAAGAGAATCGACATAAAAATATAATAAATTGAATTTTGTTTACATCCAGTACACGTTTCTATGATTTACGTTGCACTTTGCGATGAATGATTAGAATTGTTCTCGATATTTTCGTGAAATGAATGTGTTCTGATGGTCTTAAATCAAAAGCAAGATATTCCGCAAATAATTCAGCATATCCAAACTTTGTCCATTGATCGAGGTACAGTAATTCGATCATGATTTATGCGTGTATTTCGCCATCTTCCAATTCCCCCGTTAATTAAGCCTTTCTTTGCTTAATATTTTACTGATCGACATTTACTTTATATATCGTCATCACGAGCAATGTCATTTAATTACTCTATTCTTGCTGCTTCATACTGAACGGCAGTTTTCTTGCGTATTTATTAACACGAAGAAAAAGCTCCTCTCAAGGAGCTTAGTTTTTAAAAACAGATTTTATTCATTAATATGCACGGCTATCTTCAAAATCAGAATAAAAATAATATTTTCAAATAATTTAATTGCAAAAAAGTTAATCAAGTTTATAAAAATCTTTCCTATACAACAAAGGTATGAATTGAGAATTGCTTCTTATTTAAATAAATTAAATACATAATCTTATTATTTTGCAAATAATAAACAATTTTTTTTATAAAATAAATTGCTCCATCTAATTTTTCAACCTTTCTCGTACTTGACATGCACCTACACGCGTACGCAGTGAGCGAGAGAGGGAGAGATTGCGGTCGATAGGGGCGAGAGCGGCCCATTGCATCGACGGCCGTGGCCGGCTGAATGCCAATTATCTGATCCCGCGCATTGGCCGCATGTACCTGTACGCTATTCGGATGCAGTACGTACGCAGGAGCAATATCCAGATGATTATCGTGTAGCCGGCGTGGCGTAATCTCCGGACCGGATCACGAAGAGCGTGCCATTATGCGCCCGTGGCAACGCGCCGCTTTGCGCGGCGAGCGCCGATTTCGGGAAAGAATTTCTCTCTCTCTCTCTCTCTCTCTCTTTTTCCTCTTTCTTTTTCTCTCTGTCTACGTTATATATCAGTTATACACTTTATTAACACATGGGGAAGTTGGGTAGCAGCGATATGCCCCGGTAACGCACGCTGCGCTCTTCGAGAGATCCGGACTTGTATAATTGCGCTAATAATATACCGTCATGCGACAGACCGGTGTTCCCGAGATAATTGCGCAAACTGTTTTAATCTCAACCGGCATAGGATTTAATTTAAATTTTACACGAAATGCGAGCCTCTCTTTTACCTTGAGTTTTATTATGCATTTCATCATTCATTGTATATTTAGGTCTTGTTTTATAATTTTACAATTAATCCTGCATGGTTCTTCGTTAAGAAACGTTCGATGGGCAGTTTGTTAAAAATATCATGAAATACATGATTATATGTATATAACTTTTTTCATTCTTATTATATAAATTATACACATAGTCCTGTAATATTAACCAGGGAGGATAATGATTTTCTATGTGAAGAAATAATAAAAGTAAATTTCTTACTAATTTTTCAAAATTGCGTAATCTTTTTTCTCAAAAACCTCATATGTAAAAATTTTATTATATATTATGAACGTTGTTTAAGTATTATTTTCATGAAGGTTTTCATAAAATACACAATTTATTATTATCTGTAAAGAAAAACTTTTATAATAAATTTTTTTTTTTAGTAATTAGAGAAGATGAACATAAATTGAAATTTAAACTGAACTAAACGTTCTTTATTCTGCTCTTTTCATTCAGTAATTATTTAATCCGTTATAAATCCTATTACACTAGAATTAAGTTAACTTAGATTCTCGAAAGATCTTAGCAGCGAGAGTTTCACATAGAAAATGTAAGATTAATCCGAATCCCGTGAACAGTAATAGTGTAATGAAAGGGCATCGCGGCGATGGCCTTTTGAGTGGTATCCTCTCTATTGTGTCAAAGTGGTCGCCGATACTTAACTCAAGTTCGTCCACTCGTAAAGTAAAATAAAGCTCGAGAGAAGAAGGGGCAGAAGAATCGACGATATAATCGTATTGCGATCTCATCTCCGTGATTACTTACAACTTAATCGTTAACCGGGATAAGATGAAACGGAATCGAGACGAAATCATGCGCAGACACAAACACGCACAAAGGAAAAGAGAGAGAGAGAGAGAGAGAGAGAGAGAGAGAGCGAGAATGAATCAAACAAAGAGCAAGTTGCTCGTAGCTTCTTCTCCGTTTCATCTACAATGTAGAAGGAGAGAGATCAATCTCTCTCTTTTGACCGAAACTTTTCACATAAAATACTACAATTTCTTCGAGAAGGGTCTTTAATTAAACGTTATCGTCCGCCAACCGAGAGGATCGAACGATTTACGAAGACAGGAGAAGTAAGAGGTGAACGTTTAATTTACAGAAAGTTCACTTCGCGAATAGAAATTACGTAGTTGACTTTTGTTTAATTTCGCATCGTTATATACGAAACATCATTACAAGTTCTTTGGATCTTCTTTGCATTGAAAATATTCTCACTCTCAATATTGAATTTTCTAAATATACATATATGGAAAACAATTAATTTAACAATAGACTGCTTGAAAAAGATTCATCAAAGTTAAAAAATTGATATGCTGATCTATTCTGCATACGTAACTATGGATAATTAAATTTCATTGTACAATTTTGCCTTCTATATGTAATATTTTTGGTCTTTTATTGTTAGAGCCGAAATTTTCTATATGGAGAAAATTTTTTTTAGAAATAACTAGAAATATTCTATCCCTCATTATACATTTGAGTAAAACTATTATAGGAGTTATAATGCAATTTCGTTATGTAGCTGAAATTACTTTGCTGGAATTTAATTATCCGAGTTATCCAAAGTATTCGGCGCGTTTATGTCGCAATTAAATGCCATAATACGACTAACCATTTGCCGTGTGTAGTTTCGAATAAGCCAGAGTGCGCAAAGTGTGACATCTAATTTCAGTAATCGTGGCAAACGTGAAAAATTTAATGAATCGTGGCAGTTAAAATATTTCACGAACGTAAGGCAAATAAATATATAATAGGTATAAAACAAAATAATGACATAATAAACACTTTTTAATTTCTTTTATAACTTTTATAAGAGAATAATAATAAGAATATTAATTTATAGTAACATAATAAAAATATAAAGGAATAAAATATTAATCTCTGCTACAATTGTGCGCAATACTAGGATAAACACTGGTATTTAGCACACCTTGGACTATGCGATTAATTGCGTGTTCTCTAAAGCAGTCGCCATGAATATTACGTCCGTATACTCGTGTATGTGTAAGTGCATATAGAGAGATAGATAGAGAGAGAGAGAGAGTAAAGCTTAGTGCGTCAATACAATGTAACGGCCGCGGTGTTTGTTGCTTACACGCTTGTGCATTGCAGCCGAATGCAATTAATTCGGCCATCTGCGATTGAATGCACGAATTACACGTACCGCTACATTTGTCGCGGGACGAGATTAATACGCGAATCTCCGAAGAAACGAAACAGACATTCGCGAGAAATTGATTTACGGCTATTATCAAAGTGATATACGCATTGTTCTTTACGCTCCTTGAATTATCAATTCATTTGCGCGCGACGTACATTCAAAGCAAATCACTGCAATTTTGCCATTTTCTCGTTATTAATCGTTGCCTTGCCACTAATCATCAGATCATCATCAAAGCACGTGGCGATGATCTCGCAATAGGTAAAGATCGGATTGGTTAGTCTCACTGCGATGTTTCGATAGTCGAGACATCTCCGCGTTTTCGCATGATTTTTACGCGGTATGAATTAATATGGAGAGTGCCGAATTAGGTGATAGCGCGTGTAGATTAATATTGGGAGTGCCGAACCAAGTAATCGCACGATCGAGCTATGATATTTTTATGTTATATCCTTCTCTCACTTTCTCTCTTTCGGAATCAATTCCGAATATCGAGAATGTCAAATATAATTATATGGATAATTATAATTTGTCCATGACTTATAAATTGTTGAGGCGCGTCACGAGTGTTGAGTGTCAAAAGGATTATCATTCGCTGCAAATCATTCTAATACTGACAATGAATGGAGAAATCTTTGTGTCGTCTTAATTACATGAAGTTAATGTTATATTAAGTTATCTGAAAAATCTGTACGAAGCTAGAGAGAAAAAAAGGCGGGCATATTATATATAATATTTTAAACTATATTTAATTCTTATTATAATAAAATATTTGTGTGCGCGCTTTCGAAAATATTTAAAGTATGTTTGATAATATAAAGTTTGCAAAATATGGACATTTACAATAATTTAGAAAATATTTTTTTGGGAAATTTGGTTTTTATTTAGATTTAATTTTAATTGTGCATTATCATAAAATTTTTAAACAAAATATCCTGAAATGTTTTTATTTAGCAATTATATCGCGAATTTTGTATTTTGAGTGTGCGAAAACGAACACTCTTATATTACATACACATGCATTTATATCGATTTTATATACAAATATATATAAATAAATACAAGATAAATTACAAAGAAGCACATTTTACAAATCTTTGTAAGCATTTATTTTCTAACTACGCATGCCGTTGTGCAATTTCTCGTATACCGAAAAATCGAATACCGAAGCAAAGAAATACAACGTAGAGAAAACCCCATTGTTCGTATCCTTTATTTGTCGATCGGAACCCTGCGCTTGTATCACGCCCAGTGAATCCAATTCTCGTTCGTCTAGATAAAAAAAAACGGAGGAAAAAAAAGCGGCGTTTTCGTTATCGAGCGATTCACATCGAGCTTCTTTCGCGGCGAACCGCAGCTTTTTCGAAGCGTGTTGTCGTTGCGTTGTCGCGTTAGATGCGCGCGCTTCTATTTGCATGTGTAACATCGATTGGAGAACTCTCGGGGGCCTTTTACAAGATCGGTCTACCGTTATCTTGTAATCATATCTTCCTTTGACCACACGCGGTATCGATTGCCGACAAACCGACCGGCGGCTAGCTCCGTTCTCCACATCTCCTTCATCTCTCTTTCTCTTTGTATATATGTATATGTGTATTCATCGCACGCTCGCGCGCGTGTGTGTGTGTGTGTGTGTGTGTATGCTGCTAGATTTAATTCACTTAACTCGAACTATGCGCTGCTTCTCGAATCACCTGACTGTGGATGAGAACTCGCGCGCTTCTCAGAAGTCTCGATATCACGAAACCGAAAATTAAATTGGAATATTCCAATGTAGAGTATTAAATTCGTTGTTGTTATTATTGTAAAGTATATCTCGGAAAATACGAAGAAATATAGAAATGACGATTTACGGATAATTATTTACTCGTTAAATACACATAGACATATATAATTCGCATCCCACTGTTGACATTTATTTATTTTTTTTTTTTTTTTTTAAAGAGAAAAATTGCTGCTGCGAGTAAACGCTTTAAAAATTGTATATCTTAAATAAAATAGTATGTATATTATTATACGCCTACATTATAAATATAATTGCAATGCAATAATATTAATAAGTTTCATTATTAATTTTTTACGAATTTTCACTCTGTTGCGATCGTAACGGAAATATCATTCCGAAACGAACATTTTAGTTTTTAGAGATATAGAGAGAAATTAGTCTGAGAATCGAATAAACTTTATCCTGCATCTCGTGCACTTCGTCGCTCACTTTCTCGCGCAGTATTTACATAGGGAAGTTAAACGGCGAGTTCGATTGAGTTACGTTATCGTATCTCCCGTTGACCACTTCGTCGAAGGTGGCCCGTGCATGGAGGTACCTTAGCATCGAGTGGATTTAATTCACTTAACCCGAGGTCCTGGTTTAATTGCGTAAGCTAGCTTTCCCGCCGTACCCGACCATTAAAAGCTCGAAGGACTCACAGAAGGGTGATTTGGTAGAAGGGAACAAAATCGAATCGATTGCTTCTCCGAAGGTGCTCCGGTCTGACTGCTTTCGAGAGAAAGCAAATAGGGACAGAGAGAGAGAGAGAGAGAGGGGAACATGTACGTTATCGCGATGGAATAGAACACCGATCCTTTATATATTGCTAATGGAATCCCGCTGGTCGACCAATTCTATTAACGATAGGATTACCGTTCTCTCTCGCGGTGGCGGCTGTCACTTGTGTTCGTGCGAGTAGTTTTGTGTCAGCATTCGCGCGTCACGACGATTAACGTGAAAGGCGGTTAACGCCCGCGATATCTCCAATCAAATATCTAGTCTCTCTAGTCTTTTAGATCTACGATCTACAGATGCTTAGATTCTAAGATTCTCGATTAGATCCTTCAATCCTAAGAGAGTCCTGAACTTTTAACCTTTTAATCATTAGATTATCTCGAATTTAGAAGAATCTCCTTCTTTGTATTTTAATTTATAAAATGTTTGTTCTTTGTTGTTATTTCTAAAATGTTTTTAAATTTATAAAACGGTTTATAAATTTAAAAAACGGTTTATAAATTTCTAACATCTAAAAAATTCAGTTTAATTAATCTAAACTTTAATTCAAATATTCTAATTAATTGTCAAATTTCAAGTATCTCTTCTAAAGCTTCGGTTTTTTATAATTAGAAATTTTTAAACAAGAAGAGTGTTGAAAATTTTCAGAGCGTTCCATTTTTTGGAGCCTTTAACACGCAAAATGTTGCGTTTTTATAATCACGGTTTATTTTCACGCATTCGTTGATTCCGGAAAGCCACGCACTTTAGCCCGACGCGATGAAAGGCAAATTTACGCGTATGAGTGACCATTTTTTAACTTTTTACCAGTCGCCATTGCGGCGAACGATGCACGTGTGCTCGTGGACCCGATACACGTTGTGTCACGCGTTATTTTGACCCGCGAGCGCGATAAATGGTATTTCGAATAAGCCACGGCGGGTAGCAACGCGCGTTGTTCAGATCTTTTTTCCCGGACAGAGACCGAATATTACGGATATTGGTCGGAGCATGGAAACATGTACTACAATAAAACATATTTCCCCAAATCTCTAATTAGAAATAACGTATATTAACCTTGTAAGAGAAATATTTCCACATTTGTGCAATTGAGAGTTGACATTTCGACTTGTATTGTTACTATTATTATATTATGGCTTTATTTATTATTTTTACGTACCGATATTATTATGCCATGCACAAGAATTGATTAAGTGTTTCAAAAAAAAAAATTCTAAATTTATATTAATTTGAAATTTTAATTTGAAATTGAACTTTTAAAGATTCTAGTTGGCATGTAAATGCATTTCGATTGAAGCACCTAGCGAGAATTAATCTTAAGGAACCGGATCAATAGAATAAAAAAATTTCTATTTTATTTTATTTTAACTCACGAATTAATTATTAATTTTATATTTTAAAAGGCTGAAAGTGTGCGCTTTGCGCAATGTCAAATTCATGCGATTCATTAGATTTATTAACTTTTGATGTGGCTGATCCATCCAATTTCTCCTTAAGTGCGAACTGAAAACGTTATTAGACGTGCGTTTCACACTCGAGTCACGTCTTATCCGCGATGTAAAACGCGACGTACACAAACTACGTCTGGATTTAACTGCGCGAAATAATCTGGCGGTAAGAGGAGCGCACCTTAAATATTAAGCGATTCATTGATCGTACGCGACTAAACACGCAGCAGAAAAGGAGAGAATGAGAAAGAGAGAAGAAACGGAGGCAGAGAGAGAGAGAGAGAGAGAGAGAGAGAGAGAGAGAGAGAGAGAGGGAGCGGAGGGAGAGAGAGAAAGAGAGAGAGAAATTAGAGATTGATTTAGACGATGTCTCAAAGTAACAAAAGGATTATTCTTTTTCCGAGTCGAATAACTCTTCTCGTGTCTTTTCTTTTGCGTTCTGCCCTTTCTTTTTTCTCGCAAGAAACCCGCTTTTACGAGAACGATTTATATATTTATGGAATTTTTGAGTGGCTTTCCGTGACACAGATTCCATCTACAATAGAGGAAGCATGCTTAGATTATTTCTCCCAATTGGAAAGAGGAAAGTCCTATAGAAAAAGAGAGAAATGGAGAGAGATTTTATTTACAATTTTTTATTTATCTTTCTTTTTTATATAATATTATATATTTAAAATGATATCTAATATGATGTATGTATGTTTACATACTACACGGCTAAACAAAAACTAAAATTATGTGAGCTTAATGGAGTATAATAAACCTAATATATTAAACTATTAAATTCCGTATTCTATTTCTTGATTTCATCTGCTTGTTCATCTTCGCGTCGAACACCGCGAAAGAGCATCGTTGAACTCAACTTTGACAACTCGATCTAATCTAAATTGCGGAGCAGTCTACGGAAGAAATGAATGAGTGGCGGCAATTTGTCATTATCACGTATAAACGCAAACCAGGATTATCGCGTTTTATCTTTTATAAAACTTTAGCTTTGCCTGTTTGCATTCAGACAGGAAGTATGCAAAATGATCGGCACCGCAATATATGCCGTGCTTCATGCAAAATTATTCGAGAGTTGAGAGAACAAAATTCGCATTTTGCGGGATTCCGACGTGTCTCGAATGCCCGACCGACAGGGTTGTGGGTGCATTATGTAGATGTAAATAATTCTGTCATTTGTAACAATTCTGACTTGCTTCTGATTCACTCATTATTTTTGGTCTCCATTTTAGTAACAGCGTGTTAAAAAGAAAGATATATTTATTTGTAGAAATATATATATATATATATATATATATATATATATATATATATATATTGGTATAGAAATCTGTAAATTTTAAATTTTGTGAATAAAATATTCAAGTGAAATGAAAGAATAGAGGATATGAAAGAATAGCAAATGATCTACATATCTAAGATCCAATGAAATTATTATATTATATGGATTATTGAACAATTTTTCTATTGATAATAGTTTTACGTAGGATTTAAAGGGAAGAATCTTTCATTTTCATTTCTCGTTCACATTGTTGATCGAGAAATAAGTATTGGAATACGGTGAGGATTGGCGCGAGGTATGGATTCATTTGCATATTCCTGCTCCCCAGACAATCGAATCCAATTATGACGCTTCAGTGACCACGATTGCAGGATTGTTTCTGGCATAAACGCATAATCTGAATTCGGTTTTCAGAATTATAGCGCGTGCAAACGGAAAGAATATTACTTCATGCTCGAAAATTCTTAGAGATATATATTATATATTTTTATATTGCTATCAAAAATAAAATATAAGCGCACAGATTGATAAGAGCACAGCAAAAAATTAAAAAAATAGCGAATTTTGAAAATTAATTGATATATAATATGTAGAATTTATTAGAGAACGAGAAAAAAAAAAATAAAAGCAAGAGATCTAAAAAACAGTTTAAATACAGTTGAATTTTATTTTAATCATTTTTTATTTCTTCTAAAAAACTCTTTGTTCAAAAATGTATAAGCATATACGTACAATATATCGAATTGATCAACCATATCTTAAAATGATATTGTATTTTGAACAGAACTATCGAATCTAAATTCATTTATTGTTATTTTATTTATTTTTGTGTAACCAATTTATTCTATCTTTTCTTTTGTTATTTTTCTCTTTATATTTTTTCATCTATTTTATTTATTTATTTACTGCTATATCTATACGTGAGATGAAATTTTACTAATTATAAGATATCGATAAAAGAAGCATTCGATAAATCAAGCCGTGATGAAAGATTAGATCGTTCTAGCAATCTACGTGATGAAATGTCAAATTGGAAAATGCCACTATGTAGGACAATTTTATCGATCATTAACGGTCACTTTATACGTATCGACATATGCTATCCCGCGACCAAATAAATCATTGCCTCAAACTGCGGTTCAACGTGACTGCCTGGCGAATTGATCTTGAATTCCATACTAAAATTAGCTTTTCACGTTTCTACATATCTTCGCGATTATAATCTGTGTTACACATCCGTTGCATATTGATTTTCTAAACTTCCGCATGATGGTTTTCTATTAATAAATTCTTTCATCATTTAATATATATAATAATTTACAGTATAAATATAAACATACATATTTCTTCTCGTATTCACAATTTTTACTTTTATGCTAGAATATACATATATTGATTCATGACCTGCCAGCTTGAATGGAGAAATATTCACTCGCGGGACTCGCATCCTCTGTTAAATCGTACAGGTAGTTTTTCATTCACTCGACAGGTATTTGCATTTTGATTGCCGCAACTCGAAAGCCACGAGAGTTACGCTGATTAAGAATTTGTAGCTTGATCTAAAGTATCTTTTTGAAATATGAAAGTTGATTAAGAGGCATAATTAAAATAAAGCGCGCGAGTAGCTGTCATTTTAGCCTATTTTCTTCGTTAAAGCATAATCGGTATACATAAATAAGTATCGCGTAACAGAGCGGCTATCCTTTTATATCGTGATGGTAAAGAATTGTCATAAAAGTGGCGAGTTACGCGGTCTGAATCCGAGTAACCGATCTAGTGAATTCAGCTCATCCGTTGATTGGGTGCTAATGCTGAGACCGCAGCTTGACAAGATAATGTGTAAGTCGAACGATCTCGTGATCGCGATCGGAAATCTTTGCTTCAATAACGAGAATCGAATGCACATACACGCGTCAATATACGTTAGAAACAGCGGTAAATATCCTAGATATATCATACATGGTGTAATTTTTTTATGAAATAAG
Organism: Cataglyphis hispanica; assembly: GCF_021464435.1. Classification (NCBI taxonomy): domain Eukaryota; kingdom Metazoa; phylum Arthropoda; class Insecta; order Hymenoptera; family Formicidae; genus Cataglyphis; species Cataglyphis hispanica. The sequence goes on along the minus strand of NC_065954.1, from coordinate 14,907,200 downwards.
AGCATTATATTTCTAACATATACTTTCCCAAAGAGAAATATTAAATTTTCATCACCATTAAAAATCAATAATTTTAATATTACATAGAAAGTTATATGGCATTTTGACTATCTCAATTTTTGGAATTTTACAGGTTTCATTATTTATTTATTAGAACTATTTAACAAGATCTCAAAATTCAATATCTTAATCTTAGAATTATTTAATCTTAGAATTTTACAAATTATAGAATGAATAGCAAATTACATTTTTTTTTCAAATAAGCGCAATTACATACGAAAAATTAGATTTATTATATTTTAGATTGATCACAAAAATTGTATATAAATTCGTACCTACCTTCTTTGTAGTGGCGCGTTAAACTTTACGACATTTTTAATAGTATTGTACGGGACCTGACATCTTCTTCGTTTTGCGAGCTTCTCTCAAAACTTCCCGCGAAGTGCGCGCATCTAATGGCCGGGAAGTAACGACAACCGCGCGTCGTCGTTTATATCGCAACGAACAGTCTCGTTGTAGTATAGCCGTAAGGAATGAAACGCACTCTCGCTTGCTGTTTTGCGAAAATAATCGCCTCTCTTAAACGCCATAAACGTGTTTACTTGCGCGTACAGCGTTTCCATTTACGATTCGCGAGAGGGGCTGCTTTGAAGTACGTCATCATTGCATGGGTCAAAGAAACATCTGCACTCAGAAATCATTTTCATCCAGGATAGTTTCAGCACGAAGTCTCTTAAGTGCAATAAAGCCGATACAATAAATTTCAATAAAGAAATTTCAATAAAGTACGAATAATGGTATGATATCATAATGTACAACACAAGTTATGCCGACAACACAATCTTATTGTTAGATTCATATCTATAACTTTTTATATCTTTTCATTTATTTCGCCTCATTTAAAAAATTATGAGGTCACGATTGGAGAAAGTTTTTACAAAAAAAAAACACAATCGTCCAAGTATCAAGTGTAATGTTTTAATCAGCGTAAGTTGAAAATAACGACATATTAATTATAAATGATGTATTATAACATCAATACATAATTGCTTGAATTTTTTGCTTTACGTATAATGTTCATATTTAAATATGAATAAGCGTGTATGCATATAATTAATCAAGAATATATTGCAGTTTAATATCATCGGCGATCGATATCGCCTAACACCTTTATAACATAATAGAACGAGTGAAGAACGCCCCGTAATTTCGCACTCGCGGTAATTTGGTGAGCACGAGTTTAATTAACGAACAAATTATCGCGGAATAACGCGGCCGTATAATGTTACAACCATCCACAATTTTGCAAATAACGATCGGCGACAACGCGTACATCAATGTGAACACAAATGCTCATTTATCTGACGAGAACCAACGTCGTTGAGAGTAGTATATTTAGCTATAAATCAGACGGAAACTTATAAAGCTCGTAATGGCTTGGCAAAACGATTTTATAAAGATGGCACGCGAAGTACGTATATAGACAGAGCTACCGAAGTTACGAGTTGGAATGATTTACGGCTAATAAAGCTATCTCGCGCCTCCGTGAAATAGCCGCAGTGTAAATGCGAGATTATTTTATAACAGCCCTATTTTACGATTTTACATCCGTCCAGTATTGATATTATATTCATCCACATTCGAAATTACTCCCCTTATAATCATCGAAGAGTTCTCCCGTTGAACTCAACTTCAAATTTTTATTGGCTTTACGACGTTGCGGACATTATACAATTTTATTGGATTAGTCGTTAATGAATTTCTGATGAATTTAGAATTTACTTGGTAATATTAATGTCCATCCAGTAATACGTCAAATAGTATATCGTATATACTTCCCGTGATACATTCCTGGAGATTGGACGTGCATTTCGAACATAACTTTTATTCTTCTTTTTTTTTTCATCGCAAAAAGTACAATAGTTTTCTTTTTTTTCTTTTCGAATATATATACGTATGCATATACATATAGTATTATTCCTGTTTCATATATACGAAACTGTATCTCGAAGATGCGTTATACTTCCGGGAGAGGCGGGCGGATTGTGCGCGGGTGTATGTGTATTACGTGCGAAGAGAGAAACAGGTCGCCACACAACACACGGTGAGAGCATGTGGTAAAGTGCGGTAGACACTTTGGTAATGGCGCTGGGGCGGCGTGACGAGATTGGCGATGCTATCAGGTGTATCTCCGCTGATGAAGGTTGTAACCTCGCGCGGACCCCATTTATTAAAGCCGCGTCTCTGCCACGGCAGATACAAGGTTACCGCTGCTGCCGGCATCACTAGCTACGACGTAGCCGAGAGCGGCGCAACAGCCAACCACCCTGCAACCTGCACAGGGATGGATCGCCAGAATGTTGCCTTTCTCCTCTGATGCAATTTTATGCGACTTTTTCGTTTTACATTTTGCCCAAGTTAATTTATCAGTCCACTTGCGCTTAATAGTTTTGCAGAGCTCGTGTAAAGCTTATTATATCGCAGAGATTGTACGATTAAGAATGATTAAAGGTTTCCGATTATCGGACATACGGAATCCAAAAATATGAAGAATTGGAAAAATTAAAAATTCCATTTATTAATTCAATTAAAACTTTGATTAATTATCTATTTCTCATTTTATCTATTTCATCACACTTTACAAAATAGTTTGACATAATTCTCGGTATAATCTATTTTTTATAATCTAATTTTCAGTTGTTACGTATGTTCAAAGGAGCTCGAATATAATTCTTTACAACAATAAAATAAATCATATGTCCATATATTTTCTCTATTAGAATTTTAATTATAATCTAAATAATTTTAATATAATTTAATAACCGGTTGGAATTATTACAATTGTCTAATTTCAAAAAAAAAAGCACAAGAAATTTCATTTTGCAGAACATTTTTTATATCTGAATAATTAAAAAACTATTTTTAATGTAATAAAAGATATATTAATCACATTTAAATAGAAAAGAAAGACTTTATGTATTTTTCAAATTTTAATTATACTTATTTATCACATCGTGTGTGTGGTTATTGGCTATCAAATATAATGAATAAAAATCCTCCCTTTGGTTTAAATGCTTTTTTACTGCGATTAATTCCAAAATCCCTGACGCATGAGCGGCGTTGTGGGCACGCGAGAACCTTCTCCGGCCCTACGTCTTTACCGGGCGGGCGTCTCTCGTGCGGCTTGCTCTCGCGCAGATTGCAATCAGTCATATTAGCCGGACACACCTCGGATATGTGCGCGGCCATCTGGCACGTAGAAGCTCGGGGTTGTACGCGTCGGGAGTAACGGGTCGTCTGACGTAATCACCGGTGCCGGCGGCTCGACACCATCACTACCATCACTACCATCACTCCGCACCACCTGCATCTCGTCGCCGCGCCGCCGAGTGCAACACGTTTCTCCATTGCCGGCTGGCTGATCCCCCTCCCCCCTCCCCCCTTCCCCGAGAGACCCGGCTCCCGCTGGCTTATCGGCCCCACGGCCCTCTCGAGATATACGATATCGCGGAAAATCATTTTCGAGAGACAGCGACGGCGAGAGATGTATCGCTCGTGACCCAGGTCGTCTCCGAACGTATTGCCACGCCTCTCTCCAGACGTGTCGGTATTCCGACGTCTCTGTCCCTCCTTCCTTTCCGCGTGTTTTTGAACCGTTTGACAACTGGACGAAAATGCAGAAGATATATATGAAATGCCGGTTATATATATTCAGATCAGATTCGATACGCGAAATGATTTATTTCGTAATCAGATATAATACGAGGTGAAATATTTCTATGTGAATGAAAAATGGATATGTCTACGCAATGTGCGGGAAAGGATTTTTCGATATTATATTCGAGAATTATGAGGAAAATTGACGGGATGAATGTTATCATCATTCCTAATGCATAGTTTAATGACGCCGTCTTCATTAATCACTTTCAATTAAGAGCGCGATAAAGCGCGATAGTGCGGCGTGTCGGACATTCGGTCAAGTTAGCGGTGCGCCGTCTTCCCGCGAGATAAAATGATCCGCTACTAGCCCGCCTTGCCACGGTTCGCCGCTTGATGCCCGCGTTCTCCTCAGCATCACTCCGCTCACTCGAAGGCTGCTGCTGTCTCATACCAAGCCAAGTATCGAGAAGGCATCCTCTGTGGCAGGGACGGCGGCGATACGATATCGCAGAAAATCGTTTTCGAGACCGAACGCGAGATAAATCATGACCTGGCCGTTGCCGCCAAGGCGGCCACGCCTTTCCTAGACGTGTTGGCATCCATTCGCCAGCCGTAGGATAGGCAGCATCCCGTTCCATGGGACGAACAACTCTCGCGGATAGTTCATAAGGTCGCCGCGCTGGGTGATACATGCGCTCTCCGGGAGATGCGCTTCTTTCCGAAGAGAGGGAAAAAAAAAAAAGAGTTCTTCTTTGCGCGCACCTGCGATTATATACTTAGTCGGGCACTTTATAATGCCGAGCGTTACCTACACCAGGAAATTATCGCGATAATTTCATCGGGCGAGGCGGCTCGCGATTAGGATCGGCTTCGTTCTGCGTCGCAGGTGTAACAAATCGAAAATTGCATCGCGCCAAAATAAAATTGCACGTGCCCTTTTTTCGGCAGGTGTATATTATTAGCGTTACATTTTAATTAACCTCTTTTATCGCGCCACCGCAATCTGTACGGCGTTTTATGGCGAGATCTTTATCGCATTTCGCGCATGAGTGTTGTATTAAGGTGCACAGATTTATTGAAATGGAAAGAAGCGACAGATACCGGATAACAATGTCGAATGAAATTGTCGTTAAGGAAAATTTCAGTTCGAATTAAATGAATGACACGTCGCGCGTCGCAGATGAGAGACGACAGTTTTAGGCCACTTTATATATATATATCTCTTCAACGTTGGATATTACGAAACGCCTTGTATATGCATCTGATTTTATGGTACGCGATAGGTACGCACATATTTATGCCGAAAAGACTTCGCGCTGGATGAAACTTGAAATGAGAAGTCTCATAACGATCCTTTCGAAAGTCACGTCGGGAAGGACGGTGTCCTCGAGATTCTGCATAGCAGAAGATGCAAAAAGAGAGCGTACATGTCAACGATCTCGTTAAAATTCGCATTAAACCACGAATCAAAACGCAAAACTTCCACTTTAATTATCCTCGTTTCCTAACCGTAGCCTAACGACATGCTGCATGTCGGAATTAAAAACGAAGTGACCGGGAATCTAAAAGGACTCGACAAAAAATAGATAATTTCTCTCAAAGTGAATATTGCAATGAGAGATGCAAGATATTTTCATCATCGTTTTTAAATAGCCTTTTCTTTTTACAAAAGATACGGAAAGGATTAAATGCAGCATTTAATTCTGAAATAAAATTTTGCAATAATTTATCATACTTGAAAAGCAGAAAAATTCTCCATAAGCAATGATATGTTGTAGAAATATAAGGGCCATTATCGTGCATACATTGTGCATATATGTAAATGATAATTCTGCTACTCTATTAAGATTAATTTAAAGCGGTTGGAAATATTCCGATAATTGGATGCGCTTTTGCATGCGTTTAATTTTTTAGCGAGCCCGTCTCATATCGAATATAATCCTTTCTTTCTCCATAATGAAAAACGTCGTTTAGTCGCTTAACTCGATTATCATATAATAGGCTTAGATCCGCCGGCGAAAACAGCGTTTAATAAAGTCCGCGAAGTATAATCCCGCGCCTTTTTCGATCGTCCGACGAACATCTCGATTAAGTATTCCTGCGAATTAGCATTATTCGCGGAATTATGTGCTAATGCTAATGTAGCGTCTTATAGAAAGAATAACGTGACGAGAGTTTGAACATATTACGAAGAATAAATTGCATATTTTATCTAAATGACGTAAATATATATTGAAACAGAACTAATAATAATGTGTGATTGTTTCATTACAAATAATTATTTTCTAACTAGGATAAATAAAAAGATTTTATATTGCCGTTATGACTATTCTCATATTTTCTCACACACATTATTTTAATGATAGACATTTGATTTCGAATGTTACTTAATATTAGATTAAATATTGCGTATGAAGATTATGAAAAGGAATATTTTGGGATTATTTTAACAGCAGAAAGAAAGAATCTTTGTGATTTCGAGGACACCCGGTGCAGATGGGAAGCCGCCCAGATGAATTATGCAACGGCCAATTAATAAAATTCCAATCACACTCGTCGGCGCGCGCGCCGTCGCCTCGTAAAAACGATTTCCCCCCCCGATCGAACGCCTCGAAGCATTCGAAATGAATCCTGAGCTTTAATTCGCTTCGAACCAACTGCGGAAAATTCTACAGACGTATATAGAAGACGAAGAAAAGATTAATTCTTCACTTTAAAAACACGGTTATCTTTCGATGTGCTTTTTATAAATGACGTGGCACATATACGACGAATTAATTAAACAAATGTATACATGTATATGTGAAGCGAGCGTTACCTTAGATTTAATATCTCAGATTTTCATTACACTTATTTTATCATCGAAATAATCAGCTTCCTCTAAAAAAAAAAACTCTGAAGAGCTATATGCTTTAATGGCAGTAAATCACGTGCACGCCTTTACACGCGTATTCGTGATGAACTGCGCGTGATATCGGCACCGTTCGAGTTTAACATCGTTTCGCGTTTTACGCAGACTCACGAGAGCGCAATCGAATCGCGCGTAAAAGGAAAGTAAGGGAGGCGTGTGAATTTATCTCGCGCTAGAAAATTCTCCATCGGCCGCATCTGAAATTAGATCGAATTTCAGATTCGCAACGATGAACGCCGGAGCTTCGCGGAATCCGATCGCGCGGCATGTGTTAATTAACATTTCTCCTGTCTAGTTATAATCGCTTCGTTACAGATTCCTCATAGTGATCTCATCTTCGTTATTAATTAGCATTCTTCCGTTGCTTTAATGATCTTTAATCCTACCACGAGATGAAAATGTACTTTGCTACATGTTACAAAAAAAAAAAGAAGAATTTTATACTTATTTTAAAATATTTTTATTTATCCAAGTAATATATATACATCTGTATGTAACTGTATATTTTCTGTAATTATTCCAAACACATATTCTTCTATCTAGCTACATGAGCGTATAATAACCGATTGAATTTCATAAATATTTAAGAGAACATTTCGACCACATATCATTCAACTGATATCTAATCCAATCCTCATTTGTATGTTCCAGGTAAGAAAGAGAGCGTAATGGAAGCCGCGCTGCGCTGCGGTAACGTGCTGGTCCTTGACTGGGTACGTGCCATGCTTGCCTAACAAGCACATTTTCGTTGTCTCGACTTACGTTTCTAGCTTCTTCCTCCCGATCTCGAGACAAGTCTATTCTTTTCGACGAAGAAAAGATGTTCTCGTGAGCAGCAATAATAACTGCATTCACAATGGAAATTTTGCAGCTCGTACAGAAAATAGAAGTCAAATGCCAAATCTTTTTTCGCGAGTACATTTAAATAAAATTTTTCCGGCGAAAATATTTATATAAATAGATTAGTTCAAGTGTACTTGCAGAATAGAAATTATAATTAAATGATGTAATTAAAAAGCTAACTAACAAATAAATTATTTATATAATAAAATTATCGAGAAATGCATTGAGAAAAAAGCAGACGGACAAAATTAGAATACATCTGAAAAATTATAATCAAGATAATCAATCGTAACGCGATATCAGAGAGCCTCGTTACGCTCTTGCGCAAACATTCGAGCGGGCAAATCACGAAGTCATTTCCGGGATAAGAGGGATCAAAGCTTAATCATCCGCCTTGAATTTCCGAGCGCGTTCACTGCCGGGTTAAGGTCGCCACTCGAGAGAAAGAGAGAAAGAGAGAGAAGGAGAATCGTCGGTATTCGAGTCGGGCGGAAAAAACCGACCTCTCTCTTCGCACAGCGGGGCTTCGAACGGGGCCCGGCCGGCCGGGCGGGCCCTATTGTCGGCGCGTTTCCCTCCGTCCGCTCGCTCGTGTCGGTAACAAATGACGCTGCGTGTTCCCCGTTGGATGTCACTCGATATCAGCTGGGCAGATCATCTTCAACTCGCGGCGCGAGCACTCTTGCGAGACGAGATTCCGTTCTCGTTACGCTTCTCGCAAAAATCCGATTGCGACGGTGAAGACGTACTTGCGTATCGTCGTCGTCATCGTCGTCGTCGTCGTCGTCGTCGTGCTTTGACGAGGTTCGCTCTCTCGATCATCATGTACCGGATGAATCATGCGAAGTACTCTTTTTAGATGAATGAGTTTTTGCCTGGGACTGATCGGCGCGCGAGATTCATTTCATTTCTCGGCGCGTGTACGCGATTTTATTTACGCGCGATTTATACAAAACATTAAAGCGTTATGACGTCGTGAACGCGCGACGACCGTGATGAGAAGAAATAAACAGCGGCACGCGTAAAAATGCTCGGCTATCTATAACTTCCTGTTGCCAAGAATCCGCAGTATTCTCCCGCGATACTTATCGCGGGAAATCGCACTCTCGACGTGTGCAGCGCGCGATACTTCAAATCGCACGTACTTTTAACAATAAGCCGGGCGACCGCATATACATTTTATAGACGCGCGAGCATTTTCTTTTACATATCACGAACGTAAAAGCTTTACGAGATGCTATTCGCGCGTCTACATAAAAGCATCTTAGACGATCCATTATATTCTTTTAGAATTTTAGAGGTTTGTCTTATTTTCTCGATCAACGATCCTATTAATTTTCCATGGAATTTTGTTGCGTTCCCAACACTTTTTCTTAGTTTTTCCATTACATTGGAGTATAATCATTTTCTAACTTTTTCTCACCTCAATATTCTCCCGCTCCCTTATTAGAAAATTGTGTATTATTGTTCTACACTTTTTAACGATTCTGAACTACAAATATATAAAAATTATTTTTATAAAAACAATATTAATGCTCACTTAAAATCTTCGCAATAATTTATAATGTTAATGTAGAACATTAATTGTTTTGTAAAATCTAAATTTGATTGAAATGGCATTTAATACCGACATTATATATTGATATAATGTATATCATTTAAATTTATTATAGCATCAGAAAATATAGCTCCCTAATGCCAAGTTTTGCACTAGACGGGAATTTTAAAATACCACGTGCGATATAATGCGCGCAAAATGGCGTGGCTTGAGAAAAAGAAAAAGAGGGAAAAAGAAAGAGTTCTACCGCCGGTTAAAGAGAACAGCATCTCCCGTGGAATTTTGCCCGCAACAAGACAGCAACATTTTAACACACTCAAGCGACAAATAACCACTATTAAGCGCAACAGCTGTACCGTGATCACGATGCAAGGATGTGCCGCTTGCGGCTTTGGTCGTATCCTCTCGTCGTCCGTAAAGAATAAGGGTCCGCCGATCGAAGGGATTCTCCTCTTCCACTTGTGTGGCCGGACTGACTACGACGCCTTCGTAATGTCTTGAAACAGCCACGATAGATACCGGTGCGCGAGATCGATCGGCGAATATCAGATATTAAGGTATGCGCACTACCGATCAGTTCAGTTGAATACTACAGAGGAAGAACGCTTTGTCAATTTTTTTTTTTTTTTTTTTAATTTCTAATGATGACATCTATTACCCCATTATAGAAGATTTTGTTGTAGAAGGTCTTTTCTCGTTGAAAATAAACGTTGAAACATTTTATTTTTGATGGAAAAAATAGATGATGAGTACAATAGTTTTGAGATTTTTAATAGAACTAAATAAAAATATAATTTTTCCGAAAGTTTATATTTGTACAGATTTGTATAAGGCTCATTCACTTTAAAGAGAATTATTAATATATTTCCTTAAGGAAAGTAATATAGTTTCTTCCATGTTATTTTTTTCTTAATAGTTTTCTTTGAATTTGTCAACAAAAAGTATTTTTTCTTTATAGTTTTTGACACGAATCCGCCATGAACATCAAATGATCGATCGTAGAAATCATAACTCCACGAAACTGCCACTAGTCGTAGGGATGCGACCCTAAACTATCAGTCACAGAAAGAACCCGGGATTTTTATTTCCCTCTAAAAAGACGGAAATCGCTTCCACGTCTCAGACCGCAGTAATCCACGTGACAAGCTACACTGCATAAAAAAATGGCAGTTTCGAGACCGCAACCAAGCCGCGCGCCGTTGCCCTTTATGCTATCCGTATACGAGTCCGATTTATATTTCTGATGTAACCGGGACTTTGTTGTTGACCCATTTGGAACACATTTTTCTTGGTCATTCTGAAGTAAATCCGTAGTTATCCCTCGGTTACTGAATATTCAGGAATTATAAAAGAAATGATATTTAAAATATTATTGGACAAATATAAACCGAATTCAACCACAATGTTTGTATCTCTCTCATATTTATATATCGGTTAATACTATTGTGAACAATGAGATTATATTGACCATGATTGTTCGACGCATAATATGTAACAGAATTCGCGCGAATTCTTCGACTAATTTGAAGCTCAATTTTCATTGATAGAAACTTTAATGAATATCATTTCTTTTCACTTCTTTTTTTTTCACTTATCCTTTCTTTATACGCGAGATTCATTTTTTTAAGGCTTTTTACGCTTGAAAATTCATTTAAGAGAGAAAAAAAATAGCACATTACGTTTACATCGACATGCGTTACATCACGATGCGTCTCTCATCACTCGTGTTATCTCGGGCGAGCGTTTGGCGATTTCTCTTCTCTTCCTGGTCGGAGAGGCAATTAAACCGGCGCAGCTCGCGCCGACGGGCATACAGTAATTATTACTCGAAGCGACGATTTGTGTCGTGGTCAGGCTCGGGCTAGATTGATACGACAGACGCAAGCATGACACACACACACACACCTACATAAATACACAAATGGCTCTACAAATCCCCGTGTGTCCCGCGAAAAGCGTAATACACATACGTCCGGTACGGCGATTGCTCTCTCGACACGAGATGCGTGTTACACATGCACGGCATACACGCGCGCGAGCGTGACAAAGAGTCCCGCACGCATGCGCACACCTGACTTCTGGGTGGTAGATCGTAATTACCATAAGTCGTGAAATATGACTTCATGATGACGCGCCCGTGTACGACAAATGAAACAGCCGACCAACCGACCGACCGACCGACCGACCGCCCGCCATACCAGAGTCCAGGTAATACCGGCCGGTCGGCCTTCTACTCTCCCCTCCGCCGAGATCCTCGTCGAAGATTATCACCGGATAGTTGAACAAAGAAATAAACAGGATATCCCCGGGATCATTGACATTGTTAGATTTATTGTATGTGTCCGCGGAGACCGAAAAAGAGAGAATAGATAATCTTTGAAAAAATTTTTATTACACTGCGCGCATCTTTAATAATCTTAATTAAATTGCGAGCATAACCAGTAATTAGACTAGATAATCTTTTTTGATTCTTCTCTCTCTGCAGCAGTCACTTTCAAGTTTATGCGCGAGCTCGTTGTCCCTAGAATAATTTCCTACCATCGATATAATAACTAAAGATTTTACGTGAATATAATCCTCTACGAGCTATGCTGGAATCGACGACAAAGTATACAGCGAGGTAGCAGCAGAAACTCGCTCGGTCGCTTTTTTTTTTTTCTTTTGGCGTGACTAGATATCACTCTCTTCTCTCCGCTCGACGGAGGAGACGTTTCAGATTCTTGTCTCGCTCGCGTCGTAATCGAGTCAACAATCAGCCGCCGCACAGCCTGTATCCCATTGACTATACCGCGTGTTACGATAGATATCGCGATAATATCTTCATTGTGATAAATGTCTCTGCCGTCGATGCGATCCGTCCGCTCGCAAATTAATGACACGCACGAACAGCGCAAAACGACGACAGTCGTTCCAACGATCCGGTATCTCAAATCATAGATTCGATTATAGATACACGAGGGACGTTTAGCTCTTAGTTACTAGGTTTTACTAACGAGAAGGGATATCTAGAGTATATAAAGGCTTGGTTAGATTTATTCGGTTAAGTTAATCAAACGATAGCAACCCATGCTCCATCGCAAAGCTTCACATTTTGTCGTTGCCATCAAGCCGCATAGCTTTTCAATTTTAATAATAATTCGTTACAATATCTTGTCAAAATAATTTAGCGGATACTCTGCTGGAATATAAATCGATCTTTTCCCCTTTTCTTCCGGAAATAAGCCCATTTGTTGTGATTGATATCTACTCAACGGGATGTTTTCGCGCGAGGACAACGCGAAAGCATCCGGGACGAACATCGGTTCCGAAAGCTTCCCGTGTAAACGTAATCGAGGAAAAAAAAGCACGAACGAGGGAACAATTAGCATGCCCGTCACGTCGTCGCCTCTGCGTCCCACACACGCGGGGAAATTTAAATATAATGCCGCGAATAACGCACACAATGACAGCGCGTAGGATGACGAAAATGCCACTCGCACGGACGTACAGCGCGACTTGACATTACTCGCGGGTAGCACAGCATTAATATTCAACCTTCGAAATATAAATGGGAGGAGAAAGGATGTGAACGACGGTCCTCGAGAGAAATGAGGATAGGAGGATCCTTTATTAAAACGTAACGGTGCGGAAAAGTAATATTCGGCTTGCGTCAACCTCGTCGAACCTGTCGATTTTGTCGGCCCTGCCTTAGATAAGCTTCCCTTTGAATACATCCTCGCTATTGCAACAGCGGATGCGATTCCGAAATATGTTTTAACGATGTCGCATTCATTCGAGTAAAATCTATCGGGTGTCAATCGATCTACATTTGAAATAATGAACGTTCCGAGTTTGATTGAATAGAATACTTTCTCGAAAATATTCACATTTCACTTATTTATAATACGCATGCATTTTTGCCTGAATAATTTCTTTCGGGGAAAACGAAAACATAAAAAAGAGTTTATTCCTAACACAAGTTGGAAATTTTTTTAAAAATTTGTAAAAAAATATAAGCGACTCTATTTCTTTATATCTATTATTTTATTTATACGTATATAAATCAATCAAATTTAATACATATATAATTTTTTTCTGAAATAACGTATATCAATAACGTTTCTTGAAATAATGTATATGAAGGATTATCAGTTATTAATTTTATGACAAATGTTTCTTTTATCATCACGGAAATGGTCGCAATAATACATGATGTAACGTCAGAGACCATTTCTCGAGCGGAAGTGAATACCGAACGGAATTCGACGAACGATGAGAAAATGACAGTCGGAAAAAGTTATTTCCAATATGGAGAATTGCTGCCTGGGAGACGTGATCGTAACTTATCCTTTGCACGGACGAACAAATTAAATTTAGCCAAGTTCGGAAATTATTCTTTTACCCTAAACGGAGTGAACCCTTGTCGACGGTAACTTGCCATCGCCGTAATTACGCTGGATATTTGGCCGAAAATTCCCTTGTCCAGTAATGATTTCGAAGTTACCATGTAATTTCCACGCTACTAAAAAAGTGGCTTAAAAAACTCACTTGCGCATTCAGCGCGCCTCTCGATAATCCGATTTTTGGTTAGTTTTCAGTCTTTCGTTAAGCGGAATTTATTTTTATTTTTTTTTAAATAGAATGGTAGAATTTTGCCTGGCCTCTCCTCTGTCCGACTGCGGCCATACATTACAAAATGCATAATGTATATATACGCGACATGATGAAAAATGTACATCTGTCGCGAAAATGTCGTGGCGAGTCTGACAGATAATTCCGCACAAAACCGTCGTCCGTTTTTCATTTGTTACGTGACAACATTTATAAAATAATATAGGATATTTCGGATATATTTCAACGTGAAAAAGGAGCTACGAAACATAACGACGTTATTAATCGTTTGTATATACCTATATACATATATTTTATTTCGTAGATATTTATATCTGTTACTTATACTATATACATATAAAATTTATTCGAAAAAATAACAGAGAAAGATATGAAATACTTCATTCGTTTATAAATAGATACGAAACATTATACATTATTCTACATGAATGACAAATATTAATATGCAAAACTAACATTTTGCATGTAGGAACGTGTCAGATTTGTCAGAGAATTGAGTTGATACCTCGCCATCGAGATTAATCTCGCTTCGCGGGGATAATCTTCCATCAACGATCATTGTGCGGTTTTTATGAGAGTGTGCTTTTTTTCTCCGTACCATATTATCATGCTACCATTTCCCGCGGTTATTATCGGAACGGATATTCTCCGACAATCGGGTATTGTCCGTCGCATACCGGTAATTTCGTTTGCACACGCTGCGGCACGATCTTTCCTTCGCAGCGAGATTCGCTTGCGGACTGTCGCAGCCGGATACCAGCTTACGGCAACCGAACCTCGTGTTGTGTTCGCAAGGAGATATATTGATATTTAATAATCGGTTGAGTTATGTGAGATTACCGGGGGAAAGAGATGCTTGAGCCCTAAAATGGGCTCGCAAAGTACGCAAGCCGGATGAAACCACAAACTGCCCCGCTATTGTTTTTTAATCGCAATAATGATAAAAATCTTTGAAATAAGATTGAAAAATTTCAGTTAAATGCGCTTATTGCATTTCTAACGAAAATGCACGGTATTAGCCTTGACATTTTGTTATATGACACATCTGCTATGCGTGCCTTCTCATTCATGCAAATGTGTGCATTTTCCAAGAGAAATTTGCAGTCGAGATTTTTTTCTCGATCGAAAAATCAGAATCAGAATTATTGTTATGTATCCTTGAGAGAGATTCGCTAGTTGACTAATCTTTGCAATTTTTTCCTAAAATTATATTTTTATTAATATACATTTTTTTCTCTTTGATTTTGTAACTTATAAAACTTATTCTTTATTGAATTACAACAAATAAGTAAGTAGAAATATTTTTGGGCTTGATTCACTTCTACTTCTCAAATTTTGATTTTATTATTAACATTTTGTTTATTGATTTATTTATTATTATTAAAATTTTATATAGAAAACAGAAAACAAGACACTTAAATAATAATTTTATTGAGATATCTGTTTTTAATTTAATCATAATTGAAATGAAACAGTTTATAAAATTTCAATAAATATTCCGAATTATGATTGATTTATGTTTACGATAATGTTTTTAACGATTAATTTAATGTTATCAGAAATCATTATTAGCGATCTATTAAAATTTTATTGTGCAAATGTTGCCAGGATTATTTATCAATAATTGCGTTTTCTTAATTACATCTCCAAGCTTTCTTAATGAAAATTAAATTATGACATATATACATAAAGTTATCATACGATGGGATGCATAAAAAATTTCGTGCTTCTCTCGCTCATTGATTTACAGAAAATGCATGTTCTTTGAGGAATATTATATACCCAACATTTTCATCACCGTTAAAAAATTAAAGACAATTTCAATTAGTAACGCTGTTTAGTCAACGTCTAATTATTATTCTATTAATATATTAATTAAAAAAATTTAATTTCAGTTAAGTATCAAATTAAATTACCCGAGAAAAAATTCAGTACAAACCATATTCTTGCTAATGTTCTACGCTCGTTAGGGACGTCCAATGCGTACAGCACGACCCATGAACCTCGATGTTCTTATAGCTGAGCTAAAAACGGCGGAAATACGAGGAGGCAAACAGGATATTATAAAAGGGGACAGAAGGAGGATCTCTCCTCTAAAAGGTCTATACAGCCGGGGACGTTTCATGGACGCGAAATGGCGAGAAGGGCATTGATCGCCATTACGAGCCGTCATGTCGTTTTGCGACGATGACATTTTTTTCTCCCTTTGCGTGAAGAGAACATGTTGCTCTTTACGATCGTGGCAGGCTTCTATTTGCAAAACGTCCTTCCGCCATTTTATCCCCATGCGCCCCATAAAGCACGAAGATCAAGCGC
This sequence comes from Cataglyphis hispanica, assembly GCF_021464435.1. Classification (NCBI taxonomy): domain Eukaryota; kingdom Metazoa; phylum Arthropoda; class Insecta; order Hymenoptera; family Formicidae; genus Cataglyphis; species Cataglyphis hispanica. The sequence continues at coordinate 14,891,301 of NC_065954.1, read as the reverse complement.
GAATCGGCCAATTGCGTCCGACAATGTTTCTTCCTGCCCTTTCGATGAACGCATTGACGACTCACCTCTGTTTGCGATGTTTTCTTTTTTTTTTCAGAGCATCAACTTTTTCTCAAAGATAAATAATTATTACGTCATTTAATAAAATTACACGTTTTTATAAATTCAGAAAGAATTGATTTAAGATTGAAATGATAGACGCGGTAACGTGAATTGTTTTGATTCAGACTTGGTGGTTAAATGCGACGTAAAAATGTATTTTGTAGTAGTGCGTTTCTCATCATAACAACAAAGTAAAGTTACGGTTGGTCGCCGGGCGAAAACGCGAGATCTACGTGAGCGGACTACCAAGTTGTCTCGCATGTTTGCTCTTTGCCCGTATCTCTTTCTCTATCTCTCTCTCTCTCTCTCTCTCTCTCGCCGCCTATTAATTAAGTATTACTTCTTGGAAGAGCAACGCATCGTCGACTGGCCTATACGCGGCAGCTAAGAATAATAATGAGGGGAGAATAATAACACCTGGTCAAGACTGCGCGCACGATAACGCACTCTCTTGCTTTGCATGCAATTGCGACGTATTACCCGATGAACCGCGTACGGCAATGCGGAATAATTATCGTGCCAGATCGCGTAATCATATGTGCGACGTAGATGCCGATATGATGGAACGAACGTCGTGATCTTGAATGATTGCGAGAAATGCTTGTCTTGTTAATCGGAACAGAAATATTTAGTATATATAATATTTTTTTAATTTTTATGAAATTAAATGTCTTAGTATTTCTTCTATAAAAAAAAAATTGAAATATTATAGTTGGTCAAGAAATTAACTTAATCAATTTTGAGCGTATCTTTAATTTTTCATGACATATTAAAATAATCTAAAAAAATTAAAATTCACGTATAAAATTTTTAGCTTTGTGAGCTACAATTTACGATTAAATTTTACATTTTAAACTTTATATTTTGCGATGTAAAGAAAAGGCTGATATTACTCGGTATGTTGCACTTTGCGTCAATTACATTCGTCTCATTAATTTTAGTAATATTCGTGCTCCCTAGTTTTGATAGTCCTTTTATTATCTGAGATATTTATTCTCGACATTATATATCGTTGTAACACGACGGAAATCGTAAAGCGGTCATTCGAGAATGCACCAAAGACATAAAACAAACTGCAGCGAAAACATGTGTTCCCTAAGGGCTTACCATCTTTTTCTCCCTCTTCTCACATCTCTCATACTTTCCCGGTCGTTATGCAAATGACACGCGTACGACAGGAAAACGAAGAAAAAAGAAGCTTTCCTTTGACTCCTCCTTTAGCCGAGGAACTCTCATTAGATAGGTACGTGAAGTATTCTAAATATCTCTCCCTAAGATTCTTCGACTAACTCTACCCCTTCTCTTTTTTCTCTCTTCACCTTTAAGATGTAGCAAGATCGTTTCTAAACCGATAGATCTTTTAATTCCTTTTTCATTTTTCTCTTAAGAGACATATACGTTTTAAGAGTTCTGATAAAGTTACTGTCTTTCTCTTTCTTATCGTATATTAATTTCTTATTCATCAAAAAATATATAAATGAGCTATATTTCTATTCATTTGAATTGATTGATCAGATGACAAAAGAAATTTTTTATTTATTTAATAATCTGTTATTGATAAAAATTGTGAAAATTAGGTGAAAAAGAAAGAGAAAAATCAAATGTTGTATTATTAAAAAGTATCATATATGCGTGGGATATAGAAAGAGATTTATAATTTATAAAATAATGCATGCGAATAAAAAAACATTTTTGAATAGCGCTAAAATTGATTTTTATATAGGTCTGATAGTAAAAACTTTTATCTTTTTCCGACATTCACTGACTCTCACTGTTCTTCGTGCCATCCGGATCTTGCTTATCCCCCGGCTTTTCCGGCGTGCTCTCGCTTTCGATTTTAGCTCGTCGCTGACCGGTACTCGCAATTATCCGTCACGCGTTAGACGCGTTATAACGATGAATACGCACGGTAGCGGAGAGCTAGACAGAAAGGAAGACAGAGAGTGAGAGAGTGAGTGAGAGAGAGAGAGAGAGAGAGAGAGAATGAGAGAGACAGAGGGGAAGTATGTGGGACGTAATGTGGGTCTCGGTAGACATGTCTAGATGGATAGAAGTTGCACGCTCGACGAGCTCTCTTCCACGAAATCGTTAGCATATGCCGAGATAAACACGCGGTTATTTGCCGGCAAAGTGAGGCTTCTTATCGAGTCTCTCGATTCGCGCGAGGCGATTCGAATCGGTACAGATCGATTTGTGCATTCCGTACATTTTGCACATTTCTTTCTCTTCCTCGATCCGTTACTTTCGCGTAGCTCTTTTGCTAACCGATGGTGAATACAATTTTCGCCAAGTATAATCGATTAAATCATCGGAGATGGTTGGCTATGATGTAGCAGCCGCGATTATAGTCTAAACTTTGTTATATACGTGTTGTAGTATGGAGTCATTTTATATGATAAAATTCTCATTCGCGATAGTTTATAACAACCTGTTTTAATTCCCGCTATTAAATTAATGAAGCTGAAAAGGGCCCGGTAAAGGGTCTAGTGGTATGCCTGAAATATTGCGCTTCCCGGAGAAACAAACTCATAAAGCATGTTTGCATTCTTAATTTTCTTATTTTATAATTAAATATGTAACAGATAATAATATCATTATACATGATAGACTTTTATATTAATCATACTCGTAGTTTATTTTTTTTTTTTTTAATTTTTACATTTAATAATATTTTTGAATAGAGTTCTTACACATATTATTCAAATGAATCTGAGACATACGAGCTTAAGGAAAAAAAAAAATGTGTGTACCTCCCTTATCAATCGTAAATTAGCGTTCTAGAAATGTCGGATAGGGTCTAACGATCTCGTAGAAAACCGCGTGCGGCAAAGATCTTGGCGATATTTGGTTTCCGTTGCCGTGTTCCAGTCCGCAGAAACGATTGCGAGGCCAATTAGACGGGAACGCAAAACATCGATGCAATGTTACATATTTATGCATAGGATCGCCTTGCGCGCCTATAGCTCTATACACGGGGGTCGTTTCCTTCTGCGCGTTCCGTGTAATCCGATATGCAGATGCGCACGCGAATCGCCCGAGATGGCGCGGGACACGCGGAATTGCAGTGATTTATGGGAAGGTCACGGCACCGTAAATGAGTGAAAACCTTGGAAACGCCAGGAGAGAGGACGCCGCAGACTTTCGACAAGGGGGAGAGCTCACGATTGCAGAATCACAAGTTCTCGCGGCGATATTTGCGTGATATCAGATGGAGAAGCAGTCCATGTATCGTTAAAAAATATTACGTTATAGTACAAAATAATACATATAGAAATATATTTGTTTTTAAAAAATTGAAAGACAATTTTTTTTAAATTTCACAAAATGAGACTCGAAGATTAAGACTTTATAATGCAAAAGTTTATTTTAAAGAAAGAAAAAAAGATATACTACGAGCTTCTCGTAGTATGCATCACGCGCGAGATGCATCGCGACGCTGCCTCGGGTGATGTAAAAGTGAAAATTACAATGAAAGCTGTCTTTCGACGCGGAACACAATAGATTACACAGGATGGTTTGCGAAACGTATTTCGGTGCCGAAGTAAATCACGGCCGGCCGGTCGGCCGACCGGCCGGTCGTGGGTAAAAATAAGCGATGACGAATGGAGCGGCGGACAACCCGTAATCCAGAAACAATGTGCTGAATGAATAAAAATGAGATAATGGCAGGCGGGCCCTGGTTGTGGCGGCTCTCTCAACGAAGAGAGAGAGAGGCGAACCCGGGGTGTCGGATGCACTCGATGCATTCGGTGGAGATGCACTATCTCTCCTTCCACTCCCTCTCTTTTTCCTTCTCCTTTCTTTCTCGATGCACACGATCGTTTCCGTTCTTCCTTTTGCTATATATGTATGTATATAGGGTGTATCAAAAATCGATTGCTTTTTCCCAAATACAGATTCCTTCGTGAATATAAAATCGATATCTCCATAAAGAATATTTTATGCATTTCTTCTGGCGACAAAATCTCGTATATTCTGAAAATTTAAAGATTTTAAATGCAGATAATGTGAAAAAAGAAGAAATGTATTTTATAAAATATATAATATATATATATATATATATATATATATATATATATATATAAATTTAATCTCAGTGATTTATTATATTAAAAAATTGAAAATTAGAAACGAAAGAGAAAACAGAAAAGATTTCTATTAAAAAAAATATATTCTTCGAAGAATTTTTTTTTAATTGTCGAGTACAAGAAAGCAGTCAAGACACCGTGTATTCGAACATACCGTCTCTCATTTTTTACTGATTGTAGATCTGAAAACATACAGCTCGGAGCGGGCATTACTTATAATTTCATACTCCATTGTGAAGAAACGCAGTTGGAAAAGAATAGCCGTTTTTTTGCAAGACCGAACAAAACTTATGGCTCTCGTCCCGGGCAGAATTGCACACGCGCGTGTATGCTTTGTAAACGTAATCGACGCGATATTCTCCCCTCAAAAAATATATATACTATTTCTTTTCCACGCGCATCCTCAAAATTTATTTGGGCCAAGGGAAACGAACGCGCCAGATTATTTTTTGCATCCGCGAAAATGCGAGAGCATTTCTCTTGATCGGATGCGATATTGGCTTTTGACGAAAATACACAACTATTGATGCAGTTCGCGGAATAAGCTCAATTTAGATTCCGATTTGGTCTATTTACAATGCTCCAAGGCAAATGAGATTCGGACGATTTTGATGTTTGATATAAAGTTTCTGATAAATGTTTAAAGATTATTATATAAGAGAGTCTGTCGAATTTAAAAATAAAATATTTTTTAGTATATTGTATAAAATTTTTATTTAAATAGACAAATAAAGTTTTTTTAATATATATATATTTATTTATTTATTTATTTATAATAAAATTAAAATGAAAAATTGCCGAGATTCAACATTTATTTAGGTCGTCATTATTAAACTCTTGTTTCAAATCTTTTGTAATTTTTTATTTTATTAAAACTATATATTTTTTAACAAAGAAAACGTAATTTGTCTATTTGTTTAAATAAAAATTTTACACGATGTTAAGAAATACTACTTTTTGATTCGCTAGAATCTACAAACTCTCAATGCGATTTGCGTTTATAAAAATATACGCGTATTCTTTAATTATAAATAATACGCAATATTTTATGAAACGTTGCAAATTTTTTTCATACGTAATCGCGTTTGAGTTTGTAGAAGCCGCTAATCAAGATTTCCAGCTCTATCGGATCTGCCTTTCGCGCGTATCTTCCCTCGCGTTACGCGTTTGTTTCAGTGTTTTTGCGATGCTAATGTAATCCCGGCGTTAATCAAAATCCAAATTAATGTTAGTATCGAATCGGAACGAGTGTTCACGCGTGTGTTGCTTGTTTCACTCGCAAGTAATAACGAACAACGCGCGCTCTTGCGCATTTTTACAAGTGTGCGCTCGTCGTTTCTCGTCGTCCCTCGTCGTCCCTCGTCGTCGGACGACCGTACACTGTGATGCAAATGTAATCCGGACACTGATATGGGAATTTCACGGGTGGCATCGGAAATTCAAATTTATTCCGCCGTCTACTCCGCTTCGTCGTTGATAAAGGTGCGTGTGTGCCGATTCGCGTTTGCGCGATGGTTAGTTGTGCAACCTGCAGAATGCGAAACTTTGCGTGCAGGTCGCGGAAATCACATCTGTTCCATAACAAAGTTGCATATCTTGCATACCGAACTGTCCGCGGCTGTAACGTATCTGACATCCGGATAGACTGTGCGTTAATTTAAAATTTTTGCCGCCAAAGATTTTCATCACAAGATTTGCCCACAGAATACAAAGTATTAGTAATAATATAATATAGGGCGATTCACATACATACCCACGTTTAAAAAATTTTCAAAACATGTAACACTAACAAATAATTTATCTAAAAAAATTTTAATTTCAGCAAATATATAAACTAGAAGTCACAAAATATTTAAAAATGTTTATATTTGAAAATTATTGCGTAGAGAGTCTTTGATCATGTTTGACTGTTCACGCAATCTTCAATTTCATAGATAGGGGTAGAAGAATGAAATCGGAACGGTGACCCTGCCTGTTTGGCCTTCGCGATGATGATCGTGCCACGCCATTGGCGGACCAGCATCGTGAGTGCATCGGGCAGGTGATTACCTCTTTGTGAGATTACCACTCGACGCGTCTGTCCACCACCGGGCGTGCAAATGTGCATACCGTGCGCGGATCAATTGCGCCTCCGCCCGTCCACCCTCGCTCCCTCGCTCGCGTTACCCGCCAGCTAGAGAATTAGCCGCGTACTGGACGTACGGACGAGAGCGCTCGAGCAATGAGCATAACTATGCGGAGTGGCCGAACCGTTAGCCATTTTTGCGGTTCCGCACGATGCCCGCCGCGAGTGGCACTCCGCCGATCGGCGAAATTGCAACCGCGATGCACTGTTTGCACAAGCATTCGTCCCGCGAAACGCGCAGGGGTCGTCAAAACGCCACTAAACCACGTGTGCTTTGGCGCTAATTTTACCGCAACTGTCGCGTACAGTCCGCGACATCGTCATCGTTGACATGCGTTTTTCACGTCGTGTCTCTTTTCGAAATGGTTGACTACGATCACACCTTGATGGCGCAACAATTTTTGTATTTTCTATAAGTGCTAGATATAATAATACATTTTTTTTATATTTTTTATTTTTTTGTAAATAACTGGAATAAAGTAAGCTTAAAAAAAAAGATAATAAAATGATGTAATAGTGCGATTTTAATTTACCTTGCAACAAAATATTTAATTTATTTTTTGAAAGAATGAATTTAAGTTTTTGTCACATATTTCTCTTAAATATTAAGGGTTTTAAATTTACATCTTTTTAATTTTAATAATGATCTTACACAACTGAAAAGATATTTCTCTTTATTACATAGTCATGGCACTATTTTGCCGTGTAAGCTTCACAAAGCCTCAGTCATCATATCGAATTGCGACGTATGAAATTTATCACCGCTACGATTCGCCAAGTTCTTTGTGACGGACTTCTGAAATTTCACTGCTGTGTCAAAGAAAGGCTCTTAATGAGAAGGATTTTCCGACTATATTGTCCGGACTGTATTGTACCTAGCTCCAATTACGTTTCGTATGTGGAAACGCGGCTTTCCGCAGCCACGTCGCGATATATTCACAAAACTCGACTTGTGACAGATGGAGTTTTAATCCGAGCCGTATGTATCTCGCAGAGACGGAAAAAAATTGAATCCCAGAGGCAAGTGTTCGTTAGACTTTCGTGGAGCGGCGAGACGCCAAGTCGACGTATTCGTTTTAGATGAGGAGAGAAGCGCGCGTGTCATGAGCGCGTTCCATGAGAGATTGCGCTTTTCATTATACAATGTTATCCAAATATATCGAGTACGTAATCGTAACATATCTTTATTATTGCATCATTTAATTTTAAATTACATATTTATTCCTTAGTATTTCCCCAAATATACATATCGGGTTCAATTAATTTTAAGCATTGCAGTCTCCTGTTTTCGTTTGGTTTCATTTTCACAAAATGCATGATTTTCTGCATTAATCTTTCTGCCATCTTTTTACCATACTTAATTTATTTTGCAATGTAGATTTCTTCTTTTAATTTAGAAATATGAAAAAAGGAAAATAAATTTAAATTGCACGGTAGAAATTATTCTTTAAATCGAAATAGGAAGCGCTCGCTTTCCTGCAAGATCTATTTTAAGGAAATACAAACGGAGTGGCGCACGCATTGCGCGAGTCTATACGGTCGTTACTAGAAAGGCGACAGCTATCTGTATCGCGAATCATGATGCAAACGACATAACAAAGTATATCCACATGGCAAATCATAAAGCATGGCAACCATTATATCCCGCGAACAATAACGTCTCATACAAATATAGTGATACGTATGCGGACGGGGAAGTGCATCAATTGCGACAAATACATCAGGGAGTGCCGACCCGTTCCTTCTCCCTTTTCTTCTTCATGTCTTAACTGCACGTCACGCACAATCGTTTTCACCGACACTTTGTATGAGAAGTCTTTTCGCGCTTGCGAATTATTCGCGATGTATTCAGATCGCATTAAATGTATTCAGTAAAACAAGCAAATGTTACTTTAATATTATTTTGAGCTATATATTATTTAATTTTTAATAGAATTTATCTAAAATGTAATCTGGAATATATAGATTGAATGAAAATAAAATATAGTAAAAATATTATTTAAATGCTATTTTTCTACTTGACTTAATTTTTAATAGAACTTTTTTTACAACTGTTCGGAACTGTTTTTGTTGTTACTATCCATTAGATATGTAGCGTGCAACAATGGAAAATTTAGATTGCATGTAATGCAGTTGCGTGTGCCGAGAAATGGATTGTGTATAATCTTGTTGCAACGCGGATACATAATAATTTTGTTTTACCGTGAGAAAAAGGCATGCATAAATCGCGGTAGTACTTTTGATCAAGGTTTTGTGTATTGCTTGTTATGTCACACGTAGTATACAATCGTACAAATTTCCCTTCTAACGAGTTTTCTAAAAAAAAAAAAAACGAATTATCAATAAAAGAATATCTTTTAAGAGACAATTAAAGAGAGAAAAAGTAAAATAATAATTGATAAGAAATAATAATTTAAAACGAATAAATATAGAGTGGAATAATGCTATAATAAATGCATAAATATAACTATAATGTAAATAAATAATAAAATTAATGTTTCTATGCGAAATAAATATTTTTTTCCTAAGCACAAAATGCATTTAAAGCATTATTATTCTTACTCTATGCTTTTTTAATGGGAAGAAATTTTCTACATTAACGAAGTGCAAGTCCCAAGCTGGAGACTCAGCTCGCAAGATTCAAAATGGAATTTTTTGCAGGCAGCGTCGCGCGACGCAGCATACATCATTTATTATCTTTCCGAGCGAATTACAGTTTGCAGTTTTAATTCCGAGCGTAGCGTCGAGACAGGACATTACGCTAAAGTATTCCTTCTCCTTACATCTCCTTGGATTTCATCTTTTTTTTCCGCCGCAGCTCAGATTTGCATTCTTCCCATCTTATCACATCGTAGACCACCATTTAATTTGCCCTCGGATTCTCCTTTTTCCAGAGATGTCACGAGAGTGCATTACTGCAGCGTGACGTATTCATCTCTCGGCGACGACGACGCGATTCGAGACTATCCTCGGATTCGTGGAAAAGTACATCTCGTTTCTCACGCCCCGTCGTCACCGAGATGCATCGCGCGGCGCCAGCTTCCCGATAATAGAATCGTTTGTTACACGACGGTTCCTCTCGCGGAGAGAATTCTCGAGTGAAAAAACACACTACACTTTACACAGAAATCATATAAAAAGAAAACAGCACTTTGATTTATAAAATATTATATAACTTTGAAAAAAGAAAGGATATCGATACATTCTTTTTTTACATAATTGAAATTTAATAATTAATTTTTAATCTAAATTAAAAATAATATATAGAATGTTATGATATATAAATAAATTTTATTGTAATGTGTACCACAATTTTTTTCAGTACATTTCGAATCGATTTTTCTCAAATCGAAAACATCAGAGATACTAACAATGTTTAGCAATAAGTAATAATTGAAAAATAAAGGCTATACTTTCATAAAGATTTTGAATAGAGCATGTAATATGCAAAATGTAAAGAAAAGATGCGATTTATTATACGCGACAATGTTTCTGAAAACTAAATGGAACTCGCAAATTTATCTGCTTGCTAAATTGTTCAAGTGGACTATCATTTTTATTATTATCTTCCGCGCTATTTTCCGCTTGTTCGCCAGTAAGGAACAATATTTTCCCCGAGTCGCTTGTCCCGGCGTTTTCCCATCAATTTCAAGTACATCGCCTAAGTAAACTTTGATGTTGATAAGACTGCGCGGACGCCAACAGAGTGAACAGGGTAAACCCATTACTGGTACATTGAATGAACTTACATTATCGTAAGAAACATGTCATCATCGAGTAAGGGAATACCTTGATAAGCACAGGAATCTCGATATAAACGATTGTAATGTTGGAATAATCGCGGCGATTGAATTCAAGATTGACGAGATGTTGATTGTCGTTAAATTTAATAATAAATTAATCATGAAGATATATTTTAATACCAATTATTATATTGTCTAAATTATTATATTGTGTATTTAAAAAATTACTTTGTAATATTTATATAAAAACCTTGTAGCATTATTTATATCCAAACGTATATATTCAAATTTTCAAATATTTATATATCTTTTATAAATATATTTAATTCTAAATTACTTGTATGTAAATAATTAAAAATTGTGACGATTCCCCGTGCTTATTTAGGGTATACGATGCGCATCTAATATATCAAGAGGTATTGTAGTACGTTGCGCTAAGCCGCGCGCAGCAACAGCGAGACATTCCGAGGATTTTTACACATACACGGCGTAGACACTTTTTTAATTCTAAGTTTAGTTCAGTTTTCATTCAATGACATCTTTGCTACCCACTTCCGTTATCGTGGTTCAAGGGAAGGGCTGGGACTACTCGCGAGTTATCGTAATGGAACACGGCATATTCAGAGATTTCCCTGAGGAGGGTGCTCGTAACACTATTACGTCGTAAAATTTCAAGAGCCACCGATCCGAGGCGAGATGAAAGCGCGGTCGCGTGCGTGCGGGCGATTTCTTCGAAGAACGATCTGCCGTTCACATTTGTATGAAACGCTCAATGGTGCAACAGTGGCTTAATTCACAAAGAATGAAAAAAAAAAAGTGAAGTCGAACCGTTTCTTATATCACGATACATGCTTACAATACTTATGAATAAAACAGTAGATTTACTAATCCTCTGATTTCGGATCGATCCTCTGATTTAAAAATACCCCGTTTTTCTTTTATTTCATTTACCTCGAAATATCTGTGTTTAAAGAGACACTCGGCGATTCCGGGACATTCTGTAAAGTGACAAATTTCCGCGACGGATGCGAAACGTGAGTAGTTTCCTCTCCGCGTCCGAGGAATCGAATCTCTTCAAGATTTGCTCAGAGCCGCCCTCCACGTAAAAGCTTTTTGGTTTAAAAAGCAAGAGCGAGGGAAGAGAGAGAGAGAGAGAGAGAGAGAGAGAGAAAAAGAATGAATCAGAGGCTTTGCCAGAGCTCCGTAAGAGATTAAAGAAGAAGTAAACTCGAAAGATTCACGGTCTCGACTTGCCATCCCTTTGGCGAAATAAATTTCTAAGCGGTTACAGGTTGCTCGAGCCCGCCGTTTGTGTATGCGTTTCTCAGACGAATCGTTCCCCGTGTCATCCTTGCGCAGGACACTCAACCACCCTCTTCTCTCTTCCCCGCTTTTATTCCCCTGCCCCCTTTCAAGACCGAGAAGATTTCCAAGATTCCCGTGAAAGTTTATCGTATACCAGCCTGCGGGTATTTCATGGAGAAGAAGAAGAAGAATGCATCTCGCCTCGCAAATCGAATCGATCGTATCGACTTGGAGCGAGTCCGAGTCAGCTGGGCGCTAGTAGTTAACGGCATGCCGATGTAATTCATCGATCGCTCATCGATACGTTCAGGCACACACAAACGTAGAGTGTCCCGCCAATACGGCGTCAATCTTTAATGATTCTCGGATTCTTCTCAGACAATTTAGAATTCTTACTCGAAAGGCAGAATTGATTGGCCTCAAACATCCCTTTATTCACAATCACTGTCATTAATATAATATTATATGTAACGTGTGAAATGAGAAATATGAAGAAATTTCGGAAAATATAGGAAAATTAACTATTTTTAATGAATATGTTACATATTAAAATATCTACAGGTTTTTGATAGAGGGAGGAGGGGAGGACATTCCTCCGTCTATACTTTACAAAAATAAATTTTGCTTATTTAAAAAGAATATTTTTTTGTTTGTTTCAGGTATGTATATTTTCTCCAATTGATAGCGATTTATCGGAGGTGGAAGAGAATTGAATTTGCTATGGAAATAATTGCTGTTTATGCTTGCTTTTAACGACGGCACAGTTGGTAAGAATATCATAATCAGAATATATTCTTTAGCGTTGACGCGATATCGAATGGAAGTGGCGGTGCACTCTATATATCGATGAATCTTGGAGGATTAGTCTTGAAACGGCTGTCGCGACCAACAGGCTGATCAGGCTTTCAACTTATGAACTGAATATCGATCTCTCGCGTGTTTTCCCTTTTATTGACACGTTAACTGGTTGTCGTGCACTCTCTACAGAGAAGAGAAGTGAAGTAAAGAAGGGGAAGAACATTCTTCGTTCCCTTAATCGTTACGAATAACTCTTTGCCTTTATCTCGTTATGTTAATCTCTCGCGGATACATATCTTTCATTCCTTTGCGCGCAACCGCCTTAAACTCTCCGCTTAAATTCTGTAAAGTTCAGCGATTTTATTGTCTCCGATTTCAGATTTACAACTCGCTTCGAGTTCTTATCTAAATTGAGGAAATTTTCGATAAATATCCGGAAACTTTTGTGGTTCTATTTGGAGCATCTTTTTTTGTTTGGAAACAAATATCTCGTTAAATTCAATATTGGTAATCTGTTCCATGCTTTCACATTATTCACTCAGTAAATACTACCAGAATTTTTCTTCATTTTTTGAATAATATAATAAAAAAATATTGTTATAAATAGTAGTAAAATGTAAACAATATAATCTAGCACACATACGCATAAAAGTAACATAGAATAATTTTAGAATAATTTTATTACAAATCTTTTATGATTTTAATAAACCTTTTTTTTTTTTAATGAGATATCTGCGTACTAAATTAATGGTTTAACAAAATTTATGTATCTATCGAGAATGTTGAAATAAAAAATAAAAAATATATATAGAAATTTATATAGAAAAAATATTGTATAATTTTTATCTCGCTCAAAAGTCTTATACATCTTGTGTCTCTTGAATAAAAGACCTTATCTATTCATCTACTTGCCGTAGCTGTAGTCAATCAATTGCTACTACATTTTTCAAGACTCCGGTCATTACAATCGACGACGGGGTTATCTTCGCGTGTTCGCTCGCTTCCGATATTCCTCTTTTATTGCTCGTGTCCATGGAAAATGTTCCGCGAATGGTAAACGTTCTCTGTGCATCGATCCCGTGGGGCAACAGACGTCCCTAGCAAAGCCCGTTCATGGACACGGCTGTACCGACGTTACAGCAACGATACCCTTACAATCAACACGGCTCGGTCGTTCGAGACGAATGACAATTGCGCGCGTGCGATCGATTCCGGTATTCACGGTGCCCGGATAATTTCTCTCGTTTCTCTCTCCCGCCCTCCTCCTCCTCTCTGTCTCTCCCGACAATATCAAGTCACCGTGAATTGCGCCATGAATCTCCGCGGCAACATTTATACGCGCGGCGGCAACTCTCGCGTAACTCTCGCAGATTTAGTGCGTTCGTCGTCGGACACACCTGACCGGAGCTGCCGGACAGCGTATCGCGACCGGTTACCGCCAACGACATACGGTCCGGTCGCGGCTTTAGTCCTATCGGCGAATGAGAAGAGCGAGACTAATTTGGACGAGGGTATTGGTAAAATCGATATGGGCAACCGATCGCATAGTGAACCATTTTGTCGGATAATATATAAATACATTTATACAAATATTTTTTAGCATTTTTACAACAAATTTAGCTTCTTTCTAAAAAGTGATGTCCACATATTATAAAACACATACTGTATATAAATGAAAAAAAAAAAAAATAGAAATGAACAGATATTTTTTTTTACAAAAAAAAAGTGTCCCGCAAAATTTACTAACTGCGTAAACATTGAAAATGGATTGAACTTTTTTATTTAAACATAGTGCCACGTTTTAGTTAAATTCGCGCGTAACTTTTACTATAATGATATTTTTTTACGAAATTCACGATTTTTCTCGCTCACATTTATATATACGGCACAGATCGTAAAGTCTCGACTATCGATCGCGTTCGACCAGCAATGTCGGACTCTAATTAAAAGTACGTCACGGATGCCGGTCTGTTTTTGCTAATTACATGGGCGTAAAAGCATTATCGGTCGTACAATGAGCAACGAGAATAATACGTCGCGTCGCTGGTAGAGCTCGTAACTCGATTCTTCGTCGAGGCGAGGCATTGTTAACGGTTTTAATCAGCATCTCGTCGTGCCCGTCTCGCGAACAGAGGTAGCGGCGCGGCGCATTAAGGGGAACATGACGATGAAGCAGACGTGAACCGTAAAGAGGCGGCCGGCGAAAGTGCTTAAAAGAGGGTAACGAGCTTAATGTTAATTTGCCGCTTGCACAATAAATCTTTGTTAATAAAAATATTTATTGAACGTGAAGTGATGAAAAGAACAATGTAACGATCAACGGCGCAAATTATCGTTTATGTCATTACCGTGATTAGCTCATTAAGTCAGGAACATAATTTAAAATTATAGTTTAGTTATCTTTTATAAAAATAGAGCATTTAGTATTTAGTATATTAATAAATGTATTTATCTTATGTATATAAAAAATGTTATATCTTATATGTATATATATTTGATGCATTTAGATTTAGAGATTACAAACTACTTTGCTTAAAACGCGAATATTTTGATGACAGATTTGAACAGGTTTTAAAATCATGATGTATCTCGCTCGCTTCCGCAATGAGGGCGCAGTAATATCGGGAATTAAATATGGGAGATTAAAGCTTGAGAGAGAAAACGTCCATGCTATCCTTTCGAAGTACCGTACAGAGAGAGAGAAAAAAAAAAAAAAGCAAGAGAGAAAAGGGAAAAGAGAGGCGAAGAAAAAGGAGGGAGCGAGCATGAAAGCCAAGCTTGTCGGCGGCTCGTTATTACTCCACCTTTCGTTTTTCCTGCCCGCGAACTTTATAAAGGGAATATGTATAGCAGGATATACCACTGCTTTCTCCCCCGAGTTGCTTTCCTTTTTTTCCTGAAATTTTTGATATCCATCGGCTCTTTTGACATAACACGCGCATCACGCTTTTCACGAGACGCGGTAATATAGAAAGTTTCTTATTATCTTTATCTCAGCTTGAGAGGAGTAGAGAGAAAAAGAGAAAAAAATGCTTTTTTTCCTCTCAGAGAGAGTCTAAATTTCTCATCGACTTTGTCTGACCAAAGCAATGACTATCCACTTCAGCAACATTGTTGCGCTCGCTCGCACTTTCGTTTCCTTCGAACGACTCCCCGCAGACTTGCTCATTTCTTCGATCTTTTTTTTCTTTCTCTCTTTCTCTCTCTCTCTCTCTCTCTCTCTCTCTCTCTCTGTCTATGGAAAACCAGGCTCAATTGAAAGCGCAATTCCCGATGCAGCTTCCGTTTCACAAAGGACCGATAGACATCGCGTCTGCTTCACTCGCGTATCCAACAGCGAGTATGGCAACAATATCTCTAGACACTCGCAATTCGAAAGAAATTCAATCCCTTCGCGAGAAGAAACATCTCTGGTTTATGATTCTTTATCTTACGCATTATATAAAATAAATGAAAATTAGATAGCTCTTTCCCTTTTTTTTTTTTATAAGAAAGATTTATATATTAAATAGTATTTTTTTATTCAATAAAAAATCCATTTTTTAAAACAAATTTGAAATTAATTGGGACACTGCGTGTATAATCTTTATGGCATTGTTCAATATTTACTTACAAGTAATTCATTAACAAACCGGAAAGTTTAGTCGCTTCTCGCGATCCATTAGGCGTGGAGAGAAAGCAAACTGCGAACACGTCTCATTCTCGCTACGAAACTACGGGCATTAATTTTCCGACTAATTTCTCGGAATAGTTCCGGCCATCGGCGGCGGATCCCACAGGGAACGAGGAGTAAGAGGCGGCCTTCTATTACACACTGCCCTATTCGCGTGCGGAAACTTTGGGAAACAGTTTCCCAAGTATAAAGTCGTCTGGGTTATCGCGAGATATTTTCCTCGCTACCTGATGACACGAAATGTCGTCGCAGACACACTCTGCCAGTATTTAATTAAGAATATTTGGACTTTGTGTTCGCGCGGTACTTAAGGGATTAAAAATGCCGATGCAATTATATGGCTTTAAATTATAATAGCATACATCTGACAATTTGCATCTCTATTGTATATAGAGTACAATGTATACAAGTATTATTAGAATATAATATCGATTATATTATTATCATAATTCAGGTAATAATGATTACAGCACATGCATTTTATTGTGTCAACTTTAATAATATATAATAATATTATTATCATTAAAATGAATTTTGTTTCGTGCAATTTTCATTTTTGCAATTATAATATATATGTAAAAGTTAATTGATGATATATATTTACGCGATAACAAAAATTGTGTGATACATCTTTGGTTGATTATACTTTTTGGCTAAGGAAAAGAAATTGATGATGATTTCGAGAAAGCTGACCGTTATCTCGAGAATACTCTCTCTCGAGAGAAATTCTATTTAGTCTACGTTGCTAATCCGTTTTCGATAAGTGAAACTTTATTTTCTTTTTTACAACCGAGGGCAAAATAATTGCCTCCGCGCAGCGGGGGATTAATATTGATATCCACGCGAATCGATTCCTTTACGAGCGTGCACTGGGTGCTCGTAGTCGTCTATAACGCGCCGCGATGCACCATGGGAAAGCAAGGAGTTAGCGGGGGGCTGCGCGAGCGCGGGGGAGGCAGGGTATATACGTTGCGACTAATTCATTACGGTTCGCCGGCGTGACTTATTGCCTCGGTGCGCGCGCGGCCATCGTATATATTCACGGCGCATGGTGTATGCAATAGTCACATGACTGCCCTTCTACATATATATATATATATATATATATACATGCACACACACACACAAAACACGTACTCCTCTATTCAGTGCAGCAGCAACAGCTGCAGATGTGTATTCGCTGAATCCGCCAATTATTTCGCTCGATCTCTAGTCGCGCGCAATGTCGTCGGCTTATCCGATGGGTATTGATTCCGTTTTGCTTGGTCGCTCGTAAACGAGCGGGCAAACCCAAAACGTTACCCAAAACGAGACGCGGCTTTCCTCGCAAAAACGTTTCATCGATGTTCAAAGACCCCGTTTAAAATACATTTTTTTCCCTTTTTTTATATCAAAATTGTGGATGTGGATTGGAATGGAATGGAAGTGTATTCAATTAATTCCATTATTTACTATTATATGTACTTGGAATTGGTTTTGTTAAGCCTGTTTTATGACGCTCGTTGTTAAATTATCGCGTGCTTTTGTATTCAATGAAAGGTCGACATTCGTGTATAATCGCATTTGACATTGATTGTTTGGTACATACGATGCAATGCTACCCGGTACAATATATAATTTTCGCAAGTTTGTGAGTTGTTCAGAGCTATGGGTTCCGCAAAATAATAGTTTAAATTGCTTTCGGCAGCGTGTGCGCGGGCAAATAGTAACGAAGGTATAACAGCGTTCTATGTTGGAACGGCGTGCATAGTACGGTTGTGACTACATGGTTAATGAAATCGTGGTTAATGAAATATGTTGACGTATGGAAAAAAAAAATAGTCCTGAAAAATCATTATGCCAAGCGAAAAGGCTGAATGCAACGAGATAATTAGTCAGCTATTGCTTCGTAGCGGTAATTAAATTTATGGAAATTACGCTTGTCGGTGTTCATGAAAGAAAAAAGAAAAAAAAAATTGAAAGACAGAAAAAAATAAACGGGGATCTCTTCTACGAAATATGCGTATAATAGAACAATATAAGAAAAGTTAAAGTAATTGTGTATCTAAAATTGCGTTACAAAATTTCTTCGAGCGTCGCAAAAAAAATTCGTCGTATTTCATTATTTTCCCGTACAATCGTGCCATTTTTTAAAGTATTCGAATGTTGCGTACAAGATAATTCGATAATTTGAATAGCATATTTCTAAATAAAAAAATCTTCAATCAATTTAACGTACACTGCCCTGATTATCAGAAAATGTTTTTATGAGCCTTCCATAACACTGTTTCAGCATTCATAACTCAACATCTCGTAAGTGCAACGATCTCGACACGTTTGCTTATCTGCAGATCGCATTGCTGCGGTGCATTGCCGGATATCGGTAACCGGCAGTTGCCAAGAGCGATGTTCGAATCTCACACGTCCTAATTTTGTCCCAGAATAACAGATTGATTCCCTTCCCTCCCCTCGCTTCCTCTCCCATACCGTCCCCAGATACCGCTCCGTTTGCCTGGAGATGCAGAATTAACGCGGTTGCGGAAACTGTTCGGGTCAGACTGATGCCTACGTAACACGCTGCATCATACTTACACATAAACTGGACACTAACGAGCATCCCTCGAAGGCTAGTTGAACACGCTTGGCTGGCAGGGCACGCGCAGTTGGTTTGTCGGCCGGTTGATCGGCCGGCTTTTGGTTAGTCCATCGTTTCGGAATTCCACTGCTTGCTAAGACGCACGGCAGCTGATTCCGCCAGCGGCTTGATTAAACGTTCTATGCGTTCTTTTCTGTAAGATGCCTTTATATAGAAGCGTTACGAAAGGGCCGTGGGATATTGCCGGGATAGAAGATATTCTTCAGAGGCGTATTTACCAGCTGACCTGTCTTCAGCGAATCGTACCTTCCAGATAATGATGGTGATTTTTTACAGAAAATTGCGTAGAAGCAAAATAAAAATTGACGATATTATGGATAACGTAAAAATAACGCTATAATCAATGTATGCGTGGCTCCGCAATAACATAGGATATTTTTGAAAAAAAAAAAAAAAAAAATTAGTAGAGAATTCGTCTTTAATTTTATTCGACATTTTTATCTGAGAATGCGCGAAAAAATGATAGAATTTCGTTTAATTTCGATCGGAGTCGAAACGGATTCTCACAAGATCGACTTATAAATCATCTGAAGCATCTGTTACTTTTGGGATACAAGGCATTCCATTAGAATTGCGAACCGACAATACTCACGGTAATGGCATCGCGTTCTTCGAAAGCTTCGTAAATTGCGAAGTCTTGTGAAAAATCCATGACGCAGTCATCGGACGGCCATTAGCGACGAACCGAACCGATACAGAGTTAAGAACGAGATCGCCAACCGTGTCCTATGTATACCGGGATGTATCAGCGCGCGCGGAGCTTTCCTTTTGTTTCTCCGAGCGTATCGCGACGAAGGGAGGAGAGGGCTTGAGCGAACGAGAGAGCGTATATCTCGATATTTCATCTTGGCCGACTTTAATTAGCCCGCGTGGCATATCGCCGCTTGAAGTAGCAACAGCACTCTCGGGACTTTTTCGATGAGATTAGATCGCGATTACTGGGCCGCGCGGATAGAGAGTCGATAGAAAATGAGAGAACGGAGAGCCTTGTGCGAGCGCAGCGGCGTGTGTTTTTCAGAGTTTCGCCTTTGCACGTCCCGGGACACGCGTTTCTTGCGCGGACAACTCTATACGTGTGCGATGGTGAGGAATGCATCGGTGAAAAAGGATCGACGGTGAGAAAGGCCCGTGTGTCGGTAAAACGAGATATCATTTTGCTCGTAGTCCGTTTAGGATATACAGGATGCATGACGTTTATGTGAAACTGAAGAGCGTATCATCAATTTTTTGAAAACTAGAAAATATATACGCTTTCGTGCAAAAAGCTTTCAGGAGTTATCGAATTTTTTATAAACGTTTCATTTTTCCTCTCTCTTCGGAGATTTTTACTATATGTATATGTATTTTTTAAATTATATAAATAATAATATTGTTATATATTAATAATATGTTTCGTCGATTTAAATCATTTTTATATATGCTATTAATAATTACGTGATTAATTTAATTCTAAATTTAATTTTTTTAATGTTCTTGGTATTATCAATTATATTAATTATCTATTACTAATTATAATAATTTATCTTTTTGCATTATTTTTTATAATTTAAATTATAAAACATTGCATAAATGTAACTCTGATACTGGTACAATTGCATTTATGGAGGAAAATTTAATCACTCGTACAAAACAAGCAAACCTTCGAAATACATATATACATATAATATACCTCAAACATTTATGTATCGCGTGGTTTCTACGTCGATGCATTATCTTCCGTCAAACTTATTCCTACCGACGAGCGCGAGCGGACTCGCGCGTGTTTCTGCCGTATGCAAACATATTAGCATGCATGTAAATACGCGGCGGTGTGTAAACAACAGAGGTGATGTTCGTTTTGCGCGATGCATGCAACGTGCGGGATTAATCGTGGATTTTGCGTACACATTTCGCGTGGCCAGGGCGAATCGTTACGCGAAATGTGCGCGCAAGCATTTAGAAAAATACGTTACAGAGAGAGAAAAAAAAAAAAAAGAATAAGAGAAAGAGAAAGACGATTACGAAATAATGCGCGCGTTCCGCGTTAAAGTTTTATCTCACGAGAGTAATTTACGATGGCGCGACGGAATGACTGCCGCGCTGTTGCTACGAGATTAGACATGCACGCGTGTGCTCGAAAGTGTTACCGTTCCTACCAATGCTATCTCTTTTGCACCGATAAAACTTACAGCCGCCAAATTACTCCGTCCAAATATGTTAATATATAACAGTGCTGCAAATATAAAAAATGGATAACGTCATGAAAATTTGTATCTATATTATACATATATTGTATATAAAATACATTAATTAAAAATCGTGCAACTTTACATAATTGTAAGATCTGTTATATTAGATTCGAAAATTTTAATATGAGAGTTGAAAACATATTTTTTAAGTGATATACTAGCTTTATTTTTTGCTTTATTATCAAAATATCATAAAATTATGTATAAAGATTATTTAACGATTTTAAAAATACAAATGTTTTATATTTTTTTAATATAAATTTTTTTAATATAAAAAAATAGAAGCATGAATCCTAAAACTATATTATATATAATATAGTTTTTACTTTGGCGAGAAAATTATGTATATAGAAAGTCCCTTTCCGTTGTCCTGAAATAGACACACACACACAGTCTAAATCTTGCCGAATTGCGCGCTGTTTATGATGCCATCAGCTTTAATCTCGCTACACGAGCGGCTAACAGTGGCGAAGGAAGGAGATATTAAACTCTTATATACGTGGAGGCAGTAAACACAAATTTGCTCCTATTAACAGCGAGCGTGCGTACTGTGAGAAGGAGGCATTATCACGATCTTGCTTCTCCCATATATTCTGCTTTCCGGTTGACCAAAATCAGCCAGGAATTGCCGTATTATTTGCGTAACTTTCCATTTGCGGTCAATTTAGTAGAAGCCACGATTTTTCGCGCCACTCGACTCGCCGTTAATAGGAAAATTACGCGCGAGAAAATTGCGAACGTATGTACGAAAAAATATGTGAGTCGATATAGCATAGGATATTAATTAGAATGTATTGTAACTGGGAATAATTGCGGAAAAAAAAATACAGAAACTATATTTGTTCGTATTAAGAGATCGTGTTGAACAATTTTTTACTACTTTTTTTTTTACTGCACGATTATTTATTACAAATTGACATTAAACCACTTGCCCGATTAAATGGGTCATAAAGTTATCACGTAAAATTGACACAACGCTTCGGTAAGAAGACCCTAGGAATCGCCACATATGTCCTAGATGTTTCTTCGAATTATTATCCGATGATGGGCAAATCCTCGTTTCGAAGTCAGCTTTCATAAAAGCCGCATATATGTCGTACGGAAATGTCAGTTTCCTCTCTTCTTTCTTCTTTTTTTCCCAAGCTTGAGAGACGAGTATTCCATTCCACCGCTTGATCTTCCCATCGTACCTTTCGGAGGCAACGACGACAACCTACTGCCTCGGGGATCGTGTCGTTATGGAAGAGCGGAAAAATTCTGGCCGTTCGCCATGACAGCATCCCTCGCGGGTTGTGCGACCAAAATCTTTACTGATCGGTCGGTTCGTGTCACAATCGCGCGTTACCATCGCGAACAAAGAATTTTACGAAGGGGTATACCTTCTTCATCCTCGTGTAATCTCGTCTGTAAACATGCGCAAGCGCACGTGGATGTGATGCCTTTGTGTCCGGATTCTCTCCTCTGCTGGCTCGCCGCCGGCTATTTTGCTCGTTCGCCTAACAAAGGGCCCACCACCGGGCCCAGCTTTATCTCGTATGCTGCAATAATGAAATAATGGCTGATGCTCCGTGATTAACGAAACAATGCGGATTGTTGGACCGTTGCTCAGCCGTTTTCCTCCCTTCCTCCCTCGATGAACGTTCTCCGAATTCAGTCGTTATCGCTTCATTTTCCTCATGGAAAATGAAGAGCGATTCTCTTTCCCTTTCCTCGTCCTCCCTCACTTCTAGAGTGGTTGCAAAGACCAACGAGGAAGGATAATGTCTCAGGGAGGATAGTGTCTTTGTTGGAAGTTTGTCGTCGTTCATTATGCATAAATAACAGACGTTAATGGGAGAGGGCGGATCTACGGGGTTCTCCTCAACACGTTGTAATCGGGAATGAGTGTAGCCGAGAACTTGAAGTGTCTCTAAGTTAGCGATGCGAGATGAGAGGATACTCTGAAAATGTTGTCGGAGTGTCTCTGAAAACAGGGATATGCGTTGGAAACTGTAGCATTTTGTGAGTATTCTGTATAAGAGGCTATTTTAGAAATGTTGCTGTTTTAGAAATGTTCTTGAAAACTAAAGTATTTTTTTTTTAAAGATGTATATTAAAAATTATAACATATAAAAATATATAAGAATTTTTTACATATCATTATATTATTAATATTTAATTATAGTTAAATTAAAATTAATTAAAATTGAATTACTCATTATAGGATGAGCAAAATTTAAATATAAATAAAATTTTTTATAAATTTATAATAAATTATAATATTTTTATGCAAAATATATTTGAATAGTCGCATATAAAAATTATTTGGTAATTATAAAATTATATTTTTATATCTTCCTTTTTTGAATATTATAATCGCAATGAGACTATAATCGCAATATTTTTATCGTCGATAAGAATTGATAAGGAGATTTTCAGGATCCAACACGTGAGAACCGGCAATCTCGAAGGATTCAATTGTCGTTGAGCTCATTAAAACTCGTGCTCGTTACGTAATCGGAATTATCCGGGCGTTTCCTGTCAGGAAGCGCGCAGTGGACTGTACGTCGCTGGTACATGTCCATGGTCCAATAGACCTCCTCTGCCCTGCGACCCTTCGTTCGCTTGTAGAGCTATCGCTGACCGCAGCATACAATGGCTGATTAAGGCGCTTCCAAGCGTTTACAATGTCCACGCGCTGATTCAACCTCCATCTCTCTCCCTCTCACTACTTCAATCAGACATCCAGACCCGGTTAACGTGCGCGTCCCAGAACAGAGGTTCCCAAACTTATCACCGGTAAAGGAGGATAATGTGTCGCGTGATTTTCTTAGCTCTCTCTCTCTGACACATAATCTTTGATCTTGAAAACATAGATTTATTTTGTTTTACGGATAAATTTTTTAATCTAGAAAAATAATCAATATGCGAAAACGTATCGAGAATCATTTTGTTATTTCATAGCTATAAATAGATACAGAATCAGAGATTCTCGCATATATGTTTCAAGGAAATAGATTTTTTTCTTTTAAAAGCATTAATTACTTTCAAAATTTCCTCGTCAGTTTGGGAAACCCTGCTCTAGTTAAGGATGCATGCGGACACCTACGCGTGCGTACAATGTCGTTATCGTGTAGGCGCGTATCCGCCACACCTTGAATCCATTTCGCGGATACATCCGCACCACCGCCACAGGAAATAGTCTGCTCTTTGTTCGTAAATTCATATACATCGTTCTCAACGCGGCCAAACTATTTCTCTAACATGACAACCTATTATTCATCACATACTATCATTTTGCTGAGTTTTATGTCGGTTATTCCAAATGCTTTTTTGTATTTATTAAAAAAAAATACATAACATTAATAATTCATATGTTTAATGTTAAGAGAACATTGAGGAACATGGTATTGCCTAAAATAAAAACAACAAAGATATGGATTTATGACCGTAGCTATTTCTATGTTTTCGCAATTTTTATTATAACAAAACTTTTGCAGCTTTTATTATAACAGAACATAGAGAAAAATTTTAAAAAATTCAGCAACTAATTTTAAATATTCGTCAAATTAAAAAAAGGCAAAATTCACATTGATTTAAAGAGAGAAATGAAGAAATGAGATTTAATTATACTGATTCTATTATAGTAACAATATAGGACTAGCGAATCGGATTTCACATGGAAAATTTTCTCGCAAACTTTAACTTATTTACCTAATCCCGCAATCTCATTTATTCGGTCTTACTGTAGTGTCGAGAGTTAAATACCGCGCATCGTGCCAACTCCATGGAATTTCGCGAGGCCTGCCTTCGCGCGGCGGCCAACGGAATTGCTCTTCTGACAGCGGCAAAGCGGCTTTCGCGTTATCCACAGCTGCGCGTATTGTCGCGCTTTCGCGCCAAAGTTCTCGTCTCCGAGAAATTTAAGCCGACCGCAATCATTCCTACCATGCCCTGTAGAGATTCCGAGTTCGCCGAAATATTTATGATATCCGACAGTGTGTCGCAAATTATCGCATCATAACAGACCTTTTTTACTGAGGAATTATTAATAATAGAAATTAATATTAATAATATAAATTAATGATTTAAACGTATTCCTTTTATTTGCATTAGAATATACAAAGCTAACTGTCATTGCATGACTGTTATATTTATAATACATATAATTAATGTATAATTATAAATAAATAATATTTAATGTATATGAGTATGAACATACTCCTCATACAAGTACAATGAGAAATATATCTATTCCGATTTGTTTTGATAGATTAATTGTGATTTTGTCATTGTGAATAGTATGCTAATAATCAAAATTTTTATCAATTATTTGCGTTGAAATTTCCTATGTGAAAAACAAAGATAAACATTTTATCTTTTTTGTTCACATATGTGTTGATATATTCACGAATGAATGATAGAAACTATCTGTAAAATTATATTAATTAAAAGATACTTTTACTTTGAATGTATGCATATGTGTATGAAGAGAAAATATTGGTTAATTAAAAAATATAATAATCGTTCGGGCTTTTAATGTAATTTTAATAACATTTTATAAAATTATTATTATTTCATTTCCCTTTACACGAAATGGATTTAAATAATTTCATACTTTTTGGCTTTTTGCATAATCAAACGATGTATTATGATTTTAAAAGCATTCTTCCATCTCTATCAATACATGTAAAATTTTAATCAGAATTATTGAAGGGTCTATTATTCAATCTGTCAATAATGCTACTGTGAGTATTTTATAAGATCTCTAAAAAATCGCAATAATATTTTACATTCCTGATATAATTCGTATTACTTTACGTAGCATTTGGAATCAGAGACGCTTTTACAATATTTAATCTAAAAATGTTCAAAAAGTAAAGCAAAAAGTTATGAAAAAGAAATGTGAGCGAAATTGCGATAATCGCGAACATCATTAGTTAATGGAGGGACCGTTTCGTGAGACTATTCAGCTTGTCATCCAGGTTAGATGACGCAGAGAAGCGATTAGATTTATATCATATTATTGATTCTCGACCGTATGCATATATACATATATATTATATTTTTGGAAACTCTTCAAACACATATGATCGTATCTATATATGGATATATCTCGGACTTTTGCTCCGGCGTTTTGTTGACAACGGAATGTCACGCTGATAAAAATCCGTCTGTCACCCATCCATCCATCAACTCGACGTTCGTTCCTTTGACAAATACATTCGTTTCGATAATAACGCGGACGTATACATATCTATTTGCGAACTGACAACGTAATGGCGAAACCGCAGACTATTTTCGTGTCGCAGATTATTGTAGACGAGTTGTATGCTCGTGCATATTATAAAAATGATAAAATATATTTTGTTGAGAACGAAAGAGAGAATTTGCTTTAACGTTGAGATTTATATATTTTTATAATCATCGTCGCTTCGTGCAACGCAAATTAATATATTAAATATTTACCGCGCACGTTATTGGATACAATTTTTTAAGCATACTAATATTAAATTAATCAGAATAAATTTTTAATTAAATTATATATTAAGTAAAATTAATTTAAAAACTAAATTTACGGAATATTCGAAGATAATGATATTGCGGTTTGCGCAATACATTGCGCTTTGAAATTTACAATTACATGATTGATTATAAAATTTGTACGATGAACGACAGTATAACTCGATAGAGCACGCATACAATCCGAGAGACATGTCATTTGGCTACGTAATGACGCTTGCATGCGCAAGATAATATGTCCCGTGGACCAAGAATAACGACAATTAACCCTCATCTCTCTGAGAACTCGAATACAATGCATATGTATCATGGTGTATGTTTTAGACCTAATGTTCTACCGGGTTCAGCACGCTTGATAACAAAAAAAAATCTTTTCGATATTAATTTTTTTGTGATATTAATTTGATAAAAACAATCTATCATTAAAGAATAAAAATAAAAGTGACATATTGTATTATAAAGAAAATTGTTAAATTATTATAATCTCTGTGAAATTCTAGAAATTTTTTCCGAATTTTAATATAATTTCTTTTGAAAGCTTGCTTTAAACACAGAAGCTTGCATTGAATATTACATTTAAATTTAATACATTTATCAGTTTATTTTCATTTTCTTTTTATTTAAAGCACCACAAATTTTCTCTGCTTCAAGCAAGTTTCATATATTAATATTGAAAAATTACTGCCCATTGTAAATGAATTTGTTCTGTAACATGATTCCAGCAAAGTGTTTCTCTTTAACGAGACGATTTCCATTTATAGCAGATTTGCAATCGATGGCCCGCGCGTACATTTTGCTGGCATTGATATGACGCTTTAATCCATTTATCGTATTCATTGTACAAATACGAACGCGCTTTTATCTTAATAAATCCGATACAGGAAGCTCCATTTCCGTGAGTTCTATGGATTAAAATTGTAAGCGATTATCGTGGTAATAAAAAGCTAAACGTGATATTGATAGCAAATTGGAAATTGAAAAAGCCACCGGATTATATAAATAAATGTAATATTTTGTTACATGAAGCTGTATAGATTTTAATTGTTATTTATAAAATCGAGTTCCGTTAAAAACGAAACATTTAAAGAATGACAGATTATTTGAATTTATACCAGACGAAAAAGAACATTTCCACGCTTTTGTTCGTTTTTTTTTTTTCATCTACGTCAAAAATATAATGCTACCTACTAAAGCGAATATTTTTCGTTTCAACATGGTTTATTAATAATATGACGATGCATGCAAGTTACCATGCCAACCTAAGCCAACTGCACGAAATTGCTTATATCTCGACCTCGAAATGCAAAATTAAAAGCAATTTAAACTTGTATCCCATTTAAGGAAGTTACTTTGATCCGGACGAAAATCTCGGTTGCTTTCACGATCCTTATCTATCTACTCTCGACCTTCGTGTCTTTTATACCGTAATGTCGCGAAATTTCAGACCGCTAAGTTGAAATTGCTTCGATTTCGAGGACAATCGCTTTACAGAAAGTTTATTTTAAATTCTCGATCTCCACAAAGAAGTCCTTTTATTATTATTTCATTCGCGATATATTATTATATTTAGAGAAATTTACAATATCTTGCGATATTTAAATCAATTTTATTATATCATCTGTTTAGTGTATTAATTAAATCAATTAATATATTATTAAATCCAAATAACAATGTATTTGATTTATCATACATACTATAAAATTACTTTACCGCTGTTATTTCTCAATTCAATTTATCATTATTAACTTGTATATTTTTTTACTATTTCTCCATTTTTCTATATATTGATATCAGTTTAACTTTAAGTACTACATCCGTGACATACTTCCACAACGAGCGAAACACAGAACGCAGCGGCAAGATTAATAAATAATCATTAGGCAGCAATAAATAGTTGGCGTGTCCCAGGGGACTTGACCGCCACGTGCGCGGACGTCTCTAATTATTAATGGCGGGGCCCAGAAGCGCGTTGCAAGCCGCACGTGGAGAGAGATGGTCGCGAGGGTGTGCCGTGCCGACAATTTATGATTTCGACGCAGCCGGCTCGAGGCCGGGAATACATCTCTATGCACCGTAACACCTTTGACTGTCTCTCCATTGCAAATGCGACGAGGCTGGCGTGATTATGACGTACTATCGAAATTATGATCGCATTATACTCATATCGCGGTTAAATATACGTAGTAATTTGACTCCCAGGAGAGCTTTTAATAATGCATTTTAATTGCAAAGCGATTAAATATAAACGACTGATGTATAAGAGGGTAGATCCTTCCGTTTCGAATCTAAAAAAATTGAATTCGAATATAAATACATTGGCTTGATGGAATTTTGGTTTCGACTACATTTAGAGAACGGAATTGAGATTGGGACGCGGTAATATTGATCCGCTTTGCCGGAATTTCTTCTCCCGTTATTCCATGTCAAGTAATTCATACCGTAACAATTATTCAGGATTCGAGGAATTGACGAGCATCGCTGCTCGCGATGCGCGCGTTCGTCTCCTTTATACATGCGGTCGCCATTAGAGGAACTTCATTACAATTTGATCGAATTCCACGCGAAATGATACCACGCTACGTTCCGACATAGCATAATTGATACAACGGCAACAGTTACACGACTATTAGTTAGTTTCCGCCTAATTTACGAAATATCTCGAATTCGACGTTTAAACGTCAGAATCTGTGCGCGTATATATGTATATATGAGTGTTGTGTGTACATGGACATTACATGGATACAAATAGCGTCGTTACTATAACGATGTAACGAATACATTTCAGCTCTCCGTTATCAAACACTTTGTCATTCTGCTATCGAACGAATGCGTACGCTACGTTAACGATAACGATAATCCCACGTGAATTATTCTGTTGTAGTTGCACGATAAAATAGGAGATGCGCGTTTCGATACGCAGCGTTAAATTATTCTATTATAATGAGATGATAAAGTAGAAGATGTGCAATATGTGGCGTTAAATTAATTCCACTTTAACCTATTCGGGGCTATAAGATTATGATTGTGCCATTGCAATTGATAAAATCGATGGATGACGTAATGGATGGGATGATGTGATACAATCGAGCGAAACAAAGATTTTATTATTTTTATTAATGTAAATAATATCTTATTCTTGTCTCTTTCCTTCTCTTTCTCTCTCTCTCTCTCTCTCTCTCTCTCTCTCTCTCTTTTTCTTTCTTTCTCTCTCTCTTTCTGTTTGAGAACATATTTTGAGACATTTTTCAAAACGATGCCGATGGAATCTTTTCAACGCGCTCGGATTTTATTTATTTATGCTTTTGCTCGACGTAAGAGGAAAACCAAAACCACCGCCGGATGGTAAAATGCACCACGCTCAACTCTCGAAGGATTAATTATGCGCGCGGTGCTCCGCACGGGAAAGAGAAAGGGGACGGACAAAAATCGCGTTTCCTACAGTAGTGCGCGCGGAAACTTGGCTGAAAGCAAATCTGTTTACCCTATTTACGCGTATAAGCTTCTTGTTTGTCTGTTTACGTATTTCTCGCCGCGATGGAGCGGAATGCGCTCCATGAATGCGGTTACCGTCCCAGTTTCCGATTTCAAATATACTTTATCGAAAGCGCGCGCGCACACACACTCACACACTTTTGCATCGCAAAACTTTCGCCCCCCGTGTTCTCGTTTTTATTTTATACAAGAATCGATATCAGCGTTATGACGCTAGAAATTATACAACCTCGCATCATCCACATTTTGACGATTTGAATTTTAAATAATGTTGACTTATTGTGGGTTACTGAATTTTTCAGCAAAGAGAAAAGCTTTAATACCGCGTCTTTCTTTTTTATTCTTTGCCATTTATCGCGATAATAAATAAATGATACAGATATAGATTCAACAATATTCAATAAACTTTCTCTCCATACTTATTCTTTATAGATCGAGACAATTGGCGCTTTCTTCTTTTTTCGTTCCGCCTTTTTCATCTCCGCTAATTTCTAAACGCTCGCGTTGCTAATCGCGAACAACCGGAAGCAAGGATAGCGAAGGTTGTTAGTGGACGGTCACCGGCTCTTTTTCCTCTCGGCTTGATTGCCGGGATCGTTAGAACGTGTCTCTGGCAGTTAACAGCTGTGCTCCGGTGTCATTCTCCCCGGAACAGCAGTCGTCGGTTAAACACAGACTGCGTGCACCACAATTGTTGTTCTCTCTGTACTACTGCGTAACAGCGACCGGGAATTTGGCTTTTGTTCAACGATGCTTCTACGTCTACGTCAAGTACCTCTTACCAGTAAATTTGGGAGATTTATGCGAAATAACGACTTGATTCTTTGAAGGAAGAATAGAAAGGGAAAAGTAATTCAATATCTATGGAAGAATTTACCTTCTAGAATCATAAACAAAAACGTTTATGCTTCAAAATATACAACGTAATTAAATTTAATTAAATTAAAAAATTTGATAAACTTTAATCAAGAATTTTCCTTAAGACTGTAATTAAATTTCTTTCCGCACCTTCTCTTATTAATCGATTTTTTTTTTTTCATGTTTTAGAAGTAAAAACAGAAATTTTTGTATCTATGCATATTTTGTACAATATCTTTGATGCAATTAAAATGTTATACCGTTATTGGTGCGCTCAATGATGCGTAAAGCGCTTTTTAGAGCGAACGAAGGATCTCTTTCGTGCATAACACGCTCTCGCCTCAATTCGCTCGGCAAAAATTCGCTCGCTCATACGAACGTAAAAATCAGCGACCTCGTAATTCTTAAAGAGTATGATCCATTGAATCTCTGGCTACCTTGGACCTACATTGAACGTCACGCAGTTATCCTTGAGTCTTATGTTACCTTGTTCGTTTGACTCATTCCATGTACAGAAGGTTCTATTACCGCCAAATATGTAAAATTTTAACGAAAGTTTCTTTCAAATTTTGTGAGTTGGCGCTATTTTATTTAGCATGCCTGACAGAAATTTTTGACATCAATTATTTTGGTAATTTAATCGTAATAAAATTTCCATCGGCGCTTAATGTTCATTCAAAATTAAACTTTAGTATAAAATTTTATTATACGCTTACAGTGGAGCTTGATTCATGAAAACATGCTACAATTATCAATATTATATATCTCGCTGTGAAAGTTTTCACAAAAATCCAACATTTTTGTCACAAACGCAATCGTTAAAATTTCACGCATCGCTAGCGGGTACACTTTATGAAGACATATTCGTGAATACTTAAGTACGTGTCGAGTTATAAAATAAAAAAATAACGTTGAAAAATTTCGGCCGTGTCGTCGCGCAATATAATATGGTACAAAACAAAATGCAAAAGTCGTGTTGTAACATTTAATTGATCAAACAAATTGCGAGTTACGACGCTCTGCGAGCGCGAGGTATCATCAGTCGATTGTCACTACGGCCAATGGAATTGATTGTCACCGTGATTTAGTCGTGTTTAACGTGGCGATCTCCAACTCTATCAATCCTGTTTCGCATGACTCGGTCTTCGTAGCGCGCGAGTTATATGTAGTAATATATCGGTATATACATCGGTATTCGTCAATGTTACGATATTCGCGATAACTCGACCACCGCTTATTGTCCACAGTGATGGGATCTAATAAAATTTTGCATAGATTGACAGTGCATATCGATGATCAGTCATGCGTTAATTTGCGAGAATTTTGAATCGTTTCATGAAGCGAAATATGATACGGTCAGACATAATCAGATGAATCTAATTGAATCGATGATAAAAAATGAAATTTACAAAAAATGTTGGAATAATCGAATAAATCAGAAGAGAATATTATATAGTAATAATGTCTTTATTATAATTTTCTCATAATTATATGATATATATTATATGGAAACATACATTTTTATTATTATTACATACTGCCAAATCTTATTTTCAATGTTTATTTATAGTAGAGAGTATACAAAAAAAAAATCTAACAAAACTATCATCATCGAAAACGAGATCTTTAAAATAACGCAAAGATTATTTATTTTTTCGTGTCTTTCTTAAAGTCTTCTTATCGAAATATATCATCAGGGAGAAGAGAACTGTACGTATATTCGACAATCGATTGTTGCGGAGTAACTGCATAAACTGCGCGAGGCGAGGAAAAAATCCACGAGAAGGATTTAGCGACGAGTAATGAATTCAACATGAATCCGCGCTTATCTGCGCTCCGAAGATTTCGATCCTCGCGCACAGTACGTATTCAATTTATTATCCGGCGTGAAATGATCGGGGCGAGAGAATCGCTCTCGTTGCTTTTGCAGATGTTTCTCGCGCACGAACGTAATTCAGAATCGAGCAGTGGCGGCAGGGATGTGGTAGCCGTGGCGGATTTAATCGGGAAACCCCATTGGAAACGTTTCTGTAATTGATCTCCGCTCTCGCTCTCGAAGTAAATAGCCGCGCGCGCAACGTAACGCGGTTACTTTGATCTGTTTTCAAAGCTTCCCTTTACCCGAACGAAACGAGCTATCATGGAGCTACTGCTGCTGCTGCTGGAAATTATATCAAACTAACGACCACTACTCGTTACCGCCAAGTATATCCCTGTTATCCTTTTGAAGGATAAATTTTATTCGTTGGAACTTCGTTTACAGACGACGACGACGACGATGACGACGACGACGACGATAGTCAGAAGTATTAATTAAAAGTTGGAAAGAGCTTCTCTCGCGCGTTTCGCTCGTTATTCCGTATTGTCGCTGAGAAATATTAATGTAATGCCACGTGCATCCGCTGTAGATCTCTGTTTCAAGATATTCAGATTAAAGTTGTCGTTAATAGTTTCGAGTCACTTTCGCAATTTATGCTTCAAATAATATATTTCAAATATTTCGAATATATTTGTGTATATTTAGATATCTCTCTTTCTCTCCCTTTTAATATTTTTATATTGATTAATTTCACAAAGTAACGCGGGATACATAAATGAAAATTAAATACATAGGAAAATAAATTAAATCTGTCTCATTACCACATAAAATAAAGATGAGGTTTTCTTGATACATTAAGTAAATTATCTCGTCGGATATTTATTGTTTCACAGAAAACTGCGCAATTTGCGCCATAATGCTGATCCGAAGTATCGTACACATAACACGCACACATTTGCGCGCGCGAATCGAGACAGAAGAATTGTTCTCAGGGATTGAAGCTCTTCATCCACAATAATAAGATATTAAAGCAAGACCCTAGATCGCCGTCGAAACGACGTCCTTAACGTAATGCCAGGCGTATAAACCAGAAACGAGAGGCCGAGACGCGGTCAGATGTCCGAGATTAGAACAATGAGATATACCAGTTCGTGCTAGAGTCGGCCGAGTTAGCAAAAGGACGGCAGAAGAACTTTGTTATCTGATAGCGACCAACCATTCTCTCGCATTAAGCTCTGCCAGGATCAGTGTCTAATTTTACGCGTCTGTTTTATACAATGCAATTTGGCACGTACATTTTGATGTGGAGATAACAAAGAATTGTAGTATTTCTGATTCACTGCATGTAAAATTTTAGAAATGTGAACAAAATTTAGATCCTTCATTATATGGAAAGACAAAAGAGTTGCTGTGCAAACCACCGACCACGTGTCTGTTCGTTGCAAGTTCGTCATGCATTACGTACGTACGTCCGTCCATCACGCGCGCTTGCCAAACGCAGCGTTCGATTTCTCTTTTGCGCGAAAAGGGCGACTTTTACCTTACAAAACGCGAACCGACCACCATAAATCGCGCGCGCGAGACGACAAAACGGCGGGTCCTGCTGCCACGTGAATTATTGGATACGCTGCTTGCGAACGGCAGCAGGAGGCCCGCGCGGGTCTCCTATTGCGCTGTGTTGTTGGAAAAATCGACGTAGTCCGCGAATCCTGTCCTCTTCCCTTTGCCTCTCCTCTATTTTTCCCCGGGGTAGCTCTTCCTACCTTCCCGAATCGTCCGGGCTGTGTTTTTCCTCTCTCTTTTATTTTATTTTATTTTATTTCTTTTTCACGATGTCAAGAGCACGACATGATAGGCAATATCGATTATCTATAGGCTGCGACCTGGCGTCGTGCCATTAATATCTGGGAAAATCGCTCGTTGATTCGCGAGGAAAAAGGAAGTCGACGTCGGCCACTTTGAAACTCTGTTCCTTATGCAAATGTTGCTGCCGCGCGATCGATACGTCGATCCTCCGAGTGAAGCGAGTTCTTCTTATTGTCCATCGGAATAAATGGTGATCCTCTTAACTCTCTTTGTCGTAGCTCGTCAAACTTTCTTATATGACAGATTCGAAAAGACATCGAAAATCTATTCTATCCTATCACTTTAGATTTTATTGAAAATTTTCTATTCAAGTTTTCATATATATATATATATATACATGCACATATATATTTCTTTGGATAGAAAGCTTTTGCTTATGTGTGGATGATTTTAAGATAATATTAAAGATAAAAATATATTTTTGTCACGCCATGTGACAGCTTATATTTTTATCGTTATTATATCAAATGTTATTTTCAAATGGATGCGACGTGATATAAAGTTGTGCATTTATTTATTATAATTAATATATAAATATATATATATTTTTTTTTACATTTTGCTGAACATATTAATGCCACATATTATGCAGACATATCGCTCTTCATATAAATATCAAGAGAAACAATTTTCATATTAAAATACAATTTTTATATTAAAATATTTCATAATGAATAAACTTTTTTCTATTATTCTGTATTTCTGTGACATTTAAATTGTTCATTTATGTTTAAGTGCACTTTTATCTCTACTATTCATATACACACGATAAAGAAACACGATAATATCCTCTGTAAAATGTACTTCTTTCTTTATTATCTTTTTTTTATCGTTTTCTCAGTCTTCCATGCCAAACTACATTTCCGTGATTTTCCTTGCGGACGTTTTTGCTTGCCAGCATGCGCATTTTGTGGTTGAAGAGAAACGTACTGTGTCGTACCCTTATCTCGCAGCAAGCCCGAGGGCTCGAGGGCGACCTCTCCATCGTACTTTGTTCCTGACGGGACTTTATCTAGCACGGCTTAAATTTCGCAGAAAATAGCCGCCGTACTAGCGATTTTGAATCGGCAGTTGCGCCAGAAACTTTGTAACCTAATAATTGTATGCTTCCTGATAAGAAAGTTGCTTTTAATCTAACAGCATCCCAAAGTGAGCGTGAAGATTTTCAACAATTTTTTTACAAACTCGAGAAGATCGTTCTTTTCCCAAATTTGAGATTATGCAGAATCGAAGACACATCATGTTTGGATAACATTTAGACTCTCTCAAAATTTTGCGATTGTAACTTTAATAGCATTAAAATATCTTAGTCAAAAGATTAAATAAGATGTCATTAATAAATTAAGATAAAATTTTCTCTTTATTTCGTATTTAAACAAGCCTTTTAATTTTGTTTTAAAAACTGAGAAATTTTGCAACTTCAGAAACTATTCTTTTTATGGCGATAGGACGTGCAATATACTTGTGAGATAATTACTATTTTACTATTTAAATATTATTATTTAAATATTTATTCATAATTATTTGTCTTGTGACTATGATAATTAAAAGATAATGTTTAGCGGTTCATTAAACGGACTACAAACAAGTATTGTTCGTTTTATTTTATATTTCGGCAATTTCCTCCTTAATGCAAGAGATGGTCATAGCTCATCAATGTACCGAATGATTGTAAGAGTGAATGTAAGATTTCTTGAAGTCGTTTAATTAGAATCACTCTTTCACTTAAACAAGAAAATTGCCCGTAATTTCCGCGTTCCATACCTCTCTAGATATAGACTTCCATTGACTTTACCCGTTAGATTATGTCAAGCTTCGCATCTGACGTGCCTCTATGTTGTCTTATTTCGTTCATAACGTAATTATAGCTATTATTAATATTATATATATATATATATATATATATATATATATATATATTTATAAATTTTATTAAATATTTTTAAAACCTCTAGATTAAATAAGAGAATAATTTATTATAATACTTTTATTTTATTTTTTTTTATCTTGATTCTTCAATCAAATCATCGTACAAAATATTTTTCATGCATTTTTAAGATCAAAACAATAATACGCTGATACAAACTTAATCAATTAATCGGATATTTTGTAAATCAATTAATTCTTCTTAAACGAAGCTACAATATATTATCGTGGCTATCATATATTCGTGCAAATTTTATTTTTGATTTGCTCGTAAGGAGAAAGAGGATAGATTTTTTATTGCATATTTTATTTCTAAAATCATCGGGAAAAAAATTTAAGGAGAAACAATTCAGAATTATTTCATTCTAAAAATCTATTAAGTCTTTGGTTTTTTTTTGTACACATAAGTTACAATTAAAATCAAAATTATTAATTGTATATATTTTTTATGAATTTTATATTTTTGTAAATTATATCTATTATTACTACGAATGGTGTACATAATAATTCTGAATTCGTATTGAAGAACATCAATATTCTCTTCATTAATAATATGCGTGATGAAGATGGGGATTATGTTAATTTAAATTAATATTTAATGAAATATGTATTAAGCACAGAATTATCACAAAATATATACATTACAGAAAAGATAGAATTAACAGATGACATAATTCAGATTTTATCAGTTTTTCTTCTCTTTTTTCCTCATCAAAGATATTTTAATATTTATTATATCTTTCTTTGTGTAAAAGTTGAATCGAGTATATTCTGCGGTCTCATCCTAATTGACTCAATAATTATATACTTTGAATGCGAGTTGCGGTCGTTCTTTAATTTCAAACAAGATGTCTTTGATGCTTTTATCTGCGATATCTCGATACTATTCATCGTCAAGAAATGCTAATGGTCACTGATGTTCAGCTTAACGAGATAATGTGTTATCATCGGCTATCAATTGAACTGACATTAATTCGAGGTTTGCCTCTTTACACCGACACCTTTCCCGGAGCCTGATCGCGAGTTAAAGCACTTAATTATGTTACCAAGCCTATTCAAAGGGTCTTGTCAAGCGCACATAAGATCAGTAAAACAGAGGATTGCGAGAGTACGTTGACAGAACGACGAGTTACTTGCTGCGATCTTTCCAAGACAACCCATAATTGCATTTTTATATCGCCAGTATATTAGTAATTATATACAATATATTACTACAATGATGCTGTCAGTCACCAACCTACTAACGCGATTCATAAAAGGCGTAAATTCATGCGAATAAATAATCGACTTGGGATTGATGAAAAAATTTACAAAAAATAACTTGATAAAAGTAAAAATTTTATATAATAAATATCCTGATTCCTTTTGTATTTAAAATGCCTAAAAATGTAATTAACAATTCAAGATCTTCTTTTTTTCTCTCTTATCTAGTTAAGATAATTAATATCAAGCCATAATTCTTTTTTAAATTTATTAATTTAAATATTATTTAAATATTAAATTAATTTAAATTTATTATTATAAATCATAATTTTTTTTTTACTTACGAATGATGATATTAAGTTTGTTATTAATAAAATCCTCTATTAATAATTACGCAGAAATTGATATGGCAGATTGATCGATCATCATCGTAATGATCTTAAGAACGCGATCACTTCTTTGCGAAATTCTACGGGCTTATCGCCGCCGCATAATCCGCCGCAACAAGTTGTTGCACTGACTTACTTCGATCGAGCGTAATTACGTGCGCGGGGACTCGATCTGGCTATCGCGTCGCATCGCAAAAGATGCAATGGGAAAAAGACACACCTGTCCGACAAACGAGAGGATATCACAAATCACAAAACGTGTTTCATGATAATCTTATGACTATTTCGAGCATATAAAATTAGTGTCCAGAAAATCAGTGCGATAATTACACAAGTTAAACTCTAATTGCCTTTCTCAGAAAATCTCGCTCTTTATAACTTCATTTATAACAATAATGTTTAACAATGAGACTTTTTACTTTTTTATTTATAAGAATTTTATTTAAAAAGTTGTATTTTTTAAGGGAGTTTTATATGGTAGAATAGGCTTTGTGTTGACAGTAGATAGGAATATAAGCGAAAAAAAAAAAAGAAAGCTCTCTGGCAACCTGGCAGAGAAAATAAAAGCTTTGAACTTGCAAAGGAAAGCCGAAGGCATGTGAAAGCGAAGGCAAAAGGGCTTGAAGAAAGGAAAAATATGTCCGCCCTTGGGAATACAGAATCACCATCATCAGTTATCATCTGCATCAGTGAATCCCCGACTATGTTGAATGTTCTCGCTACATTTGTCTCCTCGTTTGTAAAGCGTGAAAATTTGATAGAGATCTTGCATAGGAAACGTGACTCAATCTTAAACAGTTGAAAAAGAGATATAAATACTCGATTGTCGAATAATATTTTTGATAATCTCTAATCTCGAGTTAGTTTTCAAAAAAATATATTCACTCGGAAACTCCGCGAAACACGATTTCGAGATGAGCCAAGTAGCGAGAGATTATTTTTGCGCGAATATTTTTTCAAGTAGCGCGCGAATATTTATGCCGCCGACGATATTTTTCGCTGCGAGCGACGAAAATATTTTTACTATCCGACGGTAAATATTCTCTACTTTTTTCCGCAGACACATGATTTCTTTTCTTTCGGTTTTTGTCGTTTAGGTATATGCATCTCCGACAAAAGTATCGTACATTTTGCATTGAGAGTCCTCGAGTACTCTCGTGTACATGGAAATAATGGCAATATCCTTAGTCTCGGAAATGACAGGAGGAAGAATGGAGGGAAGGAGAGAGAGAGAGAGAGAGAGAGAGAGGGAAGACGCTTTAAGCGTAGCATTGGAATCTAAAAGAAAATTGTATAACAATTGCGGAAGTACACGAAACTTTGGAGCTCCCGCCGCCACTAACTACAAGCGATTCTACCTCTCGTTAAAACTTTCAAAACTACTACGGATGATGCAAATTACGCGTCCGCTTCCGGCGAGCGAGGGAAGAACGAAACGCAACCGGTCGATGAGAGCGAAGAGGATTGTGGTAACAAGTTTGCGAATTGTTCGAAAGAAAATATGAATTACGCTCGCTCTAGTGTAATGTCGCACGGTTGTCAGACGACAATGAGAAAGCGGTTACACAAATATGAGACTATCCTTACAAAAGAAAGTACCGCGCACTACCAAACGTTTCACGTTGTATATATTTTGTTCTTTTGATGTCGCACGTATTTTATGCGCCAAAAGTGTGAGGCGTTTTTAAAAAATTTTACAATGTCAGATTTAAAATCGCAGTTGCAAAAAAATAATAATAATTTTATTAAATAATTGTAAATAATTTTATTTTTTACTATAATTTATTTGTGTTATTAAATATTCATTAAATTATTATTATTATATATAATAATATTGTTTATTACATTTATATTTGATATATATATATATATATATATATATATATATATATATATATATACATATATTTCAGATATAAATATAATTTAAAAAATTATTTAAAAATATTACACATATATATTACATATCTTTAAATTAAATAAAAAGATTGTATCGTTTATATTATACAAAAGACCGCGGTGTTTATGAGTTATCATTGTCGCACCATCACAATATCCACGTGCGCGTTACGATGTCTGACGTCACGCGAAAATAGGCTTTTAAATTCCGCGTGCCGCCCTTTCGGCCTTGAGGTGCTGCGCCCATGGCATTAGTATGCAGCCGCCGTGTATAACACGAACTCGGCGTATACGACGAGGGTTCCTTCCTCTACATCGTAGAGCTCGAGCATTATTCTGAAATATGACGCCAAATGCCATTCGCCTCCGGTTACATTTGTAGCTCGCTCGCTCCGGCGTCAGCCGAGTTACGATTTCGTATAAGCGAGACGCGAGATGTATGCAATCTCTTCTTTCTACGAGAGGACTTAAATAAATCACTAAAGAAAAAGGACAAAGCATTACAGAACACAATTGTTCGTCTTTTGTAGTTTCAATTTTTTTATTTTCGAATGCTACGAAATTTTAGATTGAAAATGCATATTTTTATTAATTTATCATTTTATTCATTATTACAATTATTCACTATATATACATAGGGTGGGCCCAAATTTTTCGGCCAGACTTTGAGATTTTATAGACAATTTAATTCTGAACAAAAAGTTTCCTATAAACATGGGTCGAAAAATGCATTCTTGAAAAGTTAGTAAAAAAATATATATATTATAAAATCTATATTTAATATCAGCAATAAAATGTTCGGTAAAATCTTATAATTGAAATTATAACAATTTTATATTTTATTTTTTTTTTTGCGTCATAACTAAAAGATATCCATGAACTCTATTCGTGAGTCTAGGACTATGACTTCATTCCTTTTCCCGGATTACGGTCGAGGACCAAGGGGGTCGCCGGAAGACTTATCTTCACTGCGTGCTCGTGATAGTCCGAGATATAACCGCGAATGAATTCGTAATATCGGGGGACTTAGTGGGCATCCCGTCAGATCGCTGTTTAAAGTACGGCGCGCGCGCTCGGATTAAGCCGACACTGAAAAGGCTAACCTCGGTTTAACGAAGATGGTAACGTTGGCAAATTTCACTTTTTTGTCCCGTACGCGAGAGATTAGCATAGTATCTTAGACTGCTTACATTAACCGTAGACCGAATTAAAAAATTGAAATATACATTTCGCTGCGATTGCGAAATCATATGACTCGGCGTGAATTTTCGTTTTTAAAATGGTTGTATGATTAAATAAAAGAACATAGTAAATAATAAATATAAATTTTTTGTTTGATAATTAACAGTAAGCAAGTGTAAAATAAAAATTCATTATTTTTGCAACAACATGATAATTTCGCCGAGAAAATATTTATTACGGAAGAAAAGATGGTTTCGCGCGCCTTTACGAATTAGTAAGAGCGTCTCAAGTGCATTTTTATTATTATATTTATTTTAAACATCGATGATAAAACCGCCATTGATCGAAGATTCATCTCGCGAGCGAGCGTTCTCAGATCACGGGGGAATTAACGGCATACTTGGAATAGCTGAGTTTACACCTGTGTGCAGTTACTCCCGCGGATTCGATACGCCGGCTTAGTGCAACTTAACGAGAATTACTGCTGAGGCTTATTTACCAGTTCTCAGCTAATAGCAGTAGATACAGAGAATATTTCTCTCATAAGATAAAGCCCATTTCGTAATGAAGGCTCGATATCGAGATGTTGAAGTGTTGAATGAAAATGCGTTGCTAATATTCAGTTAAGGATTTGTCATGAATTGTGATATTTGTTTTTATGGCAGATATGTGTGCATGTTCGTATATATATATATATATATATACACAATATGAAATACAAAAAATCATATTTACACTGGAAATTTATCAATTAGCAAAAATTAGTAATGAAGTAATTAAATTAGTAATTAAATATTGTAATTGTATCAGATATTATATTTAGAATTGACAAAGAAACAAAAGAGCAATATCAAAATAATTATCTTTTTTGTAGGAAAAAAAAGATATACATATATATTATCAAAATATGTGAAAGTACAGGATTGCTTCTTGAACAACATTCCAACCAAAGTTTGCGAAATAGGCTTTTGAAATATCTGGTCCCGACGAAGGAGTTCGTCTGGCGACATAAAGAAATCGTTCAATCGAATCGACGATCGCCGAATCGCCGAGTAGTCCGTGTCCGGTTCACGTTTTCCGTTTGATTTCCGATTATTATCCTTCTGAAACACGCCCTTTTTCCGAGAATCAATTCTAAAGCTCGTTTCTAACGATGAGTGGAGTAATTTACTGCAGCCGAAAATGATCTAAAACGGTTTCATCGCTTTAGATATTATATCATAAAGCAGAGTGAGAAAAATAGTTTTTTGCACCGGAAATTTAAATGCCGTTATAAATCTTATTATGCATTATATCTAGATATAAATCTAAGAATAAAAAAGATAATAAAGTATGAATGGAACACTAGATATTGTTTGAAATGGCTCGTCGATTATGATATTGTAATGTCTTCAGTCGAGTTCTTTCTCTTCTCACAAATTTACATTTTTACATTTTAGATTTTCAAATTGTCCACTCATAAGATTACATACGAAAAAGTTGCAAATTGCGCATTATTGCGATTTCGCTGCGTCGAATTTAAATGTTCGCCTATAACCTCCATCAGCGTGCGCTACCAGCGGCACGTATTCGATCGGATCAAAGAAGGATAAAGGGGAAGGGAGATCGATGAAAAAGCACGTCTATATAACCGGAAAGAGTACTCTTCCCTATCCTGGATTTTCAGATAATAAGGTGCTCCGGTATGCCGCGTGGCACGTTCTGAAAATGGATCGACCCTTTCGAGAGTAATCTCATAAATACGGAGCTTCACACACGCCTTCGTACCGAGTATTTGATACAAAAAGTAAAGAGAGCGTAACAGGGGAAGAGGGAATAAATAAACGAAGAATAGTGATGCTCGGAACTATTTGTCTGTTACTTCTCAAAATCCTGGCAAATGTGACTTACGTCGAAAGCCAAAACTGTGAGATTCAATATTGATGTATCCTATCTATGTACGGTGTATCTTTAAACTGATCGCTTGATGAAGGATAATGTATATGTAAAGTATGAAGGCGGAAAACGCCAGTGACATCGTTTTCACTCGACGGGAGCCTCTTTGCCACCTTCCCCGAGAGTTAAAGAGAAAAAAAAAAATGAAGCGAACGATACAGCGCACATTTTTCATGCTTCTCACGATCAATCCGTTCCATCGAAGCCTTCCATTATCGCTATTAATTATTATCGCCTCAAAAAAGAGTATTAAAAGACGTTGCAGTTATAATTACGATAGAAGCTTTGAAGAGAAGTATTGCAAAAATTTGCTTCATAGAGAGATATAGTTTTATGGAATTTTATTAATCATTATTATATCATTGTTGTAAGTTCTATTTTTACTATATTTTAATTCTTGATTTTAATTTGGGGTGTAATTGTTTTTATTCCCGGTACCGCAAAAAATAAAAATTTTTATTTTTTAAAATATCACAATATGAAATAATATAAATGAAATTTACGATTATGTTCTCATATTTTTACCGATTGTTAATATATAAAAACAAAATGACATACATTTTTCGATCATTTGGAAAGTTTGAAACATTTAAATGCAAAATGTAAAGATTTTTATTGGTAATATAAATATTACATTTACATATAAAATTTTTCATTTATTTACAATTCATATTTCTTGCCGATTGTGACGATTCACGAAGTAAAATCGATTAAGAAAAGAAAAAGCGGAAAAAGTATTCGCTCACTTTAAAAGTAAGTAGTAACTTAGTTTATTCCGGCGGGAGGAAAAACCGTTTTATCCTTAATCGAAAACTTTTCTGCTTAGCCGCTAACCGGCAATAAGTTGGCTGATTATTGTTTGCACCTTGATTGAGAAAAGAAAGAAGCTTCGTTATCCTGATATCGCGGATCGTGATAACAAAAAACTTTGAAACTATATTATATCTATATATCGATTACAACAATTCT
The DNA here is from genome assembly GCF_021464435.1 of Cataglyphis hispanica. NCBI lineage: Eukaryota > Metazoa > Arthropoda > Insecta > Hymenoptera > Formicidae > Cataglyphis > Cataglyphis hispanica. The sequence continues at coordinate 14,847,564 of NC_065954.1, read as the reverse complement.
GAACGAAGAGACATGTGATACTTTAAAGTATCACGTGACAGTTCTGCGAAGTGTTAAAAGCCATAATATATGTTTTAATGGACTATTTAAATTTTTTTTTATTGTGAAAGGCTACAAAAATAAATAAAACTTGGATGAATTCAACGAGGAGACGAGGTTGAGAAACACTGAATTAAAATATTTCCGTCACACTTTTATAACATATTTTGATCGTAAAAAATTTTTTATTTCGAGAAAAAAAGAAAATAAAATCTCGAAAAATTAAAAGAAAATTGTCATGTGTAAAAAGAGAAAGAGCCGTTGCACACAAGAGTACGATGCACACAAGAGTACGGTGCAACAAATGCGAACGTTCGGCTCTCGCGTCCGGTATTTAATCCGCTATTCGATAACAATTCAGCGCGTTTTATCGAGGCCGCCGGGGTAACTCTTATCGCGATTTGTCAGGGGTCGTTTGTAACACGAGCGAGAGACACATCCGTACCGCGAGAGAACGCTTCCGTCTGTCTATTTATCGCAAACGGGAATATATTCCATTCCTAGCCACTGCTCCGATGTCCGCCGAGTGCGTGCCACATATTATTGTCGAGCCAGTAATTACCGTCGGCAAAAAGCAAACCCGTATTTTAATCGACAAGCAATTAAAGTTTATTGGCCTACACGCGATATAATTTATCGTACCGAGGTCTTCCGTGCTCGCGTTTATATTAATTCTGATATTTCACAGAGCCGTAACTAGAATTGTAACCAGCTCGCGCATTTTCGCCCGAGATACAAACGTAGCAAAATTTCTTTCTTTCGAAGATATATTAGCAACACACAGTGTGAACACACACGCATTTATATATTATACATATGTAAAAATACCATATAATAGTGCAGTAAAAATAATATATCACATACAATTAACAATATAAATATTACGCAAAAGTTTAGAAGTTTTATAATTTTTTTTTTTTCATAAAATATTTTAATTTTATTTAAAAAAATTACAATTTTTTTAATTTTATAGAAAGAGTTCTTTGGTAAAATTTAATAATTTTGTAATAAAGAAAAGTCTGCTCGATAAAAGTCATATTTATAAATTAACTTCTTTTTCTCTAAAAATAAATAATTAAAAAATTATTATAAAATAGGAAGATCATAAAAATATAAGTAATTGGAAAATTATTAATTATATGAAAACTGACAAATATTGTCTTTAAATTTCTTCATAGATGTCAATTTCACTACGATTATAATCGCGCTACTGATCGTAACAACAATTTTCACCGATACAGAGCCATTCGTTTCCTTCGCAGCAACGATGCGAACCCTTTAATAAGGTAGACAGCGCGTAATTACGTGCGATCAGCATACCGCGAAATTGTCAGTGCAGTCAGATGGGAATTAAGCACGGACATATCGCAGGATGCACACGTCGATAGCTTCCTCTCATTGATTCATATTCGTGAGTCCTTACTTTGTATAGACTTCAAGAAAGATGTGTTCCGATCATTTTCTCCCCCTGACTCGGCGAAAGATATTTATGCGCGGTAATTATACGTAGAAATAACATCGCGATCGAGTCATTCACTGCGATTAAAATATCTAATTGAATTTATGATTAACGAACGCTGTCAATTTGTTATAATCGATTATGGCTGAAGAGACCACCGCGAAACTATTAAAGTAGAATACTTCGATATACATCCGATATTAAAATGTTTTCCATATTTTTTTATCACTTGATAAAAAGATTGTTAACGTTGGATTTTCTTCAAAATTGATGATTTCCTCACTGATGATTTTTCAGTTACAATTGAAAACCGAGAGAATTTTGCAAATTAGATTCCAATAATGTAAATAGATCATAAAGTCAACTCTCATTTAATTTAAGATCTGTGTACAATTTAGGTTAAATAAAAATATCGATTTTCTCTGCGTTGAATTATTAAGACTTCGATTCTTTCGTGCCGGATAATAAATCCTGTCGTAATTACATTAATTTTTTCTCGTAGCTCGGTCGAACCATGTCAAATTAATTAATATCGTAATCGAGGAAACCTAAATTTCAGTGACAGCGATTATTTCGTTAAGAAAATTATAATTCTGATAATACAAAGAAAGAAAGAATGAAATATAATAGCGTGCAAATTTACCTCTCCCTCTTATCTCTGCCGACTTTTCTTTATTTTCACTCTGATTATACAATTTTACAGACTTGATAAAAAGCGTCATGATGAAGCAATTTCTAGATTAAAGACACACGAGGCCGTGACCTGCTTTGCAGGCTATTAAGGAGATTCTAATATATGAAAGTACATTTTAGGAGAGTGACTAGAGAGAGAGAGAGAGAGAGAGAGAAGAAAATTAAAAATGGATTTTAAATAAAATTAAAATCTACTTTATTAAAATAAGCTTTTTCTCGCAAGAATAAATGTCAAAGTAATGAATCTTTGTTCAATTCTTATTCAAGTTATTTTATACACTGCTATTTCTTGAGAAAAATAAAATGAAAATTTTTTAGACAAATAGAATTTAGCAGCATTAAATGATTATATTTTATTTATTATATTAATTTATATCATGTTATATATTCGAGAAATGTAGAGAGAAAAAACTCTTACCAAGTATTATCAAATACTCGAAAAAAACAAATCAACAATAAAATTAAATAAACTTGTCACGTGTGTACGTAACTTTACTTAAATTATCTGAAATTTTCTTATTAAATCTCAAATCTAAATTAGAAATATATTAAAAATGTCTCTACTTTTATAATTTTTTTTTTTAATACATACATAATAAATACATCTGTTCGCTTTTATCATTTCAGAAACGTCACTTAATTGATACGTCAATTGACGAAAGCGAAATGTCTCAATTCGCGGGACGTTAATGATTAACATTAATAACAACGGTAATGATAATTTAAAGCGAACTAGTTGAAGAATAGTTTCCCATGGCGGAATGAAGATTCCAGGAAAACGAGCGCTCAAGCTCGTAAGAGAGAAAGAGAGTGACGAGCTCGCGATGCGCGATAAACGAGCACGAAGTGAAGAAGCTCGAACACGTTGTACCGGGAAATTACGAGGGCCGTCTCGTATGTATGTATCGGACGCGTCTCGACGGGAGATCTTAATTGGGTTTGTAAGACCTCACGGAATGCGGACGACGGACGACTCACGCGTAATTGTTTCCGCACATATATGTATACGCACGTTATAATCGCGTGTGTCGTTCACTCTCTCTTTCTTTCCTGAATGCTCGCGTGACATTCCTATGTTTCGCGAAAAGATTTGATACGATAAAGAAAGTTGACGCGTCAATCAAGAGGAGATTATAATTACTAATGTATTCTCATATCTCTCCAAGTGTATTACACTCATATGTCAACAGATATAGTATACTTGTCTTTTATCTTATCTTTTCTTAAACTGTGATGTGGACCGGCTTTAAATAGAATAAAATAGGCGCTCATCTCATAATTTATATTGTAAGCAGCTTACGATTATTGCAGCCGTCAAGAATTTATTGTGAAAATTAATATACGTATACATAATTGCATAATCTCACAATCTTTGGAGGTTGACGGCTTAACTTTAAGTATACACTCGTGTTGTAATTTATATTTTAACAGGCTTATGCTCAAATTATATGTTTAGGAGAGCAGCCGTTGAAAATCTATTGAATATTACAGTCACGGTTTCTATTTATATATATTCTATATATATATACACATTTTTAATAATTAATTAGAAAATGCGATTTTTTCGATGGATAAATTAAAAAAAATATATATCTGTATAAGACACTTAAGCTCATTTTATGTTTAGGAGTGAACACTTTGAGTTACTGTGACTCTCTTGTCTAAGCTTAGGCATTTAAATTCATTGAAGCTAGAAATACAACGTCGAATAAATTGCCGCGATGTCAACCGCGATGTAAAATACAACCCTTCGCATATCACGCACACTATTTTCTCTTTCCCTCTCTCTCTCTCTTTCTCTCTCTCTCTGTCTTTTTTCTCTATCTCTGTCTCTCTTGCTTGTCGCCTATATTATCCGTCGCGGATGCTCCCGGGGGCGCTATCTCTATCTTCTCGCCTGCGGCTCCCGAGGGAGCGAAATAGAATTCTCAGTTTCAATTCTACGACCTCTCTTCCTCCCTTCCGACATTCGTCTCCCTCTTTTCCTATCCCGGTTTCCTTCGCATCGAGATAGGCCGAGACTCGCCGAGGATCTTCGACGCTAGCGACGTATCGCCATCTCTTTCTGCTCCCGTAGGGCAGATATTTTATCGGGATTGATCGATACGCCGATACGATGATCTCTCGAGCGCCCTTATCGCCGAGCGCGAAATATTGCGCGGATAATGACAAGCTTGCCCGAAACGAGGCAACTGTGAATGGAAAATCTCGCGGGGGAAAGGAGGAAGGTACATATCCGGACGTTCTTTTTCTCCCGAGGTGTTAAACACAGTAATATCGATTCCAAAAAAAAGCGCACTTTATTATAATGAATAAAAAAAGAAATAGTCAGACATGAAATTATGAAAATATTGAAGAAACGGTAAAAAAAAAGAAGCATAAATTCTTCCTTCCTACCACAAATAGAGATCCTTGAGATCTGACTTAGTTCACAGTAATTGAAACTTAAAGGTAAACGTTTTATTGACATTTGACAACGCTCGAAAATTCCCAGCTTCCATTGATAGCTTTATAGAAGCTTTGGCGAGAATGACGGGAACGTTCGATTTGTTGTTTTTGCGCGCATTCAACGCCATCGCGCGCGAGTTATTCCCGTCCGATTAATCCCTTCGTGCCCGCGGCAGCAGCGCTGTGATTGGCACGCATGATTGTAACGCGACGTGTTACGAGCTTCGAAAAGCGTCGGATTAATCTCGATGGACGGCGCGGCGCGATTGAACTGATCATCCACGCGCACACGCGAGATAATACGGCAACTTAATGATGATAATCAGCGGAAAGTGACTGCAAATTGCGCACGCCTCGCTGCATTCGGAAAACATGTTATTACATTATTATATATGCAACACATCATGGCACATATTACATGTACTCTACATGTCCTCACACACACACACACACACACACACACACACACACACACAACACACACACACACACACACACACACACACACACACACACACACACACACACAACACACACACATATATATATATTACAGGAATCCTTCTTTTTGTCATATTTATATTCTCATGTTATTACTATGTTTATTTTTTTATTATTTATTGTATTTCTTATTCTTGTTTACCTTCTTTTCATTTTATGATCGATTTGTTTTTACTTGAAAAATACATGTATATTTACTATTGAATATTATTAACAACACGACGGCAACTGTATCGGTAGATAATTCCATTTTAATGGAAAAAAGATAGAAAGCCGCGAAAGTTATTTGCGAGCGGATTTTCGGTGAAATATCGGCGAGAGATCTCTCGCCTCTCGGGAAGATTCGTGCACGACCACCGAATAGATTGCGAAACTTCCCCCGCGCCGTAAATAACTCTCCCGTAGAGTCTTGAAACAACGAGATTATTCTTGAAACTTGGAGGATATTTCAGAGGGCATCTCGTGAATGCCGAACATGAACGTCCGACAGGTTGACCTATTTCTCTTATTATTAAACCTCGGCTTAACACGTGTCCTTTACTATTCCACGCCAAGAATCATCAGACGAGAAGAAGAGTGCGCGATAAGTATCGTAATTGCAGAAATATCGATTCAAAGACCGATAACGAAAGTAACGCCAAGTTTTACTCGCGGAAACTTTGTAGAGCATTTTTTGCACAACCACGGCACTCTTATGCTAACCGCTAAAGGCTAAGACAGGATTCTTAACCGCACGACTCAGTCAGCCGGAAGACCACAATATCACGTATCTCTTCCTCATTTGCGGTGTGTGTCGCGAAAAAATGTCGTTAAAAACTGACTCGCTGACAAAGAGGGACGACAAAATTATCGACGTCAGGGTAACACGTTCCGCTCCGAAAAACCCTCGTGGCGTTTTTTAATATTTAAATATATTATATCGTCATGTCTGGTCATTTTTAGGTAGCTACGTTCTACCGTCAGAACTTAATAACGTTTGATGAATTCGGCGCTTCTTCCGAAGTTATCTTCCATTAGTCTCGAAGATAAGTGGCCAAACGAAGCCACGAGGACACACCGCTGTATAATCTAGCTGTCACGTGCAGACGATGCGACGCGCGGCGCGTTTTCTTTCCTCGCGTTTCACGCGCGCGTACTTCTTGGCCCTATACCCTGTTAATAGCCCGGAGGGCCCGTGCAAGTGACATTTGGTTGAACGATTTAATTATCGGACCGCGCGCATGGCTTCCCGTAAGAGCGCCATTAGACGACGCAGGTGTAATGAACTAGTTTAATGAACGCGCGATCTTCCTCCTCGCTCCTGGCAATTATAATAACCGCGGTCACAGCGCGATCTTCGCTGTCTCGCTTCAGCGACGTCATCTGATTAAGGGCATCGTTGCATGATTAGACTATTCTTGGATGTAATATTACTTTATCTGAGACGTGGAGGAACATAAGTCCAAAGGTCATATTTTTGAGAAAATTTTGTAAAAACTTAGAATAAGAAATGTAAACTTTCCAGATAAATTAGATAATGAAATATGAGAATATATAAATTTATATGAAGCTGAACATTTACATAATTTAGTATTTATAAAATTTTGTGCAGAGAGAAAGTTGTTAAATCATCATTCATTTATATTTTGCAGTTACGGCAAATCATCCTCCCCAAAGACCGTGGATTCCGTTGACAAGGCCCAACAGAACGAGACCAACATGTAAGTGATGGATTTTTATTTTTACATTTTACAAAGAAAATTAATAAAATATATTCTTTGCTTACTACTGCTAATCTATTAATAAGTATGTTTATCAGATACGGGAATGAAATTCCACATGATTTTCTCACGCGCAATTTTTCACACGATGAATTAATTCCTTTATAATTACATCACGTTGCAGAACGACCTTTCCTTTTACAGAAATCTCAATAGTAGATCTAGACGCACTTACAATTAGTTTCTCCTTTGCAATCATACTATAACGCGTGATGTAAACCTTTCATTAGCGCACGAGCGTTCACGTCATCGGCACTTATTAGAATGCGCGAATCGTGCGCGCTAAATCAATGCGTAGTGTTTATTATTACAAGGTGTACACACGCGCACGTGTTACATCACTGAGAGATAACGGGCGAACGCGTGATGATCTATGGAGAAACTACGGCTGATAGTGACTAATGTACCGCTGTGACAATCGCGCACGTTGAGTCAAAATATACATATGGCGAATGCATGCATATACCCTGTAAAACAAATTGCGTTTTACGCCGCTCGGCGTAATAAATTGACGCACTAAAGGCCACCTTCTCCTTCGCGATATGAAGCTACGCCGTTACTCGGATCGTTACTTAAGCTTGACGCCGAAACGCATTTACGCCTCGCATTTATGCTTGTACTTGAAGTCATAATACACTTGCCCCGTTGAATTAGCGAGATCGTTCCCACGAGTACGTTCGAAATAAAACACTCTTTATGCGCAATAAAAAGGATTATTAATTTTATACTCTTGTCAATATCGTCAGTTCGATCATTTCTGTGAAAATGACGATAAAGGTACTTGCGTCAAATTCAAGTTTTTTTTAAATTAATCTTGATACTTTCTGTCTGAAGATTTTTCATCTGCCATAAATCCAGAATCATCAAAGATATGTGTGACGAAAATAATGGACTTTGTTTTTAAAATTATTAGTATTTTTTTTAATCTTATGTCATCTAAATCATATGCTATCTTCTAAGAAAAAAAAAAATACTTGTAATGTAACAATCAAATTTACTAAAACAGGATGTCTACTCCCTGGAAAAATATGGAAAACCTCAAATATCCTCAGAGAATTTTTCTGTACCTGAAGAAATCAAATTTTTATGAAATTTTATTAGGATTCAGGGAATTAAAAAAAAATTCTCTCTTTAATAATTTTGCTTTTATATTGTAAATAATTTGTAATCCGCCGATAAGCCAAGTTGTGAATTACGTGCTTATTATAAAATATACATGTATATCTCTCTGTTGATATTCACTGTCTAGTAACAGAATATTGAATATACAGTATATATTTTTTAATTTTTCATATTTAAAAAATCAAAATGTTATAAAAATTAAAAATTTATCTCCTCCTAAAAGCTATCAATTCTTTTCGATACATTAGCTAAATCTAGCATTGAAACTTAATTGGCTTTGTGTTTTTTTCTTTATATTAGTGAAAGGCACTAGAAAATGCGTACAATAAAAAAATATCTTATTTTAGGAAATCATATCAAAAAATCATTAAAATATTCTCTTTAGCTGGAATGAATAAAAATACCTGGAAGATCAGGAAATTCTCCGGAATTATTTTTACAAGATTTGAGTAGACATTCTGTAAAGAAAAAAAAGAAAATCAGAAAAATCAGAAAAACTCTATGCGCGTGCATCTGTGCATACGCGCTTCATCATCCCAAGTTTTCGAATGGCGATGCGCTTATTCGCGACGAGCCGCGTAAATTCGTCTTAACGTACTTCGTCTAGGCGGGATACGGGAGGGTATCTTGACCATCGGTCAACGCCGACGACGAGTCTCGCAGCCCCGTAGCGTCCGTGTTGCGTCGCGCAGCATCCCGCCGCCGACGGCTATATACCGCACCATCTGGACAGATTTATTGCGCGACACCGGCACGACGCGACGGCAGCGGTCGTAGTAGCAGGAAGGATGAAAGAGAGAGAGAGAGAGAGAGAGAAAGCGCGCGCGCACACATAACGCGGGGAGAGGTACAAACGGCTGTTCGGTCGGTGCTGCCGTCCAAAAGGAAGCCATTGTCGGCTCGCGCTGGACGCGATAAATCATTTCACTACGGTTTACGCTATTCATTATTTACGAGAGAGCCCATTATACTTACGACGGTCGTTGATTAGTTATACCGTTTGTAGACGCGTATGCAGATGCGTATGGTATATTTGTTTGGTTCTTTAGTAAGTTCGGTTTTATTACTATATAATATGTTTCATTCGATTTTTTTTTTTTTTTTTTATTTTAGAAAATTGAAATAGTGTTTTAGTTCGTTTGGCATTTTAAGAATTCATTTTTCTCATTATAATCATGTAAATGTGTCAAATAATTTGACTTGCATTCTTATACTTTTCTGTAATACGGGTAATAAGGCTTGTCCGTTTTGATTTGAGATAATTAGACGATAATCGTAATTAATACGAGTGTTGGTAATGCAATTATCATATGTAATAATTGCTTCTAGCTATCAGATTATTATATCTCGATTATATGTGGGTGTATGCAATAACTAGTGATTTGTCAATATTTAGAGACAACATTATGCTCAAACTGGCAAATAAATTAGAGTGGCTGGCTTTTATCTGAAAATACTACACTTTGTTCCAAAGGGGCCATTAAATTCTGAGTAAATTACAATCGTCTAAAATGCTTTCGCCATAATTTCTTCTAGCAAATCGCACCTATAAAGTGTATCATAAATTGCGGCAATCAACAATAGAAATGCATTTTTCGGAGAAAATAAAGATAATCTTCTCATGGAATTAAAAATTTAGAAATACACTATATGTAATCTTTTTCTGTAGGTAAAAGATACAATAACATTATTTCAATCAAAATAAAAATAGCCAAATGCTTTAAATCAGAATAAAGATTAAAGTTTTGTTTGAAAAACAACTTGTTATGAAGATGTAAAAGTGACAGTTACATTTTTTTATAATATATATAATTAATGTAAGTAGCAAACAATTATTAGACATCAATTATAATGAGATAATTAATGCAGAATAGTTATATACAAAAAAATCAATTTGATGAATGATCTTTTACTAAGTTACTAAGTATTTTTATAATTAGCTGATTACTTAAATTTTTTTGTCAAAGAGAATGTAACATGAAATTTGTAAAATGTATACCATCGTGCTTCACAACGCATACCATATATATTATTCTTCGGGAAATTCGGTATACTCGGTAAAGACGCATCGGATTAAGTAAACGGTCGGAATCTAATATTACATACCGTGCCATTTATATGAGAATATTACTCCAGGAGGAAGAGAGAAATTCACAACCTTCCCCTCCCTCTCTCTCTCTACCTTTCTGCGTGCTTTCTAGTACAATTTACCGCTGCAGGCTCGTAATTGCTCGATGCACGCCGCATTCGGAGAGTTATCGTTTTACGAATGCGGCAATTTAGGAATTACACGAATGCCCTTAAAACCGATTTCTCCGAGATCGGTGTAATTATCGCAGCGACTAGACTGTGCGGCGAACGTTACGCGCGTTCGGGATAGATCTCGTCGTCATCACCGTTATATCGCGTGGGGGACTGGCCGAGAATTATTCTCGTTTCCCGTGCACGCTTCGGAATGCGCGGAATTACATTCGGCATTATCTCCACCGTGATAGGTCGGTACATATGTATGTCTTCGTAAAATGGCACTGGACAATGCCATGCTGTCCAGGATTCGGCCAGAATGTAAACAATGATTTTAATTATCGAATAGCAATCTCAATGCGTCTTTTGTTTCAAGCGGAAAATAGATATTTATTCGATCGTGGATATTTAATTAAATGCCATATGTAGGAATTACTTTTTTTTTTTGAACTTGTTAAAAAATTCATTCGCGATAACAACTTATAATATAATTATCGTTATACGATATTATTAATTATTTTGATTCATTTCCTTTCTTTCCGCCAGTAATCTTATCGAAAGGGATTTAGATTAGAAGGACGCTTTCTAATATTCTCCCACGTGGCAAGGAGCTAACGTAATTCCGGTCCTGATAGTAGCAGCCGACAGGTTCGTGCAAATTACTTCTTGCACCTCGCGACGATCCTCACAACTATATTCATTACGATGGCCCGTACACAGTCGGGTCGGTTTCTACGGGACACGGAGCAATTACGCGCCATTATCATTCCGATGCTTGTAACTGCTCTTGCACGTGCGCGATTATGTTCTTATTAGAAATTATTATTGCCACAGCGTGCGCACGAGGTAATCATCGCCGTTGCCGCTTTTGTCGCGATTATTACCGTCATCGTCGCATCGACGCATGTGGCGTTATATGAACGAATGTATGGTGTTTATTACTGTTAGTTAATAAATGGCCAGACCGGCTATTACTTTCGCCTCGTGTGGAATCATCGCCGTTTGATTACCGCGATTATCTCGATCCACAACGATAAGCACAATAAAATAATAGCGATCAATCAGACGGAAGATTTATTTAGATTCTAGGACACAGAAGACTCCAAGACACACGCCACACCTACATATAGTCAATATCATTTTTTCTCGTTTATTAAGCTTACGTGAATAATTTAAATAGGATTTCGCAAAAAGGTTATAATATCTTTATTTTAATTAGTAAAAAAACTTTCTTTTTACTTACACTGATAAATATTGTTAATTAATAGATAAATTATTATTAATTTTGATAGATATTACTTTATTCAATATTATTTAATTTACATTATAACTCAAAACAATACGTATACGCTATACAATTTCTATTAAAATCTAAAAATATTTTTTTAAAGATGGAGAAAAAGAGAGAAGTCGTAACGTATATCGTTACGCTGCAACATAGAGCGTAAGAGTGTTGTAAAAAAAAAAATACATTTATATCTCGCAGTATTGCACAGAAATATGCGCTACTTTCGTTCGAATGTACGTTGGAGAGAGGCAAACTCCTTTTCCGTCAATTTATATCGTTACATTTCTATGACGCATACCGCGCTTATGCATTTGCAAAATCGCCAAGATCGACCGCGACATTTCGATCTGCGAATACTTCCGTGCCTGGAAACTGGGTCGGCCTCTTGAATTTCGACGGGTTGGCCAACTACTATTCGCGGTAGATTTTTACGTTGGAAATATCCCATCTCGCGCTCTGCGAACTGGAGATTCACCGTAATACCGATTTACGAGCCAACTATTTCGGCGTACAGCTGCACGAATTTGTTGCACCACAAAGTCGCTTATTTATCGCAGGTATCTTTGTGTGAAGTTAACCGGATTAGAAAATTTCTCTTTGTAAGTCAAATTTTAGAAAGGGCATATTTTGTAAATCAACAAATGTTGAAACTACGCATAGATATTCTTTGACAATTTGACTCAAAACTGTATTATATTATATTATATTCCTTATGAAAAAGATATTTCAACTGCTTAAAAATACAGGGCAATGTATGAGCAGTCTGCCAACTTTATTATTGTCCAATCTCAACTTATTTGTCGTACACACGGTATAAGCACGATCGCGCAGCACGCGAGAGAGAGAGAGAGAGAGAGAGAGAGAGCGAGCGGCGAATTCTCTGGCGTGTGTAAATTAGGTAACCTGTTCAGATCTTCTCTCTCGCGGACTGGTTTGGCGACTCTTGGGGCAGGTCGCGGCTCGGCGCGGCATCGTTGACCTCAGAGAGGATGCCTAGTGGTGAATGGACCATCGCTTACACGCTGCCATTGACTACCATCGCCACCATCTCCACTATATACTTGTTTCCGTGCACTCAAGAAAGACTAGCCTTAATATTATTTTGTCTTGTCTCAAAATTCAAAACAAGATCAAGACAAGATTTTTTTTAAATTAGTTATCAAAATAATAGCAGAAATTATATATAATATCAGAAAATTGTCAAGATTATTGATCTTGTCAAGATTATAGATTTATATATTTTAAAAAAAGCTAAAATATGTATACTTTATGAAACAATTATCTTTTTAAAAAGATAACAAATATATATGTATTATATATATAATTTTGGAAATTTAACAAATGACATAAATAATAATAATTATTTTAAATTATTATACATATATTAGAAAGACTATATGTACAAAATAATATTTTAAACAATTGTTCAATATTAGATAAAAATTGTTGTAATAAAATCGAGGCAAGATAATACAAGACCTTACAAGATTTTTAAGATTTACTCAAGACCAAGACAAGATTTTAAGTTTCCAAAAATTCTCCATACCGATACAATATTTTATGAATATTGTCTTGTCTTGAAGACTTGTACAATCCTAATTAATATCAGCTTCTCCTCGCAAATATTAAGATTACAGTTTACGAATGATTTTTTTTTTAGCTTCTCTTAAAAGCTTCTTTTGCTGAGACGCTATGCGCGTCTTTATTCTACCAAGTTCAATGTGTAACTGTATTGCATTCACGACGAGTTTGCTGTCTGTACTTGTCACTTGCCCGACTGTCCAAGTTTGGGAAGTGTTCCTTCCGAGTATATTCCTCCGAGCGACTAAAACACTTCACAGATTAAAGTGATTAACAGATTGGCCGCTGACTATGCTTCGAGCAAACCGTGCTCGTCAAACTTTACGATATTGCGGAACATCTTACCACGCCGGCTCGAAGTTTGCTCAAACGCATTCGCCACTACTTCGCGAATACTGCTATCGTTGTCGCGTCGTTTCGTTAACTGTTGAACGTTCGCCTCATTACCGTCCTCCGAAGTGGTTAATGAAAATTGAAACTCTTAAGAGTGAATATATGAATGGAATTTCAGGAAATTTTATTAGAACAATATCTCTGATAAATCAAAATGTTGGTAAAATATTTATGTGCGCAATTAAAAATTTTTTCAAAATTAAATTGTTTTTATTGAAATTATTAATATTTAAATTATATAATTAAAAGGAAAAGTTATATTTCTTTAAAGTGTGTAATATAAGTGATTCATTGCACGGAAGAAAATATTGTAGAAATTTACTACATTGCGTGTACTAATTTCTTGATACAATATAGCTAAGAGCGTTTATCCCAACAGACGGTACCGTAAATACTGTCGTGCCGGATGCAGAAGCGTAGATATATATATGTATACATATATAATTAATATCGGTTGGCGAAACTTGGGTTTGTTTGACTTAGTTCGTTACCAATAAATGCGCCGTACTTGGAGAAGTGATCAGGTTTCGGTACCTCGGGGATATGGTCATAGATCGTAGCGATGTGTACTATAACTATTCGATAACTTTGGTCATTATCAGTTTGGACCGGTAAACCTCGGATTAAGCTAATCCTCTCCAAAGTGGTTTTGCCGGAGCTAAAATGTCTAAAAAAACAAACTCACCTTTAATATCATAAAACAACGTATAACAACGTTAAGACCGTCGAGAAATTTAGAAAATATTTCTTAAGATTAAAAAGAATAAAGAAAAGGGAGGAAGAGGAAAAAGAGAAAAAATAGGAACATAAATGTACATTTTTAAAAAATTTCATTAAATTAATTATTTATATTGTCACATTTTTATGTAAATTTACGTTCTACATATTTGAGAAATTAATATCCCATGATGAAGAATATTCCATGATAAAGTGTTTTTAAGAATATTAAAATTTGCGAGAGAAAGCTTTGATAAAATATTAAAGAAAAACCTATATAATAAGAGCGTACTGTCACCTTCCTTATCACGGTTGTCTTGCAAGCGATAAGACCACTTCTCCGATATATATATATATATATATGCGTCATTATCTCCATCTTGTCGGTCTTGTGGCGGGGCGTCCATTACCGACGCATATCTCACGCAAGATCGAGTCCGAATAATCCCCTGTTAAGACGATCGCCGACTTAGTCGGCGAATGCTGAAGGACTCATCGAGATGGTCGCGTTAATAATCCTTCGAGAATGAACGAGGCTCGGGGGGGGAAGGAAAACGAATCGACGGATCGTTAACGATCGTATTTATCGCGGGAATAAAAAAAAATCGACTTATCGACCGACTCTATCGCCGCGTCCGCGTCGGGTACAGATAATTAAAGATTAAAAGCTCTCGCGCCGTCCCAGGAACGCCCAACTTCTATATATAATTAATGTTGTCTTACATTTCGCGCGTTATCTTACGTCTTACATCTCGCTTTACAGTGATAGTAGTTGATAATAAAAATTTGAAACAGCCTTGATTTCAACCTCATTAAGCATTGAATTGACGTTAAATTATTAGGTGTACGTTGTATCGCATTATTTACAATGCGCAAAGCGAAATGTCAGTGTTTCGATACTACAGCATTCTATCTTTATCCTCTTCTCGAATCGAGCTGCGAAGGCAGCACGGGACCGATTCGCGTACGGCTGAATGATTAACGGCGTTTTGGGAGCGACGGTTTGGGGCGAATCCGTAATGCCTACCTAACCGTTTCTCTCTCTCGACAGCGACTGCGATATCTTCGAGTTACTAACGTAGCAGAGTACGCGAACGCGTTATTGGATTGCGGGATATACCGCGGTTCAATTATTTACACACACACTCTCTCTCTCTCTCTCTCTCTCTCTCTGCCTCTCGCAATCGCGTTCGTAATAATAGAACCATTGATTTATATTGGTTTAGCTCGATTGTCTATCGCCCGAGCCATTTTTGAATTAGTTCTAGCGTATCGGAACGAGGTGTGTTTTTCAAGGGCATTGAAGCGTCCCGAAATCTCACCATCCTTCGCGAACACGCATTATTAATGTTGCAAACGAAAAGATTGACTCTGATAACAGACCGTATCAATCCGCGAGCATTGAAGTTTTCTGATGCACATAAGGAAGATGAGAAACGTAAGTAGAAAACAGACAGCTGTTATTTGAATCGTAGACGTTTCGAATGATAAGAAAAGACGTTTCGTGTTATGCGACCGGTATGCATTTGATGATTCGCATTCGCGCGCTCTAATTATCATACTACACGCGCCGGATAACTCGCGAGATCACAAGAGACAAAAGGAGAGAGAGAGAGAGAGAGAGAGAAAAGACGTCGGAAATTTATGCAGACAACCGGGCGACAAGACAGCTCGCTCGCTTTATGTTGATCCTCTTATTCCGGACCGCGAGAATCCATCCGCTCACACGCGCGCGTGTCTAACAAAAGCAACACGTATCCATCTGCTCGTGTTTACAGCTCGTAGAACAAGAAGAGAATCGGAAAATGGGAAAAAGAAAGAGAGCAAGAGAGAGAGAGAAAGGAAAGTGGAATGGCTTACGAATACGCAAAATTAGGATTACGAAAGAAACGAACGCGTCGATTCACAGAGTACTTAAAATCCTCCATTATTTGCGATGGAAAAGAAATAATTTAATTTAATTCAAAAGGAATCACATTTGATTTCGTGACTGGAGTAAAATGAAATATTCTGCGAGCAAAATAATAGTTGAGACGCGAAAAAATTTTGAAATGATAAAATATTAAAAATAAATATTTATATTTATGTTTT
The DNA here is from genome assembly GCF_021464435.1 of Cataglyphis hispanica. Taxonomy (NCBI): domain Eukaryota; kingdom Metazoa; phylum Arthropoda; class Insecta; order Hymenoptera; family Formicidae; genus Cataglyphis; species Cataglyphis hispanica. The sequence continues at coordinate 14,831,228 of NC_065954.1, read as the reverse complement.
TGTCGGTTGCGTGTTACAGGCATATTTACGGTGATGTGTTACAACGTGCTGTGCGACAAGTACGCGACGCGACAAATGTACGGCTATTGTCCGAGCTGGGCGCTGGATTGGGAGTATCGGAAGAAGGGTATCCTCGACGAGATACGGCATTACGCCGCGGATATCATCAGCCTGCAAGAGGTCGAGACGGACCAATTCTACAATTTCTTCTTGCCGGAGCTTAAGCACGACGGCTACGACGGCATATTCTCGCCCAAGTCCCGCGCGAAAACGATGGCGGAGAACGACCGCAAGTACGTCGACGGCTGCGCCATTTTTTATAGGACCGCCAAGTAAGTGCATTCCTCTGTCTCGTTACTCGTTGCCCCGAAATGGACGAAATGGCAAATATATTGCAGTGTCTGCCATAAAAAAAACTCGAAGATAAAGATATATAATTTATTATCTACTACCTGGAAATATCTCTCTTTACAAACATTATACATGAATTTTAATACTTTGTTATCCTTCAGTAATATTTTCTAAAAATTATTCTATAAACTTGCAATATAATTTAAATATATTTCTTATAATTATTATTTTTTTTTGTAACAAACACTGAAAAAAATATACAAAGTTAAAAACTGAAACAAATGTATATAAGCGATTATAGATAATCGAATTTCAATTTTAATTTAAATGTTGAGAATTTTTATATTGCACATAGCTTAAGTGTGAAAGGATGTTCCATTAATTCGTCATTTTTCTCTGCATATTTTCCTATCACGACAAGCATTCTAATTGCCTTGCGTTAGAAAGAAAGAAAAAGGATCATCGACAAAGAGAAAGGGAGATAGAGAAGTGTGTGTGTGTGTGCGCGTTTCGATTCTCCGGCGAACCCTCGATTTATTAAGAGGCGTGGTAATTTAATTAATAAACGCACGAGAAAACTATGCTCGGCTTAATACAGTTATCGATCACGTGCGATCGAATACTTTGCGAACGAATGCGCCCTGAAATTTCTCGAAAGTTCCATTCATTAGGTTCATAACGCGTATACGCGTATATGACAAAAGTAAAGCAATTAAAAAAATTTAATAATCGATTGATTTTTTTAAACAATAACCAATTACTTCGATGTATAGTTATCCAATTTTTTCTTTTAATATATTTTGTAATTATTTTTTGAGCCGACGTAATAATAATTTTATTTGTATTTATATTTTCTCTTTTAATTAAAAAAAATAATATAGTTGTGTAAGAGTAACGATATAAATATGAAATATTTGAAATGGAAGCTTCGTTACTTTGATAAAAAAGGCAATCAGTGATTTTTAATTATTCGTTATCATGGTTTTTAAGATTTCGATATGCAGTTATTACATCAAAGATTATCGTCACCGCTTTTGCGAAATCAATTATAAAGCCGGCTCCGCTTATCATCGCCTCGATACCGGAAAGAGCTGAGATCTCCCAAAGCGCGACATTTAATTTCAAGCGGGATGAAAGACGCGTCTGCTCGTAATTTAACAAAGCGACGCGCGCATGTCTGGCGTGTAATAACGTCATGGTAATCCAATATCGCGTCAGATAGTAACGCGCGTCGTAAATCGCCGTTCGTGTTTAATAGAAAAGCGAGCGCGAGCGCGTCTTTTTTTTTGTATTTGACAAATTAACCGGAAATCGATAGATTTCCCTTATGAAATAGTATCTACGTTTGAGAATATAGAAGGGCCTCGGAGGCTATAAAATCACAGAGATGTAATAAAATCGGCGAATAATAAATAAATGAATAATCTTAAATAAGCATGAATAAAGATTTAATCGCATCGAAATTTATATACGTAAAATGGTTACCAATAAATTTGATATTAAAAGAGGAAAATCCGATAATTTTACGTCACGCGCGTAAACATGACGACGTTCAGATTTCAATGACCCGATATACGCGGCATCGAAATTATTGCCGGGCATGTTGCGGCAACGTCGATACACACAAATTGCCTTTGCGAACGGCATTGAATGGAACGTCGCAGCTGCACAACACCGTCTATGACGCATTAATCATCGCGGCCGCCGGTCGCTACCCGAGATATCTATTTCGACTAATGCTTATTTTCAGAGTATCTCGTGACATAATGGCAGGTCTCCGCGATATCGCGTCGCAATGCCAACCCCGGAGGCTATCAAACCACGAGCGCGACGATTAATGCGCCCCTATACATATGTGTAACGGTTCACTTTATAACCCACCCCGTCGTAAATAGCTCGAGCGAAGTAAATGTGTCTCTGCGCGACAATATTAAGGTCGATGGCGACGAATGAGCCTCCTCCCCTCCTTCCTTTCCTCCCGCTTGTTTGCACGGGAGGATACGCGCAGTTTTAACTCTCTCGCATCGTTTCTGTATTTAATTAATTTGGAATATTCATATTTTGAGTTATCGGCATATATGAACTGAATTTCGAATAAAATTATTCAACGAATCGTATCTTGAATAAAAATATTTTTTGAAATAATTTATTATTTTATTTTTTATTAAGACACATACGTCATTAAAGAGAATTACGTGGTTTAATAACATGAAAATTGTTGAAAATTATCACCCCGCATATAGAAATTCGATGATTGCTGCGATGAATTTGTCTGACTAAAACGCGCTCGTACTACTGCAACGCCAGACCGCAACGCGATTCGCGCGATTTTCCCTCGACGTTTCTTCCCTCTCTCGTCGTCTCGCCGATGAATTTTCTCGGCCGACGGTGATGAGGAGAAAGAGAAGAAGAACCTTACGGTCTTGCTTTTACGACTTACGCAAAGACACGGCCATCGATTTCAATCCGGCAGAACAACGCGACCAAATCGACCGAACCGAATCAACCGCTCGCGCGATGAGCGTAAAGTTCAACTCGCGTTCAATTTCCGCCTTCGGCGCTCGCCCCTCGATCATTCCCTGGCTTTATTGCTTCCTCGCGGATTATACAGCGCAATGTCGAAGTGCCGATTAAAAAAGAAGAGAAAAAAGAGAACGGAAGAAGAGAGTTTAATGTTCGCGCAATACACGACAACGCCGATAAAATTCTACAATTCATTAAACGATAAATATTTTTCGAGCGCGTTAAGTTTTTATTTTTTTGCGGAATGAAGAAGAATAATTGCAATCTTTGTATAAAATGTTATATATTTTTAGATTTTAATTATATAAAATCATATTTTTTTCGATCTCCGATTCAGAAGAGAAAACCCTCTTTTCAATTCAAAAGTGAACCGAAAAAGTAAATTAAATATGTTTCAAACAACGGGAAATCAATTAGGCATTCAGACTTTCCACCATGATCCTTTTTCTTATTTTTGGCCAAGTCTTAACTGAATCCTCTTTCTTCCGCCTAAAGCGACTACGGATGACGTTGATTCAATCTTGTTTACGACTACGGAAAGGCTGGGCCAAGAACGGATGGGGGGATGATGGCTCGTAATGGGTATTCGGCGAAGAATATATTTCTCAAGCATACGTGCCGCACATATCAGGAGTAAGAAAGAGGAGAAAAGGTCCAGGGCATTCTACATCGCGTACGTGACATGCCTTTCTTTGGCTGCGACGAAAATCGTCTGATACCGGCGACGAGACGTTACGTCTTATGTATCTAACGTTGAACTGCGAGCGCGTTCGCCAAGTCTTTCTCTACGTCTCCATGGGAGAAATTGAGTCTCGCCAGCCCTTTACTACGACTTAAACGACCGATTGAGAAAGGACCGGGAATTCTTTTCCCACACATAGTTTTCGCGCTATCGTAGCTGCGATGACAATTGACACTACGGTCTTTGATGCAACGAAAAAGGAATTTAATCCCATACCAGGACTACATTTAATCCTAAGAAGAGTAGTCCTGCTATTTTATAGTCCATTAAGGATCCTTTACATATATTTTCTCGAATTTACTCGCGCGTGAATGGAAATGATTTTTATATTAAATAAATTGAAGAAATTAAAAAATAAAGACGCAATTTAATAAATATATTTTGCCGATTCAAATTTTTCTTATCTCTATCTCATGTATTCTTTATTTTTCTTTTACAGATTTTCTCTGATAAAGGAGCATTTAGTTGAATTCAATCAATTGGCGATGGCGAATGCGGAGGGTTCGGACAACATGTTGAATCGAGTCATGCCCAAAGATAACATCGGATTGGCTGCATTACTTAGGACTAAGGAAGCCGCTTGGGATAATGGTGAGTGTGCACTTGAGATCGATATCTTCTTGGTAAAGGATATTGTTTGCAGAATATTCTAAGCAGCTTAAATAAGTTAGACTACACAAATATTTGTGATATAGTCTTAACTTGTGTATAATTCGCATTTGGACATTCAACGTTCTCAAAATCAAATTTCCATTTCGAGAGCGACAAAAAAGATTGATCGATTCAATTTTGCGAATATTCGCAAAATCGTCTCGAAACGAAGAGAGTTCAAGATTGCGTGTATGATTCGTGAAAAAAGAAAAAAAAAAGAACGGCAGAAGCGGCAGACGCTAACTGAGCATCTGCTTCCTTTTGCACACACAGCCACGGTGATTCGCGCGTATCCAGCCGCGTGTTTGCACACCCTGAAACACCAAAGTAATTAACGCGTCGATCTCTCGGTAACCGATGAAGCTGCCGGACTACTACTAGACGCGCGCAATATACAGAAGTCTCGCGTTTTTCTCGCGCTCGTCGAAGCTCGCGCGCTCGATGATTGAAGCGAGTAAATCGAGCACGATACTCCGATTCGATATACACAAGGTGATCCAACATTACCGTTGACATATTGTGTGTCGTTACGATTCATCTAGAGTCGTCGAGTTTTTTCTTAACAAAAATATTATATTATAAATCTCTAATAAAAATAATATTTCGATTATATAAAAAAGATGGAAAAAATTTGTAGATATTACTGTACTATAATTTTAATTGTTCCCGATTTTGTCACAAATAAATATATTTATATATATATATATATTTTTTCTTTTTTTTTTGCAAAATTTTAATTCGTAATTAAAACAAGTAGCGCAGTCATTCTAATTTTCAGATTTACAGTGATGATTAATCAAATCTTTTTAAGATAATATTGGCTCTAAGTCGAAAGGGAAGAGATTGGGACACCCTGTATAATATGTGTATCGCGGAATGCGCGAGTAAACCAGGCCTGAGATTTATATGGTGCCCCAAAAGGTCGAGAACGGCTCTTACGGCTCACTCCAACGCGTCGGAACGTGCTCTCGTTAATGAGCCATTACCCGCGTTACATTAATCCATTCTGGGCGCAACGACCGGTCGGGAAAAAGCCACGGACTCTTTTTCGTTCTTATCGAGAAGGGGTAATCGATCGCGCCTGTGAGACCGACGACTCCTCGTAGCCTCCTGCGCGCTTCCTGCGCTGCGGTTAACACCTGATTAGCTTCTCGTATACATTGGAAGTTATTACCGCGACGTAAATCACTATGGCAATTGCTAGATTATCAAATCGTAAATTTCCTTCTTATTTCAGGTATAATATTTTAATATAAATTTGTGAAATTATTGCAAGATATTCGCTTACGTATATTACGAATACAAATATTTACAAACGTTCGAATAAAATTCCGAAGTTTTTTTGAGCGCTATTTGAAAAACGATCACTACCAAGATTGAACATTTTTTACAGACTTTTGTAAAATTTTTTTACTTTAATGACGAACATCTGAATTATTAAATTTTTGAAAAAAAAATGGTCGCAATTACGATAAATATCTTTACAGCATCTGTGATAATATACATATTCGCACTCGCGCAATAGTAGCAAATATTTTTCAAGTTTTTCTCGAAGAAAAAATGTAGAATCTCTGATCTCTCTACCCCAGAGGGAATTTCCGCGCGAACGGAATTAATTTAACTACTCGCGTCGAGGACTTAGTGTGACTCACGGTAATTCTAAACTTCTCCGTATTTCGCGGAATATATACCCGAGTCGCATTACATTTCTCGCTTTGAAGCCATCGCTCAAATTCCTTATATACATATGCTTAAGGCTTGGCCAATTGAATAATCATGAATAATCAAAGAACGTGGCGTGAACTAACTAAAGCCGACAGCGTTCAGGCGATCAAATAGTTTAATCAAATATGTACAATCGAGCATATTTATTTAATCTCTCTCGATAAATCTTAATATATTATTTAATATCTTTCTAAAATTTGAATTAATGTCTTTTTATTTTCACTCAAATAATGTTGCTATGTTATTAAATTATTGTGTGAGAAAAATCGCACATAAAGATGAATATTTGATATATGCAATTTTCAGCCAACTTTTGAGGAAAGAAAATATACGTGATTGGGAAGATTCACTTTAGTGCTCAAATGTTGGATAAGAGAATACTAGCGTAGGTCGATGTTCCCTCGTAGAGATAGATGCGCTCGCGCCGAGGGCGAGAGTATCGAGATTAAATCTCGATCGAAGAGCTAAAATCCATGTAACCATGCCAGTGGGCCGCGATTAATGATCCCTCTTGCTCGAATACAAGCAAGCTCGAGACGCGCATCCTCTCAGAACCTTATGTGGGACCGAGCTGATAGTCTCTCCGGCTCGGTTCGTGAAAAAGATCGTCCGTACCGAAGGAACATCCCTGTTCCGTGAATCTCCATTGGTCGGACTAATAGTGTACCATCAGTGGTACTAATAAACCGATATCAGCTGCCGGCGGACGATGAACGATGCGCCATTCTCGGAGAGATGTAAGGAGAGCGAGCGGATCGTTTATCGCGCGTACGCCCACGATTCGTCGGATTCTTTTTCGCGTGTACAAATTTTAAAATAACTGCACCGTTAATCATTCCTCGGAGACGGCTTCTCTCTGATAGTGCTCTTGATTTCTAAATGATAAGGCAACAACCATAATGATATCCCGCTCGTGAGGCATTGTTCTAAATTTTTTTTGAATTTTGTAAGTGTATTATTTATACGAATATATATATACAGTTAGAAAATTTGTATTTTTTAAATCATATTTAAAAAATATGCTGGTTAAAATTTTTGTGTTAAATATTTAATACATTCATGTATTAATTTAACATATTGCTGTTGTGTTAATTGAACTCAAATGTTAAATTATTAACAACTGAAAAAAAGTGTAAAAATAAAATCAAATATGAACCAATTTTTAATTCTGTAATAGTTATGTCCGTATTATTAATGACAGGATTTATCTGTTAAAATTTACAGAAAAAAAATTTTGATTTTATTTTTCAAAAGGAGTGAGAGTGTCCAGACTGTCAATAACATTGTTCTAAGTTAATTTTACCATTAAAAATATTTTGGATTTACACAAAATATTTTTAATTTAATTTATGTCAAATTACTTTGAAGTTTACATTTTATGTTGAAATAGTATGTCATTAGTGTCATTTAATATCCATATTATATTAAATTAACAGCAAAATTTGTTTGGGACATATGATATTTGTTAAATTTAACATAAATTCTTCAACTGTAATACAGATATATTTTAGACACAAGTAATATCGGTGATATAGGATCGATAATATTCATGCTGTATATATCTTTTAATTGCATGATAATTATAACTATCATATTTATGAGGAGAATATTCTAAAATTAGAACGAATGTATTCTCCTTCCAAGTTTATCCGTCCATCTTTTTTCCCTTGCGGAGAATGGAAAGTCGTGGCTTTACGCGCGGTTAACCGGCTAAAAGTTTTCTCCAGCTAAAATGCCGGTGAATTCATTCAGATCCCACGGGATTATTCCGCGCCGCCGAGGATATAGTTCTGCAGCGTCCGGCGAGCAGGATGCATTTAGATACGATGCAGCGATACCAAATATCGAATTTCTCGGCGGTAAGGAAGCACGAGAGAGAGCTCAATTATTCGCGGAGTAATCAACCACGGCGCGATTACGTCTGGAAAATTAGAGTGGAGTCATTAAAAGCGACATAAATGTATCCAAATGATGTTAAAATAAAATGAATTCTGAATTAATAATTCAAAATTTGCATAAATGATTCAAGGTTTCATTACGGAGAGATTTTCTGTAATGAGAAAATTTCCGAATATATCACATAACGTGCTAAAATCCTATATTTGGTTGAAAATTCGAAAGACTGATTCTGAGTTTTTCTATACATTGTACACAATTGGAAAATTTGGCTTAAATTTAACATGTATTGTATGTCTTAAACGGTTCATATAACTTTTTAATTTAATATATAATGGATATGTTAAATGGTGACACTAATATGTTAATATTTCACTGTAAAATGAATGCAAACTTCATAGGCTGCATTCGAGAAGCACACTTTTAGTACTATGAGCGTGCTCTGTTCTTGTTCAACTTTCAGTAAGTAACAAAGATAGACCGATGCTGTTAGTGCTAATAACGTCTTTCCGAAATATACTCATAATAATGTGAAATAAATTTTGTGTAAAATCAACATATTTTTGATAAGATTAACATAGAAATAAAGTTAACGATCTGCAGTCACTTTCGCTCTTATCATGGAATAAAATTAACATTTTTTTTCCGTAAAGTTTAACAGATAAATTAATTAATAACCTATATCTATTGTATAAAATTAAAAATATGTGCACATTGTAATATTTTTATTTTTCTTTAGTTGCTTCAATAATTTTATATTTAAGTTCAATTAATATAATAACAATATGTTGAATTAGCACATAGATGTGCTAAAAAATATGTGTCAAAGAATATGCCAGTTAAAATTTTTTAACAAGATAACATAAACTTTCCAACTGTGTATATATTTATTTATAAATCACTCGTATGACTTACATTAAAAAGATGCGAGTACATGTAAATGATTTAACACGCGGTTATAACATTCGTGTCGCGTAATGTTACGATGATTCGTATTTCCATGACCTCATTGCAATCGACAGATAAATCGTCAGGTAATTGAATCCGCGAGTGCTGGAGCGAGTAACCGCGAGAACCACGTCACATGACATTCGTTACATGCGAGACACCTTGTCGCTTAATTAATCGCGCTCGCGGCACGATGCATCCCGCGACAAGAGTGTATTCGCTTCGGATACTGACGATCGCATTCTCGCCCTAGGCGAATAGAGTAGCGGCAGCAGCTCAAGCTCCATTTCTCTCTCTCTCTCTCTCTCTCTCTCTCTCTCTCACGCGAGCTTTATAAATTCGCGCAGGCTGTCTAGAGATACCGGGGACACGAATCCTATCTCGAACGAGCATCTCTCGAACGAGTGTTCACCTCCACGTGTCACTCTGTCCGATTTTTCACTGATATATTGAGCCGCCGCGCACTGAAAACTGCCTAACTGTATGCGTATGCATAAATAAGCGTGCGCTTCAGGCGTGGGCTTTGCATTTTTCCACGTGACTGCGTGATGGCATGCCTCCTACAGGCTATTTCAATGATAGATGTACATATATACATCTACTGATCAATCACTATTATTACTGTCATTAATATGTATTTATCATCATGTATCATTAGTGTCATTTATATATTATTATTCACGCGTTATTAACACGATAATAATGAAGTGAGATTTAAGGTAATAATAAAGTATGAAAATTGTTACTTGTATAAAATCTTTTTATCGTATCGTTTGTAATTGAAATTGTCACGACGCTTTAAGAGATTCACTTTTTAAAAGCAAAATTTTTGTATATTTAATTTCTCGTGAAAAGTCTGAAATTTTCGCAAAGCTCGACTATCATGTTTTGAAACAGCTTGTAGATTTGTTGAAGAGTTTGACATATCGGCATCGGGTGTCTCATTAAACGCATCACAACAGTCTAATTGGATAGGCGGCTTTTAAATATTTGCAACGACAAAATAAACCCTCTTCGAAATGACGCTCGTAATCATTCACCAACGCGCTTTAATAGCCGGATACATCGTTCTCGAATATGCATATTAATGCAGAATGAGGAGAGATTCGCGTAAAGTAATGGCGCGACACAAGTCGCAGATGAATCTATCCATTAATGACAGCGTATTGGCATTTAATTTAATAATTTTCAGATATCGCAGTCTTTTATATAGCAATATCCCAGTTTCTTTGTATTGATCACATTTGTTTCAATTTTTTAAGCCCAGGATATTTAAATTGCGTTCTATGTTTTTGGTGATTATATAATTTTTATAAATCTTTATTGCTTTTGATATATAAATATGTGTGAATGTTTGCTTAATATGTATATATTATATACATTCTTTTAATACTGTTTCTCGTCAATTTTTTTTTTTTTCAAGAGAACAAAAAATCTTTATTAAATAAATCTCTATTATTATCAATATAAAAATTAATTAGATAACAATATCAATATTATATGTGTGTTGTTGTATCTAGTGAAATTATTTTTAGAATTTTGGATAATTAGTCTCCGATTTCGATCATTTATAAAAGTCAGTTTGTAGATTGTAGGGTTTGTGCCTGCTATAAAAACTTTTCTCTTGCCCAGGAGGTATTCGGGGAAAGGGGAAAGGGGATAGAACGGATATTGATTCCCTCAGTAATTTACGAGACTGCTCCCCAGTTCGACCCGGCGAATGCCGGTTCGCGGGTTCGATTGTCGTACAACCGCCATTCGAAGGTACCTTAGCCCTCTATTCTAATCTAGACTGATTTACACCCTGAGATATCCGTATTGCCAATGGCGAACAGTCGTGTTACCGACTTCTCTTAATCCTGCCTTACGCAATATGAAAGCGACTAGTAACGTTCTCACGATAAATTTCGAGTTAGCAACAGGAACATTTTGTTTCCCATAATGCTTTGGGGTATTTAAATCCCTTTATTTTTTTTGTATTTCTTAAATATTATTTTATGGTAAATATGATTTTGCATATTATTTTGATTTAAGCAAATAAGTCATAAAATGCAATAGATAATTTTTCTCTTATATATATATATATAAAACTCTACTACTAAAAAATGAAATATATATATATATATATATTTTTTATTTCATTTATCTTGTTGCACTTTTTATCTCTAGATTACAAAGTAATGATTTTGTTTTCTTCGTGCAAAGGAATCGACTGGATCGCGTGAGTTTTTCTCGTAGAACGAGCGATTCTTGCGGAATGTTTCTGCAAAGGAACGTAGTGTAGGAGATTGAAGACGCAAGGCGAAACAGCTGCTTGAGTAGGGTTAATCTGTAAGGTCCGATAGTAAAAGCGGATTCTCGTGGGCGCAATTAAACGGGGCGGATTTACGATATTGTGTTCGAGAGGACAGAGTATACCCCCCGGATCTCACACGGGGGTATTAAATAACGATTTTTACGCCCGATAATCCTCGAGAGAGTCGATGGGAGAGATCGCCACGGACTCGAAGAGAAGTGAAAAAGAGAAGAGTGAAGAAGAACTTAAAGACGTTTAATCCTCAGGGTTGAACGCGCTTTTTGCAATAAAGCCAATTTTTTTTTTGCTCGAAAAACTTGAAAGTTATATTAAAAACTTTCCACAAACTATCGCAATTACATTAAAGTTATTATATTAAATAGCACTTCAACTTTAAATAAAGTATTAAATTTGTTATCAATTTGGCATTCTACACATATATATATATATATAAAATGTCAAATTATATATGTATTTATATTTATCTTTCTTTCTTTCTCTAGTTTTTCTTTGAAACTTTTCTATTAATTTTATTCGTCGATTTTATTTGCACGCACTTTTTTTTTAATTTTAAAGAAAAAAAATTAATCCACGATTCTGTTATTGGAATAATTATTAGGAATTTTTTTCTTGACGCTATATATTATTATATTTAAGACTCAACAACACGTATGTAACTTTCTGCTTTAATCATAATAATAATCGCAGGATAAATCACTCTTTGATGACTTTTCCGAACGTGCGATCCTATGATTAATTGATCGCGAAATTAATAGAACAGATTCACATGTCGATTTTCGATAATGAGAAAAGCTCAAGCATAAATTTCGAATGACCATCTCAGAGTCATACCATTAACATCTCCTTCATTGCGCGAACAACTTTGACTAATGATTGCCACGTGTCGGAAATTACTTAAGTCAGTGAGTTATACCATAAAAGCTAAATTAATATACTGAAATACTATATTCCGACATCATCAACATGAACAGTGCTGAGAGATCGTGCATTATAGTATCCAATAAAATTAGTGCTTTCAATTTTCATATTGCTATACTCTGATGTATTTGAAAAGCTTATATTTAAAACGATTTAAAACAATATTTAAAAAAAAATTCAGATTTTATGTTGTGAAATTATATGAAAAGCTCTTCATCGTTTCCATTTAGTTTTATAATTTTAAGATAATTTAAAAAAAAAACTCTGTGTTGGGAAAACATTCTGCGTGCATACTTGTTGCGGCTAAGTGATCGCAAGTCGGGCGATTTCCAGTGCCCTTGGGAGCCAACAGCGAAGGGATTTATCGACAACGGAAATTAAATACAGCATTAATCTACCGTAATTGCGCAACGAAAGTATTAGCAGCGCTAATTTACGGATCTTATTAAAGGCCGAACCGAGAATTCGGGATTTACACTCTCTTAACGCTGATGAATGTTCTAATTGTGTACCGATAACTTAGTGCTCAGTATCGCGTGGCTGCTCCTTTTCATCTTAATCACCCTTGCAATTAATAACGAGGCATGAGAGAGAAATGGTGAGCCAAAGTCACAAGATACCACGAACTTGCGCAGCAAGATCCATGTATACATGTCTTTTGACAAATGTATAATTATATTATAACACGAATTATTAAATTTTATATATAGTTATATAATTATTTAATTATTTAATTTAAATTATTTAATTATGTATGTGTTTTTAAAATGATTGCACATACATGTATAAAAAAGAACAACAATATATTAAATATATTAACAACATTATAAAAAAGATTTTTTAAAAGTAAAAAAATTAAAAAAAAAAAAAACAAAATAGATATAGAAGAAACATTTGAAGATTAATTCTAACAATTGGAAGAACTGAAAAGAAGTGAAGAAAATGAGAAGATATAATAACATAACAATTAATTAATTAATCATTATTATTTGAGAAGAATAAGTGAAAAAAAATTATTTTATTTCTTGATTGCAACTAAATTACTGTATGTCGCTAAAGCAGCGCGCTGTAATGTTGCTGTTAGCCTCGTAATAAGTGATCTAGCCTAACCTCTGCTGACGTTCTCGACGGATTGATGTGTCAATGTCAACATATTTTGAATAACTCAAAGTCAGGAAGAAGATTCGAATCTATAAAGAAGAAAAGTAGTTATAAAACGCCGGCAGGATGTCCGGATACACCGGCCAGGAAAACAGCTACTGGGCTCAATCGCCGCCGTTGCCACAGGGCCAATTCAACTTCGAACAGTCCGGTTTCGGTCAACCTAACCAACAATTCGAATTCCAGACGTTCAACGAGCAAGCAACTGGCGATTATTCGTATGGGCGCAAGAGTTTCCTCGATCCTACACAGAGCCCCTATGGCAGCGACCTATACACGCAGGACGATTATCCGAAAGGTAGAAAAAACGATGGACTCATCCTTCCTTATTTAATCCTCGAGCTCAACACCGCGCGTGACAGATTAATGATGAGCGAACAAATGCTCAGAAATATTTTGAAATTTGTGTATTAATCGAATATTATTTGAAAAAAATTCTAGAAAATTTATTCTTGCCATTAGAGAAATGGATAATTTCGTATTCGATATATCGGAACATCTGCTCGAGGATTATTGACGTATTGACATTGCATAAGGGAAATCTTCACTAAATTTGCAGGCACCGCTGGCTTTGGGGAGGAAGAGGATGAGCCGCCTCTGCTGGAAGAGCTTGGTATCGATCCCGACAGGATAATGCAAAAGACTCTGGCAGTATTGAATCCCTTTCATAGGAAAGGACAAATCGATGATGCAAATTACTTGATGCAAGACTCAGATTTGGCGGGACCTGTGGCTTTTTGCCTAGTCCTCGCGGCATTTCTGCTACTGGCCGGTTCAAAAGCACATTTTGGCTACGTATATGGCTTAGCCATGACCTCTTGCATACTCATGTATATCCTACAATCCTTGATGAGCAGCAGCGCTAATATCACACTGTCATCTGTCGCATCTGTACTGGGCTACTGCTTGTTGCCCGTAGTTGTTTTAGCGGGTATTAGCGTCTTCACTACATTGCGAGGTCCGATAGGCCTGATTTTCGCGGTCTTGGCTGTCGCTTGGGCATCATTGTCTGCTTCTAGGCTTTTCTCCACTATGTCGGGAGAAGAGGACCAGAAGTTTCTCATAGCATATCCATGTCTGCTTCTCTATGGTGTATTTACATTGATAATAATATTTTAAATCAGAAGTTGTAGATGATGTATGTATATTTATAAAATTTGTATCCATTTTTAATTAAGATTCTCAGATTTGAATAATACATTTTATTTATGTACAGATTGATGCCATTAATTATGTCATAAAGTGAAATTTATTTAAGTTTGTATTTTCTATAATTGCATTATTAATAATAGTGAACCATTTGTAGATAAGAACTGCTAACAGTCGAACGGTATATTTCATAATTTATTAAGTTTTTGCGGCTAGTTCAAATAATTTGAACTATTTTAATAAGCATATTTTTGGAAAAATATACTTATATTTTGAAAGAAAGAAAAAATGCGTGCGAACGGGTATTAAGTTTATTAAGCAAACATTAGATTAACATTTGTTATACAATTTCTAAATAAAGTTTATGACTTCAATTTGTGTTATCCTTATCTAAATATCATCACAATAATTATTAAATATAAAGAATAATTTACAAAATAGACATATAATTTTTATTTCTTTTCAAGAATATTAAAAAATACCTATATCTATATCTCTGTTATAAAAAGTCATAATAATGATTATGCTCAAAATTTATTTTTATTATTCTTATAATTAAATATACAACCTTTTAATTGGTATAGTGTATGAAAACTTATGCATAAATAAATAAACTTACTATGCATAGAATTTGAATAATTTTGACAAAATAAAATAGATTTATTATATTTGACAACAAATTTCAATTTTTTTATGCATTAATACTATTAATTTACTTACTAATTAATATAAATATACAATATAATGATTAGAGATTTCAATAATAATCAAGATAGATTTTTTTTAAAACATAATACAATCTCTTGATGTAATATAATATAATAAATTCATGAAGACAACAAAGAGTATCATACGTTATAAATAATATCTATTATAAGTTATGTATTATATCTCGCGTTTTTATGTTTCTTAATTATTTTTTTCCAAGTTATCTGAACATTTAAGAGAACATTTTGCTAGCAAATTATTTGATATATCATGTATCTGAATACAACTAATTAGATAATTCCTTTTCTTTTGCAGGTGTTCCATCTGATCCGGCACAAGTGCAACAACCAATTTTAGTTTGTACGGCGCATATTCATTGGGATCCCGAATTTTGCGATGTAAAATTGATACAGACAATGATGTTGAGCAATGAATTACGTTCCATTTTGGACCAAGCTGGCCAGTCATTCAGACCCGGCCATAAACCTGACTCTTCCAATGTTCAACTGCTACTTTGTGGCGACTTTAATTCCTTACCTGATTCTGGTAACATACATATGTTTATACTAGCAATTTTTCTTAACTTTTTAAAATCAATCTCTTGCATTTACTAATACTTGGTAATGTATATACGCAGTTCATCCATATTAATAACAACAAATCGCTTACACAGGTGTGATCGAATTTCTTACATCTGGACGTGTGGCGGCCGATCATCGTGATTTTAAGGATTTAGCGTACAAATCGTGTTTACAAAAGATCTCTGGCTGCGATAAACCTAACGAATTCACGCATTCTTTCAAACTTGCATCTGCCTATAGCGAGGACATTATGCCCTATACTAATTACACGTAAGAGAAAAATCTATTTTTTATTTGTCCACGCGCACAGTTTATTTTATGTAAGATATATTTTATATATATTCGGGATATTTTTTTAACACGCTATTTTTTTGTATTTTCAGATTCGAATTTAAAGGCATAATAGACTACATTTTCTATTCAAAGCAAAGTATGGTGCCACTGGGCCTCCTTGGTCCGTTGAGCCCAGAGTGGTTTAAAGAGCATAAAGTAGTCGGATGTCCTCATCCTCATGTCCCATCTGGTTAGTTTACATACGTTTTAAATTGCTTTCTTTTGTCGATGAAACTAATAACTTCGACATTTTATGTTTCATATTCCAGATCACTTTCCTCTGTTAGTGGAGTTGGAAATGACACCGACAGTAGGAACAAGCAATGGTTTGATCTCACGCAGGTAGCAGCCGCTGCGATCTAGGCCCAAATAACCATAAGAAGACGAGAAATCAATAAGGAAGGTAAAAAAGGGAAAAAAAGAATTTGCATCACTTCTTCTCTACTTACTTCTGGCTCTAGCAATATCATTCGCAGTCGACTTATTACTCTTACTACAATAGAGCGAACGTTATATATATAAATACTCCATACATTGCCGCACATTCAATCAACAGCAATTGCTGACGTTGAGACGCCGACGAACACACAATTCTAATGACCAGGTGAAGGGAGCCGTGTTGTAATGCGTTTAGCTAGCCCATGTATAGTGTATTGCATTTTTAAGAGCTAACTCACTCTCCCATGCCTAAGGATTATTGTAACCTCTCTATTTACCATCATAATATGTATGTAGATACCTATTTTCCTACAAAAAAAAAAAAAAGAGAAAACGATATTCCGATCAAGAAGCCTCTGTGATATCAACATTTAACACAATTGGAACAAATTAACATATTTACTAGTAAACGATACTAGTAGAGCGTCTTACTAGATAGAAAGAGAGAGAGAGCGAGAGAGAGAGAGAGAGAGAGAGAGAGAGAAAGAGAGAGCGAGAGAAAAAGAGAGAGACACATCTTAAACAAAACTCCCTCCTCCCCTTCCTAAATGTCATTACAACATTCTCCAAGCCAACCTTTTGATAAGAATGCTGCCATCCAATGAGAGAGAAAAAGAAAAAAATTGTATTTTTAAACAAAATGAAAACAAAAAAGCATATGAAAACACACATGCTATACTGGGCTGTGCGAAGTGATTGGAGTGATTGACTTAAAACAATTTCAATGCAAGTACAAATCTGTTCTTATTGGCCACGTATATTGATATAATATGATAATGTTAAATAAGAAAACAAGAAAACATAGATGATATTGTAGCGGGTGTATTTGTAAGTACGATATAATGTAATGATATTCATCACACACATTTGTTATAGCGTCAAAGTGAGATCAGTTCGACATTCGCCCACATATTAGGTATCTGTTCGATTTCGATTATATTAATGTATATGTGCTCCGTATACCACATAATCCAGTACTTGTTAATTCAGTTGCCATCGAAAAACGAGAGAATTTCGATAGAATCGCACAAAAGTTCTCGCGTTTTTCTACAACATTGCATTTCCATCCATCTGACATCTTGCTTATTTGTCCTTTATCCTTGTATTGCAATGTGCAGTTAAAATCGCAGCTATCAAAATATAGATTCTAATTATTTTAGTTATCCTAGGAAATTAGACAGCTTTTAATGATATTGTAAAATATGCAATATTGCATGTGTATAAATGTGTGCACGATTATAATGCAAGTATATTTGCATTTAAATATTTTTCCCTGAATTTAAGAAAGTCTGCAATTTTTATTTTTCATTGATTATTTGACACTTGATGCTGCTTAAAATGCAAATAATCAGAATGTGCAATCTATATTTACAATCTTCCATGCAGATTTACACTAATTTGCTTAAAATTGTATTAAAAGAGAAAATTGTATTTTTTTCATATTGCTGTACATAATTTAATCTTTAATTATGTCTCTCACAGCAATTGTCAATATTTTAATATAGTATAAATATTATTTCCTTTCATACATATATGTGTTGTAAATATGACAGAGGGATTTTGCAATTAGTATGTAGTTTGATTTTTTTATATTAGGAAGAACATATAATGTGAAAATTTATTTTAATTTTCTTAATACCGTGCACACACACACAAACAAATATATTCTATAATAATATGTTACAAAAATCGATATTGAGCTTTGTATTCTTTTAGAATTTTTTTCTTTCTTTGAAACAGTTTAACATGATGTAAAAGTTATGTACTTATGTTTTCTGTATGTAGAATCCATTCTTACTTTCTTTCTGAAATATCTCGCCGAGAGCACCTAAAATACTTTTTTTTTTGTATAAACAATTAATACTATAATTATATACATATATTTTAATATATTTTATATATATATTATATATATGTATTTTGATAGCACATTCACACACAGCAGAATAATGCGTGCACGGTAATATATAGTCGGAAGAATAAGTTTATGACAGATTATAATTGATAAATGTTTTATAAATATTATAGCGCAATATTGGATCTCGTTATATATGGCAAATGTGTAATTAGCAACATAAATTTTCTATTCAAAAACCTATTGTGTGAGGATCGTTTTAATTTAATCTGGGGCTTCAACAACTGAATTATACAAGTAAAGGATTAATTTATCAAAGACATGTGTAGTAAATGTTGTATAAAGTAGGTAATTATGCTATAGTTTTAATTATCTCGAAGGAAGAGGTGGCATCTCTTCGATATTTGTATATTCATTCGTATTAAGCATGTTTTCACACGGCAAGCGAATGATGTGACGTATTAGAATCAATTGCCTGCTGCTTTGGGCCTAATTTAAAGCTTTGTCAGAACAAAAAGATAGACGATGAGAAAGCGAGATGGCAAATTTTGTTTCAATAATTAATAAATAAAATTTGGAAAACCTTAATTTATACTATCGTATAAAAGGAAAGAAAGAAAAAAGCATGATAATAATCAGTTTTAACTCGCTCCTCTTTTAATATTACTATGTATCACGTAGCAAAAAAAAAATTAGTACAATTCGTAATGTCTCTTAACTAGTATAACAAGTGTGGAAATGTATTTTCAGCATGAAAGTACCTATGTTTCTTTCGCGGTAAATAAAATTTTTTGGCGGATTTGGTATAATGGGTATCAATGCGCGAAAATCCTTTTTTGGAATAGACTCTGGCGCGATTTCTATTTAAAATTGATTTTCTAAACCATTATAAGAACATGACGCGTCAAAGCGCACAAGTCATAATTTTACCAGAAGTATTCGAAATATTGCATGGGTATTTTCATCGCTTTCGTCCATAAAGATCACTCTGTAATTGTCTCTTATCTACTAGCAAAGAAAAAAGAAAACGAAAAAAACATGAATGTATACGTTGTATCGATCGCTATCCGATTTTTTTTTAAATACGTGAACATAGATTGCGTTTTTTAGAATAAATATAATGATTGATTGTGTGATGTACGATGTGGGAAAGCAGCGTTGAAACTTTATCTAATCGTTGTCTAATGACACGTATAATAAAAAATCAAAGCGTTTTATTTGAAAAAAAAATGTAAGTACAGCATACACAGTGACATTATATTTTACTTTGCGAACGGGAAGAACAAAACGATGACAAACACGTGCTCTCATGCATTTTTGGCTCACGCGCGAAACCGCCTATGCCATAGTATTTCAGATATATTAGCTTTGAAGTGATGGAAGCAAGAAGAGATTAACGATTCAGATAATATACTTTAACTTAGATTAACGAGCATTCACGTCGCATTCACAAACGCGGTGATTTTATAAAACGACGTTTTTAGCCGATTTAATATTAATAACTTAGAAAAAAACTGACGAACCAAACTAACTCTTTGTAAAAGAATACATATTTCCGACAAGTTTCATACAATTAAATTGCACTTGAATGGAATGACGTCTATCTAAATTTGTCGATAGTAATTTAATTCTGTACGATGTTGTATAATCATTTTTACAACATGAATATTTTAAATATAATTACACGACTAAGTAGACTTGTCAGTTTTATCGTCTTTCTAGAGTAAATCAATGGATTCATTGATTAAAAATATATATTATCGCGCTATTCCATTGTTTCTAAAATCACCGTTTTCTCAGAAAGTTAATTGTTTAATAAGAGTCATTTTATCATGCACGATTGAAAGTCATTGTGAAAAGATGCAACGGTTAATAATGGATTATTACGAGAAATTTTATGCTATAGCATTATC
The DNA here is from genome assembly GCF_021464435.1 of Cataglyphis hispanica. Classification (NCBI taxonomy): domain Eukaryota; kingdom Metazoa; phylum Arthropoda; class Insecta; order Hymenoptera; family Formicidae; genus Cataglyphis; species Cataglyphis hispanica. The sequence continues at coordinate 14,811,019 of NC_065954.1, read as the reverse complement.
TTATAATAGTTAAGATAACGTGTTCTTTCATTTTTTTTCTGCAAGGCATATACAGCGATATTTTAAAGGAATTATGCACATGTACTGTAATGAAAGTTTGATGAATCCTAATTAAATTTAATTTTCTGTCTCTGTACGATCGATATCGGATGATAAATTGTACATATGTTTTTTTTACTGATATTGGGGAGTTTTTTAGAACTTAATATTCGTATAATACTAACGATATCGTTAACAAAGCCCTAGATACCATACCGGAATAATGCGTGTATTAAGATAGATACAGATCTGTATATCTCAGAATAAGATGATTATAATTGCATTGCAAAAGATTGCGGTGCATACATTTGGTTTAATCTAAGTTTTATAATGAAATAATTAGCGTCTCTCGTAAAAACATTTCCAATTGAATATGCTATTAATATAACATATTATAAACTTATTATATCATTTCAAATTAAGCTATATTCAAATTTTACAACTAAAATTGTCATAATATATTTCATTTTAATAACTTTGATAATATTTTTAAACTGTAATTCTTTTTGTAATAGATTTTATTTCTATGATGTAGATGGTAATAGATGAGACGCCACAACTGGCGAGAAATAAGATATTTATCTAATTGTAAGCTTGACAATAACTGGTACAGTCCTACGAATTATCCTCGTATCATTTAATAGATCTTTCAATAAAAAATGCTTTTCTAATAATGCTCCTATAATATCGATAATGGGCTGCTGGCCTACATTATTTTATCATTTTATTGAAAAATTACTTTAAATATTTACTATGTACAAGTAACTCCCTAGGTGTCTTTATCCTTCCTGATCGATATATAAATATCTAAAAAAAATAATGTTCTATTTTTATTTGCAAAAACTATATAAAATTGTAATTTTTATAGCGTATAAAAATCTCGTAAAAAAACAATAATTTATTTTTATTTTTCTCTAAAAAGATTTTTATTCCATTTTTCTAGAAAAAAAAGTTTATAAGGTGCCAATCTCTCTCGAGAATAATGCATTTTGAGACATTGTCTTTTCAGAACTGCAATAACATTTGCGAGAGGATGTAATGCAGTTTGTAGTTTCATAGTATTATACTACATGGCTCTAAATGAACTCTGAGAATTCGAATTCGATGTAAAACGTTAATTTAATCTAGTATTATTGCCGGTATTCAATGTATTAAGCGAACAAGCGATTAATTAGTTAAGAATAAGGATTCATCAAACTCTGTAGTATATAATAGTAATGTAATCTTTATCTATATGTTGTCAAGAAACCACTGAATTATTTTCGAGTTAGCAAAGAGAAACACCATATTTAAAGCTTCTAAGAAATTTCGAATAATGCATTACGCACTTCTCTCTAAATACATTAATTTTCAACCTTCTCTTACAGTAGCGCCGCAATCTCTTATAGTTTTTTTTTTTTTTTTTTTAAATCTTACTTAAATAGGTATTTTTACTTGAAACGATATGGAGATAATAACTTTTTAAAGTCTTGTAAAATGTGAACGCTGTATTCTGTTGCTTGGAGAATGTTTAAACTCTTTTGATATAATTTTGATTAATATATTTAGGATTAATGCTCGCAATTCTCTTTGTAATTGCATAGGCATATTACATAACGACTTATATAAGAATAAATATATAAATATATATAAACATAAAAAAGACGCTATACACGCAATCTGACATAGAATATTCAATGGCCGATCTATCAGCTATCTCATAAAATTTATATAATTTGTATAATAGATATTCATCACAAATTAAATTAATTTATATGTTCTTTTTGCTAATATGGCACATTTACTTTTAATTCCCGTTTATTATTATTATTATTATTATTATAACAATTTATTTAATTGTACAATTTATATAATATTATTACAATTTATATAATTGCAATATTTATAATAATATCACTTTATAAATCACTTATAAATTGATTATATTTAAGAAGATTATATGCTTTTATATGTATAAAACGAACACTCATTTCATTGCAAAATGTTATGTACTTTTAAAAGTAATCATGCATTTGTTTTATATATATTAATATTATTTTTGACAAAAAAAGTACAATCTTTAGTTCAATATTAAAATATTTGATAAATTAAAATATCTGTGAAAAATTTAGTGGAATAGTATATTTTTCATCATCATCTGGAAATTTGAGAACTAAATAAACCATTGAATGTAATTTAATAAGCAATGAAACACAAAACATTTTACTCGAAATTTTACATTTCGCGACTTGAAAAAGTCGCGCATCGAATTTAAAAGTCATTATTCTATACAGTATTGCGATATAACGTCAAACTTTGACTTCCATAGTTAAAAATACTAAGTTATATTAGAATATTAAAAAAAAAAGGTAATACGAGCACAGCACATTTCAGCCTGTACTTTTATAAAAAGAGCGATCAAAAAAATTATAGACATTGGAACACAATTGTTGCGTCCATCATATAAAATCATATTTACATCTTTGCGCTTATAAAAATCTGTAATTTCAATCAGGTTTCGTGTAAGCTCTCTTTCTTTTGAAAAATTCTGCTTTAATCGTATTAAAAATTGTTCATCCTAGAATATTTATTACTTGATCCTCGCAAAAATATGTTCTAATTGGTAAACAAAATTTTTTATATATGTATATAAAAATATCTTCGCTCTTATGATTAAAGTTTAATAAATTTTTATATTGCATTAATTTAAGTCACATTGTAAATAATACATTAATTTGTATAAAATAAAATTTATATATATATATATATATATATATATATATATATATTTATTTATTAATATACATATATGTATAATATATGCGTAATTATAAAATAATGTGTTTTAATTTGTTTCATGGATATACGTTTTAAGCATAATATACATTGAAAAAGTAATTTCATCTTAAATACATTTAGTATGATCTAGTTACATCAATATTATCATCAATGCAGATTATATGATTTTTATACGAAGATTTGATTAAGTCTTATTCTAGTAATAAGTCAGGATGAAGATAGCGTGGATATCAAGTAATAGCATTCTTCCTTATCAGACATTCATGTAGAATAATAATATTGAATGAGACGCGAAAAAAGTACAAATGTAGCAGGAGAGAGCTACATACGGTCCTGATTGAACGCTGAACGAATATGTAGGAGTTGTAAAAGCATATAATGAAAGAGAGAATGTGGTCTAGTAGCAATTATGTAAAATTATTATACTATATTATCTTCATATATATAGAATTTGTGTATGCTCTGTCAGTCTGCTCTTGAAGCGTTTAGTTTTGGGTAATCCTTTTATGGTATGATGTATGATTTCTCTTTTTATTATAAAGATGCAATGATTGTATATGGGCTGCGTTTGAGTCATGATCGAATGTAACAATTTATTATAAGTAATGCAAAATAAATGGATGATATGCAAAGAATAAAAAGTAAAGAAGTTTCTTTCTGTAGAAAACAATAAACTTTGTAGTACATTAAATATTTAATTGTTTCAACATAGTATTATGTAGATAATATATGTGTATATGCATTTCCTGTATTATATGCTATAGTTGCTAAAATATCTTATATCAAATAATATAATCGTAAATAAAATAATATTTAAATCAAAATAAAAAATTCCATGTCACATATACATCAGATTAAAATTTATTTCACATTGTGCAAATTTTAATCATGATACAAATATTGAGAAATATTATTTTATAATAAAGATCTAATTAATTTTGTTTATGCTATGTGTTTATATGTATAGCAGATTCTATATGTACTTAAATATCACATCTTTTTTATTATTAGTTGAGACCAATTCTACTTTAATGGGACACTGCAGCCAATAACTCAAGAGTTCCTCAGTATAACCAGTTAAAAAGTATATTTTATAGGGTGCTATACTACGAGTAATAATCCCAGCTATCCTAATAATATTATGCTGTCGTTTAATAATAATTTCACTTGCGAATAAATTATGCCATGTCCCTTTCATGAACTGTCGAATAAACATATCTTCTACAGCTGTCTCAGATGGTCTATTGCCATCCTTTATATTTGCTAGAAAGATAATAATATATTTTATAGAAATGTGACAAATTGACACACACACACACACACACACACACACACACACACACACACACACACACACATATATATATATATTTCTTGCAAATCACATACAAGTATTCCAAGAGTTCCAGCTTTTTCTGTGAGCGAGATAATGAGGCGGATTTGCCATTTCATATGTTAGAGGTCTATCTCGTTTAAGCGTAACTTTGTAACGTCCAGATTGTGATTTATTAAAAACTGTGCTCGCATGGAAATTTCTTTGTATAAGATTTCGTTGAACAATTGGTAATATCTAAAATCAACAATAGTAAAATTATTATTTTCATATATCCATTCTATAATTTAATCTTTGATAAAAACAAAAAGAAAAAACTTGACATTAGTTAAATATAAAATAGAAGCAAAAATAAAATGATTAGAAAAAAAGGTTATGATAAAAATCTTTTATCAACGCGAATTAATTACTTCTATATAACTTGCGGAGATAAATTTTAATACATTTCTTGCATGTTCCAAAACCATCTTGCAATGATGATTCCGTTTTTTAATTAATTGGATGTAAAATAAACTTTATGTTAAACGAAGCCACGGCCACGAGCGATACACATGCCAAACATTAGAAAGAGAGAACATATTTAATTTGAGAGATAGAGAGAGAAACTATCAAGTTGATATTCATTGGCATTCGTCAAAGTTGATTTCTACTTTACTACCGTCAGTAATTTAGAAATTAACAATACTAATTATTTACCGTCGATAGATTAAAAATGCCAATTATCATTAATTAATATTTTTGTGCAAAGTTACAATTAAATTCTTGGAAAGTATATAATCGAAAGAATACAATTATTAAAGGGGTAGCACGAAATAAAATTTTATGAATCATGGTTCTCAAAATTCCTAGGATTTTGCATCTAGCTGTAGTCAAATTCTATATTTTCACAAAGTTGAAAAAGTTAAGAATATATTCACTAAAAAGTTGACACAAATGAAAATTCCGGAAAAAGCTAAATTCTTAAAAATAAAAAAAAGTATTAGCTAAATATAATTACTAAAAAAGTAGAATAAAAAATAACAATTAAAATTCTTCGAATTGTCGAAAAAATCGATAAAAAATAATAAGGTTTCTTATGTACATTTCCTACATACATTATATTTATATGTAAGTAAAAATATAATTTAAAAAGAGTTGAAATATAAGTTTTAGTCACTCGATACTCCCTCGATATCTTTCAGTTTCTTGATCACTATACAACTTACTTAATTAAGAGAGCACCGATAAAGAGGAAGATAAATCGACGATTGGCTTTTGGCTTTGTTTTCGTGAGGGATAAAAGCTTCCCTACCTTTCGTTTCTTAATGACTTAAACGATTCCGCAAAGTAACAAAGAACCTTTTTCTCTAATCTACTTCGCTATTTCTCTATCTTCCAAAATAATACAACAAAACGTTAGACCGGAGAAGAGATGAGTCCAAAAACTAGCACTCTATTGTTAGAATTGCTTTTTAAGTGTATTCGAAAATGTATGTAGAAAATAATAAAAGCACAACTTTATTAGAAGTGAAAAATAAATTTTCTGAAAATAAATCATATGTTACATAATTATTAGTCCTATATATATACACAGATATATCTTTTGTATATTTTAGCATATTTTCCATCATGGTACTATCTTTTAAAGTCAGAATATTAAGAGGAGATTGGTGGTTTGAACAAAAAATCAAATATATATACAAAGCAAAAGTAAATATTAGAATAATTAAGGTCTATATTGCATATTAATATGTAATATAATAATCATCTAATATAATCGAGAATTACAATGATATATAAAATAATTTTATAAAATTTATAGAATTTTAGAGAATTTTAATACACAAACACTGAATTATGGATGGTCGACTATCTTTCTGAATGCTTCAATGAGCGCGTGTGCGATGCTAAAGCCCGATGTAGAATGAAACGTGTTGAACAGTCATAGTGGACATGCGAGGTATGGTAAAGGAAGGAGATTGAACGAGTAGTCGACCTTAAAGGTACGTTTCCACAACCTTTGATATTTCTATATCCAAAGTATAAAGGAATATAAATTTAGGAAAGAGAGAATAAACTTTTGGAGAAAAATAAAAATATGCTCGCGCAAAACGTCCTAATTCTTAAGAAAGCCTTTTACTAATTGGTTTTTTAACATCCTCGAGTGATGATAATATTATTTTTATTAAGATCTTATTATGATCACTGAATGTTCTGAAAAAATTTCTTATTTCTTAATTATTGATTTTATCAATATTTATCTATCTATTTATATATTTATTTATCTATTAATTTGCGTTTTCTTAAAATGAAGAAAAATGAAGTTTACGTAGCTATATTATATTTTAGAATTTTATAAAACATAATAAAAAGTATTTGACTAATCTCTTTTCTTAAATTCGATTTTTTATAATTGTTAATTTAGATTAATTTACATATATATTTACATATATTTTTATTTTTACATTTATTTTTATATAATTAATATATATTTTTACTTTTGAATAATATCGTTAATAAAATACTGCACAAGAGTTGTTTCAAATAGTCTTTTACTTGCAAATGAAAAAAGGACAATCATTTTCCTTTTGCGTATTATTGCGTTATACTTTATATTATGTTTCAACACAAAAGAAAAACAAATATCTGACGCTTGCAATTGTTGAAAGTCGAAAATAGGTAACATTAACTTTAATAATTATATGTATTTCGCATTGACTTAAGTAAGATAAAACGGTGTAAGTTAATTCATCATCATTAACTTGAAACGATTACAATGATAAAACTGCTCACGTAATGTTCTAAAGACGAGTTGGCACGCTAGAAAGTAACAATATAAAAAAAGCATTATACCATGATGATACTTTAAAACTATATATTTAAATATATTCATATTCTACTCGTTAAATATCTACATATATATATATATATATATATATATATATATATATATATATATATAATAATTATATCAATTATGTGAAGCATAATATAAGAATAACAGAATGTGTTAGAAAATTATTATTATTAATTATTAATATTTGAGAAAGAAAGGAGAAGCATAAATACATTAAAAAATTCATAAACTTGTGATAAATAAACAAAGAAAAAAAGATATATGTATATACATATATTAAAATTGGTCATCATATGCTGCGTGAGAGAGATTTTCGTGCCGTCTAATCGATTGGATCGTAAGCTTGGCGTTTATATAGAGGTCGTAAAAGTGGCACAAGACGCGGAATCGCGAAAAAGCGCGCACGCAAACGCGAAAAGGGCGTTAATGGAGACATACCTTAAAAGACGAAAAGAAAGACGCCGAACGATAAAGCGAACGGGAGAGACGCGTGAGGGAGAAGAAGAAGAAAGAAGAGGCAAAATAAACGAACGGGGGATAACAACGAGCGGTCGAGGGAAAAGGGGAACGGAAGGTCGCCGACTGACAGGGAAGGACGATAGAGATAGAGCAAATGAGAGGGAATGCGTGAAGGTGATGATACAGGACTGGCTATCTCTTCTTCTTTACTTTAGATAAATTTTTGATCATTAAACTATTTTTTTTTTTTCAGATTTAATATTCCAAAATTTTTCTTATTGTTTACAAATTAACATTCCTAATTTTTTTTATGATAAAATTAATAATTTGGACAAAAGGTAAGATTTTATTACTCCATAAATATAGATAAGTCCTTATTATTCAAGCATATTTCAAATCAATAAGATTTTTCTTAATAAAACTTCTATCACTGTAATCATTATCTTTTTTTATACATATTGCCACATTTAATTTATAAATTTGTTGTTAATTTATTTACTGACAAAAAAGACAAATAAATACAATTCCATGTTTTCAAGTAGCTTTCGATATGTACTATGTTACGCGAAATCAAAATGAGCTCTGACAAAGCTAAACACGTGCTTCGTCTGTACATACTTAGAGCCGTCCCTGGAAGAGGGAGCGACGGATCAGAGGGGGATGCCGTCAGGTAGGGTGGCGAAACGAGTGGGAGTCGATAGGTACGGAGGAGAATCGCGAGTGAAAGAGAGAGAGAGATCAACAAGACCGTCTAAAAGTGGGAGCGCGAAGCGCTTCGAGCGACGGAGGGGAAGCGGATGTCTGGAATAGAGAGGGGAGATCGCCGGGGGTGGCGGAACACGCAAAGTGCAGCGCGGAAAGGGAAGAGAGGGCAGGCGGCGGTCGCGACTTGCTGGCAGTCTCGTTGATCCGGCTGCGAGCAGTGCGCGCCGTGACGTGACAATGGCGACAGTCGTAATTGCGGTACGGTGCGTTACTGTGATCAGCTGATTGACCGAGCCCGAGAGAGAAAGAGGGAGCGAGATAAAAGAAGCGCGCGGGCGTTCCAAAAAAGGAAGAAGCCGAAAGAGAGGCCACTCGCAAGATCGCCTCGCGCTTGCCATGTCGTCGCTCTCGTAATCAGCTCGATCAGGTGGTGTGCTCCTAGTTTCCTCGCGTAGTATATGAATTATACAGTGTGTTCCCTCGCCGCCCCCGCGGCGGCTCCATAATTCCCTCCGCCGTTGCCACGCGTGTACCCTCCGTTCTCGATCTGTGTTGTGTCTGTGTGGCACGTATGCGAGGGGTTCGCACGATCGGTAGATAAATGTCTCTCAGCCATGCCCGCCGTGCGGAAGTACCGAAGGGATACCAGCGAGGTGAGCTGCTGCCTCAAGTACGTGATCTTTGGATTTAACGTCATGTTCTGGGTGAGTATCATCGCGCGCGAGAGAGGATAATAAGAGTGATGTCGCACGCGTGAATCAGGAATACGAGGTTTCGGACGTTACCCCTGAGATTTCGCGAACATTAAGTCTGAATATAGCTTCATTAGGGAAAAATAGTGTATATAAAGAGTCGAAAGAAAGCACAAAAGACAGCACTTCAAAGGCAGCACTTTGGTAAACGAGGTACTTGTAAAAACGTTCCTTTTAATTTTTATACTTCAGTTTCATAAAAGCTTCGCGAAGCCCTTAGCAGTTCTCTGCGTTTGGCAAATATAACAGCAAACAATATTTCCAAGGCAGAATGAAATTTGCGTACTTTCCGGTCGCTTTTGTTTGCATTACAATGAGAGTTTATTATCACATGCAAGTCGCTTTTTTCGCGTTCAAAATAAAATGTGTCATATTGTTTAGTTTAATAATGCTCATGTTCGATGAAAATGTTTATCGATTATAATACCAGCCCGTTATGCGCATTGTATATGCGATAATAAAATGAGAAGACCGCGTGTACACATTTTTTTTTCAATGAATAATGAAATTTCAATGCCTACTTCAGGCATTGAAATTGTTTTATATATTATCTCAATCCACCGTAGCGTGCCTTTGCGTTCTTATCTTAATGATATTAAATGAGAAAATCATTGACGCGCGTGATCTATCGATTACGCTTGCGAAGCGCTCGTCCCGCTCTTTTCCACCCCCTTTCGTAAAGCTCTTCCCCTTTAGGATGAAATCCTGCTAGAATGCGATTACGTCTATCATGTCAGTCGAATAGTTTATCTTTTAAACGCTATTTGAGAGAGTTGGACAGATATCAATTATGGTGTCTAAAGTCTTCTTATGTGCCGCTTATCGGAATATATTTAAGAAACGCAGTCGAGGCTTCATTATGTCATAAAAAACTTTTTTATATCTGACACATAAAAATCAAATAGCTTGTCTCGCTGATCGCGATTAAAAGATTATTAGCATCCTTTTTCTTAGTAGCTTACTATTTTACTGTCATTGATGAGAGAAAAATAGTAATGTAAATAAAAAAAAAGATTAAAATCTTGTAATAAAAAACATATTTTATATTATTCATTTTTTAGCCCTTATAAAAAATTAACTTAACAAATTTATGATCTTAAAATATCAATAAATAAATTATTTATTAATGAATTACGTATCTTAATCCAATTACAATTTTATCAATTATATAATATAGATATTGATGTAGATATTATTCCACAAATCGAATCCTTTAATATGCTAATTATTTGATTCTCAGTTAAAAATAATTGTGTGTATGCGATATTTATAGAAGATAAATATATGAATCGAATGGACTTTTAGCAAGATAGCACCTAAATATAACGAACGTCGGCCATCGTTCGAATTTATCGCGAAACTTTTACGATAAAGGGATATGTTTCAAAGGGTAAAATTTTTGGCAGTGATAAACTTGTTTGTCGGAAGGGAAATTTGTAATGGTCCGTTCGCTTCGCGACGCTGCATTTTTGCAGAAACCGCCGCAAATGACCCGCAATGCAGTTCGCGCGGGCCGCGAAGTGTCCCAATTGCGAGGACCGCGACGACGCTATGCAGCGTGCACGTGTGCGATACGGTCTCTGTACATTTGTCAGTATATAATTTATATATATATATATATATATATATATATATATATATATACACCATATTACTCAATGTACGAGGTACATTAGAGACGCATAAACAGAAAATAGCGCGTTTCTATTAGCTGAGAATCACTCTCGCAAATCCCTTGGAATTTTTATCTCTTCTCGGTTAAAATTTTTTTTTTATCAAAAATAAATAATTTTTTCCTTTTTTTATATTTCTGTGTATTTGTACGCTCCTAGCCGATGTTTATTTTTAGCCTAATTTCATTCATTTATGTTCATTAAAATCGAAAAAATGGGAAATCCCACAAGCGCACAATTGTAACATCTTTCATAGAAAAATTCGCAAATTAACGCGTTTTGATGATACGCGACATTTGCAATTAAAGGGGATAGCGCGAACTATCGGAAAATGAAAGATTTCATTTGCGGGACACTATGCGTTTTGTAGTCCTCTCTCTCTCTCTCTCTCTCTCTTTCTCTTTTTGATTTACGTTCTGTTTGATCGAACGGCTGTCCGTTCTCACGGTGGATAGCGTTACGATAGACGGCGATAGATCAATTCCACATGCGAGTGTTGCATCCCGCGTTGTCGCGCCACGTTTATGCCATGTTGTTTACAAATCGTAATTTTATTTCGCGTACACATATCAACACGGAAGAGTTTGTACGGATTGATTTACATGCGAGCATAAGCCTCAACTTCATAGAATTTCTAACCAAATCCTATTTCTTAGTGACGTAAGCCTCACATAAAGTCTGCGAGATATCAATTGCGAGATTAAAGTTTCCGATCGAAGTTTGTCTTTGTCGTAACGAAAAGAGATATTAATAGTTTTGTAAAGATATTTTAAATCGAAAACAAAGAGATTTGAGCAAACTTGTCATTATTATTAATGCAAGCCAAATTATTCAATATTTTTCTGTCGAACATATACTCATATTACATCTTCTGTCACTATGCATCCCGATTAATGAAAGCTATTGGAATTTGGCATTTTATGGAATTTAGATGGTGAAAAATGCAAGGATCGCATTGCAGTTCGCAAACTGAATTGTTCTCGGATTGAAGTAACCGCACGGTAATGAACTCCGTGCGAGCTTATTTCACCGGGACGGATTAAAGGTATTATTGATTTTCCCGCAACCGGGCGGCGGGTTGGGTTCGAGGTTTTCATGAAATGTAGCACTGGCCTAGTGATATGTGGAGAGTTCTTCCTGCCAAGCACTCTGCGTAATTAAATAGCGGCTGTGCCATGAAAGATCGCACTCATCTGGGCTCCATTTTACGGTTCATACACGAGAATATATAACGAATAATATTATTTACATGTACATATGATATTAAACGCAGTCTATGTTAATAATGGATTAATTGAACAGTAGTGTTCGCACAATATTTTATTTGTATGAAAAAGAGATAGATAATTCTGATAAAGAGATAGATAATTTTAATAAATAAAAAATTTAATAATTGACTTTTAAATAGTGTATAAAAAATAAATATTAATTTTACATTTTCAAATAATTAATTAATTTATGTTTTAAAGCAACAGAATTTGGAACGCTAAAGTAACAAATATTATTGAATATAAATTATATATATATAGTTTATCGTGTATTATAAAAGAGAAACAATAGCAAGCAATAATTAATAATTATTTATTTTTCTTAAAAAAAATATCGTTCTCATTATTTATTTAGGATTTATCTATATAAAGATGAATATAATGAATAAATGAATATATGACTTTACACTAATGAACATAATGGCAATAATTCCTTATCAAAATCTCGCAAGAAATCAAATGTAATATTTATCTATGTGAAAAATGCTAGAATTAACACGTAGCTACGTACCGCGTGAAAATCCGTGGAATCGGTCGAATCACGATCCTTAACTCGTTCTAGCTAATAAAAGTCGCAACTTCGACGATACGGTCCTGATATTCTTTCGACGAACTTGTAAACATTCGCCGAGGCGCTAAGTTTAGTAGTTTGGAAGTCGTAGTGAGTTAACCTCGCGACTACTATCGTTCCTCGGTCTATATAAATTGGGACGTGTGTGGGAGATAAAAAACAGAGAAGAAAAGAAAGAGAGAGAGAGAGAGAGAGAGAGAGAGAGAGAGAGAGATGTAGACAGAAAAAGAGATTTTGTTAGAAATGCGCGAAGCTCCGACCTCGTAAAATTTTTATGCGTCGCTGAAAAATAATAACGAGCATCGCGCGCAAATAATTTTATCACAAAGTTTTTTCCGCGAACGGAAAGGTTTTCCCTCGAAGCGGAAATCCGTGCGCGTCATACTGTCCGTAAAGTTGGTGCACGGGAAAATGAGATATTGCGCGAAACATTTATGGCTTGTCGAGATGAACATCTCCGAGATCACTCGCAAACCTGTAACGAATTCATAATATAATTTTCTGCGCGTTTGCTCTTTTCGCTTTAAATCCTGAAAAAAAAGTTACTTCTCCCGCGCTTTTTCCACAATTTAAATCATCGGTTATCGTCGATGCTTATTCGTCCTGCATTATTTGCATCTCCGATTGGAATCGCGATTACATATTGATGCACTCGTGCTTATCAAGCTTGCACAGCTGGTCCAGTTCCGTTGCAATTCGCTCGAATTAATGACAGCTGTTTCAATAGCTAGTTTAGAAATTTATTTTCCCAGATGAGTGGAGAAACAAGTTACTGCATTATTCGTTCTTTGCATTTATTATACTATTCAAAAAATAAATTATGTCTGCATAAATAACAAATTTATATATAAACATTCTCTCTCTCTCTTGTATTTAAACACGAATAATTAATCTAAATGATGAATTAAAATAAAGGTCAATTATTATTACATTTCTGAGTCAAATGAGATTTATAATTAAATTTTGAAGAAGATGAAGCCGTCTCTGTCAAACCAAAAATTTTACCAAAATAAAGTCCAAATTTGTTAAAAAATCCGCAGACGAAGTTTATCGATCAGGGAGAGATAATTTGTATAAAAATTTGTATAAAAATATCTGAATCTTTATAGGAGCTTACTTATACGAATTAATCATTCGCATTCGTCTCGGAAGGAATTCGGCTGCAGGATAGACATATTTCACGAGCCGAATCCGCTCACCGCGTTTTCTGCATGGCTGCCCTCGAACAGATGATTGGCCTTGCTAGCTGACGATGACTCCGAACCAGGCGGTATTCTCCCGCTTTATACGTCACTCCCGTGCGTGTGAACGGCCGCGTGCGTGTTCCATAGATGATTCCATAGGTGCTCGAGCATACGAAACTTCACCGATACTGCTCTTCGCGAAAACGTTAGCTCATTTTTCATGAGCTATTATGTTCCCAATCTAGGCGGATAATAAAACTTACTTTTTTTTAGTTTTCCAGAAATATAGATATAATATTATATATAGATATATATAGTATTATATTATCTATAAATTTTATTTGCATATCTATATCTAGAAAGTGTGTGAGAAAAAAATAAGTTTAGCTATTAGTTTTCACATAGCTATATATACTTGTAACCTGAAGAATCATATAATTTATAGAATAAAACAAAAGTTTTATTCGATTAAAGTTTTCAACATTATTTGAAAAAACAGTGTAATAATGCAGTAAATATATGTTATAATAAAATAAAGATTGGTTAAACAAAATACATTACGAATATTATGTTTTGGTTTATTCAAGTTTCAAAGTGACTTCACGCTTAATTATTTATTTTTTGTGCGCAAACTTTATTCATATTTTATAATATTTTAAAAATGTATATTAATGCTTTATTGTCAATTTTTCTTAAGGAAATAATTTTTTTTATTTATATCATCCTTTACTTTCCAGATATAAAATACAATAACAATATCTTTACACCTATTACTGTTGCAAAGGTTTATAATATTATATACAACATATAAAAGAGAAAATGGAAAAGATAAAAAGAGAAAAAATAATAATTTTATATAATATAAAGAAAATTATTTTTTTCGAACACTAAATTCCCCGAGTATCAACTCTTTAAAAATTCCTTAGATCCGTCCCTGCCGATTTCCTCCCTTCACCCGGATTTCCCCGCACCACCCTTCACCGCCGTCGGCGGCGTTTGAGGAATCTCATTACAAAAGTTGCGCGTACAACCGGTTTGTAACCAGTGCAACCGGCCACCATGCCATGGAGGTGCACGGAGGATGCGAACTCCTCATTCGGCGCGTCCTTATCTGCCAGGATGTGCGAATTTCCGGTAATGGCGAACTGAGAGAGAGAGAGAGAGAAGCGCGCACGTCGACTTTCCACGGGGATTTTCAAAACAATGATGATGACAACACACATATGACGACCAGAGCAACCTTCGTCGATTCACCTTGAGCTCGAGTGACAATATCGGATGATTTAAATTGTTTGATAGCTTCACGCGATTGAATTTTTTAGCGTGATTTTCCCTGCTTTTATCGATAATTTCCTCGAGCGAAAATCCGACCAAGCTCATCGAATCAACACGTGAGTACAGTTTCATTTACGTGAAATTATCATACGTCAAATCAATTTTTATTGCATTAAAGTACGAAGCTTTGCCGAGGCTCATCAAATAAATCGTTAAACATTCTCTTATCTTGTTAATTATTCAAGAATTAATACGTTCAAATATTTCTGTTTGAGAAAAATCAAATCTAATTTAGTAGTCAGAGCATCTATCATCAGAGTGATTGACAGGACATCCTGTATTTCGACATTGTATATAAATTTTTCGAAAAAAATATACGCGAGATACGATAATATAAAAGAGTATAATTCTCTCGAGATATTCCACATCTCGGCGATCTAATCGCAGCCGGAGACTTGTCATGTAAGAGAACTATGCCACAAGGGTGTATGTGAAAGGCGTCGTTAAAGCAGTTTTGCTCTATCGTCGGCCGGCACTTGAGTAGAACCACGGCACACATTCTCGCGCGCGCGCACGCGGTTCTTTATAAAAATTCTCTCGAGAAGAACTTTAAGATAACTTCTTTCCTCGATATTTCTCAAGTCGTTGCATCGCGTGTACTGTCGCGGAAATGGAAGTCATCTCGTTATTTGTCGCATAGACTATGTTAATCTTTAAACGATGTCGCGCGATGATTCTCTTTACGAATAAAAATAGAGACCGACGCAACAATGTGTGTGTGTGATCATTAATAGAAATAAATTTTATTTACACTAATTATGTGTGGGGATAATCTCTATTTAATAATTACAGGTAATGATCTTTTCATATGTAACCAACAATGATGAACATTTGAATTAAATTGAAGTTGCAAATAATTCTATATTGTATTCTAAAATTAATTGAGTGAAATTGAACCTGCAATTAAAAGTATTAGCAGTAAAACTTTAAATAAATCAAATTATCAGTATATACTTCATACATTATCAAGAAGGAATATAAACAAGAAATATAAACATGTTGATATCAACATTACTAATTACTACAAAGATAATTTGTATGTCTGACGAATTAATTAAATATATTCGATTTAATTAATTAATCTAAAGCTAAATGTGTCTCTCTCTTATATATCTACTATAATATTTATTATCCGCGATTATTTTTTCATATGCGACTACAACAAGAGAAAAAACAGACAATTAAAAAAAATATTTTTGAATACAATTAATATCACAGCAAATTAATTTTGTCATAATTTTTAATATTTGGAATATGTGTAACAGAATCTCTCCATTTAGTAGAAGTACTGTAAAATTTATAAGTAACATTATTTTTTTTTTGCGTTACAATCTAATTACATTTCTAAATGTTCAAATCTAGATACAAAAATCACTTCGATATAATATTATGTATTTTATACCGATAAGTCACGATATATAAGAAATTGTGACCGCGTTTCAAAAGAAGAAGTATCCGAATTTCGGGTGTAGCAAACGAGCTGCTGCTGATGTCAAGAAGCAAAGCCAAAAAGTCTTATGAGAAACGGGATAATGATATTCGGAGGGAGATGCGTGGAAACGGAACGTCGCGATGATGATCGTATTCGCGCGCACCTTTTGTCGGAATCGCTAACATCAAAGACCTCCTACTACGTGTGCAATGGCACAAAGGTCCACATACGACGATCTCCGCATCCTGGCATCCGGAATAGTTCGTGGCGCGAACCGAATGTAAAGTCGATCTCTCTTTCTCTCTCTCTCTCTCTCTCTCTCTCTCGTCTTTCCGCCCCAGAATTATGTTAATGTTAAGTAGGGATGATCTCACAAAGCCAAAGTCTGTGAACCGGCAAAATGCAACCGTTCGTCCACGTCTCGATAAAATTATATCTGTCATGTCTATCATCGTAAAGCGAGATCGCAAAAATGCGAAGAAATCACGCGACATTACTTGATCCAACTTTTTTGAACACTTTATGATATTAAATTCAATTTATTTGTTTGGATAAATTAATAGATATCTATGTTAAATAGAGAAGAACTGGAAGGCAAAGAAAGTAAAATTTGATCCATTTATATATAATGTTATATATAAATATAATAATAGAACGATAACAAAGTCGCGATAGTGGAAAAATTAAAAAGATCGCTGCACACAATAATCACCCTACAACCTTTACTTCAGTGCAACTTTGATAAAGAATGCACCAAAGTTGCGAGAGAAGGAAAAAAGGAGAGATGTGCTTAACAAGCGGCTACTCGGGGAACAATTTTAAGAATTAAACTTCTCCCCGAGACTCTCTCTCTCTCTCTCTCTCTCTCTCTCTCTGCATTGCCCCAGCCAGTCCCCGCAATTTTCCGGGGAAAGAAAGTGGGAGAGCTCTTTGTAATCTTATCTCTCACCAGTGTAACGCGAGCGCACGTTACGCCGCTGAGATTATTAAAACGAACTTCCTGGTTTTAACTTCGCTAGAATGCGGGAGGGAAAGAGGATCGGCCATCGTTACTTTCAGAGCCCGATGAGAATTTTAACAGGTGGGCGATACGCGCCCTTGGCGCGCCTCCTTTGGCTTTTACACAAGTACTCCTTAGCTCGACTTTTATCGATGTACACTAAATAGTAGTTAGTTATTTTTTAATTGAATTTATCGTTAAATTTTAATTATATATCGCTGCTCCGAAAACTTGTTACAGGCATCAAAGTACATCTTCAAAGTTTTGAGAATATCGAGCTTGGTAAGCACATAAAATCAAATATTGTTTATGTTATAATTACAAGATCAAGGTGGAACAATAGTTACACTTGTTACTAATGCACAGGGGATAATAATATGATGATGAAAATAATTATAATAAAAAAATTAATTAATCGCATTTATTCTTTTTTAAAATTCGCAGATATATTCTAGATATTTTTTCTAGTCTCTCCAAAAAATATATAAATCTATATATCGATCAGTAATACATAATCAATAATATGATGCGCACACTATCTTGTATTTTATTTTAATATGAACCTCGATTCGCAGTTTATGTTTATGTAATCTCATATTATCAAAACTGTAATTACCCTCGTCAATCCAAATCATCTATGATTTATTTTGGACATTATTTATTGAATAATAAAATAAAATAAAATAAAATAATAAATAAAGAAGAAAACATATTTTTTTCTTTTTTTTCCCCTCTCTTTTTTGATTTGAACAATGTTCAGCGGACTGTATTACTGTGCAACTCGGAGATGCGGCCGATAGAATCGTAGCGGGAGCGATGTTAAAAGCTTTCAATTATCAACGGTTAACTGCGCCGGCAGACTTTAGACCGATCGTTACGCCGATTACGCTCGGCGATAATACTTTTTATCATACGCGAGCGGGCGTGTATAGTCATCGTCGCGCGGTATAATTTGGCGAAAGCATAAATGCCGCATTAATGGCGCGCGCACAAACGAAGAATAGCGACCACGCGGTGGTTTATCGCGCTCGCATTACTATTACGCTGAAGTCTCGTTCTCGACTCGTGGTGGCTCGTAAAACTCGTGACCAGCAACAACGATGACGACGATGACAAGATATATCTGCCATTCGAAAACACACGTAATTCCTATTTTTAGGTACGCATCCTGCCGCGATTCGTATTCTTTTTATTGCTTCTCGACCGCAAACCTGTTTATGCGCTACGCTTCGTCCGTTCGAACGCAAATTTCATCTCGCATGAATACTCGCTTGATTAAAAAATATACCGACGATTAGAATATGTATATTTTCGATATCGCTGGGCGCGCGCAAAGTCGTTTCAATCGCAGATATTCTCGAATCTATTTAAAATGATTTTTTTCGCGACGAAATGTCAAGAAGAGTCACGATTTAAGAGTCGCGGCTCTTTTTAAAGTTCAAAAAGGCAGCGAAAAACAGCGAAAACTGCGCCGACGTAAATTTTATCGTATCCCTAGTATCATCGGCATTCATCGCGCGGGATAATGAGCGATGTTAATTAACAACAGAATGGAGGCCGTACACTGTGGGACGCGGGAGAAGTAACGCGTCTGGAACGAATGTTAGTAATGAATGTCGGGACAAGCTGTAACATCGATTCGCTTTCTAATCATTACATAACCCGATATTAGAAGCCTGATGCAGTTACGGTATAGTTGCTGCCCGACACGCATACACGTATGACGCGTTTTGCAATCGCGGTCCATTGTCAGAGAGATGAGAATTGTATTTTTTTTGTAATTATAATTAAATCAAATATAAGCTCGCATATAAGTTTTGTATTTAAATTAAGATATTTTATATACAATAGAAAATAAAATAATATAACAAAAATATATGGTATATAAAACATATTTTAATTTATTCGTGAATGTAATAAATTTAATTTGCGCAATGTTCGTGATTAAATTGGAATTAATTGAAAAAATTGAATTGCGATGTGCAGGCAGTGTTCTCGCACTCTCTTTCTTCTTTTCTACTTCTCGAGAGAGAAACGATTCGTTTCCTGCAGCACTTATACTTGTATTTTCATTCGATTCATCGTAGGGAGAATGATCTCGTCGCTCGATCATCTCCGGCGGTCGGTCAATTTACGTCTCTATTAACGCCTTCCGGCTAGGTAACGAGCTGAAGTGACGCGAGCGCGCGAAGTAACGGGCGATGTTACAAAAATATATTGCTGCTATATACGCGCATTGCAACACAGCGTCAAAATATTGTGTATTCTGCGATAGTTATTATTCGCGCAAAATCCGATAGCGCGCGAATTATTATGACGCGGCGAGCGCTCGCGTATACATTATATTTTCGATCGCGCAACTAATTACGACGAGGTAGTCATTAATTTCCAATCTCCGAATACCGTCAATGTCGAGAAATTAACAGCATCGTTAATTGATCATGCGGAAACGCGTTATCTCGTTAATTATTAAATTGCATCGTTAATCACCGCGATTACTCCTGGAGATTGTGTGTTATTTTATGATCAGAGATAAAAACACAGGCAAGTTAGAAGTTTCAAGGGTCTTCCCTTAATATCAACAGAAGCAACTTTTAACAAAATCTAAATAAATATGTAAAAAAGATTAAACCGAAGAATTGATAATTAATTGAAATATTCAGGCTATTAAGGAATAAAAATGATTTGCCATTCATTATTTAACCGCTATGCTATACAGCAAATTTCTATAATCTACGTTGCACGTAACTGCGATATTCTATCGAATCGCGGGAACAGCCCCGAGCGCTTCCCTACACGCGCTTTCGTATTAACTCCCCTCATTAATATTCCTTGTAATTATTGTAGCAAATTACTGCCGCATGATATTGTCGCGAAGCGCCCCGAAATTTCAATATTATCGAAATTCCGCGCGGCGTAATGCAGGGCGATCCCGTTAAATGTATCGCCACGGGGGTTGAAAATACGCGCGCACCTGAAATATCGGGCGTATTTTACCACCGACGGGTATATACAGACCCGCGAACGTTCGCGAGAGAGAGAAAGAGAGAGAGAGGGGGGGGGTGTGTATTCTCTGTAGTACATTGTTAGCGTGCATCGAATATAACCCCATGCTGAAAAACCGACTCTCCGTCTCTTAGCTAAATTGCCGCGAATTCAGAGACGAAGGGCGGTTTCCGCGTCGCGCTCGTTTGTCTCGCGGCTGCGGATTAAGAGATTTTCGCGCAAAATGCATCTTGTTGCGCGAGGGCAGCAACGCAATTTATTCCCCGCACAAATAATTTTCTGCGCTGTATAATTGTCATCGCTCTGAATATACAGTGGTACGACGTTTCGTAATAGATTATATTCGTGGGCGTGTATGATAAAATAAAATAAATATTGTAAATACATTTTTTTTCCACTGTTAACTCAGCGTCGTAATACGCGATAACATGTAATTATGAGACACAAAAAAAAGAATTAGTTATGCTAATCTGATCTTTCGACGTGTAGATTTTCTAATGAATGTATATGAGTTTTTTTTTTTTTTATTTATTCTCTGACCGTATCTTTATTGTTGCGTGACGAACGGCAGACTGAACGATGGAAAATAGTCCTCGTTCTTTTCTCGGATGCCTTTATTTGTTTGAGCCAGCCTGTTGTGTTGCCGCAACAATTGTGAACTCGTTCACAAGAGAGATACAGAGAGGGAGAAAAAGGGGTTCGACGACCCTACACGCTTTATTGCGAGTCAAACGAACGAATAAGCGCAATGGTGTGAGTGCGTGCGTGCGTGCGCGAAACGCACTCGCCTTCCGGCCACCGGAAAATGTCATGAGGAATATTATTGTACCGCGACACCCTATCGTTCGTCCTTTCTCATAAACGTTGCTCCTAACCGCATTTCCTGCCAAGATAATCCCTTTGTCCTGATTACTTTGGCGGAAGGCTTTGATCTGCGAGATGAACTGCGCAACAAACTTGTGCGCGCTGTCGACGCGATGATAACGATGATGAGGATCTGGATGATAATGCCGCGATTATCACGCGCGAGTGAAACCGCAGCGGATTTAACTGGAAAATGCATAATTGCAATAACCGCATTATATTCATAGTAATGATTCTCCGATTTTTCTCGATGTACATTTCATAATTCCTCTTCAAAAGAAAACAAAAATGCATCGATTCAAATCTTCTACATCACTTTTTGTTTTATTCAGTATCTGTTTTTTTTTTCTTTTAGAAGATTCTAAAGATTTTTAAGCATGTACAGCTTTAATTTGCTATCTAATTTAATATATAAAGTTTTCTATTTCAAGCTATAACTTTTCAAAGACTACAACTAAAAAGATTTAATTTTATAAGAAAAAAAAAAAAAAATACATATCTGTATATGAAGTAAATACAACATATTAAATTGATGTGATGATTTCCTCAATTACGATAATAAATTAAAGAGAAAATATATTTATATGACAATAGTCCCTCAATCGACTTTTATTATTTATCGGTTTATTTAGAAACACCTTGTGTTTTTATTTTTCAACGAAACTTTTGAGGCAAATTTGTCGACTGGCACTAGAGAAGCGACTTGTTTTTACGATGAAGCTCTCCTAATCCAGAGATGGTCGAGCTTTACGAGATCGAGGGTTTATTTTTATCTCGCAAACCAATCGATTTGTATTCTCCCTTGAAAGCAGACATTTCGTCATTGCCAAAAAGAAGTACGTACCGCGGTTATAAAAGTAAAAAGACACACTTGAGGGATTTACTCTATTTTCAAAATAAAAAAAGAACACAATAAAAGCACGTGAAATAAGATTGTGCTGGAGTTTACCACTGAAATGTTTTTCGGAAGAGACATCTTGCATTGGAAGCGTTTCTTCCCAACGTAAACTTGGTCGCGATGTAATGGAATCTCATCGTTCTACTCGTGATATAAAAGCGTACAGGCACTTTGGTAATCTACTCGACGAGAGGATCGGGAGGGACGAAATA
Source organism: Cataglyphis hispanica (assembly GCF_021464435.1). Classification (NCBI taxonomy): domain Eukaryota; kingdom Metazoa; phylum Arthropoda; class Insecta; order Hymenoptera; family Formicidae; genus Cataglyphis; species Cataglyphis hispanica. Next base: position 14,788,674 of record NC_065954.1, on the reverse strand, counting down.
AAAAGAATGAATCGATGCACGGAATTACCATACTCTTAAGACGTTTACGTCTTGCCGTTCTTGTTCGCCAGTATTCACTACACACTCGGTAATCCAATATTCATGGAAGTCGGAGGTACAATTTAGCTTTCGCAATAAAACAGCGATAACATGTTTCGTCGTCATCGCCGGTCAATCTTTGTCCATTAAGTACAACGTTATTATCTTCATGACGTTTATCGATTGATAGGCAATTTTATTAACATTGTGTGTGTCGTTAGATCCGTTAATTAGGTATTCGATCTTCTGTGACATTACACATGTCGCATACTCCCCTGACACTGGACATATATAATAGTATATATATATATATATATATATGCAGTAATTTACTCCGAAACTCATTATTGCATAAGGGAATGGACAGTATCTCTCATCTTAATTAATATCGTGTTTACGTTTGCGCCACTTTAAGGATATGATATCAACATCGCGCGTTTTTATATTGTTATGAGATCTTAATGAGAAGCGACAGATGACGACAAGGTGATGACGACACTAGACGCGTATGACGACAATAGACAACTACATAAATAGGTGCTGCTCTCCTTCAACTCCACGGTTGGCGATCCGACCGACCTTTTATTACGCAAGTGCGCCCCTCCGTTCATAAATAGGTCAGGTCGGGATATGGTAGTAGGGCTTGGGATGCGCGGCGCGCTCGGACGCGCAAGCAGGGTAAGTGCACTCACGCTGTTCTTGCATCCGCGTCCTCAATTGTTGATGCTCCGGACCGGCTGCTGACGGGATTCACAAAGGAATTCCCCCCGTCCTTCTACATCAGCAGGTGAGGTAAGACGGGAGAAGGGGAAACCTCGTCGTGCAACTCTCCCAAAAGAATGGCATTTGATGCACGATGATGCACTTTAGCGACACTAGCTGTCTCGGATAATAGTCGGAAACGATCAAAACATTTCCGCGCTCTGAATCCTTTATTCATCCATGAATCTTTTTACCTTCGATGAAATAATATATTCAAAAGTTGTGAAAAAGAATGTTAATTTGTGCTCTTATACAATATATTGCATCAACTCGAGTATCTTAAATATTTATCAAAACATCTCTGATAAAAAAAAGCCTTTCAATATTTGAATCCTTCTTATACAATTTAAAAATTTATTGTCTCTGTATATTGTATAAAATTTTATCTTTCATTAAAATATTTGAGAAAACTGCTAATTATTGTTGTAATTATAGTAGAAGAGAACTTTGTATATTATAAATAAATTCACTCTTGCTTGAGAGAGATATCTATTTAAAAATATCATACAATATCAAACTTGCTTTTACGCAAAACTAAGTTTTTTTTTTAATTTTTTATATTAATTTTATATTATTGTACTTGTAAAGAGAAAAAAAGCGCTACTATTATTATTTCATATACGGTAATTATTTCGTTATATAGCACAAAGATTGAAAGTATATTATTTCGTTTGGCGGCTAGCTTTTGTGGAGCATATTATAGTCGCCAAACTCTCTTGCCCATGATTTATGCTTCTATGATTACATTGCGTTATGCACAATGCAGTTCGATTGACCCTGTACTGTTTCCCGATACGTCACGTTAGGACCCTTTAACGTTCCACTTCCCCCTTTTCGTTTTCCATACCCTACAATATATCTCCACTCTCGGCAATCCCCCTTCGAATGCTCCATCGACAACGCGCAGATGGGCGCAGAATTATTTTCAAACGGCGCGTAAACAATAATCGATTAATATCCGCAGTTGGCATTCGAACGCGAAATGGGGGAAAACTCGAAACGAGAATGGAGATGGCAATTATTACGGCAAATAATACAATCGTAATAAAATAAAAAAAAAAAAAACAAGCTTGAAACAAAAAAAGAGAGCAAGCCAATTTTTTTTTGTTTAATTTTGCAGGCATTCAAATATTTCGAAAAAATAATATTTAGTTACGTTGTTTCGGAGCGTTTTTCAAGCAGTTTGCAAGCACCTCGTTTTTTGAATTTCGAGATTTTGCGTGTTTGCCGTTCGTTGTTATGTTACTCTACTTCTCGCGATATCGTCGATCAATTGACTCGCACGTCGTGTTACTTGCTACAGATCGGTTCGCAGATGGTGCGACGCCGTCATCGCCCGCCACATTGTCATCCGAGTTATCGGCGAACTGCTTGTTTCGGAGCAATTCTCCCGCTGGCATCAGTCGCGCGTTGCTCGACCCCAGCCAATTTGCATTGGTGAATTCGTGCCGCTAGCAAAGCGCTTTTCGTCCAAGCGAACAATACGCGTATAGAGTGTGTCTATCGTTTGGGACTACGAGAGACAATAGAGACGGACTGGCATCGTAAAATTTATGTCTCGCAGTCGAGCGAGTGATTCGAAACGTCTTTTCGATGAATCTCCATTATGGGCTATTAATCTAAGTGATAACGAAAAAACAATTGAGTTGCTTGTCGACTAATGAAACTATAAATTGATCACAATTAATTATTAGATAGTCACACGACAATGAAAAGTATTTTTTTTTTTTTTTTATTTTATTTGATTTATTATAGAATGAGATGTGTAAATGAAACATCTGAAATAGTCTCAGTTAAAAAAGATTACAGATTACTTAATAATGCAAACAGTGATATGTTAAAAAGATCTTTGCATATTTTTAAAGAGTTTTACAAACAGTATATGTATGCATGAAAATATTCATATTTTCATTTAAATATTATTTCAAACTGTTTTATCAAAACACATATAAATTGAATATTAATAAAATATTTTTACAAATTATTTTCGCTCCATTAATTTCTGCGAATCTCTTTGAATGTCTTTCTTTTTCTTCAAGGGGATTTTCCGTCATAAATCCGCTTTTAATTTCCTCAAAAAATATGTAGATATATTCGAAAAAACATCGACGTGTTAGAAAATATTTATACAATTTTAACAGTATTTTAGCAGTATAGAAGGCTATTTATGCAAAACTTTCTATAGTCCCAAATACATAATACTTATACGAAGTAATATATACAGTTGGATAATCGAACGCGTAAAGCTAATGGATATTCCGATAATCGAACCTTCGGCTAATGGCTGTTCGAATAATCGAGATTCTGCCGTAGCCCCATGTTAAAGTACTCTATATCCTGTTCGATGCTGATTTACTTAAGCCATTGACTTTGCCCACCATCACGACCTACATACTGAAACGCAGTAATTTTGACTACATGTCCTTTTACGCTATACACGCACGTATACATATTGTCGCAACACTCCGGTATTAACGATAAAATACGATTACGAAGATGTGAGATCTTTATCTCAAGTCTTAAATGAGACATTTCCTTGATTCTTTGCATTTCTAATGATGTTTGACAACATCATTAGAAATATAAATAAATATTCAAGGCTCGGCAAGAGAGACATATAACAAGATGTTATTCATTGCGACGTTTGCATTCAATTAATAAAGAATTGTAAATCTAACTAGTACACCATCTCAGCTACAAGGTGATCTGCGACTAGTGTGTGAAATGTTCAGAATGTTAGATTCTTAATTTCATTTTATTTAAAACACAAGTCTATTAAAATATATCGAGATTCAAATCAATTTAAAAAAAGATAAAAATCACACTTCCAAAATTTAAAGAAAAATGAATTTAAATATCTAAAAATAAAGTTGATTATATTGTCTCGAACAACAAGAATTGGCTAAAGAATTGTTCCGTTATCGTCTGATATCTCTGATGAAAGTATCGATTTTATCACGTCGTTATGATCAGCCTGGCTCTCATGAAACCGTTTCGCGAAGATCGCATCTCGTCGGTGGTATTAAATTTCGTTCGAGTGCTAACTTTTACGCGTCACAAAATTGCAAATGCGTTCCGGGAGTCTCCCCTGGACCGCCGCGACGCAACGCGCGGTTAAAGTCGGCTTAATTGCGTCCCAGGAGATTTATCGCGAAAGTAGCGTCTTCCGTTCGTTCGGTCCCCGAGTTTTCTCGATCCTCCCTTCTCGCCGAGACGCGGTTTGACTGCGAATTTCGTGTCTGGAAGCGAGAGGTGGCCTCGAAAGGTCAACTCTGACATTGCCAAGAGAGGATGAGAGACATCTCTACATATTATATGTCGATATAAGAGACTCCTCCATTCTTGGAAATAAAGGAAATGTTTAATAATATGCACACTTTTGCCGAATTAATTTTTTAAAAATAAATAATACGATTTTATTTTCATCTATACACTTATACAAAATTAAGCTGTATAAATAAAAGTTTGATTGTTTATTATTTTATTTTTTAGATACATATTCTGCGCACAAAAGTGATCCTCGATATTGATAGTTTAATATGGACGATCGCGATTTTCACAAATCGCGTTTCATCAAGGAAAAAGCAAGAATAGTTGATCGTATGAGGAAGGAGGATATGTGGGCGAGTTTCATTGACGCAAGAATAAATTTTGCGGATATGGTGGCAACAAGATATGCGTTCTTTTCAACTCGCGAGTCTCGCGATTAGACTGATTGACCTGTTTTGTGAGAACAAGTGGGTGTATCATAACTTAGCATCTACCTCGTTGAAAATTGCCGTTATTATTCCGACGATGAATCACAAGCGCGCGCGTTGGCAGAGAAGTGGCAATTATTGCCAGTGAGACTGCTACGTCAGGTTGAATTCGCGCATTTGCGCTGATGCCTCTTAATTTTGTGAACAAAGATCCGTGTGAAAAATTAGGATGCTCTCAGAACTCGTATTTATACGTGAGATTCTCTCGAAACCTACCGTTAGTTTACCTGCGCGTTATCTCAAACCATTCCGCGGTTATTCGGAGCTCATTAAAATTGTGGAGAAGAGCCGCGGAGCTTTCTCAGATGAATAAAAATCGCCGGAATTCTCGGTTGTGAACGCGACCGAGCTGCGCGCCGTTGAATACGTCGGATAATTTGCGCGTCGCGCATAATTCATCGACGGTGAATACACAGCGGAGGCATCTCTTTCCTTCTTCTCTCTCTCTCTCTCTCTCTCTCTCTACCTCTTTATCTCTCTCTCAATAAAAAAGAAGAAGTAGCGGGCAACTTTTCAGTGGCTGACACTCGAGATACTCCATTTCTTGGCTCGGTTTTCTACGTCGACGAGCCTCGTTAAACTCCCATTGGGCCCGTTCCAGCTTCCGGAACGGCGCAAAAGTGACGCGATTCGCATGTAGTATATGAGATCTCCTTTTCTCTCTCTCTCTCTCTCTCTCTCTCTCTCTCTCTTTTTCTATTACTTTGTCTCTTTTGCTCTTTTAGTCGGCGACACATACCACATGTAAGCATACCTTTCGGTAGTTACGATCCATCTCGGATGTAGCGTGGTAAAGTTGCAGCCGCGGCTCGTAAGGGATGTTTCTCTCGCGTACGAGCAGCGACTACTACCCACATTTTGCATTCACTGTTTTACTGCGCGAAAGTTGACACATTAGTCAGAGGCGTTTGGACGCCAGCAATTATTTATGATATGATACATTAGTCAGAGTCAGACGCTCCGGGAATTATTCGTAATTTTCTACAATTAAAGTTGCTACACTTCTCTGGCTATTAATCTGTCTAAAGCGATTTGCTCTTTACATATGCGTTTAATAATAATTTCGATAATACTTCAATTTTAAAAATAAATCCGCTACATAAAGCAAACATTAAAATCATTTAAGGAGGTCCCGTAAAATGTTAAATTAATCGATTACTAAACTAGTGAGCGACGAAAATAGTCGTGTTGCTGGGCAACATTATATGGCCAATACTCCACCATGTTACAACATGCACGTAAATGTTAGCCACGTAATTTAATATCGCGCAGTTTCCTTGTTGATTAAAACTTCGATAATGGCCGCGGTGTCACCGATACTCACTCATCGCCGCGCAACTCCGATATTTGCCAAAGTTTCAATAAGCAGTAATACTAATGTAATATCGCGACATTAAACTACATTTCTCTCCTACCTTTAGTTAACTGCATGTGCGCTCCGATTAAATTTACGTTCGTACAAATCGCGTGTGCGCACGCCTGTAACTCATATATTGACGCACAGTGAATACCTTTGAAATTATTTCACATGCGAGTAGCTATTATCAAGGCATTATTACGCAACTCGTTCAATTAAACCCACGTCGTTTCATATTATAATGAGCAACGTAAATAATTCGATGCACGTTTAGATATATTTATCGTTTTTATCTCGATTTCGCGTAAATGCATTCAATATCGGAAAAATGAAGAGCAAGAATGAAAAGAGAAAATACATTTCGATTCGCATAAAGCTCATAGCTGGAAAATGTGTTTTATATCAATATTATGTCAGCACGCATCGTATAATAATGTATATCCCCGAGAGCTGTAACGAATATTGGAATTTCCGCAAATGTATCGGTAGCCCGGCTGCGACCGCGCAACATGTGTTTTACTTTTTCCGCATATTACGGAAACATTATTTTTCCTCATGCGCTACCGCGAATGTTTCTTACAATTTTCCGCGCACGTAACGACGCGGAAACTCTATATTGGTGACTGTTGTTATCGCAAAACATAGTTCCTCCCACGTGACAATAATACAATAAATACTTTTTCACGGGGACAGCAAAAAAATACGGAAAACTAAAAAAATACAAAATCTATTTCATTTTCTCTATATAAATAATTTATAGATATTTTAAATAAAATCTAAAGCACTAATATCCGATATGAAATATTTCCTCTTCATACGATCGAATTTTTATTGCTTAAAACGCCTCAAAATCAGTTTATGATATATATACAGCTCGATCACTTGACGCGACGAATGCACGTAATGAAAATACAGCGTGAGAAAAAGCGACGGTTGACAGCGTTATGCTGACCGCGGTGTTCCGTGATATGGGAATATCAAGTGCATCCACAAAGTTTGCGATGCTTGAAATGCGACGCCGCCACGCGTTACTCATTGGCCAACTGGCGCAAATTGGTATCGACACGTCTCGGTAATTTCCCCAGGGGCGTTAACCTATGACTTACGAGGTGATAATACTACATGAAATCCCGACGAAGGGATTCCTGCCGCTCTTCCGTCACGTACGATAATTTACATCTTCCACATGTCGTCGTCTCTGAGATAATGCAAGCAATGACGAAGGCAGAAGAAGAAAGAAAAATGCACACGTACATATAAACACACGTAAAGAAAAAAACTGAAAAATGTTAACTTTCCGAAAATGCAACGAATATTAAGCTTTTTTAATTGTTCAATATTTGAACGTATTTTTAAAATCCACGATTTTAAAACATTTTATTTTTCTTTTCTAGTGGTATTTTTACGATCTTGCGGAATAATTATATTTTGGATTAAAAAAGTCTGGATCTGAAACTTGTACATTATAAAATCGGTCTTGTTTTAAAATAGAATATTAATAAAGATATATTTTTATAATTGAAAATATATACGATAAAATGTATGCAGAAAAAGAGAGACATGAGATGTGGTGCTTGCATAATCGTCCAAAGAAAATGTACACAACTTTCCAAAACGCATTTTTAAACAATAGAATTTATTAATTATTAATAATCGTAATTTCTTTGTTTTCTTAAATCTTTATTTTGTTAATATTGATTCTTACAATCCTTTTTTTATGATCTTTATGAATCTTATCCGATTACTTTAAATCGTAAAGATAATATTATCTCTCTCGAGCTCAAAATGTTCTTAATTCGTCAGTGGAAATAATTATTTAACAATGTATGCTGCCGGAAATTAATTTCTCATGTCGCATGGCGCGAATGAAAATTATCGTGGTGCAACGGTGACGTGTACATTATGCAACCGCATAAACGTCACATACCCCTTGAAAGGATTCTCCCGCCTCTCTAGTCACTCCCGGCGGTCGTGTTCCGCTTACTCACAGATTTACCACCCGAGATGGCATATCCATGTACTTATCAGATTGTCTACCTTGTAACGATGCGGCAATACCATCGCTCAAAGGACCCGCGCGATTGCGTGTGTCACGTCCGAATCTGTAATATCCATCCATGGAACATGCCTAAACGTTTCCGATACCTCTGTCCCTCTCTTAAATCGATGACACCCTCGCGTCGACGATGGTGATCGTAGTGTGTAAAGAAGTGTTCCTTTGAGATTCATCTCAAACAACCCAAAGATCTTCAGCTGGGTTCGCACATATTTCTTGGCTCAACTGCTCTTTGCGCTTTTCCCAAAAGAATTTTGGATATTGTAGAGAAAAAACGCCATGCTTTGATATTGATTAAAGAAATTTTCAAACTAATATGTATAAAAATTGGCGATTTGACTGACGTAGGTTTAAAACTCAAAAACTGATGTACAAAATTTCTCTCCTTCTCTCTCTCTCTCTCTCTCTCTCTCTTTGTGTTTCTGTCTACACAAATATTTTATTATTATTGTTTTATTCGTGCAAGATTCTGTTCATAGAAAGCATGAATAATTTCTTCGGATTACTGAAACGTGAAATCGATTAAAAGTGAATTTTTGAAATGGAAAATGCTATTTCCGTCGAAATGTCAATCTCGAGCATAAAATGTGGAAATTCGAGCGATTACATCACACCGGATTCATATGTACAATGCCATTTGAGCGCATAAACGTCAGGGAAATTTTGAGCGATACGCAGGGATGAAAGGGCAAAAATCGTCAGCCGGGTGATATGACGAAATATGCCGATCGTATTCCATTTCGTTGAACGGAACGTTTTGTATAATATTTGCACGCGGCCACGTCAAAAATTTCCTCGTGATGAAAACGGCACTCGTATTACGGCCACTCGATGTAATATACGAGCGGCTGCATCATTTCGCCAACACGCTTCGAAACCATTTTAATAAAATTGTTTCGCTACATAGTGTATGTGAGATTGTTATCAAAACGTGTGAAATTTCTATTAAATAACAATTCTCTTTAACTATATATTGTAATTGATTATTACTAATTTTCATGTATCATACTTAAACAAAACTCGTTTACATAATAAATATAATCATGAAATTCGATAGTTAAAATTTAGAACTTCAGTGATTTTGACGTTTACGCTCTAATCTCTAACCCAACATAAATATTCGATGCTTTTGAATAACGACTGACATAATTTCCATGACAGCTCGTCATTAGCTTAATTCACTCACTGAAATCTCAATGATTCAATAGCTCTCGTATCAACCAATTGCAGCAGAGTGTCGGTGTAATTTAGCAAACAGATTCCGCGAATCTCGTTATTATCCTGTAATTGCGCATTAATTCTATATAACGCTTCAAGAACGCAATCACCCGCGCGGAACAGCTCAGGCATAAAAGTGTTTGCGTAAGCATTGGTGGCAATGAGTTTTAAGTGAGTTTCGCCTTGCTTGCGCGATCATAATCGACGCTATTGACCCTGACATCTCTAGTGTCAGGGCTGCCTGTTCATCATCGACAAATTGATCCATCAAGACAAATTTATCGTCGCCCATTTATCCTATTAAAAGATCCTTTAAAAGATATAATTATTAAAGATTTTGATTACATAAATAGAAAATATTCTCTTCATATTTCATATTCATGATCTTAAAATTCGCGGAATGTCATTCGTCTATAAATTGTAATCTATATATACAATGTAGAAAGAGAGATTATTTTATTACATAAAAATTTATTTCTATAAAAAAGATGGTTCTAGAATAAGAGTCTTACACCTACTGCGAAAAAGACTTTTTTTCACATTCGGGGCTACGGAGGAGAGAAATTTTTTTACATTCGGGTACGATTACCTCTTTTTCGTCCATCCTTGCCATTTTTTTCACTATAGCGTATCTGCGCAAGATCTTCCTTTGTCCCTCCCATCAGAGCAAAAAAAGCTCATCCGGGGATTGGTCCCTGTTCTTGACCTCAGATAAATCGACGAGCTAGCGTGGATCTCCGCGCGATAATTTATACTCGACGCCACGTCTCTCAATATTATATCCTCTCCCTTCACGTGACAAGATGGCCTCTACACGTCGTCAATATTTTATAGTGTTGTTGGTACACACTATGTATTCTCGCCGAGATCGGGGAAGAGAGATAGCAACGTGCCGGCCATTTCGCTCGACTTGCCGTCCGCATGACATCTACGCGAAAATATATCGCGCTATCGTCCCGTTACCGGAAACGCGCGGTAATATCCACGTGGACGTCGTTCGCCTAAGTAACGATCCTACGTGACAACGCGTTCACCGAAACACTTGAGTTTCTCGATATTGCACCGAAATAGAACGCAAATCTAAAAAGACGTTTGAGAGACATATAAAAAACGTATAAAAAATTGATATTATATTTTCGACGTCTTTATAAAGTCTCTTAATCGAGGAAAATTCAAGAATTAAAATTCCAGAAAAGAGGAAAAATTTAATACTGAAAATTATTGCGCTAAGTCATTGATTATTTACTTTGCGATATTGTAATTTTGTGCTCAATAATAAAGCATTCTGCTATATCGCGACGTGATCATTTCTACCTTCTTCGTCATTAAGAAGCAACTAAACAATGAATATTAACAATCGCTAATTTATTAGAGACGCCGCCTAAACTATTCGGGAACATACTATTAAATCTTGCAGCAGCGGGATAAGCAACGATACATGTAGTCCATTGTGCAAACGATCCCGTCTGCTAATTGTAACGGGCAGACTAGTTGAATTGGCATGGCGATTCGCACAGCATCCCGCATGCACTTGCCGAGGATGCAAGCTCGTCTGGCGCTTCGAGGCGGCAACACGCGGCAAATCGGATTATGACATGAGAGTAACGTTGGCGGTGATGTCGTAATCGGAACGGGCGAGAATCAGGTTACATCCTCGTCGTCGCCGGACCATTAGCATTTATATACGAGATACGCGCGTCACGCGTCGAAAACGCGATGCAAATCGCGCCGATTAAAATCGCGTCACGCGCGCGTTCTCGTCGCGCTTCCGGCGCCGGCATCCTCCGTCCACGTACGCGCCGTATTCGTTTTCACATTGTGTGACGATAAGCACACAAGAGTTCGACGACCTTCTGCAGAATATAAGTAATTTTTCAAAATGTGACATTCGCCACACCTCGTAATTATTTCAATTATTTAACTTTAACATTATATATTTTAATTTTTTCACATTTTTATATAGGTATATGTCGCGTTGCGAGATAAATGATTTTGTCTTCAAAAAATATAAAAAATCCTAAATTCTAAGTAAACTATCTTATTAAAACAAAAAAAAAAAAAATAGAGAGAAATGTGACACTTTCCTTTCTTTCTCTACATTCCTCATTTCTACTTGTGTTATCTTTGTGACAAAACTATCCGCGTTTTCATGTTTTGAGAGTTGCATTGCATTCGCATTGTTTATCCCGACATGAAAGGCTTGCACGCTCGCAGTCTCGCGTCTCCTCGTAGGTGGATAGGTTCGTAGGTAGGGTACTTGTTAAAATCCAATTTCGGCGGATTTGAACGTCAGTCGTTCGCTTTTGTTGAATCAGTAGTGCGCGTCCAAAGTTGTGCTTGCGTGCGTGGTCCGGATGGAATACAACATAAGCCAGCATTTCTCGCACGGCGAGGACGCCACGAAAGACGTTCTCAAGAATCCTGTTCTCGCGACCTTCCATGCACCTCAGGATACTTTTCTTCTCCTTCTCTCTCTCTCTCTCTCTCTCTCTCTCTCTCTCTCTCGTCAGGATTTTCCCGAGGCGCCAGGATCTCCGGAATATCACGACTGCTTGTCACGTTCGTTTTCAGCACGAAGCGCGAGCAAAAGCCGACGTTACCCTCGTGAAATCACGATCACTGTTGACAGCCGTCAAAATGACACTTGGCTAAGGATAGGGTTATGTAGACTCGCCGTCATCTGTGCAGCTTTTCCTCCTCACACCCGCTTCCTGTTCGTATTCCCGTCGAGTGAATTCTTAGCGAGAAGCTTTGCCGAGAACCTATAACGATTTCGACATCGTGCGAGAGAACGTAAGCTCGGGCTTATCCCGTCGATTTTTCCGCCGCATGCCGCATTTCACGAACGAATATAAACGATCTCCCGATCTCGTTGACCTGATTGCATTAATGCTGCTACCATTTCATCCCTGAGTCCAGCTGCGTTTTCCAATGAAGCATATCAGTCAGGCTGTACACTTAGGCTGTACATCAGCATTTCTATGAGCGTAATAAATCGAGCTTTCCGACTCGTCAGCTTTTTAAAAATGAATTTATACTGTTGTGACCTAAATACAAAGTCTATTAGGTTGTATTTGAAATGTTGAAGGACAAATCACGATGGACTCTCGCAAATATATCTCGCACGCAGTTCTTTACGATTATTCAGATAACAAATTTAGAAAATGTAAAAATTTTTTATAAAAAAAAAAACTCCTCAAAAAGAGAACATGTTCTGGAAAAGCAAAATGTTTAATGGGACTTACTATGCACTGCGCGAATGAAAAGATTGTAAATGCATAAAACAATGCAACGAGAGAATATTCCGACAAAAAAAAAATACATTTTTAAAATAATCGTTTCCGACCGCTTTAAAATCGTCGATTCGAAAAAAACGACACGCAGATCTCTCTCAATTATTCATCCCCCGCGAGAGTCGACGGGATAACCACCATTCTCTTCAGGATCTCTTCACTCTATCTTCTTCTCTTGCTCTTTCTCTCTTTTATTTTCGCCAGCGCCGCGTTGCTCGATTCGTGAAATTAGTCTGCGTCAATAATTGTCCTCTCTCGTCCCGGATTTCGATCAGGACGCCACTTCCATTGGAACCCTTCGCATTCCGACGTTCCGGAAATTATTTTATCTTCTCTGCAGAGCCTGCTCGTCCTCCGGACCTTTCCCCCTTCTGCTCCTTCTCTCCCCATCTCGCTAGACCGAACTTTCATTTTCCCCCGATTTCTGATCGGTTCTACAGGGTAGCCCATGTTCATCGGAAGATGTTTTAATGGCAAATACTTGAATAAATTTGCGATCAGTTTTACTCAACAAAAACATCAATGATCCCGAATTACGAAGATACTTAAAAAAATTGAACAATTACAGCTTACGAATTAAATATTACTGGGATTATGTTTAAGATATATATATATAATTATTCTTTAATTAAATTATATAAAATATTATATATAGATATGTGTAAGTTAAATTAATAAAATAAATTTACATTAATTTTCATAGTTTGTTCATAAAACTGCATATTATTTATTAGAAATATGTATAATTTTTTTATTGTAAAAAATATTTTAAATGAGTTTTCTCAAGATTTTTTGAGGAATTTATTTTTTCATCTAATATTAAATTATTAATCTGGGTGATTTGAATTCATGTAAATTAATCACAGAAATTAATCACATTATCTCTGTTTTTAATCGACTTCGTTTTTAATGGGACTTTATTTTATATAAATATATATATATATATATATATATATATATATATATATATAAAATAGGAATTAAATTTAATATGAATCTTGTAAATAGTAAATTGCGCAGATATTTCATTATTATTTAATTTGAAAACCTGCGTGTTTAATTTTAGAATGATTCGCTCTTTTATCGAAATATTCACCAATATTGATGGAACACCGTATATATCCAATATTCATGCTTTTTGCTCTTTCTTTTTTCGTATCGGCGTACAGACAATAGATCATTGTTTCCGCGGCTTTGGGAAAAGCTTTTCACGAGAATATATGAAAAGAATCCTTTATTGGCGCACATCGCACCGATATTTCGGGTGCTAATAAAAAGGCTCAATGAGGACTGATTGCTTAACAATTGTGAATGAAAACGGCAAAAATTAATCAGGGGAGATCAATCAATGTTACGTATAGTGTGTGTATGTGTGTGTGTGTGTGTGTATGTGTATGGCCATTTATACCTGAATAAATTTTGCAGATGTGTTCTATGATTAATTAAAAATGTATTATCAGTAAAAAAAATATCCTTTATGCTTTCTCTATTTTTTAATTAATAAATTAATTTCAATTTTGTAAAACATATTTATGTCTTCACCGCTTTTCCTTTCCCTTCATTGTTTGACTTTAAGCATATTGGACAGTTCTCGTATTTCTCCCCGCCGCGTCGGGGAGCGATTATTATTTTACCCGCCATCGCCGTAATTGCATGCTTTTACTCTCACTTCCATCAATTTCCTTCTTCGCGTCTGCGGTTATTAAGCCCGGGAGAGGGAAAGGAGAAGCGCGCATAAATCTTGTAGCTTTCCAGTAACGCAGCGCCAATTAGAAGATGTGCGAAACCGGTCGACAAGATCGATCGGACACAACTACATATTAGAAGAATAATCAATTCCATCAAACATTTTAAAAATGATTAGGAATAATTTGAAAAATTAATATTGTCGACTATATATATATATATATATATATATATATATATATATATATATATATATATATATGTATTATTGTATTATTTTTCTGTAAGGGTTAATTCACTATTGCAACGACTTGACAGTATGGTATATCTTTCATCATCGAGCAATTCGATACTTTTGATATTTTGCTCTCGAATGTCTCGTCGTAACACGAGAATTCAACGGATGTTGTTGCAACGAGTTAGACTACCATCGTAGGCGAGTCTAGCCTTCCGAAACTTCTACAGAATAAACTTAACGACTTTATTTATAACTTATTTATTTATAACTCATAACTTAGTGATTTTATATTATTTTTAAACATACGCCATGCGTGATCTGATGTGTAATTATTAAAATTTGTCGCATCGAAATTATTGCGACAAAGATCAGCGTATTTTCGAAATATTAATAATAATATTATGTTGATCTTTTCGTTACTGCTTAGAGCATCAGAAAAGCTAAGATCGTACGTAAATAAATATTTTTATGAACACAGTCGTATAATGGCTTTGTATATACAGAAGTTTTACGAGATTTGGCATATTACTGTATGTAATAAATATATTATTATGTTATTCATTTTCAATCTCAATCACTCTGAGTTCATCACAAGTTCATCGCCAAACGTTTTCACTTCCTTCGAAGGGATGCGTTTCGTCGCGTGAAAGAAGAAAATTCTTGGCGAAGATTGCCTGCAACCAGCCAACCATTTTCTCTCGCAAGCTGCTAATTACGAAGGCATGTGTGAAAGGCCTTTGAGAGGGTGACACGAGACGCTTCGACAATTCGGATTACGGAAGAACTATAACCCCTATTGTCTTTCAAGCTCGTTAGAGAAATAACTCGACGAACGTTCCGGCTAACGTCGCGGGTTCTTTTGTCGCTCTTTCCCGCGCTGAATTCCCGCGAACACGCGCGCGTTCTTACGTCGTCCCGACGACGACGCTTTTTTCCGCTCGGAATGGGCAGGAATCTTAATTGGAAATTTAAACGGACTTGTGGAGAGAGTTGGTTCTTTTGCCACCATCGGCAAAGAGCGTCAAAGAGCAAAAAATTGTGCTTCAAATACCAATAGCAGTTTTTAAAGAATTAAACTTTCAGTGGAATATCATATTTTCATACAATATTATTATGAAAAAAATATGTAAAAAATAAGCCAATCGTGATTTATATACAAAAATGTTGGTAATATTATTGAAAGAAAACGCAAATCAATAAAATCATAAAATATAATATAAATACATCTTTTAATTAAGCAGTGTATAGGAAAGTTTATATAAATATATAAGCAAACATTTTGTTCCGGAGGAAGCACATTAGCTTATTTTACAGATGATGCAATATAAATATATTCTAGAAAACATGCATCGTGCACCAATTCATCTCACCATTGCAAAATATTTTCTTAATTATGAAACAAATTGTATATATTATATAATGTATAATAATTATATAATATGAATACTAAATATTTTGTTTAATGCATTAATTATTAATAAATGGGTGATACATATGATGGCTTATTTGGATCATTCGATCAATTGTTTCAATCGCAATGTGAGATAAGAAAAATTATATGTATGAATCGTTAAGAAAATAATTAGATTTATAAAGATGTAATGGCAATTTATAATTCTCATTTCTTATCGTTTCAATTTTTGCCGAATTAATTAATTGCGCAAAATATTTGTTTCGATAAATAGCTGTCACCTTGGAAAAAAATGCCAAACTACTCTACAAATTCTTAATCGTAAAGTTTAACTAGTCGTACATGGATTAATATAATCGTTAATTATTTGTCAAGAATAATTTCGAGAGGCAACGCACAAAGCGGATCGTACTATTATATGAATACTACGCAAACAAAAGTCATTTGTTTACTACGTAAACAAATGTCAAAACCATGCGCCAGCTGATTTGTTTTGTCGCTGTGAAATATTATTTTATACTAAATAATAATCAATTAACTCTATAAAATAATTTCAGCCTCAATATTCTATTTCTCGCATTTCTAATTTATTTTAATAAATGAATCAATATATAACAATATTCCATTATTGAAGCTTGTTTGATCCAGCGATTCGTGTATTATTCCACGCTCTGTACATCAATTGTTTCGCGTTATTTAAATTATTCTAGTAATTCATATGTTATTTCGCTCTTTCAATCCCGAAATAATAATGATAAATTACATATCGGCAAAAAAAATTATAATACGAGATATAAAACATGTTTAAATCCATACAAGTATAGTTAAAAACATAATTGCGTGTAATTATTTTTACATTGTGTGCAAATATCAGATATAAATTAATTAGATTCAAATTCCCAATTCCCCATTTTGCTTCAAATTTCATTTCAAATAAATAATAATAACATATTCCATTACTCTTAGTGCTACACAAATATTCCCTTTAAATAAAGCAAACGTGCAAGCGAAATTACATCGAAACAGCATACGAGAAAAATCCTTCTTTAAAGTTGCATACGTAAGCGAGCCCAGGAAAGACTTTTCTTTTGCGCGCGCAAAAATTAGCGCGATTGCCCGCTCCTTTTATCAACGCAATGACGCGGCGAAACTTGGCGCAGCAGATAGCCGGGCACTGCGATAAATCGCGATATCATCGCGTCTCGCTACAATGCTACACAATACGTTCGTATCTATATCGTATCCGCCACGGGTGAGGGCGACGGTGTCGACCCGCAATTAATTTTCAACGTGGAATTAATCGCGGACCCTTATCAAGTCAACCGCGATATTTTGCTGCCTGTTCTTTTCTTCCTCCCTTGAAACTTGCCGTCGAAAGAATTCAACTGCGAGCGAATTTCACTTGCAGTTGAATTCTTTCGCTCGCTCCAATCTCCCTCATCCGATATAAAATTAAGCACACCACGAAATATTCGATCAACCACCGGATCAAGTTAAACCTTGCGCGATCCGCGTCAATTTTGAAATTTAATTGGTCGCACGATATCGCGTATCAAAGTTTATCCACATCGGGATTTCGCCAAAAGGGAGAGCCGATCATCTCCCCCTTCCTCCTCGCACTTCCGCTATACCCGCTAAACCTTCGTCCCGATACGCTTTGCCAAGTTTGGACTTACATCATTAGCAATTCGATGCATATATCTTGTTATCTTGCCGTTGCCAGCCAGTTGCTGCACCCGAATGCACGTTTGGAAATAGGAGGGTGCAATCGGTATTATTATACACTGCGATAATAATATCACGCTCTCCGATCTCTCTATATTGTTACACGCGCGCATTGTATAATATAATATTATATACATAATCGTTTGATCATTATTTTGCATGAGATTACTATCGTCTTTAAATAATTTCAAGAGAAATCAGATGAAAGGGAGAGAGAGATATTTTTTACGGAGAAACAAATTTAGCACAATGCATGTTTTACTTGCAAGCCTGTAAAGTTTATCGATTATTATATAAAAAAAATTATTAAGTACCCATTTTATTCTTTAATTCTAATTTAATTGCTAAGAATCTTATTCTAATAACGAATTAACTTCACCGTTAAAGCGGTGACGATTTCACGTAATAATAAAATTCTGTTTCTCCGCGCATTTAAATAAGGGGCAACGTTACCGTAGGAGATATGGACGTACTTTAAAGTTCCACTCGAGAGAGTCAACGTCAACGTAGTTCTCGCATGCAACCCATGTTGCCGTTGTGTAAACGCAAGAAACACACAGCGCGATCAATCTCGTGCGGTTCGCCGGCGATCAATCCGCGGTTCGTTTCGCCGGCACGAAAACCGACAGCGACACCAGGCTTGGGCTGCCCGGTCTCTTCCGTGTATTTTCATTTGACCCTTCGCTCAACCGACGGTACTTCACGATCGTCCATCAGTCAGGCCAACACCCCGGATTCTTTTACGAGCACGGAAGCGGAGATTACATCGCGAATTTTATTTTTTTTTTTTTTTCTATTTTTTAACGCACGACCCTCGTCGTAAAAGCGCACCGGAAACACGGGACTGCAGCACACGGCCGGAAGTAATGGCTCTTTAACTATCCAGAATCGGACTCCACTGGATATTTCTAAAGTTAATATTGCCGGTGCAGGCGGTCGGGAAAACGATGGCGTGATTTTTCTGGTTGCACCCAGAGTTTTAATTTATTTCAAAGATCTTAAAGTTTCAACAAGTCGATAAAAAATGGCAGAATTACAGACAGACAAAAAGACATATTACGTATGAAAAACTGCGAATAAATAATTTTTTTTTTTAATTTACGTCTAAAAGATTTGCAACAGAGTATAAAAGTAAATATTTATCTGTCCATCTGTGTTTTATATAGTATCATGTCAAGTATCATAATTAATTCGCATGTCTACGTCACACAGTCACTCTTGTGGTCGTTTACCTTCTACATTTAAGGCACGAGCGCGAGCGTTTGTTACTATTTCGTTTCTCGACTCTTGTAGAGCAAGCATGGCTTTTAATAAGAGGATTTGTTCATGATACAAAGGGCTATTGTTTCCAGAGCTATTATCAACGTACAAGAGTTCCGAGCGCACGCTACACGGCAATTTGCGCAGCGTATCAAAAATTATCCGTTAACATTTTGAGCTTTCTTCCGTATAAAAACCGTACAATTAATTTCTATTTAACGTGCAATTTTTTGCGCCACTTATCAACGAAGACATTTCCATATAATGTGGCGTACGACAAAGAATTAATATTCTCTTTGTTGCAAAATTATTAATATACATGAACTCGCGTTTTCGAGAAGAATCTAATAATAGTTATTATTTAAAAAAAAAAATTAATGAAATTTTCCTTTAACAATATATTATTGCTGGAATGAAATAATTAAATCTTGTAAATAATATTATTTAATTCATGTTAAAAATTAAACATCTACATGCAGATTTACATTTATTTACATTTAAATAATGCATTTATCTCTGTTTTTTCTCTCTTACAAAGAAACACAATTTAACACAATAAAAAGAATAAGGTAGAGATAAGAGAACGAAAATGATAGCGGTTCAAAGCGCAATTAGGTTTATTTCATTAGAACTAATTAACATTCCTATAAGAAAGTTCTGCAACAAGCAGAAATTAAACAGCATTCGCATAAACAGCTTATATTTTAATACGCGAATCTATTTCGGCTCATAATCTGCGCGCAACAATCCCGTGCTTTTTTAATTAAGTCGTCTCATCGAATTTGTCCCGCTTGACTTTCTCACCTTGCTTATGAAGTTATTACATAAGAAAAGGCCGAGAGAACAAAAATATGACGACGGTAACGGCGACTATCTTTCCGCAGCCTTAAAATCCACGGTAAATGTTTAATCAGTTAATATCGGAAAACGCGCTATGGCATCTGCGGCATATCGATATCGGTATTGGTTTCTCTCCTCGTTTTTTTTTTCACGGGCTTGAACGACAAAGGCGAGAAAGAGAAAATGAGCGAGAAAAGAAAGAGAGAGAGAGAGAGAGAGAAAAAAAGAAATGGAAACACGCAAAAAGGGAGAAAATGTTTGCAGAACCACGAGGACTACTTTCCATAGCTTCCGCTGGTCATATTTTATCGCTATCTATCTTTTTTCGCACTACTTGTCTCTCTGTCTCTCTCTCTCTTCTATTACTGTACTCTCATTATACTATGTAGCAAGCAATAATCCACCTGAAGAGGCAAAGTTCGATATATAATATTTTTTCTTTAGATATTCCGATAATTAAACGTACAAATGAGCAAATTTTGTGAATCAATTTCATAGCAAAAAGGAGATACAACGAAAAAATTTGTATGATAATAAGTTCGGTAAAAATATGCTGACAATTCCGACGAAAAGAGGGTACTTAAGTTCATTCGCCACCACATAATTCTGTTCCGTTTTTATTAAAGCGGATACGTTCGTCTGGGTTTTTTTCCTTCATCAAAGCGACGAAATACCACCACCACGAGGTTAATTTCGCAATGAAATATGCCGCGGTAACCGCTTAATGTGCATTGCTATTCCCACAGGACGATTTTCTTCTGTGACAATAGTAGTTACCGTGAGATCTCGGTGGCGAATTACTTTCGACAATTGTTAGTCTCTGTTACAAAACGGAAATTGTTTATCATCTATTCCGAAAGGTAAAATGCAAAATTATACAAAGCGTAAACAAATATACAAAGTGACAATAGAAAGCGTGATGCATAAGAGAGGACGGAGCATTCAAGCGCGTAAATAAAACATATACGAAAAAAGTGAAAACAAAATAATACGCAAAAGTAATACGGATATAATGTACAAAATCCAGAAGAATAAAGTGAAATAAAATATATTTTATACACATATAATTAATCATATACATATATGATTAATTATATATTATATTTTTTAACAGACATAATATAGATAATTAAAACCAAAAATTATTATTAATATATAAAGTAAATTACAAATAATATGTTGATAGATATTGACAATGAAATATTAATTGTCTAAATATAACACAAAATATAATAAATTTATATTAATAATAAAATCTCTCTGAATTCTTCATTTGTCTTTTTAACGCGAACTTTTATTTTTCTAAAGTACCAAGACAATATCCATTTCTGAGAGAACGCGAATGCACTTTTGTCTATTACATTATTTTCTTCTTCGCGCAAAATCTTTCTAAAATCCAGTTTTCTTGAAACAATCGTGCAACTTCTTTTATTTCCCAGACTCTATTGCACGCGTGCATATAAGAATTTCACGTTATCGCGCAAGAAAAAAAATACTCGGTATATAGCCAAATGAAAAGTGCAGTTTTTCGGATTGCGAAACGCTATTGCTTTGCTGTGATGATTGCAAACTCGCGAAGTGTTGCAAGAACATTCTTCGAAGAGTATTAAATAAATTTATAGCGCGCGAGCTCGAGAGAGAGATTTTTCATATTTATTGGAAAAAATGTCTACAATCGTGATTTTATTGGAGACGAAAATTAAATATTACATATCCAAAAAGTAAAATAAAGAAAACTAAGCCACTTTTTTAAAAAGAAATTTGCAAACTTCAAAATATATATGTATATGAGTTTTAAGACAAATTTTATTTTCAACATATAGGTCATTTCAATATATATAATCGTCAGAGATTGAAATTTAAAAATACAAAATAACGAAGAAATAATGAAAAAGGGAGAGAGAAAGAGAGAGAGAAAGAGTCGCGTCATCGATTGTTTCATCACTATCCCTCTTTGCTACTTCACTATCCGCTCCTCGTGCTTGCTTTACCTGGCGACGAAACAAAAATATCCGGCGCGCATTTGCGCGGAAACGTGCAATTTTACGGGTCGCGGCTCACCCCGTGTGTGCCGCGACTCGTCGAACCCTTCTCGCAAGGCGAAGCGAGGATTGCGAGACTGAAAATCAGCCGGTATCGACCGCGTCTTTCTCTCCCTTGAATCACATTCCGCCGGTGTCTCGGGGACGGAATCGCTTTGACGGCTTTCGTAGCTCGTTCGAGTCCCGCGCGCGCATTGCTCCGCCAAGCTCGCACGTACGTTTGAATTACAACTCGCGCGTGCGACGAGTTCGCAATAATCGTGACTGTTTTATCCCCGTTACACGGGTCACCCATGTATATCGGAATGTGTCCCGGAAGGGTGCAACAAATCCCGCGAGCGGCCGATTTTTGCGAATCGGAAGTATCGGAGGAACCATGAATCTATATCTGAAAATACTCCGTTTTCTCGCCACAATAGATGTACGGAGCTTAGCTAGTTAGGAAATTAAACTAGTATTGTTAATATACTTGGTTATTTGAGTATTGTAATCTACAAAACGCAATGTACAAAGTACATAAACGTATTGTATTCGACTATCTATCTATTTTATCAATTTTAAATCAATCTATAAAAAAATTTTATACATTTGAATTAATGGTTTTTCAAACATGCCATCTATTGAAAATTGTGTTACCTTATTCGAGCTTATACGACTCGAGTTGCATCGACGAGATGAAAAGTCCGAGTCGTAAAATTCCGGTCGGCGCTCTGCAATTTTCTACGTCATCCCGTGGACCGGCACTTAAAAGTTTATCGAAGAAAACCTGCGAGCTAGCCCGCTAGCAAAGCACTCGGGCACTCATCCGCCGAACTTTAGCAAGTGTATGAAGACGCGCTCCCAAACACACATCCGAGGCCCTTTTACGGTGCACTTCGTCCGGAGACGTAGTGTCAATCGTCCGCTATTCAAGTTTCACGCCAGTCTGGTCGGTGGTTTACGACGGAGACACCGGCGCTTTCAAGTATTAAAATTTCCGATGGGGATTGCTTGCCACCCCTCAACGTTCTTCCCTTCCACCCTCTTCTCCATTTTTTTTCCGGGCATCGACGCGGAATTTCTCCCCCGTGGCTCACCGCTCAGAGAAATTGCGCCGCGACTCGAAGGATCTGACACGTTAAAACATAATCAGGCATTACAGTCGGGTAGGGCGTGATAAAACTAACACGCGGCAGCCAGAGAACCGAGAGCGGATAATTACGTAAATACGATAGCGGCGGCATTACTTATGCGTCGGGTGTAAGAGAGATTTATAGCGCATCGTGGCACTGCACGGAACAGGCACCGCATGTCTGATGAAATTAAAAGTTTCCCCGTCGTCGCATTTAAATACGCCACGGTTTCAATTGAAAATAACGTATCACTCCGAGCATCTTTTTAGTTGTATAATTTCTTTTAATAATTATTTATAATAATATTATAGTTGTATTAATGTTCGATTCTAAAAAGAAAGTTTTTTTTTGGTTTTTATTTTATTGGTTCTCTCTCTCTCTCTTTTTTTCTCTCTCTCTCTTATGCATACACACACACACACACACATGCAACAAAAAATTTTTGAGACAATACACCTATTTTTGAATACCCTATATTACACGTTCATGTTGTATCACATTTTTTCTTTAAATTTTGTATAAAAAAAAACTAACGTTGACGTTTCTCCTTTCATCGATAGCGAGAACTTCGCGTTTCCTTTTCTCTTAATTCACGGAACATGCAGTAATTAACAAGGGCTTTTTCGCGATATGCTTTGTAAGCATTGCCGAACGCAGTTAATTATAAAGCGTAAAGCAACATCTGACCGCAACGACACATTTGTCGAATTAAAATATATATAAAAAAAAAAAAATAATAATAATAATAATAATAATTTGTCCACGCGTTGCATCTTCTCTTTCAATAGCATATTCTCGCACTTCTTTATTCGAAATTAAATTATACATTGTTTTGTGCAACACGGAATCACTTTTGCGTGTGCGCCACATATGCTTTTGACATTAGTCAGCCTTTGACCAAAATTGGCTAATATTAATACTGCTCAAACCAAACCTAAATGTTTTTTCAATAAATTAACCATATGTTAAATATTGTGGGCAATAAAATAATATACAAACTACTAATTTAACACAAATCTTCAATTATGATTAATGATATCTTAATATCTTATCTAATTGGAAATTAATAAAATTTGTGATAAATTTTTTCAAAATACTCAATATTGAACATTCAAGACGTCCCTCTTTTCCGTTCCATTATTTTTCATTATCCTAATAAATTTTTCGGCGAAAAAATTTTGAGCTAATTTTTTTTTATTAATGAGATATTGTCAAATTATTTAAAAATGAAGTGTAGCGTGTTATCGATCTCATAAATCTCTCCATTTGCTGAGCATTTCTAATTTTAAACACACTTGAGAATTAGAGAAAATCTTAAAAGAAAAGTTAATCGTATAAGTTTGTCACATCACGCATAAGCATAATACCGCATGACATTGCACGCAAAAGCCGTCCATATCGTCGGCTGTTCGCTCTTCTCTTCCATCGCATCAACTAGCAAAGCAATATAGTTTTGCTATGTATCTAGCAGTTACAAGTTTGCATGGACTATGACTGGCACACAAGGGAAAGGAATCGTGACTTAAGTGTCATGCATACGTTGGGCGCAGCGCGCTCTCACATCTCGTGAATTATTGTGACTGCACTAGTCACGAAACTTAAATCGTTGATAGCTAAGAGACTCCGACTCCTCGGGGAGAACGTTACTTTTATACTGCGCTTACATAGCCCGTCTCGCTGCATAGCTAGTGAGAGGACCTGGCCAATTAGATTACGCGAGGGTGAATAGCGAGATACAGATGTGCAATCCGGAGAAGAGTGCTACAAATGCAAGAATGCATTCGCAGATGGACATAGAGCCCGAGCCCGAAGTCCGTAGAAATTCCTGTGCTTTCATGGATAAGCAAAAAAGGATAAAGAAAATCGTGTACTGGCCGTAAAAATTCATTTATCTGGCCGACAAAATTGCACAGTTTATACGCGATTACTTCTAGATGAGTTGAATCGCAGGTTTTTTTTTTATATTTTCACACAAATAACTACTTGAAAAATTTAAACGAATAATCGGATAATGATTGGAAGGCGAACAGCCAATTAAATCGATTCAGAAACGTCGAAAATACACATTTATCGATACATATAATATTTAATATCGAGCGCAAAAAACTTTACATTTTTCGAAACAATTTGCCGAACAATTGATGCGAATAAAAGTCGACTATTTCGAAAATAGATTCATTTTAGTTTGCAGGGAAAAAAAAGACACTTTGGATTAACAGAAAGTTCGTACAAATTTCAAAATTAAGCTTTTACGTTTCTCAGAATCATTCATTGCAAAAATAAAATGATCGCTTTTTCAAGATAACGCCTTGGATTATTTAGCGGCACGACAAAATAAATTGTAACAGAGTATCTCAAAGATATTCTCCCACGTGTATACATCGTGACATAATGTGCACGAGACGGATAAACTCGTTCGAGCGTGTCACGCATTTCATGAAAGATGCACGAGCGTGTATATTGTATTAGGGTACAGAACACATCCGCTTAAAATAACGCGCTACGTCTTTGTCCGGAGTTTTTTTTTCACGGCGTGCGGGATATTTAAAGGAGGGAGAGAGCAGGAGGATGACATCTGAGCATGCAAATCTGCACAAGTGCTGCTCGGTGAGAAGTTTGCCGGCAGAGAGAAAGACACGCAAGATATATCAATGGAAAACGATCAATCCCCGCCCTTTAACGCGCTAAAATCGAGCACCCATCCCTCTTTTATCGCTGCGCGACCGTAAAAACGGAAGATTTGACATACGCGTCGCCGCCGGCTTCCCTTTATCACACGGGGCTGTCGCACGCGACGCTTTGCCGGGAGTTCATGGCGCAATCAAACCACTTCTCTCCAAATTTAGAGATTATTATAGATTATTGAATAAATTGATTTTAGGTCCCGCCGCCTGCAATAGCTAGATGACATAAAAAAAATAGAAGAGAGCGTTAACGCTTCTCTTAATATATGCTACGTAAACTTTATCACATGCTGCCGTTACCTTTAGATAATCTAATTGATTGAAGAAAGAAATGATTTCCACGAAACATATACGTACAACTCGATAAATTAATGTGATTGTCGCGCACGGCCGTATTATTTTAACTTGTACGATACAGCGCGAGCGTACCGTCGTCGTTAATTCTCGTTTTGCGTTACTACGGCATGGCAGGATGCAAGCGCCGATGTCGCGTGCATGCGTGCGTGCGTGCATGCGTGCTTATTTAAGTTCGTGCGAACGACGGGAGCTTTAACGTACTCCCTCGTGTCAGTATTAAAGTTGCAACCGAGTCGTCGGGGAGAAAAGAGGCCGGAAGGGAAAGAGGGTTGTCGACGCGACACGGAGTGCAGGATGCAACGAGGGAGAGGCGATAGAGGGGCCCCTAGTTGGTGCCACCAGCCACAACCTGGCTGCTTGGCAGCTAGGAGCAACTCTGCCGAGCTATGTTTATTGCACACAACCCAGTTTGTAAAGCCCACTTTAAATGGAAATAACGTACCTCTTTCTCTCTCTCTCTCTCTCTCTTTCTCTCGCTCTCGCTCCCTGTTCCTCTATTGCGGAAACAGAAGTTTTCACGTTCGAGGCGGTCGCGCCGGCGTACGCGCTCTGCAGCTACAGCTGCATCTAAGGTCGGCCGTTGGCAAACCGGGGCGGCTTTACTATCTGTCTTCGCGATAAACTGAGGAGACTAATTGAGAAAGGGAGCGTATATATGCAAGGCGCGAATATATTCTGTTCACACGAATTCCGTAAGTAAGCAGCCGAGGGCTGCTATCGTTTTCAATTTTATTTTATTCTTATCTTTACAAAAATAAGTAGAATCGATTAATAACTAGGCATCATAATTTATATAATTCTACAAAAATAGAAAATATACAACTGACTTTTGTTTTCTTTACTTTTTCTTTCTTATCTGCAATTTATATGCTTGTAGTTTATTCCCGTTAGATTGAAAATTAGAAAGAGACCTGTGTGTCTATATCTCTTTATGCAAAGCGGTTTCCGACATTCCGCCTCATGCAATTTTACGTATTTTATATTGTAAGTTGTATGTCGTTATATCAGGATACTATGGTGAATTTCGCGGAAAATGTAATATCACAGTCGGATGCCGCGACAAGCTTGTCGGGTCGCGGTAATCCAGCAACCAGCACTCCGTCTCCATCTTGCATCAAAGAACGTCTGTGCGTCTGTTCGCGAAAAGTAAATTGAAGAGCGGTTAACTAATAAAAAATTCCGCGATCCGAAAACATGGTGAATAATCGCGAAGCTGTCACCGTAATGACGTAAGCTTTTCTCTCTGCCTCTCCCTTCTCTTCTTCCGTCCAATTCTATCTTCCACTTCAATTTTTTCCTCACAACTTTTTTGCACCATAATAGCGTATCTAAGGTTTTTAGCTTTTCGCGATTTAGATCAAGATTGTGACGAGATTAGTATTTTATATGGATATTTTTTAACTTTTACGCCAATTAGAGTCTTATATACATATAATAATACACGTGGATATAGTCATCGCGATTCTGAGATGTGAGGCGACTGCCAACCATGACAGCAATGGTTGTCAGAATAGCGCAATATGTTAATATCGTGTACTCGCATACTGCTTTAATTACTTTAATAATTCTATAACACGCTAATTGTTTTGCAAGTATTTCAGTTGCTAGTTTTCATAAGATTGCATGCTTTTAATTATTGCATCGCACTAAAACTTTGTTTGTTACCGGGACTTTTTCTTGCAAAACAAAATTTCTTCTCTGATTAAGTTCGAGCTTATAAAGAAAGAAACACAGAAATACGTAAACAACAAAAAATGTCACGACTTTTTTTACATGGAAAAAGAATCTTTTTAGGTCACAGTTCATGTTATCGCCGCGTACATGGCCGACAGAATATTTGCGCAAATATTTCCAAACGCGTGTTTTGCACGATATCAAAAAAATCTCGCGGAAGAGTCTTTTAGATGCGCGTGCAAATCCACTTCGCATTTATATTATATTTTAATCATGTGCAGCGTGACCTGTTCACATTTTGCAACTCGATCACGCTGTAACGGCAAACGCGATGAAAATCGATAAATATCGCCGTCTGAAAGAGCTTTTTGAAAAGGGCGTTCGAGGAAAATTATTTTCGCAAAACTTTTCTGTGCAAGAAAGTAATTATAAAATAATGGCCGTTGGCCAAAGTCTTGCTTCATCATAATTAGCAGACAGGCACGATGATTAAAAAGTTGCATCTCCGCTGAAATACCTTCTTCTTTATAATTTGAATCTCTTTGCGAGAGCCTCTTTATATTCAATTTGAATCGTATCTAATATTAAATGACTCATTCCTTCGCAGTAGAATGAATTTTCACCGGAGAACAGTCATCTCTTGCCACTATACTTTGATCTTCTTTGCTATTCGCACAACTCGACGAGTACTCGTAAAAATTAATCTCAAACTGACCGTCAAGCGGCAGAAAAGTATAATCCGGGTACAAAGAGTTAACATGTCGCGACGTTTCTGGCAAAAAAAAAAAAAAACAAAAACAAAAAACAGGCCCTCATATGCATTAACCGTGTAAGTCGCATGTGCTCGCGACGTTAATAAAAATACAGTGCGACTTTTGTAATCCGAAAGCTATGATAATCCGAACAAAAGTTTCTCAAGTTTATATACATTGAGAATTATAAAGTATTGCATTTAGCCGCGGTTTTCATTTAATTTACTGTTTTCAGCATGCCAAACAAATTGAAAAAATGAAAAATATACGAGATCTATTTTTTCTAACTTTTATCCACAAATATCGCTTGACTATTTTAAAATCGGCTTTAATTAATTAGCCTTAAACATCGATCAGAATTGCCAAAAATAAAGGTTTTCTTTTTCAGAAAATAAACTTTTGGTTATATGAATGAATACTATCGGTCAAATAAAACATTCTTTATTTGAATCCAATTTTATACTTTAATAAATACGTATATTTTGAGATATAGTTACTAAAATATATCAGTAAAGCGTACCAACGAAAATTGAAAATTTTTGGCGAACAATGTTAATCTTTCTCATTTGCGCTAAGAACAGATTTATATATTATTTATTTAATTTAAAATAAACTTTAACATATTTGCAATTTGAAGATTATTATTATAATAGACTATTTGCAAAATAAATTGTCATGTTAATATACTTATCTATTGTTCTCATTTTTTTTTCAGGTAAGTTTGCCTGATGGATGATCACGTGTATTATTATTCTAGATATTTGGTATATGGTAAGTAATCCTTATTTGCATGAAGCGCATTGAATTTCAAAAGGCTTTTCAAAGCTGGGTTTTAGAGATGCAAACCAGCGAGAAAAAAGGAAACTCTTAATATATAATTATTTCAACGATTTTTTATATATAATAATTATATATAATAATTTCAACCACACAAAGATTCATAAAAATTATATATTGAAAATAATAAAAATAATAAAAATTTGTTAAATAAATAAAAATTTTCTTCAATATTTTCACTAAGAAAATGTTTGATTCGCAAATCATTCGTGATGTGTTCGTTAAAATCCATATATTCGTAATATCACTAGATAACATTTTATAAAAAAATTTTTGTCGATAAAAAGCACATGAGATAATTCAGACCTCTAAACGATTTCGATTAGGATTTAACGAGCATCTTTTTGCTTTGATATGAAATGTCAGCGAATCATCATGACACCCATCCCAAGATAGAAAGAGGAGATGCCGCTATCAAAGCATCGAAGGAGCGAATTCATCCCAATCCTTCTTTCCTCCTACATTTCCATTCCCGTTTATTCCGCGCGCGCGCGACTAGAAGATATGACCTATTCAAGGCTTTAAGAAGATTCTCATAATCCAAATCACACAGGTGAGACGTCTACTCGGCCGCGAATTGGATGTTCAACGTAATTCGCGCGCGGTGAGGACCGTAATGTAACTCCACTTAATTCCCAATCGGCTTAACCTACATGCAACGCTACCACTCGACACTATTTCGAAGCCCTATTCAGTCTCCCGCAGACTACAACGCAAATACTTAAACACGTACGAATGCGTTAGGATGTCTCTGTTTTACAATCAGAAATCACGGGACGCGCTCCCATTTCCCAGTCCTGTCAACGCGCCCTTCACAGTGGGTTACGTACGTTCGCGAAATTTTCTCTGTGATTTCTCTCGTTTTTCTTGCCGCTCAAAGTTTGCTCCTTTATTTGAGAAGGGATTTCAGGTGTTCCGCTGTGTGTGCGCGGAAGAGCCAACGGGATAACCGAGTTTACGATGCAAATTCCGGCAATATTTCACATCCGACAGTCGAACAGATATTTGCAATCCGTTGCTCCGTTATCCGTTATTTATTTACCGGGTGGGGATATGAGGGAAAAAGTATACCGGAGGCTTCCTGCGCCAGCCGTTCGTGAATAACGAAGTGCGGACTGGGGGCAACCTAGTGGGTGGGTTGCGGGGGACGATGAATGAATAGTGCGGAAATACGGGCAATGTTATAGCATTGCGGCGTGCAACCGTTACTGTTTCGCTGGAAATTGAATTAACGTCTCTTTACCGAAAAAAGAAAGAGACTTTTCTCGTGGTCCTGCGGGGAATGAGCCGGATAATTAAATTGACGATAGTCCCCATCGGCTACTGGCTGCTTTCAGATTATCTGATTATTGTGAACCGCTATTGCCACATCTCTCGTTAGCCATATGCTAGCTGCAAAGTGTTGGGATGGAACGATGATAAAGCAAGAAGAATAAGTACGGTACTTATCGTTCGTCGAACTTTATTTGTCGAGCATCGCTCGACTTCCTGTCATAAGCTGCGAGATGTTGTTTATACGAGATATAAATTGCTTATTGAAGCATTCGCGGTATAATAGTTTTTACGAAGTAGCTATAAATTATTTCTCAATAAAATTAAAACTGTTAAACAGTTGAAAACTACATATATATTTAACAATATATATATATATATATATATATTTAATTCTAAATATAGGAATATTATTATAATATATATATATATATATATATATATATATATATATATATGTATATATACATACATATTATTATATAATTTAAAGTTATCTGAATTATTTAAATGTTTAAATTAAAATTAATTAAATATATTAGGAATTGGTCGATTCGAATATTTAAATAATTCAAATAATTTTAAATAATATCTCTCTTTTAAAATTATTTTAAAATTAAAGGAAAATATAGGAAATTTTCTATCTTTAATAGCCATTAAAAGTGAAATACAAAAAACAATCTTGTGTGAGAGATTATCGCGCATAATTTTGAACAATTGAATTCAACGATGTTACGCTGAATCACATTAGGCTGACGAGGAAAATTAAGTCCACAGTTTCCGCATGTGGACATGTATATATTATACGTGGGCGGTACATCAAAGAGCGCCAATGTGGGACTTCCATTAAGAGCAATGCCGTTACCGTGTAACAATGTCCGCTATCGGATACGCGCGCGCTGTTACACGATTTCTCTCACGCGGAAACTTTGCACGACAAACCACAAGAGTTTATGTCATCGATGCCCGCGGTCAGGAATAATGTAGGCAGCAGTAATTAACCTCATGAAAGTTTCATTGCATCGATATAATCAATAAATCATTTGTCAATTTAATTATTTAATATTCCTCGATTCAAATTCCCCATCCTTATATTTATCTTTCCGCGTAAAAGCTACTCTCTCTCTCTCTCTTGATTATATTTAGAAAGAAATATATGTAACACGATTATATTTATACAAAAATAGTCGCGGACAAGCGTTGTAGGAATTTCCCGAAATTTGTTCCGTCGGGTTCCGTCGCTCGTGTCGTATTTTCCGGTAACAGCTGGAACTCGACGACGATCTTCCGGCAAAGTTCGCGGGTAAGCTAGCACAAAGTTGGCCGTTCCCTTCTTATCGCACGGCAACGATAAGTTTCAGTTAGGTCAACGGGGGATAATCCGTGAGGGGAGGGTGGGGTATACGTACATACACATATATAATATATATACATACACACACACACACACACACACACATGTATGTATACGGTAGATATGCACATGTAACGCGACGCGGTGGTCGTATAACATAAGATTCGGAATGGCGGACGACGTTGCATGCGCGACATAAATCATTAAGTTAGTGGTTCCTCGCATATCTGGCCGCTTTACGAGAGCGCGGCGACGCCGACGCGTCGCTCCTCTCGTATTGCTCCTTTTGCGAAGCGAGAGAGCTTTGCCGGACCGTACTCCGTTTCTATTTTTACGTCGTTAGCCGCGAGCGAGTCCGATATCGCGACTTAGTGCACCGTTCTATTATGCTTTGCGCGAAATTTATTATGCCCCCGCCGTATCTCTCTGCTGCGTGCCGGAAAACCGGAAGAGCTCGATAGCAGGATGACCCGAGAGAGAGAGAATCGATGACCGAAAGTATTTGTAAAGCAGGCTAAATTTCTATAGTAATTTCAAAGAGACTGAGTAAATAAAAAAAGAATTCAAGAATATATATTTTCTTCGTATTTTTCTTCTCATCATGACAAGTTCGCCTCATGAGAAAATAATTATATTCTCTGTTAAATTAAATAATTAAATTGAAAAAAATATAATTTGAATAAAAAATCGTAATTATGTTACGAATTGAATACCTTATTTATATATAATATACATATTTTTAAAGAGGCAATTAAATAAAAGTCGAAATAAAAAGAAAACTTTCTCATTTTTTAAAATATCTCTAAATTCAGATAATATAAAACACAGCAATTTAATATAATATTTAAGCCATTTAAAAAATTATCTAATATATTCTGTCTTTTTTTCCATTACTTTGATAAAATTGCGTATTTAAGTAATTTATTTTTGGCAACAACCGATATTGCGTTTTCAATAATTCGATTTCTATTCATGAAAATTTTCAATGCATCGATTCTCGAATCCATCAAGTTGAAATTATACGATTGGTAGTGTCGAGATTGAATTAGTAATACCAATTAGAGATTTATTTTTATCGACGAGAGCGCATAATTGTATCATTACGCTATCCTCTCTTACTCTTAATGCTCTAGGAAGTGCTGTTGAAATGCGGCATCGCAAATTTCACAACGTGTCCTCGTGTCGTACAGATTGAGTGGGCGTAACAGCAATGTCGTGTTAATTAGAACCCGGTACATTCTCGCTCTCGAATACTGCTAGCGAGTGTTGGTTAATTCCACTTTGGTCATTCGCCGAGTAGCTGTCTTCGCACTTATAAACACGTATCAAAGCCACAATATGTCGTGAAAATGATTGACAATGTCAACGTTTTATCATTATCGGAGCAACATATCTTTTTAACATACTGGTATAAGAAAATAAAAATTATAATTTTACATTTATGTTTAATAATTAATTTTGAGATAATTTTTGTAAAATGTAACAAAAATAAAAATATGTTCTTCTAATGCGTTTCAAGAGTAATAATAATTCTATCTTTAAACCTTTTAATCAAAATACATCTTAGTATGTATAACTTTAAGTATTGATTTAAAATTTTGTATATAATCAACACTTAAAGTTTTTTTCTTATTTTACAACTGCGAGAAGGCATTGAATTAATTATTGTTGCTTCTAAATCAATATCCCGACAATTTATATCAAGGCGACGTGTGCCGCAGTTAGATACCAGTTACGTAACGCTGGTTACATATGCATTTTATGGGATTAACAAATTACACAAGTGAATTGTCCGACGGCATGGCGTCCTGTTAAATTATTCCGCAGCATCCTGCTGCCATTATTCTTAAGCCAGTTAATCCAGCATCCGTTTCGTGAGGACTATTGCGTTCACTAATTTTTTCATCCTCGCCAAATAGAAGTAAATTCCTATTTTAGATTTGATGATTGTAAAAAAGAATCCAACAAGATTTTTTTATGAAATATATTCGAGATTTATCGATTAAGATTGCAGTAATCGTAGTATAATGTATTTAAAAAATACGAATTTAAAATTTTATATATGTATATGAATAAGACATGCATCAATAAATTAGAAAAAAATGTCTTAAAATTTAAGAAAAAATGTTTTGTTATGTTTATTAAAATTAAAAGGTAAATGATAAAAATAAAATTATATTCTATTTATGTAAGATGTTATACTACAACAATAAGACACTTAGACGCATTTCGCAAATGTGTGTAACTTAATGAATTGAAGTCATTTTATAAATTGAATCGCCACACAATGCGCGGTAATTGTGGACTGCGATCCGCTCGTATATCATCTCGTATCATTCGCCGAGCGGCTACAAAATCGCATTAAGCGAGATTGCATCTCATCATTCTCGTCATAATACAAGGTATTATTCGAATCGGTCACGCATGAAATATCTCGTATCGATCACATCGAAATACAATTTACGAGCTCGGTCGAGTTTTTCGGACATTTCCGTTCCCGAGTAAATGCATCGGAAAAAGGAATGGCAAAAATGAACGAAAGGCGCCGCATGTCGAAGCGATTCCGTATAGACTTCCATGGTCGGTTGCTCGCCGATTACAGCGAAATACCCCGCATTGTAACATGGAAGCCGCATACGAACACATGTGTGCGAGTGTATGTGCGTGTACACGGGGACGTATATACAGAGGAGTGCATTACGCGACGCAAGGTCGTCGTCGTCGTCGTGCGGTGTAGCCGGTGTTAGGTGAACCGTTCGCGCCGGCGACGATGTCGTGTTAATTACTCTACAGCCCGCTTCGTCGCCTTCCAACACGAGAAAACACGAGAAGCCACGATGGCCCCGCGCTTCAAAACCCGTTAATCCGCTCGCTCATTGTTCCCGACGGCGTGCATTCGCTGGCATTCAAGCGCCCTGCTAATCCGCGAAAGTCGCAAACAAGGACGAAGACTCGAGGACGATTGCGAAATGCTTTGCACCTCAATGTTAACGCTCGACTACTCACGATCAACCTGGTTAACCGTGCCCAAATTGTAAAGAGTAATAGCACCTAAAAGTGACGATTTTTGAAATAATAACTTGCCGGCAATTTTGATAGCGATTTCTCTTCGAAAAGATGTCTTTTTTGACACAAATTACTTAATCGATTGGAATCTTTTGATATTTTTTCTCAATAAAAATATTAAATATGTATACATATTAAATATGATAGAGATTTAAAATGATATATGATTTAGGAAATAAAATTATCTGAATATAAAAAAGGCATTAAAATGTTTTTTATTGTTTAAGCCTCAGTAATGTAAGTTATAATACTTTAAAAAAAATTTTTTAATTTGACAAAATAAGAGAATAAAAGGACAAAATAAAATATCATGGGATTATATAAATAAATCATATATAACTGATCAATAAAAATTCATTAAAAGTATATTTGGAGTGAAATGTTTTTATTACTTTAAAATTGATTTTCTCAAGTGTTTCCAAAGGAAATTATATTAGACCATTGTTGCTTTGAAACTTCTCCAATTGTTAAAGATTAATGACGCGTGTGTCTTCGTGCAAGGAGGACGAGGGGAGAAATCGTTAAACGCGGTGTTACAAGATAAGCTCGACAGGCACGGATGTACCAAACTCGGCTATAAATTCAACGAACCATTAATTTTCGGTGCCTTCACGCTCGAATATGCCTCGAATCTGGAATGTAAATCTCGACAATTTCTGTCTTCGCGGATCTCACACGGACTTTTTGCGCGTTCGGTCGTTCCACCCGCATGTATGTAACTATCTGTCTGCGAAAAGTGTAGCGTATATACTTTCCGGGCACGTATCCGCCGAAAGACGACACGTGGAATGGTAATACAACTTGCATATAATGTTTCGATCTTACCTGAGGGAAATAACGGAAAATATTTCCGATTATCGGGTGTCGCCCTTCATAACATTTTATCGATTTTTCGATCTTCAAGAGAACCAAATTGTACGGCACGAATACGATGTTATTTGCGATATGCTTCTGTGTTGCATTTGTAATTGAAAATAAAATTTTAAAGCTGCGAAAAAACATTATTAAGTTTGCTGTTATTAATAAACAAGTGATATTTTATTTTGCCAATAAAAATACGCACGTATACTTATAACTAATAATTTATATATATATATAAGTATTTTTAATGCTATTGAATGTTTGGCGTATCAAGCCTTCACTTCGTAATTCTTAACAACGGAAGAAGGATTCCAGTATTAAAGAAAAATACCAACTTATGACGATCTCTTCCTCATCGACAATAAATTCAAAGTCTTTCCGATAATTGCAGCGCATCGTGATCGAAAGTTTCCGGAGCACGACGAGACTTTAAGTCGGCACTTAAAGTAAGAAGTCCGGAAAGGAGGAAAAGAGCTTCTGTTGAATAAAATCTCTTTTTCCGGCGAGAAATTATTTACTACCTTCATTTATCTAATGACAATCGCCGCGTGTTCCCAGAACCTTTTCCGCGAACTTGACTCGCACTCGCCTTTACGACAACAAAAGGAAATGGATGATTTTCCCGATACATAACCGATAAATCATTTCGCATTCGAGTAACATAAGTCTGGAGGAATGTTAACATTAAACGATTTTCCCCGTACGGTGCAGTGTTATTGGTTTATCTGTCACTTACCGTTCAAAAAAAAAATCAATCATATCGCACACAATAATTTTTTAAAAATATATAATATATAATATATAATTATAATCTCCTTTTATTTATATAAAAATGAATTTATGTGGAAAAGTTTGTCACGTGATAAAAACATTGCCCGTGCTGACGTTGATTACATAGTATGATGGCAGAGTTTATCAGGTGCAGTTCTTCAGTTATAAAAAAATATACACATGTTACGTATTCTTTTTCCCCACGATGACATTCCTAGAACTGATGTTCTCTTTGAAAACATCAATAGTGGAGGCTGAACCGGTGCAACGAGAGATATGTATATTCGCTGCATCGGCAGCATAACTGTTCCGCAGAGTTCGCAGATTTAATAAAACGTCGACAAAAGTTTCATGCCTGCGCCAGTACGAATATTGATACATCAAGTATGACTCGTTCCCGTCATCACGCATATGCC
Organism: Cataglyphis hispanica; assembly: GCF_021464435.1. Classification (NCBI taxonomy): domain Eukaryota; kingdom Metazoa; phylum Arthropoda; class Insecta; order Hymenoptera; family Formicidae; genus Cataglyphis; species Cataglyphis hispanica. The sequence goes on along the minus strand of NC_065954.1, from coordinate 14,751,833 downwards.
ACGTGTCTCGTAAATTTTAAGCGAACATCTCTGATCGACGCAGCGTCTACGCGATATTAGTTCAATAAGAAATGATATAAAATTTATTTCTTCCTTTTTATAATGCTCTGAGAGGAAAAAGTTTCCTAGATAAATATTTAATATAAATAATAACATAACTATGTGTAAAGAATATTTAAAAAAAGAATAAAAAAAGCTTATCTATTACGTGAGTAGTAAGAAAATTGTTTGCGCTAGACTGACATAGTAAATAAATTTTTGAAAAGTAACGTGAAAAAATTGGCGTTACTTAAAAGATGAACGCGATAAAGTATTCGTCGTTTATTCCGGAAATGACGTAAAGAAAATTTTGGAGTAAATTCAAATGACATATAATGTATACGTACTACACAGCATGCATCTATTTTAATATAAATTTCGAAACCCGTTCTCTTTCCGTCTTTTACAAAATAAATTATTCATGCATATATGCGCGCAAACTTCAATTTTCGCTTGTATTTCGAAGATAATAATTTTTTGAAACTTCAATTAACGTTTCTTCCGATCGAATAAAAACTGACGACTGAATTATTACTTTTCATCTGCGAACAAGAATCGACAACTGAATTATTTCTTTCAGTTCATCGACCGAAAAGAGGCAATTAAATCGACGAAGGAGAGATACAAGGCATTGCCGGGACGAACTTAAAGGACTAGAAAAAAAAAAAGATTTCGCACTTCAGTGGGAATTATCCTGTCCGAGAAGAGTCCCGCTTCATAAATATATATCTTGGTAGAAATTCACGTGAAATTATCGCCGCAGTCCCGACGCCAAGTATTACATCCAAATTACAATCGTGGCATGCAAGTGGCACCGGTTTAACGTACCGAAAAATTGAAATGGATTATTTGCATTAACTAACTGTTCACAAGCTTCGGAAATTTAAAAAGTGCTTTGAAAATTAATCGACTCGTTTTACGCGATAAATTGCGCGAATTGACGAAATTATTCTAATTCCAATGTCCGGAATACAATTTTCTTTTACAACATAATTTTTTTACGGATTTATTAATTGCATTTACAAAAAATTTAGAGAGAGAAGAGATAAGAAGAAAAATAGAGGATTTATTATGAGATTTCCAAATTTAAAATTAACATGAACAAGGCAATTTCATTGGTGCATTTCGATTTTCGATATTGCTGAAATCGGAAATCGAACTCGAAGTCGAATGATTCAACTTGCAGCGAATTATTATTTTCATTTACATTTCGGCGCGGTTATTATCAAGTAATATTAAATATGCCAGTATACAACAGAAAGAGAGGAAGAAAGAGAGAGAGAGAGAGAGAGAGAGAAAGGAAAGCAGTGGAAGCTGTGGCACAAAGCGAATCATATTTCACGACTTAATTCGAGAGAACTTATCTCGCGACGGCGAGAGATTAGCTTTAATGGAATCGAATAAATTCTCGCTTTTCTCGCGCGCTTCGCGGATGACGGCCGGCGATGCTGTAGCACGCGCGGAACGCGGAAGAGCCGCTCGCGTCATTCCGCTCAACGTCTTCTTAATGCCGTATGTCAGTTTCTAAAATATCGCGAACATTAAAACGCATGCCATCTCCACAGCAATCCCGTTTTCACGAAAGAGGCGCTCTTATTGTCTTCCTGTATACAGGATGTCCGGACAGTTATAATTCGAATTGGAGAAATGATTGATCTCTTATTTTCGAAAAGTTCTACGCATCATTATCATAATTTCTAAGACACAAACACGAGATTTTATTAATTATGATTATGTAAGTATTGCTAATAAATAAAATACGAATGAATAAAATATTGATTCATGTTTAATATTAATAAATTATTATTCATCATGAATAATCAAACAGTCGAAACAGATTCAATGGCTTTCAGTTTCGCACAAATATAAATTTGATTATAGAAACATTGCGATTAGATGCCATACACGACATTGTTATTGATGTGACGTTGACATGATGCATAGCGTAAATCGACTTTGATGTAAAACTGACAACGTCATAAAATTCGATAACTATAGAGACGCTTTCTCTACAAAAGTTTACTACATAAATTGAAAAAAATATATTAAAATTCCAATAAATCTTATTTGAAGTAGAAATTATTTTAAAGAGTAGAATTAATTTTAAACGATCTTTTTCCTAATTATCGAAGATAAAATTTTCTATTTCTATATATATTGTTTCTCTATCTGTGTGTAAGATATATATATATATATATATTAGCTAAATTTAATGAGACTTATAGAAAAGAATATAAAAAATGTATTTGTCCCGGTGATAATAAAAAAACTCAATTATTTGAGAATTTAATTTCTAATGCTGGACTATTTCTTTTCTTAATTATTTAAAAATTTAATTTTTAACGCTAGATTATTTTTTTCTTTAATTTTCCGCTTATTTGCATAATTATTTTGTTTCATCGCTCATACATCGTCAATAATATTGTCAATAAATTCGATACTCTCTGTATAATCCGTTGAAATCTCGGCGCGACCGTCATTTCAAAAGATGATCTCTCGCAAGTTTCGCAAGGTGTTCCTCGCCAAGGGAGTGTATATCAGGGCGCGTAAGATATTTCCTACAAATGTCTGTTACGTCTTGATTAATGCTCGTGCCTTAACCCTTTATTACAAGCCTGTCAGCTGAGACCTTGCGAGGTAACAAGAAAGAGAGGAAGCAACGGGATCAAAACTACTCTCTCAACCGTCGGAAGCAACGATGACGAATGTTTTTCCTGGGGCAAGAGAGAGAGAGAGAGAGAGAGAGAACATAAGGTGCCATGATTCTCTTTCCGAGTTTTGTTTCGAAGGTCGCGACCTATGACTCCGCATGGGATGACTATGAATTCTTCGACATTCCCGGAATGACCCCAGGGAAATTAACAAGTTGCGAATCAATTGTCATTTATACCAGAAAAAACCTCTGCGTAACCTCGTTTTGGATCGAACTATTTTTGAAAGGAAATTTATTTCGGCGCTTTTTGAGAACAAAATTGAATATAATATAATATTTGTTCTGAAAAATAAAATTAATTTTATTTCGGTAATTTTATCGATTATAATCTCTCGATATATCTTTAAAAATAATAAATTTTAGCTTTATATCCATATTAATGGACTGTTCATTTATAAATACGATACACACGCGAGTAGCATGACGAATTAATTAAGAGATTAATGTTTGAGAGAGAGAGAGAGAGAGAGAGAGAGAGAGAGAATGCAGATGAAAAATTAAAAACTTTTTTCCAACTTTTCTCCTGAAATATATACGCGCAAGAGGATTAAAAGTTACAGAAGCGAGATTTCCAGCAGAACTTTAATAACATACTCGTGTGTATATTAACGTATATTCACGCGAGCGGAAATATTATAGCTCCCACTCTCTCTCGCTTTAATCACGAAGACATTTTCAGCCACTTATGAGAACTGAAAGAAAGAGAGGAAGAAAAGATCAGCGGCATAATAAACGTTCACCGATCGTCATTGCCGGTATGGCTCGTTATTTTAACGTAAAACTTCTAGCGAAAGAAAATGGTAATTCGCGCGAGTAAACAATTTTTAATTTCTCGGCTTGACCGGAAAGCGCAGCTATTGTCGAAAGGCAGAATTAATGTTGAAAAATGATATATTATCCTGGTAAAATAAGACCGAGTTTTTGGCGAGTCGTAAATCGATTTCGCGATAGCGTGTGATAACCCGTGCGCCCGTAATTTTAGACTCCCAACATGCCAGAAATTTATCTTCTTCGAGATAGTACCGAGATGCATTTTTTGTGACGTTTTAATGAAGAAGCACGAGCTATACGAGTAAGCGAACTCCATTCTTATCGCCAACCGAGAAAGCGATGTTAATAGCCATGACAGTTTCGTATGGCCGAAGCGAACAAAGCGCGGCTTTCGTTATGCGAACTAATTAATTGGCTTTGAAAATCAAATTTTCCGATGCATGTTTTCTAAGAACGAAGATAACGTTTCTCGTTTAGAATAACGATGATTAAACAACATTTCTTTGATCGCGATGTTTTGTTCAACTCTTTATCCCGAGACATTTTTTTCTAAACAGAAAAGCTCTGCGGCGAGGAAAATTTCTAATAAACCGGCCGTGGCATTTTCTTCCGCAGATCGATAAGGCACTGCCGCCACGTCGAAACTTAATTCCGGCGATCTTTCTCTCTCTCTCTCTCTCGTCTCTCCTTTTTTTCCGTTCTACCACGACGAAAAGATGAGTCGCTTTCTCAGAGCAGACTTTTATGAAGACATGTCTTACGGGGGGTCGCTACTTGGCTTCTCCCTCGCACCGGCATTTTTCGCGCAAGTCGACCGCTTCGCACCGAAGGTCGGATGCGACGTACGTCACGAAAAATTTTCACCCATGCAATTCCTACAGCTCGTAAATTCCTCGTCCCTGCTGCACCGCCCGCTTCATTTTTCTCCGTAGAGGCGCGGTTAAGGTGCACGTGTAAATGCACCGAGATAAAGTATTAAGCCGCAAGGACCTGGAGGCGCTTGCCTCTTCATCGAGGAGAAACCATCGCGCTAGGAAACCGCCAACCGCCTATTTGCGCCGCGTTAATTGTGGTTAGACGAGTTATTGTTAGAAGTAACACTTACAGAGTTATTGCATTTTGCAAGCAAGAATAATACTAATAAAATAAAACGCCGACAGCAACAATTTAGGCACATTTGAATTTGGAGAGAGAGAATTTTGAAAAATTCTAATATTGATAATAGCACGTGGTAAAATAAAAAATAAATTAAAGTTTTACTTGAACTATTTAATTCTTGTCAAATGTTATTGTAGTCATTAACTTATTTTTTTTTTCTTCAGAACCTTAAATACAAATCTGAATTGTATAGCAAGATGTCTTCTGCCAAGAGCGTTTGCCTTCAATCCCATTATGTAGACATTGCAAAATCGTATTACGAGACTCAGTTTCGCTACGGAAATATCCCGATACGAACTAAACGCAACGACGAATAACGAAGCGAATTTCACCGGCACGAGGATTTGTGCGCGATACAAGGCAACGGATCTGAGAGGAATGAACTGTATTGTTTCCGCGTCATTGAGTATCACGATTGTCTCCGCTCGTTGCAGCGATATTTCAAGACAGCCGAAATTGTTCTTGTCGAAGCGACCGCTATTGTGTCGCGGCATGCGAACAGCAGCAGTTAGTTCAGAGTCGAGATTTTCGAGAAATACGGATTCCCGAAATTCTCTCGGCGACATTTCGACCTCATAAGCGAAATACTCCGTCATGTATTACTCCTCGCTCTTTCGTCGATGCTGAAAATACATACCACATTGACATCGCATAAGAAAGATATTGCCGACTAAATAAAGATCGTGAATTGCATAGAAGATTGTCGCATATATCGCGCGACCACAACGTTAAAAATCGTGTCCGTTTCGTTTCATATATCTCGATTTAACGCGCAAGCCACGACGATTAATCTGCCATCAAATCTTGTGAAATACGATATTTATATAGAATACGCCTGTATGTATTTCTGATATATTATATGGCGTTGCTGGAAAGCGGGATTACTTTGCGTTCGGCTGATATGTCGATACTCCTGCGGAACGTACTTCTCGTCTCGTATAATATTCGGACAGGAACTTCTACATGCGATACTGGAGATGAATATTCGTGGCTTCGCGTCCTTTATTTAAACTCGCAAAATATCGAAGCAAAAGTAGATTTTCGTGGTAAATTAATTTCGTCCATTTTCGATTTCCGTTTCCATTAATTGACGTTCGATAATTATATCTTTGTTAATCGCTCGATATTCTTCGCATGACGGTCAGCTCGATAAATAGACTGATTTTTTTAATTAAATTGAACGTGTAAATCTTGAATCGAAACACGGCGTTTCCATGGTTGATCGTGCAACATCGGTTCGGCGACTGCATGGCATATATTTGCCAACAGTTTGCCGAGACAGGCAATATATAGCACTTTCGTGTGCCTTTCGTACACTCGTCTACGTAGTTACATTCATAAGCGAACTATCGCTTCTTCTGCCGGCAAGTCCCGTGTTTAATCTCTAAATACGCACGCGGGTCGCTTAATCCCGAATGTCTGCAGATGGAGAGACTTCAATTTCTGTAATATTGCGGAGAAGCAACCGTACAGATGTCACGCGAAATGAAAAAGTACAACAAATACAGGAATAAGAAATGGACGAGTGCAAATGTATAACGACAATCATGATTCATCGCTGATTACAAGACGCGATAGCGTCGGCAAACAACAATGTTCTCGGAGCGAGCGAGAGTTCTGCGTGATTCGAACGCGAATCTATTAAAAAATTCATGAGCACCCTTGCACGATGCGTTCGATGAATCGGGAATATCATAGATCCTAGTAAACTCGTGCCATACACCCTCTCCGAGGGCAGGTAATCGATTTCCTCGACAACAAACGCATCGTTCGACTCGAGCTACTATGAAACATCGGTATTGACGAGAGGCGGAGAAAAAGAGAGAAAGAAAGTTAACCGAGGAAGGACGAGGGGATAATCGAAGGCGGGTAAAAGGCGCAGCCTCCATTTGTCATTCCGCTGATGGCATGTCTGAAGAAAATCGCGAAATAGGTCCGAGCCGATCGTGCTCGAATTCCCCGCGGAACTCTCGTCGAAAAGCTCAACGCTTTCGAATCTCTTCTCTTTTTATCTCTGTCTCTCTCTCTCTCTCTCTCTCTCTCTCTCTCTCTTTCTTTGCGAAAATTTTTCTGCCTTGAAATTTTTGTTTTGCTCTTTAATGCGTTCATCTTTTGAGATTATTCGATAGCCTAAACTTCTTTCCATTTCCCTCTCTTCCTATCTTCTACTAGTGACTTTGACTCGTTGAAGAGCATTGTTCGATCTTCAAGATTAAACTTGAAAGCGTAAGAAAAGTGTAAAAGAGATAAGGGATATTACCGATGCAAAATAATAACTACAAAAAGATAAAAAATATTAAATTGATCGTCCGAGTACAAATTACAACGTCATGGCTAGAACGGATTGAAGTAAATTACGTTATCATGGATATGCACAAGCGCAGGTAAGAAACCCATCCAATCTTCTCTGTACACTACCAACTATTTCCGATGTAACATAACCGGATAGGAAAGGAGAAATCCGTAACAAACAATTGTGTTCTTTAAAGAATTAATTGCATTTCTCGCGATGCTCAATGGCAGCAGCTTCCCACATTGCTCGTACGTGTTTTCCGCTCCTTTTTCCTCAATCTCTCCTTTTGCTTTTATTCCCTTTCGCTGATATCGTGCGTTTCGTACCTAATTCCACTGTTTTTACTAGAGAATGTGGTTCTCTTTGAACACTGAAATCTCAATCGATGAACAAGGAAAATACGCTAGTTTAAAAATTTGACGGTGTGTTATATGCACGTAAAAACTAAGGCTTTAATATAAATTTTGTTTTTTTTTAAATGATACAAATGTTGAAGAACAATTTGATTATTTATAATGTTTTTTTTTCTTGCAAATTTTAAATCAATATTGCTTTTCGAGCTGATTTTGCTAGAATTCGAGATATCATTAGATATTAATATCATTAATGTTTTAGCCCATCTACAACACTATCCGCAAAGCTAATTAATATCATTAACATCAATAAATCAGATTCACGCAAACTCGATTAGCCGTAAGCCGTTAATGTAGCTGTAACTTTAATTACAGTTTGCGCGAGATAGGTAGATATGCGGTTTACGTTTCTATCAAACAGTAATTAAATTTTCATTTGCACATCTGAACATCCCTCATTGGATCGATAGCGATCGGACGCATTTTCCTTCTGTCACAACGAAAAATTCAGAAATTCTGGCTCCACCACGGTGCGTCATTATCGTTCGCTTTCCTATCCGGTAGGGATTTCTGTCCCCCGGCCCATCTTTCGCCAGTTAAATTTTATGGTAACGCACGTGGCCAAAGTCCGCGCGTCGAGTTTTTCTGTCAAATCGACGAGGAAAATAAAATGAGCAAATATTCCGAGTGCATTTCTTTTATCACCCCTTCTATCGGCACTTTCGTAAATCCTTAGGTCACCCTCCCCCACCCCTCCCTCCCATCAACATACTAAAGTCGCTGTCGCCGCATTTACGGGTTTACGAGCAGACTTTATTCAAGTGCCAGAAGAGCAATGTCTTGCGCTCAAATCGGAAAATGTATTCAATAGAAAGCAACATAGAGAAAGAGGTACGATTTAACGATTGTAAAAATCTATATCTGAAAACAATGTAATTATTTATTATATGTATAATTTGTTAAAGCTCTAAACTTCCATCTCATGTGATAATGATGTCTATTTTCGTGCTGTGAAATTATCCATTTGCAAGTCCATTCCACCATCGCGTAACCGTGCTGTTAATTGAACTCGATAATTGACGAGTGTCAATTGTATAAAAAATAAAAACTTAGGCAGTGCTCGTCACAAAATTCGTTGCTTCGTTCTTATTAAGAAACTATGGTCACGCTTCGACTTGGTCTAAAAAAAGCTGCACTTCCAAGCTCCGCATTTTTCTCGCTCGGAAACGTCGCACGCGGGATGGCATAATGAAAAGTCCCACGAGGAACTAGGCCAGATTTTTCCAAGCGCGCGGAAATCTCAAAAAGCAGCGAAAATAAACGTATACATCCATTTTACCTTCCGCGAGCTTTTCCTACGGTATTCTAGAAATACATCGTCGCGCTTTCACAATCGGGTCGCGCGTTTGCGACAGCATATTTATTCACAATATTTGCAAAACTGATATTGGATAACGAGTCAAGTTTTTCACGAAGAATTACATTGTAATACATTGTAATAAACAAATGCTCTTTTGTAAATTATATATAAATTAAAAGAATATGTAAGAAAAAGTTTGTAAATGTTCGCAAGAATCGTGTTAAAATTTAAAAATCGGTTGCTCGAATAAGAATTAATCATGTTAGGAAATATTGTGAAAGAATCACTCATAGAAAATGTAAATTGAAATTAACGTAATGTTAAGTAACGAGAAAACAATTTTTGTCGTGAATTCAGTGATGATTCAAAGTGATTTCGTGCTGAGTTTATATTGGATATTCGTAATAAAGAATAAGTAGCACGCGAAAACTTTATTCTAACGAGATTTGTTACATTTTCGAAAGCGCACGCTTAATCACAATGGAATTACATAAAGAGGATGAAACTCTTAGTAAGAAGTATACGACAGCTGCGCGAATAACTTCCCTCAGCCTGTTGCATATCTTGCACCCTTACTGAGGCAGCAGAAAAAAGGATCGATAACCCTCTGTCGACAAGGTGATAGAAATTTCAGAGTAGGGGGTCGCTCTTGTAACTCGATATTTCTTATCATAGATTGCAGACTTCATTTTAAATTATTTATCGTGTTGATAAGTAGCTCTTTACTTTTGAATTATATCTATAAACTTAGAAATCGATCATTCTTTTTTGCAATCGATCATTTTTTTTTTTCAATTGCATCGATCATCAAACATCCTTTATAAATCGAGAGTGTTGGTAGCATTTACTAAAATGTTAAATGTGCTAATAAATTTATCAAATAATATGTAAGGTCAATCATATCTATTAGAGTGAGTTTAAAAAGTTAAGATTCTAAAGAATTTTTTGTATCAATCATGAGACAGACCGCGTTTCTGATTTACCTTGCACTTTTCTCTCTGCCGTATAATTATCTCATATATAAATCGCGTGCTCGATAAAATATGTGGACGCCGGCCGCATCTCAATTTTTTATTCAAAGCACTTTGCGATTCCACCGCTTCTGAAAACTTCCCGTGCCACGTTCGCGGCGATGGAAGTTAGCTTTCCGTTTGGACCCTCACTTAAAACTTATAAATGCAATCCGGTCATGATGTTTGCCCGTCGATGACTTCTTCACCCGCACTCTTCTTCCTCGGTGCCTGAAGATTATTGACCGACCGCGGTCCGTATTCCAAGTCTGTCCAACTTTCTTCTGGGAATTCTATTTCCTTCAAAAATGATTCCTCCTCCCTACGTCTCTTCTCTCCGTCGAATCGCGAAGAAAGATGGCGCGCGAACGGGAAAAGCGCTTTAAATCGTCTAGAGATTTCTTCTGTAGTGAAAAATCTCCGGATTTTTAATTCAAGATACGACTCTCAGAGAGTTGCAACGGTAAAGCTATGTACGTGCCTCGTGTAGCTAGGGAAAGCTAATTTTTTAAAGAGGCCAAGAGTTTTTTCCTTCTTTGCATTTAAAAAAAATACAATTATTGTATGCGTGTTTATTCGACTATAAAGAATAATTTTAGGATTATTTTTTAAAGCATTTGTCTCTAACTATTTACAACTCACTCGTCAATATATTGCATTTATTTTAAAATATTTTAAAACTGCATTTTACATATGAAAAAAATTCATTTCTCTATGTATGTGTATACGAAAAAGAATTTTGTATTACTAAAAATTATATATATATATATATATATATATATATATATATATATATATAATATAAAATGAATTTTTTCATAGAAACAAATGATTTATTTTGACTTCGAATTTTGCACATTTAAAGCAATATTTTCAATATTTTTTGCGCTATCTAAATTTGTAACTAAACTATATTGTATATGTATATATTGTGATCAATCTACTCTATATTAGAAATTAATTGCCACTACATCTCACGGCAATCGCGTTATTTGTTTATCAGAAGTTTGCGATATTCAACGGATTTTCGGGTCGCGTTTACACACTCGGAACGCTATTTCAAAGTCGGGAAACGGGCACGTGCAAAGGAATCGATGTCGTTTGCATTCACATGCATGCTAGTATTCGGGGACTACGTCGGGCAATGTGTGTTTACACTTTGTTAAAGCACGATTCTGACAGGGTGCACCCGTTCAAGACTCCGCAAGGATTGTATCGACGGATAGTTTAAAAAAGAAAATCGCAGCTATACACGATAGTACTTTGATGTATTTAAAGTACTTCGATTTTTAATATCTCTATGTGTTATATGTAAATAGAATAAAACTGATATTCATATTATGCTTTTTTACTTAAAGCAACCATTTTATATAAAAAAAAAAAAAAATTATCAAAGTTTTTACGAAATACATCCACACAATAAAATGCGATTGACTGTGTGTGTTATGCTCTCTGATGATATGCAGCTGACAACTTAAATGGATTTTCTCGTAAGTGACTTTTCCTGTTTCCAAGCGTTCCATCGAATTCGCGATCGATGGATTTTATTTGGCATTCGGGCGCGGATATAAACGCGAAGTTTATACGCGAGGGAAGCGAATATCTTCAATTTTCTTACGGCTAGATAACATTCGCTTCACGGAGAACAGCGATAAAATAAAAATCGGCTTAGCGGGAGTAACGACGGACTTTCACGTAGCCACCATGGGTCGCATTTATCAGTCGGCTATTTCATTTCGGAACGCGCGCCCCGCATCCGTAATCCTTTAAAGTAATATCGGTACATCCGCGTGTTACACCGGATTTTCTGAAATTGATTTACAATGCCGAATGCACGCACGTCGGCGAGAATTCGTTGCGGTCGGCACGATTGTTCGCATCAGATCGTCAAATAAATAAAGACGGTATGTACACGCATATTATACTAAAAAACAACAAGATGCATTCGATACAAAATCAAATTGTTATATATCAAGATATATGAGATGTTTGTGCAAAATATTTTCCAAAACAATATTTACGAAAAGAAAAATAAATAAATAAACGTGAGCACGAAAAATTTACTTGAATATATTTCAAAAATTTGGCTACTACATCTTTGAATACGATAATAATATATTTTCAATACTTTCCGCATAATAATAATATTCAACTAATTAGAAAGTTTAATTCTATAATTTGTTCGCTGCCTAAATTATGCGCGACGAATATATTTTCGCCGTTATTTTTGCCATTCAATGTGTTGTTTCATCGTCGGGTACACGTGTAATCCGCCGGAATATATCCCGCGATTCCGGATGCTCTCTCGATTCGTTCTTTCAATTTATGAGAAAAAAGGAAATAGTAATAGAGAGAAAGAAAGAGAGAAAACGTTGCGCGACAGACAGAAAAAAATAAAAGTTTATTGAAACAGTTATCCGAAGTGGCGATTTCGCTCATTCGTCGTCAGCTCGTATGCTTTTCAGTCTGCGTAAAATTGAATTCACCGAGAAATTTTAAACCGACTATGCTATTGCATTTCCGTTGATATATTTTCAGTTTCAAAGCCTTAAAAGAGAGACTGAGAGAGATTTATCCGACTTTATGCACACATCGAATAACTCTCATAATTCTTTTTTTTCACATTTCTTTGATCGACTTTCATCCTACGAAGATATTCCGAAGACTCTGTCGGTTTATGATCTGATAGCGACCCTCTCGCACGATGATACAAGCCACGTTCCCCGATCTCATATGCGAACTTGTCGCATTTCTGAATCGACGACGCGACAAGAATTTGACAGTCATATGAGCATATTGCACGTCTCCTGGCCACACGAGTATTATTAGAATATCGATTACAATATTTGACGTGTGTAACACACGTTCGTGGACGTCGAAAAGAAGGCATAAAAATTTTTACTATGAAAATAAGAAAATCTATAGTAAAAATACTGAAATGTACTTATACATTATTAGCCGTATATGTGTGACACTTGTTTTTATATTAATATGATTAATAATTATATCAAAATGTAGAGTAATGTTCAATCATGTATGCGTGCGTGTATTTAAATTACAAATCATATTATAAATCATGATTAAAACTTCATGGATTTAAAAAAAAAAAAATACGGTTAAAACTAACACAAGATTGGAACTATAGAAAAATAAAATAATTATCACAATAAATTTCTCCGTTTCGGACATCATAATTTTTTGTACGGCGTATAAAGATATATCCAAGTATTGGATAAGTATGAATAAGTAAAAGTATGGATAAGTAGATTTTTTTTATTTCCGGCTTTTTAATTCAAGTCTTGTGTAGCACGCCACAAAATATAAAAGAAATTCTTAATTTTTACTGTTAATTTTTACGCTCCAATCAATATTGCAAAAGATATCTCGATTTTTCGTATAATATTTTGCGAAAATCTGGCACTATATCTATTACTGAGCGATTATGTTGATATGAAAGATTTGATTAATGCTGCTAATGATTAAAAAACTCTTTAAAAATAAAAAATTACAAAAGTATAGGATTAAATTATAAGAAAATTATAGAATAGACTTCTGTTTCTCAGGAGAGCTCTAATCGCGTGCCCTAAACGCGTGTCTTAACCGCGGTGCCCTACCACGTGCCCTATTCGCGTGCCCTACTCACGTACCCTAATCGCATATTTTAATCGTATCTTATGTACTTTTCGCTACGCGGTTTAGCCAGTATGGGTCGCCTATTTTACGTAGCCTATATCCATTCTTCGGGCCAGTTGGACTTACCTTTGGTTGCTCCTGGCCATTTTCTGAATTTTCGATCTCTAATCAGAGATCGAAAAAGGAGATACATACTCCTTTTATCGCTGGCTATTTATTATTGCCGGCGAATAACCGCAAGATAAACACCTTCTTTTGCCGGAGATAAACTCCTTCTTTTGCCAAGTAATTATTGTCGCCGGCAAATGAGCGCAAATATTTCACGCTCGTCGATCGTGTAATTTTACGATCGTTCGTTGGACATTCATTTTATTAAAACTTTATTTTAATTGAGACAAAGCCAAATTATCAATCAAAATTTTGATTAAAAAATTATGATAAATTATAATAAATTATATATATATATATATATATATATATATATATATATATATAAATTGGATTAAAATTTGTATATTAATATAAATAATTAATATAATTATAATAATAATAATAATAATATAATAATAAGTAATAATAATAATAATAATAATAATATAATAATATATAAGATTAATTAATAATCTATAATTTATAATAAAATAAGATTAATTTATATAATAATATACAATAATATATAATTTATAATAAAATAAGATTAATTTATACAACATTAAGCCATTTGTTATCATATTACAGGTAATTTAATTGATTGATTATTTGGTCTTATATCTTATAATTAAAACAAAGTTTAAACACAATCTACAAACAAATTCTACGATATGGATGAGTTATAAGAATTAAGATAAGATTGGCGCGCGTTATAAGAATAAATTATTATTATATATATAATTGATAAAATTACTGGCTTTTTCTTTATTCAATAAATCGGATAAAATTTAACAAATTGAAAAAAAATGTTTTCTATAATCTTCCTTTTTTAATTTCGACTTTAATTTACTTTTGCAATAGATGTAATGTATCAAAAGAACTTATTAAAAATTATTCAACTTAATCCATTTCAGCTCATCCATTTAAAAGTAACGGATTTATCTGCAATCTATAATCTACAATGTACATCTACAATGTCTACAAATCCGTTACTTTAAAATTAAATAAAAATTTGTCACTCACCAGCACTGATGCGCAACAGCGGAGTTGTTGGACTTGAAGCTACGTTGTCTGCAACATAAAAATATACAATCCAAATTATAGCAACAAAATTAATTAATATTTTATGCGGAATATCTTATATCCGATACGTACAATATTAAAAAGCTCTATATAATTATAAGACAATTTTATAAATTATAAAAAGACTTTTTTCAAATAAAAACTTTTATAGGATTTATGTAAAAAATTTTTTTGTTAATTTTCTCTTCTTAATTCATTTCAATAAAGAAATTGGATTAATGCGCATATATGATTTTTAATAACTGATATACCAATAATAAATACTCACCCTTGGGTTGCTCCGCCGATGCAGGATGCCTCTCCTAGGCCTCCTCCTCCTCTCAAGATGTCAAGGTCGCTACGTTGATCTGTAACATGCAAATAAAAAATCCAAATTGTAACAGCACTCAAAATAATTTAAAATAATTTTTTAAAATATTTATTATACGCATTGAATTTTATATTCAATGCATATGATAAGCAAGATTATAAAATAATTTTATAAATTTTGAAAAAAACACTAATAATAACTCTAATAATTCCATATAAAAAGTTGTAATATAAAAGTAGAAACTTTTACAAAATTATAGTTTTTATATAAAAATCTGTTTCTCTAATTATCTCTCGTTTAAATCATATAAATAGAAAAACAAATTACGCGATTAATTGCTTAATTTAAACTGCACGTATGCAATTAGTAGGTAATTAATATACAGATAATAATTTACTTACCATAGGATTGCTCCACCGGTGCCCGATGCCTCTCCTAGGCCTCCTCCTCCTCTCAGAGGATTGATTCACACGCGCGATACTTTAAACGGCACTCCCGCACTTTTATTAAGAGATACTTCCGCATTTGTACGCGCGATACTTTGAACGACACTCCCGATCGCGGAACAATCACACGACACACACACACACACACACACACACACACACACACACACACACACACACACACACTTTATTATATCGTAAAGGAAAACAGGAAAGATATGATTTGCTCGACGTTTACGCGACGCAAAATCATACATCATTCGTTACAGCAGCGTTTTTATTGTTAAATTATTTTTTTAAATTCTTATTT
The DNA here is from genome assembly GCF_021464435.1 of Cataglyphis hispanica. Taxonomy (NCBI): domain Eukaryota; kingdom Metazoa; phylum Arthropoda; class Insecta; order Hymenoptera; family Formicidae; genus Cataglyphis; species Cataglyphis hispanica. Next base: position 14,736,204 of record NC_065954.1, on the reverse strand, counting down.
TTAAATATTAACTAATTGTTAATAATAATAATAGCTAATTATATTTTAATATTTGTCGTAATTGCCTTTAGAGAAGCAATTTATCTCGCGCTATTACTTTACTGTTCGAGTGTCGCTATATGAATGATAACAAGGCCGCAACCAGTAACATTCCGTAATAGCCCGCTAATGTTTATACCGTCAAGGCTGAATACAATGTTATTGATAATTTTCAGCCAAAAATATTTTACGTACTATGACATATGTACAAGTGGAATATTAAATTGTACAAGTATTTTAAATTATAGATTATTTAATAAAAGATTAATATAGCATGGAGTTTATCATTATATTAATTAGTTGGATCTGCGATTTGACTGCGCGCTTTCAATCCGAATAATATTTAAATTGTCGAAAAGTCGAATAATAAAACATCAGGCAAAATATATAATGTATATAATTAAATTTTAATTATTTTTAAAGAAATAATTAATAGAGAGAGAGAGAGAGAGGGGGGGAGAGAGAGATTGCGACAAAACAATAATTTACAATTTTGATTTTTGTTATTTCGATTCTTGATTAAATGTGTATATATTACGCGAAATATACGCCTCGAGATTTATCCTTTGTTATCTAATTACGTATTATTTAAAAAATTTGAAGTGTGTAAAATATACTTAATTATAAGCATTTATGATATGAAATTATTTCCCGACACTTGTCGCGATCACGTTGAGAAAAGAAATTTGACGGAATGTCTCGCGCTCTACTACTTCACTACTCGAGTATCGCCATGCGAATGATAACACGTAGAAAAGGAATTTCACCCAGGAGCGTCTCACCCCACTACAGTTCTATACAAGTATCTCCGAATGAATAATAACAAGGCCGTGATACGTAAACAATAGCGCGCCAATGTTTACGTCGCCAAGGCCGAATACCATGGTAGGTATTGTTAATTCGCTATCGAAATATTTTACTATAAAATATTAAGTTATATAAGTATTTTAAATTGCAGATCAATTATTTATTAATATATCACTCCGTTATACATTAATCATTTTATAAATTAATATAAATAATTGAGTTATTGTTACGATAATTGAGTTATTGTTATGTTAATTATTCGATTTTGCGATTCGATTGTTTTACAACACGTTCTTAATCCAAATTAAATTTAGATCATCGAAAAATCAAATGATGTAGCATGTGCGGAAAATATATATTTGATTCTATGTGTTGTTAAAAAAATAATTATTGTCCGTGAAGATTGTAACAAAATATTAATTTTAGTTCTTATTACTTTAATTCTTATTTGATCAAATAAATAAATTTTAAGGAATATGCGATTCGAGATCTATTGTCGCGATATACATATACATATATATATATATATATATATATATATATATATATATATGTAGTTATATGTTATTTATAAATGTAAATTAATTATTAATTATATTATAAGAGCAAATAATTTTTTGATACGATCGCGTTTAGAGAAGGAATTTAACGGAGCACGACTTTCCCACTCGAGTGTTGTTGTGCGAATGATAACAAAGTCGAGATCGAGGATCGAGGTACGTAAATGAGCGCCAATGTTTACGTCGCCAAGGCCGAATATATATGTTATTATACATATGTTAACCACTGTGATAATTTAGAAGCAAGGAGAGAGGCAGGGAGAGAAGAAGTAGAGGAAGAGAGAGAGAGAGAGAGAGAGAGAGAGAGAGAGAGAAGGATAAAAGAAGGAATATAATAATTAATAATATTGTTCAATTTTTAATTGAATTGTTAAATATTATTAGTAAGTATTATAAAATATTATTAATATTTTTAATGTTATTTAATTTTATTAATGTTATTTTTATAGAAGAAGGAGAATATATAATTTTAAATAATAATATTCTTTAATATTATTATTCTTTATTTCTTTTTTGATATTTTTATTTTTATTTTTAAAAGTAAACACGAAAGGCGTGCGCGAAGTGCGCACTGCGTGTTAGATTAAAAATTCTGTTGATGAAAAAATTCAATATAAATTTTTGGAGATCTGCCACAGCATCTAATTGCACACAGGCAATTATTATCGCGTACGTGGCTCTCGAAAATCATTTCCAGATCAATTGTCATACGTTGCGTTGTACCTCGTTAACATATATTCGTTCACATACACGATTATTTCGTTTTATGCGGTATAAAGGATATACACGAGCACAGCCTCCGAGATTCCAAAATATTCGGCGGTCACACGACAACTAGTTGATTAGCATTCGTGACGGGAAATGCATCGAAATTTATATGGAAATTTATGTAGGCGGCGCACAACGCACCAGCGACATAAATTTTCGGTCGAACATCGGTCGGAACACATCGGCTAACATAACAACAATAAAGAATACGCCATTGATGATACACGCGACGTTTCATTACCGGCCGCAGCTGTAATTAGCCTCGTTGCGGTAAACGCTTGTTATTACATTGCGGTTTTTTGAGCTTTAAATATCCACGACGCGACTTCCGCGATCGCTTAATCACACGACCGACAAATTACAATTCGACGAAATTATTCGAACGCACAATCCACATTCTGACATTTCGAAACAGATGAATACATTTTAATAAATTTGATTATATTTTGCTCTCTCGATTGTCTGTAAAATTCTTAATAAACTAAAAACCTAGCGCGCTTAATCTTGATTAATTGATAAATTTTCTCTCTCTCTCTCTCTCTCTCTCTCTTATTCTCTCTTTCTCTCTCTCTCTACAGTATTGATAAATGCTACTAATTTGCATCACAGTCTTTAACGATTAACAGTCTGACAATTGCGCGTATCGATTTTACGATAGCATTTCGAAATCGTGAAACGCATCCTCGGGCGTTTAACAAAAGGATGAAACAAAACGATGCAAAGCTTTCCGATAAGCCCGGTCGCATTCGGAGAATGTCGCGGAGACACGGTACATGATTAATCACTTCCCGGCGCGCCGTCTCTTTTGCGCGTATATACACGCCCGCATCTCGCGCCCATTGGCAGACTCTCCATTGGCACATTCGACATTTCGGGAAAATTCAGTCGGAATTTCCATCCTCCGCATCGCTGGAAGGCTTGGCAGACTTGCACGCAGACTTCCCCGTCGGATGCGATTGCATCGGATAGATTGAAATGCTTAACCGTGGTTGCGCGGAACATCAAAGCCTTATAGCTTTGTTTCCGCGGTTGCCTTTCCGCCGCGATACAGGATGAGAGATAGACGGAGAATGGGAAGAGGTGGAAGGAGTGAATGATAGACGGGGAGACGGTGTCTGTCTCGTACGAGGAAGAAGATGGAGCGATATTGCACTGTCGAAGAAAGAACGGCGGCAGAATACACTATCGAGAAATAGAGAGAGAGAGAGAGAGAGAGAGACAGAGACGGACACAGAGAAGGAGAGAGAGAAGGGAAAAGTGCATCACCGAATACGAATCGATTTGAATCGTCGAGCCAGCTTTTGCGGATGCCCCTGCCCTGTCTATATTGCATTCGCAAGAACGTCGAAAATATTTTAAAGAAATCCTCGCATCGAAAGCATTACCTACATACGTTTATTGTCAATTGTGAGTCTGCAATCCCGAAGGAACGAGAGTAACTTTATTCAAATTGATTAAAAGTTGTTGCGTTTTGTTTTTTTTTTGTCTCTCTTTTTCTCTGGTATTTTTATTTTATCTTCTTTTTTTAATTTATTTTAATCGATCTTCACTACTAATATCTTTAATAATTACGAAATTTGAAGGATCACTGGCGCTTTGATATTTGAAAAATCTCATCATTCTTTACAATCTTTAAGCCGCGTGTTACACAAAACTGCGTTAATGTATAACGGTGCAGCTATTAAAGCGGGAAATTAATTAACTGTAGCGAGTAATTTTAATTATAGTCTCGCGTACGCTGCGAACGTTCCTTTTCTCTTTATTTTAATACAACGGCGGCTTGTACCATGTTGGCTGGCTGCCGATGTATATGCTAAAATCCATGCCGGTCTCGTAAGTTGAAACATTCTATTTTTGTTTATACTGCGACAAGAGAAAAATGCACGTTCGTAACTACAATTACGCTGTGCGCTCAGGCAAGCGTCAAATTTTTCAACAAATTTCAGGACGCGCCAAATGTTACGGAAAATCGCGAAAATTTGTGAAAAATTCACGAAGGTACATGTGTGGTTGATGTTAAAGAAAAAAAAACGCCAATCTTATTAAAATTTCCATCGCTCTTTCTCGAAGGAACAACAGTTTGAATTAAACATATTATTTCGAATTTTCGAAAATGTGCTACGAAGACACATAATAGAGATAATTACATCCGCAGAAAAGATCTCCGGCGCGTGTTAATTCATTTTGCACGAGAAGCGCAAACTCGCAGTAACGCAAGCTTACGTGAATAAATAAAAAAAGTAACGCAACCCTTTCTCCCTCTTCCTACCGCCGTTAGATGCACAAAGGTTGAATTTTACATGGACGACGAAGGAGTAAGTAATTATACAGTAGCCACTTGTCCTGCTCCGGAATTCATAGCATACGTGCATGCGAGTGCGTTCCGCAAAAACAATTTAAGGTGGAAACGCGAGAAGAATGGTACAACAGTAGTACATAAACCGACAATACTTTTTCATCAATAAAATATTATGAATATATGTATTCAGTACGTTTATATCCTACTTCCCTTGCATTTTTAATTCAGATTTTTTTTTCTCGAAAAATATGTATATGTGCATAATATCGTTAGCTGCATCGCGAGCAAAATTCCAATACACGATATCTTTACATTGGCATTGTTAGCATATCAGCTCAAAGCAAAATAAAGATAAAGGAAACAAGAGAGAGAGAGAGAGAGAGAGAGAGAGAGAAAGAGAGAGAGTTTCGCGCGTTAACTATTTAATCCGCTGAAAGGAAATTCTCACGTCGGGGAAGCGTTAGTTGGAAAATGGTAATGGACGAGCACGCTCGGTATCATAATGACACGCTCTTCCTGCCATGTCGAATCCCCATCCCACCCATCCGTCCCATTCGTTTTTTTTCCCTTCCCCCGAGCTCTTCGCTTCGTTTTCATCGAGGAATTGGCACCGAACGAACCGTACAGATAGCTGAAAGGACACTGCGACACTGTTCGTCCGTTCTCATTGCCGCGAGGCGTCTCCAAGTTTGCACGAGTTTAATTGAGCTTGAAAGTTTCCGACTTGTTGTCCGGGTCCACCTCCTCGATACCTCCATCTTTTGCCACCCTTCGTCTTTTCTCGTACCAGACACCGACCTCGGCGCCGCCCCGGAAACCGGTTGCGGCGTCCTGACGGTCGCGGAAAATCACCTGAATCTCTCTTTTTTTTTTTCTTTTTTTTTTAAGAGCGAAATCTCTGGCTAGACGACTGGCTCGGATTATGGGCTAAATCTTTCTCGATCCCGACATAGCATTTAAGTAAAATTTATGTATGTCAGCTTGTTATATGGGCGAAAGATAGTTCACAAATTCACGCTCTGGCGAAATTGCAATTTAAAAGGGCAATTGTGGTTGATGGCGGTTTAAATGTCAGGGCCAACGTTAATGATACATCATCGCGTCCGTTAATGACGGGGCATCAAGCGGGGAGTGGCGAGCGTGATAAATCAATCCTTCTCGCGGCTCATGTTTGACAGGTGCATTATTCCCCGTTGCGCATGTTTTCTTAGGTAACGCGTCGCGTGGCGTTATACATGGCTATTATCGAATCGCGAGCTATACGTGGAGCGCGTCATAAATCAATGACCAATGCTTTGCGCACGAATTCGCGGAAATTTGATCGCAGTTGTCCGATCGTAAAATTGTCGACCGGCGAATAGCTAATTGCCATTTAGAATCTTGAGAAAGAGAGAGGGAGTAGAATCGGGATGACGAGACAGGTGGCATTAATTAAAACATTGAGCACAAAAATAAAACGCAGCCGACCGACCGATGAAAACGCTTGAATAATTCAGCACTGAAATGTCACGGACGGATAAGCTTCATCGCCTCGCGCGCGCGCTGGAATAAATTAATCCGGGATCAATTAAAGTCGCGCCGGATCGCAACGTACAGAATCAGTCGGTGTACGGTCTTTAATGCGAATTCTGTTTTTCTCGCGTATCAGCTACGATGTCAAACGGTTTGCAAATTTTCGGCTAAACAAACGATATTCCTTTCTTCTGTAAAAATTTTGTAGAATTCTATATATTCAGGCGATTTCATACTCACTTCTCCCTTTTTTCTATAATATTTAATATTTTAAATTCTCAATATTTCTCCAATAAATCGCACAATTATTGCGATAGATTTTCTCAAGGGACCTCGCTACGCGAATTTTTCAAATTTTGTCACACACAATTGCAACTATTGAACTCGCCTGTCGGTTCACCTGTCGATTGTTGGAACGCATTTTCAAATTCTAACAATGGAACCTTGCAGGAAACTCATTAACCGAATCTATTTATATAAGCAATTTGTTTACGTAGAGAAAATGGATTCGCGAGTTCTCAATCAAATGCGCGAATAAAGCATATAAATATTATTTAGCGTCGACAATAATTACGCTCTATTCATGGCACGTCGCGTTGAAATTACCGTAACTATGCGATTGTCCTGTAAACTTTGATTGCTCGCTTCGATGTATAAAACAAGCGCGCGCGGTCGACGTTTAATTTGTCGCTTGTCTTATTTAATGTGGTGGTGTGTGTTGTATGCAGAGAGAGAGAGAGAGAGAGAGAGAGAGAGAGAGAGAGAGTGCGTTTTGTATGCGATTATTATTTACGTCAACTCAAAACCATCGATCCGAATATCGTCAAAAGCTCATACAATTAATTCATCACGCGCGATGATTCGCGAATTTCCATATTTTCATCGTTGCTCTACGTCGTGTTCGTCAACAACAGTGGGACGTTAAAAGAAAAAAGATTGTTGAAGAAAAAAAAAATATTAAATCCGCTCTGCCAAACGCCAGCGAAACACGTTTTATCATTAATATTGACGCGCTCTATACATGACACATGCATATATGTATACGTATTGTGGGCTGCTCGTTCGATTCTTCGTCGAAAGCAGATGCGCTATAAATTTAACAACGCGGCATCGCGGCATGATGTGTGGCCTCATCGTTAAATCAATCGCAAAATATTTATTTCCGACAATGTTCTGCACTTTGCTCATCAGCCACGCTATTTTCCGACGCAAGATGCATTTCCAACGGTCTCTGAAATTGAAATAAGCATGCTTAAAAGTATTATATCGTCTCCATTATTCTCGGATCGAGGGATTTCTTTTCTTACGTCAAATAATCATTTCGTTTATTGTCGTGATACATATACATATACATATATATATATATATATATATATATATATATATATATATATATATATATAATTTCTACTGATATAAAAATATTCAATATAAAATTAAACGTAAGTAAGTTTTATTACTGAAATGGTTTATATCGATAAATAAATATTATTAATTATAAATTTATTGTTTAAAATGGCTGAATTGTCATCTTGTCAAAGTCATCGTATCATCGAAAAATTTAATACTTACTTTTTATTCTCTCAAAATTCTGTGAATTTATTATTTCGCATCGATGCATTGTGCCGCGAAAACGTGACACAAATGCCGTTTAAATGCCTGAAATGAAGGAAATATTTAATACTCGACAAGAGTATACGCTCTTCACAAACGATAAATGTGATTAACAATTTTAATCGCTATCGGGAAGCGTTTTAAATCACGTCTGCTCACCACGTTGAATATTTCCAATTTTTTGTTGCGAGATATAGTTATATAGATATTTATCAATAACGAAGAGATAAAAAGGATTAAATTTTTTAAATCCAACATATATTTGTTTAATATATTCTTATACAATTTATGTAATAGATATAGGTCAAAGCTGTGTGTCTAATTTATAGAATCCTTATTACTCTGATAACATACCTCTTCTCTTCCATCTTTCACCGAAAAGTTTAGAAATTTAACATCTTATCTCTACGTTTGTTCATCGATAACTAACTCTTGTGTTGATATTAAAAAACTCTAGTATTTGTTTTGTTTTTAATCAACTCAATGCCTATAGAATATGAAGGAACAAAGAAGATTTAACAATACCTTAAGTGAACTTTTATTTTTTCAAAAAAAAAAACTATTTTATTTTAAAAATAAAAATACAAGTAAAATATTTCGGCCACTTTAAACAAAAACAAAAAAAAAAAACATTCCAATTATTTCCCAGAAATGATTTATGGAGCATCTCAGCATCTCTCTTCTTTCGGCGATAAAAAAAGAAAGAAACATTTTACGCGAGAATGTAAACTTAAATAGGTCTGTTATAAAGTTTCGTTTTTCTTCGCTTTGTTTTATTGCGTTGACATTTTTAATAAAACAATTAAAATAAAGCGAATATGCCAGGAATATAAAATGCGGTACTATATTTCAACAGATAATAAGAAAAAAATGTTTCATTTTCTTGATTATAGAAATATATTTGATAATATCAAATTGTCAAAATTAATCTTTGATGTACTCTCTTCTATTTGCCAAGTGTAAATATATTAAGTTTTCCTTCAAAGTTTTAATTATAAAGTGCCTCTATGAGAGTGCCATTCATCTGCTATTGATCACGTAAAACCCTTTCGAAAATGGTGGCCCGATTACATTCACCGAATAATCATCACGGCCCGTGACACCGAACGACTGTGGCTCAGCCCTCGTTATCGCCAAGATGTAACAGAATTACTATCGATTCTCCGTAGTTGCTTTTAATTAATGCAATTAATGAACCCGGGGCTAACCGTCCGAGCTTGAACTATCCGGCTAGACCACCGGCTAGTGTCGTCGTGCTAGTTTGATTGTTCAACAGGAGATTGCAAATTTCCTATTTATGACACGCTCAGCTCCCGTTTGAAAGCTTTTCAATGATGCAGTCTGCTATTTCTATTTCGCACGCAAAGTCCCCGCAGCGCGAGCTCCGCTCCGACTACTCTGGCGAGAGATTTTCTTTTCAGTCGTCGCGCACACGAAAACCGACGCGACGCATATGAAAATTTTAATGTTTCGCGCTATAATATCCCATATATAGGGAGAGATATTGTAACTGAGCTAACTTAAGCTCGAAATATTTTAAGACGAATTAAATGGTTGAACGATGAATTTTTTAAGTGGCAAAAGAGAGCGCGAGGTCAGATATCAAGCGACGAATGTTCCGACTGAAAATATAGAATAGACTTAATAACTCGCTTTAAGCATTCCGTGTGTACCATCGTTGCTGAAATTTCTCGCTCGGCTCTTCGATCTCGGCTCTTTCTCAAACCACCCCTTTCCCCGTTTGTCGCTTTGCTTTGTCTCGACTTTCATCCGGTCTTTTATTTGCATGAATTCAAATTACGTCGAGCGGCTTTCCGCAGTTTCCGCCTAGACGAGGATCCTATTGCACTTGGAAGATGAGATAAACGCCAGGCCGATAAATTCCACTTTGCCCTCTTCTTTACCGCTTTTCGCTTTCCCGACATCTCACCCCGCCGTCTCGTCCCTCCCATCCTCGCTGGATGGGATACTACTTGATTATACGATAACAGCAGACCGGCTGTGTTTAACTTTCGGGTCGGCAAGAAAATGAGATTTCCGATTGCCGACGTCGTCGGATTTGTGTTACGTCCGCCACGATATCTCTCGTGTCCGCGCCCAGAGTATGTCTTGCCGTGAATCCGATTGCCGATAATTACGAGCGTTCCCTTCATTAGGCGAACGACCCACGCATTTTCCGTCCGCTAATCGCGGTGCTCGTGAATTTGCATTCCACATTTTTCACCTTCCGAAATTAAATTCAAAAATAGGACACATAATTATGAAATCGAAATGTGATTATGAAAATAACTTATGTCAAAAACATGATTGCATTTACATCTAGTTATAAACTTAAGAAATTAATCTTGCTTTATATGGTACTTACTTATAGTATTCACAAAATATACATGATACTCATAAAACTTTACCAAACTGTACCATTAAAAAACATACAAAAACATGATAATAATAAATATACATATACTAAAGTAATATTTTAAATAATACAAGTATTTGATAAAATTCTTAATATATAATAATTTTTTAATACATAAAAATACAAAAGTTTAATTATCTCAACATTATAAATGTGACTTATGCCATTTTAATAATCACGTAAAAATATTTTGCAGTAGATTCAAGTTATATTAGTAAGAAAACTTGAAAAGTCCATTAAGGAAGAACAATGTTTGGACTGTATGCGCGACATGTTTTGTCGATTAATGTGATTTGTGCGTGTATTTTCTAGCAAAAAGCTAGTATCGTTACGGTCGTTTAAAAATTAATATCGCAAAAGCGCACATTTTTACGGGCGCTATGTTTTGAACGAAATATATTGCATAGATTTTGACCGCGCTCCAGCAAAAACATTTCGTGGATAAAGAGCTGTTGGAAAAATATTACCTTAGCACAATAAACATTTTATTTACTTGCTGCTCGATTACGTCAACATGCACGTGTTCGTTCAAAGGAAAAGTTTCATCTCGACTGCGTTGTCGATGGTGTTATTTTATTTTATTTTATTTTTTTTTTTTTTTCGAAACTTGTTATTTTCAACAAGATGTTGTCAATAGTTTTCATCGATGAAACAGCGCGATAAAGCTGCTTGTTATCGTTAATTAACCAAGGAAATTATTTATTAACATTAAAAAATTGCTTAATAAATTTTTTTCCAAATATTTTTAACAAACTTATATACTTTAATAAACACACCTAGTGCACTTATTAAGATCAATGAATGTTTTAGTTTTTTCAATAATGCATAAAATCACCGCAAGAAATTGAATTTCAATTGCTTTTAATTGCTCATTATGTGGGCAATGGCATTAAAATTCAAAAATGTTTTGAGTAATAAATGATAAATGAATTGCTAAGCATATATCTGCGAAATAAAAAATTTATGTAAATTACTGCAAATGCAATTATGTAAGAGGTTAAATAGTAAACAGGTTAAAAAATAGCATGAATGTAACAATCGCATAAATAATTAATATTGTTATATAGAACACAATACAATGACAGATCTATACCATTTCTAAAAAGATTACATTGCTGCATTTCATGTTGAAAGAAAGATCTGTTTACGCAAAGACGCGTGGAATGTTCTTTACAATGCAAAAGTATAATACAGGCGGCGGAATAAAACTTTAAATGCATCATATAACCATCTCAAGAAAAGTGTCTAAACGTATACGGTATATTAATTAGTCGAGATGAAAAGTGCGAATTCCATAAATGGATACACGATTCTTTTTATTATAAATAAAATACGCTCACAGAGTGTATACAGGGTTTCTCTTATATTTATAACATTTCAACACCTCGTTTTACGAAATCGCACTGAAGCGAATAAATATTCTGAACAAAATAAATGTATCGTAAATTTATCGTTCATTTCCGCAATTCGAAATTGTTTTGAATAATTAAAAATTCGCGTAATGTAAAGACGATATAATATATTTATAAAATTATATATCGTAACATGAATGTTTGTTTTTTTTTTCCTCGCATATGCAAATTGTATTTTTATCTCGGTGTAATAAGCGAAAAAGGAGGACGTGCGTCATTCATATCATCGGCGTCACCTTCGTGTCTCGACATAGCAAGTCTTGATCGGGCAAAAATCGTTCGATCGTGAATTATTGTGCGACGCTGAGAAATTGTTTGCAGTCACCAGAATGACACGTGACGCCAACCATGGTCATGACACGTATCCAGAGATAGGAATAAATATTCGTATATGAAATTTGTTATTGCACTATATACGAGAGAACACTACTATCTACAACCAGACAGTCTCAGCTTTTTCTCCTCTCTTTCTCTCTGTAACCCCGCGAACTTGTGCATCAAAGTTGCATCGCGCAATAGCATTGACGGCGTACAAGAGGCGAGAGAGCGAAACATCGTCTCCGGTGACGATTTTTTATTAACGGTTGGTCGTCGACGTGAAAATAAAATACGACGAACCTCCGCCATGAAATGGGAAAAAGTTATTCAGATATTTTTCAAAAAAACAAGAGCGATGCAAATCGATGGAAGATCATTTGACACGCATGTTCTCCTCTCTTTTTTTTTCATTTGTCAATAAACATCGATTAATTAATGCAACCGACGAAAAGTTTGCAAAAGGTTTTTACTAACGCTTAAAATAAATGCATCGAAGAATATAAATAGTGTCGCATAGAATTATATTTTGATGAAAGACGTAAGTAGAATATCCGTTAAATATGTACATAGTTATAAATTAAAGTGACCATTCAACATCAATGGCCGTTCACCGATGATTTCGCCATACTAACAAATTGGCACTTTAATTGCCTATAAAAAAGCACAAACGTCGTGTATTTCAGGAATACATTCGTATATCGAGATGATTTACCGCGAATGGATCGCAAACAATTCGAACACGTCCCGCAATTCTTTTCAGCTCTTTTTCAACTTCCGTCAAATCGATCACAGTGGAAAAAAGGGGGCCAGTTGCCAGTTTGTTCGTGAGATATTATTGTGCGTGTGCACGGATCATTTAACTTTTAAAACTTACGATCCAATTTTTATGAGCATCGGCCAATTCACCAGTACATTAAACCGTGTAAGAAATTTGTAAAACTGGATGGTTGCTATGCGCAAATTAAATCACATGAGAGAGTATCGATTTTTATTATACAATTTCACAGAATAAAACAATCTGTTTTTATAGCCAATAATGTATGTAATTATAGTACATCGTCGGAGACGCATACACACACACATACAGACTCTAATTTTATATGATGTACCACACGAGGCCATGACCTATTTATTCCGCCTCGCATGGCGCGCGAGTAGAAATTATTGAACGCAAAGCAAATGGAGAATAGTTATACGGGCTGTCATAAACTGAGTCCCCGAGAGATTAAAGCCGATTACCCCCCCACGAGAGAGGAAGAGAGAGAGAGAGAGAGAGAGAGAGAGAGAGATGCATACGCGTTATCGGGCACAGCCTCAGGTGTTGCAGCTACTTCAAGTTAAGTCGGTCTTGTCACGCGAATACGCTCTATGTGTGTCATCGATAATTGCGTGGATTTAACATCGTAAATGCACGATGTTGAATATCAATCTCTCCGCAAATGCGGTCGCCGCGTCGGTCAGAGTAATATTACATTGTATCGCTCTCTTGATTAATGGAATTAAATGTTACGCACTTTAACTTTGCACGCACAAACGAGCACAGTTCTTTCTGTCATTTCGATATATTAAATTGGTGAGAAAGTTTTTTCATTTTCTGACATTAAAAACACACGCAAAAAACGAAATTATTTGTCCATTTCGATAAATCGTTAATAAAAACTCGGAATTAAAAGGCGGAATTATTAAAAACATTTAAAATTTATATCATTAAAAATGAACGACCGAAAATATTTTGTATAACAAAAGCCCACTTATAAAGAATAGACTTTCAAATTTAATTGATACATTTAGATAGGAGAGTGGGGAATTTGCGGTTGCGACCGCGATCGATCTGAGCGGCCGCGTTTGAGAAGCATTTCATTTACGCTCGATCTATATTAAAATTACGATTTCAAAGTTTCATAGGTGCTTATAAAAAAGAACACAAGCGAAAAGAATCGATGGAATGATTCGGTTATAAAGGAACACTTTGCAAACGTTTATCGTACGAATTATTTGAGATGTAACTACGCGTACAAGGACCGCTGCAAGAGCGAGCGTTAACGATCGAAAGCCGTTAAACCCCTACTGCTCCTACTTCGATTTTTTTTTTTTTTTTATTTTTCTCGCTCTTACCCGACGCTTTTCTCATTATCCACGGGTAATCGTATCCACCACGGTGCAATCGCGCACGCCACACTCCGAGACCCCGAGACTCGCAATTTCGCCGAGTAGCTGTCTCGCCAGAAATGCACAAACCGTGAATAAATGTGCGTACTAATTTTTTGCATTTGCAAGCAATTACGTTGATCCAATAATTAAAGATTTAATAAATGATTTTTATTGTTTTTAACCTGTTTTCAGATTAAAAACAATTAATTTTTTTTTATTATGTATACGTATGACAAAATTATTTTGATCAAGAAAAATTATTTTTTTTTTCTTCTTGTTGTAAAATTATGTCGTAAATATAATACATTTTGTTTTCGATGTTGCATAAATATGACAAATCCCCTTTTGCACTATTTTGCACGTCTAATCTATTAGATTACTATTGAAATTTTCTCTTCCCTTTACATCAAGATAATTGAAAAATTCTGTTTACACAAATACGGCAGACGGAGCGAAAACAGTTCGGGAGAAGTTTTCGGCCGGTCGGAACTTGCCGTCGATATTCATCTTCACTTAAGTCAACTTCTGACTCTCATCCCCTTTGTGTCTCCCTTTCTGTGTCGCAGTGGCTCGGTCTGGGCATCATGGCGGTGGGCGTCTGGGCATGGACCGAAAAGGACACCTTCAACAACCTGTCCCGCCTCACGAACGTCGCACTCGATCCAGCATTTATCCTCATTCTAGTCGGTGAGTACCGGTACTTTTCTCTCTCTTCCCAATTTTATTTTTTTCTCTGTCTCTCTCTCTCTCTCTCTCGTTCAGTCTACGTCTCGTATGAAGAGTTATAGTGACTTCGAGCGTCGAATAAACTAAACTTTATGAAGGGCGATAAATCTTAATTATATATATACAATGCGAAACTTTGTTAGAGACTGCCAAAGATTTTAATTCCTCTTGTACGCGGAATAATTTCCACTTATTCTCCGTTTAGTATTATCGGATGTAATGTCATTTTAGAAAGAAAATACGCTGTAACTTTTTATTAAAATAAGAGTAGAGTAATGTGAAAATGTTAAATTGGAACTGTCAAAACGCTCGCGCGCGCAAATTTATTTCTTTAAATGTTCAAGTATATAAATCCTGGGAGTTTTTCAGATTTAAATATTTCAGAAAAATATTCAGAATGTCTATTTTCTTTTACATTGAAAAATAGAAGAAAATTAGAAAAATGTTATCGTATTTTCGTCTCGAGAACGAAAACAAATTGTAATAAAAAAGGGAAACGACTTTAAATCTTTAAATGTGTAAATCCTAGTGTGATTTTTGAAAATTTAAACATTTCGCAAAAATATATTTGTAATATCTAATAATCTCGCTATTTAGAGAAATAAAAGAAGATTAGAAAAATATCGTAGATTTTCGCGAGAACGAGTCGTAATAAAGGAGGGAAACGACTTCAATAATGCGCCGTCTGATCATAGCGAGAATCGCAGTTTCGTCCCCCGGACATTTGGTGCGTTCCCGGAGCGGAGACAGCGATCGCAATTTTTCCTCGAAACTGTCTGCGAAGTGGCTATCGCTTCCGTCGACGAAAACATTTCGCACGACCGCGCCGTCGCTATTTTCGCCGTAACTTAATTTCTGTATTAGCACCGCTCGGCTGCTCGCTGATCTTATAAAGCCCGAGAATGACATTCGTTCTAATTCGTCCGCGAAATTTCGCATCCTTCCCTCGCGCGGAAATCGCGTAATACACGGCCGACAATAGCACGGATTTGTAATTTGGATAACGTCGGGAGACTGTATCTGTACATATACATATCTACATATATATATATATATATATATATATATATATATATATATATATATATCCGAGAAACGAAGCACGATGCAGAGCGGAAATTAAGATGTCATGAATTTTCCGGATAGTTTAAATCTTTCAAGAGAAGCGCTTTTTTCCGTTGGAAAGATCACATATTTTTACTTCTCTCCTCTCTAGACTCAGCAGAGTATCTGTCATTAAAGTTGAGGTCACGAATTGTGAGACATCCTACAAACACCATTTCCTTCAGAAAAGAAATATTTAAAATCGATGTGTAAGAGAATATACCATTTCTTTTTCCATAATTATTCGACCAAGACTCATCGTTGCAAAACACACAGAGTCGTTGTGATATTTGAAAAAGTCTGGTCTTTGGAACTGAAATTCGATATCTGATTGTATTATTATTTGACCAGGCGCTTTGCAATTCACTCTACTTCCATATGTTAGAGATCGGAAAACCTTTATCCCGGTGTAATCCGATTTATACAGCACTTTTCTTTATTAATATATTGGAGAATTAATAAAAGAGGATTGAGATATAGTAAATATAATGGAAAATATATCTCTCTATTTTGTCCACACATTGTAAGATTAAAATATAATAGTGTAGAAAAGTGGGATTATTAGAAATTATCAAGAAATAGTAATTACATTTTCGATGATTAGTTCTCTGACAATTATATAGTTTGTTCTGCGCTTATTATAATAAAATAAATTTTCGCATTATGCCAGTGTGATTAGAATTTTTAAACATTAATAGAATTTACAATCGTTTCCAACTAATTACATTGTCGTCAACTTTTTCTTTCTAGAAACGAAAATAAAGTTTTATTTATCAAATAAACATTTATTAAAGCATTCTACGGAAGATATTTTTCAATATCATGAACTTGTTTCAATTAACACGGCAAGTGTATCAAGCGGAAACGAAAAAAGAGAGAGATAGCAAAAGAAATGATCGGTGGTTCTCCCCGAGAGAGAGAGAGCGAATCGCTCCCTCATAAAACGTCGAGTAAATTAGGCGGAATGACGGGATGAAAAATAATGTCGGGGCCGTATAACGGTAATGTATAAATGATACCTGCGGCCTCGGCGCCAAATACGGCCCTATGAATCAGAGGTCCCAAAGGTAACGACACAATTTCCTCGCCGCGAAGACGAAAGATAAGCTGTGTGCACGCGACATTACCGGTCGTTAAAGGGTGGTGCGTTTTGCCAACGCGCGAGGGGAAGAGCCCGTCGTTTTTGTGTCGGTGGTCACGATCGTGACGACCTATTTTCACAATACTGAATCGACTGCATGATGCACGCGGCCATTAGCATGTATAAAGATTGGTACAAAGCTAATAGATTTTTCGTAAAAACCCGAATCGATTTTTCTTCACAGAGCTGTTGCAACACCGATTATTATTTCAACGTCGAGGTAATTTTTGAATTTTTTTCAAACGCATTAAATTTCAATTTTTACTAAACGAGCAAAATCGATTCAGGGAAAAATCATAAATATTGCACAGAAAAAAATCTGCAGGTATTTTGAGGGGCCAGTAGAACGCTAATTAAAATATACAGCGGATACGAAGGGTTAAGGGCGTACAAAAAGCACCGCCACCCTCGATACATTTTCATTAACCACCATAGGCGCTCTCTCTCTCTTTCTCTCTCAGTCTTTCTTTCTCTCTTTGTTTCCGCCACGTGAATGTAATATTCCGTCGACTAATACCTTGCTGGCAAATAGGCATAGATTGCGCGCCCCATTCCATTTCTATCCTTCTTCTCTTTCCCTCTCTTTCTCTGTCTGTCTCTTTAACACGATGCCAAAGTTTTAATTGGATACGAGGCCGGCAGCGAGGCATTGGACATAAAATTAGGACGAGATTTGCGATTTATTTCGCCGGTCCTCTGCGTTGCATCGAGGTTGCGAATGTCACGTTTTCGACCAAAGAGAAAATGAGAAAGAGAGAGAGAGAGAGAGAGAGAGAGAGAGACAGAAAGATACGTTCCCAGAGAGCTTCACAGCCACCGTCGCAGAGCGCGATGCTGTAAGTCAGATTACCACCGGGTGTACACGTGGATTCTGGGAGATTCTACGCTCCGGAAAGGCGGTCGTACTCGCGGAGCGGTCAGCCGCCCGCGGTTTCATCGAGCCGTAATGGCGAGAATGCTTCCGGGAATGTTCCCGGCGACCGAATCCAAACTAGTCCGAGACCGGCCGATCCTAGGTACGACGTTCTCTGCGGGATGTCGTGCGGCCCAAATCGAATTTGCACGTGATTCGGTACGCCAAAAGAACAACGGGACTGTACGCGGGAGACCGTTCGAGTACGAAAGGAGGGACCGATTTGCGGGAGCTCATCTATTTGTTTGTCCCGAGAGCGTGGAAACAATCTCCTCGAAGTTCGAAGGGGATGGCGAAAAGAGACGCGGACCGTGGTCGCTCCGTTGTCGTTCTAATCGGATCCGGTGGTAATAGTATAGTAGTAGTAATAGTAGTAGTGGTAATAGTAGTTATTTCTCAACTTACTCGAATAGCATTTAAAGGCATTCACGCTTAATTTTTAAACGCAAACCATATTGTATTGTTAAAGAGAAAAGGAGAAAAAAAAAAAAAGAAAGCAGAGCGATAATGACATATCTGATGCTGCTGTTACGCATTCTTAAAGAGAGCTTATTCGCCGCGTTTTAAATATTGTTTTTGTTCCGTCAAGATAAATGTACTCGCGATTAATTTCGTTATTCATCCCTTCTGTAAAGCAAGCTAAGTATTATTAGTTTAATATTTGCAGTTCAAAGCGGAGAATATATGTAGTTTGCAGGAATATTTAATTCGTAGAGTTAAAGTGAACAGCGAACTTGCTCGTTATTTGACTTGAAGATCATTAAGAGTTTGTTCAGCGCAGCAGTATTTGATATACAAATCTTCGCAAGATAGCTGATTAAATATCAATAGACTGCCTTTTAATGATAATCTCGATATAATTGTATAAATAAAATTTAATGTGAAAAAACGCGCGCGGCATGAGGTGCCGTTCAAGAGGGATTTTTAAACAACAAATAATCAACATCTTCTCATTATGTCACATCCAAGTGTACATCTCGTATACTTAGGAAAGCGACGTGCTTGTTAATTATTTCGTACTTGCGTAGCGTGCTCCATCGACCTGTGCCCGGCTTTCGATTATCCTATGCTCCAATTACTTCCATTTACTTTGACGAGTAACTCTATCTCTTCTGGCTTGCGCTTAATTTAGTGTAACGATTACCAACAGATAACAACAATTTAGACTTAGATACGCTACACCTAAAAGTTATAATGACATTTAAAAATAGCTTATATTTTTATATCTGAACCGTTAATATGTAGAATGAAATTGTCACGTCATATTGCAGATATTACAAATTATTTAAAGCGACGTCTCTTCTTCATCACCTTTAATAAAATTATTCTTATTATAAATTAAAAATTATATTTCAAAAGTTTTTTGATAATATAAATATCCATTTTTCAAAATTAATTTATATTCCAAGTTTATAAATCCTGATACGTTGGATGCGGAAAACATTCGTTCGGAAATCCGACTAAAGTTTTATTAATATTGCTGCCCGCTAAAATCGTGTGACGTTTCGAATAAATCGCAACTCACGCAAAGAGAAATACTGAATCCCGGATTATGTTTATTTTCTGTACTTAAATAAATGCGATCGCGCGCGCGATTAAATGCGACATTTCGATTTTTGCCTCTTTATATCCCAATTCTGATCGAATATTATTTCACACGATTTCAAACACTTTCAATTAAATATTCGTATCGCAAATTAAATATGAAATAATTACAACAAGATGACGTCCAACTGAAGTTTTCCCATGAAAAATCAATTTTAAATTGCTTACAAAATTCGTCGGTGAAAAAGATAGACGAGAAACTTTATTCAGTAAATATTCTCTTTCTCTCTATGGATATTTTTAGTCAGAAAAATCTAAAATCGAAACGAATATCGTGGGTCCACATTCCCCGTTATATTCACGTGTCGCGAAACGAGATCAAACGGATGTGTCTCTCTTTCATGCAATTTTATTAGCATGTGACATAAAGCAATGTCGCGATATTGCAGAGACGGCAAAGCCCTTTCGGCTATTATTGGCTCACACCTACTATCATACCTTTTATAAAACATTGAATATATGCCAAATATTAACGTGAATGCAAGCTGAGATGCAACGTAAGTGAAATGACGATTTTTCAATTACTTTCGATTACAAAATCGCATTAATTATTAATAAAGGAATTCATGTGAATTAAAGTAAATTCTGTGCTTTCAGGTGTACTCGAGACATATAGAGTATCATATAATAGCGCGCGCGCGGGCTTTAATGCCCTGAACAAAAATTTTCTAACTGCACTTTCAAGTAGATACACGTTCCTACGCGTTCTTCGTTTTTCTTCGTCAAGTTTTTCGTCCGCGCGCAAAGCGTTCCGTCGTTGCCATTTTCTTCTAGTTCGCAGCAAGGCTTAACAAAAGTTTCGAAAGTAACTCCGGACTAATTATTCAGTTACTTGAAAGCTTCGTTCTACGCTACCGCACCCACTTTATCACCGGATTAAAAGTTACCTCCATTTCCGGAATACATCCTAAAATCTTATAACTTTCGATGATAGATAAAATTCATTAAGTCCGACAGCATTCCTACCGAGTTTGGCTTATAATCGTTTTCTCGATGCAGCTATTAATTTTTAAACACACCGGAACCATCCGGTGTTACCATCAATGTTACGTATTATGAAACTTGCTTTAAATTGTTTCATTTACATTTGAGTCACATAAATTTTGTGCATGGAAAACTATTATCTGACTAAAATTCAACGCCAAATCTTTGTCAAAGATTAATGAATGCATCAGCAACTATTATTTTCTTTAATTTGCAGAAATAAATAAAAATCAATTTTCAATTTTTCGCTTGCAAATTCATTTCTATGATACAAATTTTTTTAAATTAATATCTGTGCTTTCGTTGCAAGGATATTAAATTTAAAATTTAAAAAAAGCTGCGTTTAGGTACGCGCAGATTAATCGCAATAGCAGTGAATTTCGAATATTCGTGCTCTCGCCAACTTTTTGTTAACACGGCATACACGAGATTGAACTAGCGCTCATTACGCTCGTCCACGAGTAGCAGATAATTCATAAATATTCCGCATTACCATCGCACGCGCAACGCGCTCATGACGCACTTTCACGAAATTCAACTGAATCTCGCGGAG
Organism: Cataglyphis hispanica; assembly: GCF_021464435.1. Classification (NCBI taxonomy): domain Eukaryota; kingdom Metazoa; phylum Arthropoda; class Insecta; order Hymenoptera; family Formicidae; genus Cataglyphis; species Cataglyphis hispanica. The sequence continues at coordinate 14,715,282 of NC_065954.1, read as the reverse complement.
AAATTTTAATATAATTACTTGTATAACTACGAACGTTCGCAAATCCACGTGTGGCGTATACGCAACGTATGCTACGCAAATCAAAGTTATTACATAGATGAAATTCCACAACATTACAAATTTCCCAATTCCGCCGATTAATAAACACTATACGATCTCGCAAAACAAAAATTAAATGTGTTAGAATTATGTAAATACAAAGATAAAATAAAAACTATTTTTTGATTATATTTTATCATTGCATTTTTTTTTTTTTTTTTGGTATATATATTATTGTATCCGATTATGGATTTTCATAATTTTTCATACACTTTGCAACCAATCTATAAATGCATCTGGAATCTCGCGTGCGGGAATATCGATGGGGGAATGAATTCACCGACTGGGACTCACGCTCATAACTCACGATTATACGATACATTGATGAATGCGTTCGTGTGTTCCTCGCGTTACATATTTCGCGCGCTATGTGACGAAGTGGCCGATATTATTTATTCTGTTGCAGGTACAGTGACATTTATCATCGGTTTCACGGGATGCGTCGGCGCGCTGCGGGAGAACACATGCCTCCTCGCTGCGGTAAGCGCTCTATGGGATTCAATTAAGATCCTGCTGGATTACTTTAATTGTTCAATATCTTTTGGAACTTTAAAGTTTGATCGAACTTTTCCGGTTCGTTACGTGATATCTACGGTTCATCGCTACCTTGCCCGTTCTCCGGATCATCAAACAAAAGTTGATTCTTTGAAAAAAAAATCTAACGTTTAAAAATATTTAAAATCAAAAAGAGTCAGCTTTCTTTGGAGATGAAAGTTTCTCGAAAGATAACGATCGATCGTATGGCGGTTGAAAAGATGGTCTTGACGAACAGGAAACGACACTATAATGGCTACTAATTAACTTCTTTTCAGGAATCTTACAAGGATTTTCCTTTATAATTAATTTCACATTGCTGTTACAGTACGCGATATTTCTGGCGCTACTACTGCTAATGGAAATGACTGCCGGTGTCCTAGGATTCATTTTCAAAGATTGGGTAAATATTTCATAGCAATTTCATAGCGTTTCTCTCTGCTTTGTTTGATTTAGTTTGAAATCAAATTACATCAAGAATTTATAATAACATTACTAATAATGTTATTACTAATAACAAAAACATGAAACACACATCCTGCACATTAAACATATATATATATATATACATCACATATTTATATATTGATAGAAATATGTATCTAGAGAGGTAATATTAAAATATAAAATATTACAGATAATATCATTTTGCAACTATAATTTATCGTCATTATTTTTATTTTGCAGTAGGCATTTGATTATCCGCGCGAATAAAATTTTGAAGAAAATTTAGTTTTTGTCAAAATTCAGAAAATTTCTATAAAAAATTTAACATTTTCAACACAAGTGTACGCGTTCCTCGAAACAACTTTATCGTGTTCATTCATGATCGTTTCTATTTACAGCGTTTATTAATTCAGTAATTACAGGAAAGCATGGTTGAATTATCAAAGCGAATAAGCCGAATATATTGTACGATATTCGTCGATGCATATTTCACAATCACGTTCGCCAAGAGTACATGCACGCGCGCTCGCAGGCAAGACGAACACGTAGAACACAGAGTCTAGGCCGTGGCGCCGTCGAAGTTTGCGTATAATTATGCAGCAAGTTCTCGGGTTACTAATTAATTCCATTAACCGTATCCTTTAAACATGACGAGAATTTTCTTCCGCCGGCGGAAAATTTGAACAACCAACAAACGGCGCGCTATCGTATCGCGCGCAGCTAGCGTTTTAATGCGCGTCGTTTTGCTTTACGACCGGCGGAAAGTTAAGTTTCGTCCTTGAGCATTTGCACCTGCAACGCCTGTAACAGCCGTCAATCGCCGGCAAGAGGGAATATCCCGAGCCAGAAACTACCGATTGTAATAAAACTTCACAGAGAGATTGTGAAACTTTTTTTTACACTTTTTTTTTCTATCTCTTCGACATTTCTCTCCTCTCTTATTTTATTTTTGGCGGACAAACCGTTGGAGATGAATTTCTTACTAATAGTAAATAGTTTAGAATAGACGTTCTAGTTAATAGATCTAGGAATTAGATAATTAATATAATTAGGATATAGAGCGCAAACGATTTGCATTAATTGGTGTGATATTTTTATTTGCTATGCAGATAAAGTCACAAGCTACGGGAGGCTTCCAAGCGTTCATTATCCACTATCGGGAGGATCCTGATCAGCAGAATCTCATTGACTGGATCCAAGAAGACTGGGCAAGTTGATTAAAATTATATTCAATAACATTGGCACATACCTCACGTTTCCTCTTCCGTGGGTTCAATAATATAATTTCGACATATGCGTTTCCCTCATATATCCCATCAAATAATCAAACTCGAACCGTACACCGGCGGCCTTAATAAACGTATGTATATGTGCAAAGCGAAGAAGAGGGGAGGCGGGGGAAAGGGAAGGGCGTTCGCGCGCATTCCTAACAATAAGTAGCACGGGAAATTGTGCGGTTAGACGGTTACCGATATGCGAGTTTGCGCAAACTTTATCGAGTCCGCGCCGCGGCACGAAAATCTGCCCGAGATCAGCTTCCGCGGCCGCCAAATAGCGCGTAATATAATAGGGATTCGACAATCGATATCTGGTCATCCAATTGTGGTTTATGAGATTTCAATAGAACCGCCCGGGTACACTGCCACACAATTTCGGTAATCCTATCAGTAGAAGCTAGTCGATGGTAAACCGCACACGCCGCTCTCGGGCGTCGCGCCACACACGTTAACAGAACTGGCGAAAATTTCATCGCGATCTGCCAGACTTTAGCGGACACGACGGTGTGATTTACGTTTGGCCAAGTATCCGGCGGAACCGCGAGAATTAATTCAACTGATAGAGCCGTGTGGCAAGCGTTCAATGAAACGCAGTTTAACTAAAATACGGATCCCGCGAGAGGGAGACGGGCATAAATGAATTTCGGTCACGGAATATGCCGCAATAAGCTTAAGCGTTTAGACATTTATATATATATATATATATTCGTTGGATCCATCGATCGATCGATCGATCGATCGATCGCGAATCGCGTACACGCATAAATTACCGTGCATCGCGGGTACATATGGAAATATTTGCGAATTGATTCGGTTAATGTCGAAACACGCGAGAGACGAGCCTCAGAGACCGCTGATGAGTCCACAAATATCGAATTATCACCACAATTCCATCATCACAGCCTATATTCTTATGCCATCGATGATTAATAGAGCGGCTTGCTTTTAACGAATTGGATAAAAAAACGAAACTGACTAGAGAAAAGAATATTGTATCGCGCGTATCTTTATCATCTTAATCTAATTATCAGAAACACGCTGATGAGGATGCATAATTTCAATTTTGTAGAATTAGCCGCATTTTACATCAAATATCCAAATGTGACACGTGTAAATAAAGACAGTAAATGACAGCGATATTTTAAAAGACTCAGAAACGATCTCATCTTCAGTTTATAAATATGACAATCGCGTTTCCGATGCGATCGGGAGCACGGTATCGTAGAAATTGTTTACCGTTGCTCCGATCGACCAATTGTGGTTCGCGTAGATTTCAATAGGGACGCCCGGTATACCGACGCGCAATTTCGGCAATTCCTATCAACCCCGGGGGGAAACCGAGATACCGCCAAGTTGCCGTATACTGTATTGTCTGGCCTCGTCGGGATCCACTCGGTACCATTTATAGGCGGTTAATGAAATGCTTAGTACTTCGACTTCGCGCGGTGGCGAGAAGCGTATTTACCGTCACCGTCCCACTTATCAATTGGCTCACTCGGTCGCCTCGGCTGACACGATCGATATACAGGACGTATCAAGAAAGACATGTATGTATATACGCGCTTGTAATGCGTCCAGCAGAAATTTTATCTGACAGAAGTCGATTTTTCTGCAAGGGATATCTCATTCCCGTCTGATTCCGCTTCGCGAAATATCATTTAATATTGAACGTCCTGATCAAAGGGAGATCAAGTTAACTTCTAACCATCGTTCAATGACATAATGCGAGCGTTAAACGAATTAAAATCCGAGGATTTGTTATTATTTGTGTATGTACATTGTTCTGTGTGTGTGAGTGTTTATTTTTACATGATTTAAGTGTATGTCGTGTATGTTTAGTCGATAAGAAATCGATAGGCGAATTTAGGTCCGTTGTCGATGTCTCTTGATATCGTCTATACAGTATATCGAGCGCATAATAATTAAATCCAGCTAGAATCGGAAACTCGTATCCCGTATCTCGATACTCGGCGCATTCGCATCTCGTATGAATATTCCGCGCGCTTGTGTTTCGTATTATGAATATTTGATTGGAACGAATTGAAACGTTGCCGCATGAATGATTGAAATAAAACGATAAAAACAAATCAACTAAATTACGCAGTTGGCCGGGATTCGCTTGATATTACTTTTCCGTCCTCAACGCAGAGCTGTTTCTTTCTCCCTTTCTCGATCTATATCGACTTTGCGTGATGGTTTCTTATTTTACGGTAACGAATCATTTGTAATCAAAGTGTAAAGCACGTGCGAAATGACAAAAAAGAAATGTTCTCGCATATTTCTTCATTATTAATAATTTAATTAGCAAATATTTCCAGTATAATCCCGATTATCTATTTTTAATATCCCAGAAATTAATAGAATCTAATATTCGCACTAGATAATTTACTTTTATTACTTCTAATTAAACGCAAAATATCTTTGTTCGCCCGATTCTGTCGTGCCGAGAAATACGAATATTTCCGTGACTAATTAATTATATGAGAAACTCGCGAGGCATGCGCGCACGTTGGTTAATTAATTAATGCATCGAACGCATAACCGTAATATTAATTGACGATGCAGCAGATTACTCATCCTATTTCACAAGTAATTATCCCAAACGAATTAATGCTGGCAAGATCATTGAACACAAATTGTCTCTTAAAAACAATCATTAATACGAAATATGCCAAGGACATGTTTGTACGCAGAATTAACGTCGCCTTTAGAAGGATTTTTATCGATGCGTTTTATGAAAGATATATATATATATATATTTTATTATTTATTGTATAATTTTATATTTATTGCTTATATAAATTTGTAATACTTTTTACAATGTATATGTGTGTATATATCTGCTTCTTTGATTTGACAGTTGTTAGAATAGCGTAAGCAAAATGCTAGATTAACCAACAACACATACGAGTATCTAAGAAAGAATAAGACGCTTTGGGCTCTCATAAAAGAGACAGATATCGAGGTTCAATGAAGGACCACCGAGCGTTACCGACCAAATCCAACCCACGTCGCGTCCTCTGACCTTTTTCTTATTCCCTTAATACCCGGCTGCTTGCGACGGGATTCCTTTTTCCTCTTGCACTCTTATTACCTCGACTGGACGACGCTGGTTCGTTTCTCCTCTTTTCTTCTCGCGCGCGATTGGATCTCTATATAAATCGCGTATTTAATATTGCACCGCTCCTCAATTCCTGGCGCAGCCGGAATTATTTATGACGGCGTTTGAAATTCATATTTTCATCCGTGGTATTCATCGCAAATTCGATCACGATTGATCATATCGGTACTGCATATAGGCACTCCGCCAATAATGCAAAATATCCCCTTGATGCGCTTTGAGCACGATTCTTCAACTTTGCGCTCATGTAGATAACATTCTCGTCTGTATGAGCGTTTAAAAAAAAAACTGCGAATTTTCTACCCGACTATATTACATATAAGAAACGAATTCTAGCGCTTTGTATAGATACAATGGATCAATGAGAATGTAAAAGTTTAGTATAAAATTTTAAAAATATAAAATATATTTTTAAATAATATTATAAAATTTATCGTCTTTTTTATTTTTTTCAGTTGCAATGTTGCGGCATCGAGGGCCCAAAGGATTGGGACCGCAACAATTATTTCAATTGTTCGTCGAGCGACATCGGCTCGAGGGAAGCGTGCGGCGTGCCTTTTAGCTGTTGCAAGCGAAAACCTAATGTAACTTTATACCCTGATTAGTATATGCAATTTTCTACTGCTTATAAAAAATATTTTCTCATCAAATATTAATCAAACTATTGAAAGTTGAGTTAATCTTCTTGTTTGTTTCAGGAAATTATTAAAAATAAACAATGCGGCTATGATGTTAGAAAGCCTAGTTATGTAAGTACTTTTATTACTCTAATATTAGTTAATTTTTTTTTTTCATATTAAAACCTCCCATCGCATTGCAAAACTAACGAGTAACTAAAAAAATTCCGGATGTAAAAAAAATTGGCGTTTGTAAATGTTACTTAACTCACGCAACAATAATAGTTATATATATTTTTACAGATCTATCATTTTTTGTTCAATTTTTTTTTTCTTTTTTTTTTCTTATATTCTTTTTAACTTTTTTAATTTATCTTGTCAAAAATCTTTTATCGTAAGAGATCCTATAATAGAACTTTTTAATTTATTTCGTTAACAATCATAAAACTTCACACCTACATTACATCCTAGTATTCTGAGTGACATCTTAGTATTCCGGCCGCTTCTAGTTTTGCTTTGTTTCCGATTCGAAACTTGCGTTATTTCGCGAAAGATACGATAAACCAGGGAAGGGAAAACGCCTCGAAGGGGCACCGAATAATTTGTCTTTGGAATTGTGTTCTATCGCGCGAGTCCAGATTTGAGATAAGGGAGGGTAGTTCGCAGGGGTAGTTAGTTCTGCATAGGCCGCGCGCGCAGGATTGCACAGTGTCTACACAAGAGCGCGGGTAAAAAACGACCCAGGTCAAGAAACCGTGGAACTTAATTAGAGAGAAAATGCTCGAGTTCAGAGGAAGAGAGAAAGTGTGGAGGGAGGAATAAGAACTTCTATGCCGTCTTCTATTTTAGTAGAGTAGATATATCATCCCCGATGTAATGGCTCTTGAAATCCGCCCTCGCTAATTACGCTTTCATCGAAAAACCCCCATTGCTTAATTATATTTTTTTGTCGGACGATCGTTAATGCGCCGCGATGCGTTACGGGTCGATAAAACACGAATAAATAAATAACGATAAAGAGCTTTTTTCGATCGGGTATATCGAAGCGTCGCCATTATTTACTAAACATATATGTGTGTATGTACATGTGTACGTGTGTGTGTGTGTGTGTGTGTGTGTGTGTGTCGTATAAATTAATAGAAATTAAATCCGAGATCATACACAGATATCATAATTTGGTAATCCAATTTTATAAATAAAAATAGATTCCGAACAAAATAAACTGCCACGGGTGGCTTTCGCAAAAATTTATTACGCGGGAAAGAACTAATGTTATATGTGCACAAATACCCCTTTTGCTCGTTATAGCACACACTCGCACTAGACCACTTCACGCAACAGCGAACATCACGAACACCTTATTACATTTCTCTTACTTTCCCCCTGTGGTTTAAACCGCTAAATTATGCTCGCGCGTCAGTCGATAAACCCTTTTAAGTTTCCTCTTTCCCTTGGGGGCGTGCACTTTGTAGATTCTCGCGGTAAAGTAAAAAATATATCTGTGCGCGAGAATCGCGATTAGAAGGAACGGACGAGTCATTTTTATATTTACTCTCTTCTTTGATGTTGGTGGCGAGACGATATTTGATTTTCGGTGCACAGCAATGACCTAATTTCGAATCTTTGAGCTGTTAAACGAAGATCCTGTGTCTGCCGACTTTTTAAATCATTTTTATTTGCCCCTTCGGGCCAATGCAGACGGGGGAGAGGAGTATATTCGAGCGGGGTTGCCTAAGAGCGGGCGAGGAGTGGCTAGAATTGAACCTCGTACCCGTCGCTGGTACCGTGGTCAGCACCATGGTTCTGCAGGTATTCTTTCCCTGAAAAACTGCTCATCCACCAAGCTGGGAAGTCCAAACTTTCTCTGCTCGTCGATCGACTAATCGAACTATTAAACTGCGCATCGCTCGACGAAATCGATTTCGGCGAAACATCTCTTTTGCTTAGAATATAAATCAGAAAAATTTAAATACCGATATTTATATATCAAATACGTTTACTAAACATTAAGCTTGAAGATATAATATACTTTTAAAAAAATTCAAAATAAAGTAAGCAGCAGTTTAGGAAAATGCTGCTCTTTCAATTCCATAATACATTTTCCAGATATATATATATAGTTATCTAAGATAAACAGAAATCCGATGTGATATTTCTATTTCCGTGAATGAAAGTTTCTCTTTTATTCCGGCGAAATTACGCCACGGCGTAGAAATAAAGTATCTCGCAAGAAGCGACGCGGATTTTCAGACAAACCGCGTATATATAAGTTTCGCGGGAAGTGAAATACCGCGTCCGACAATAAAACGCTCGCGAACGCGAAGATTGATAGTCGCGATCGTCGTCACGGAAAGGAAAGTACCAACTATCGTTCGTTGCACTCGGTGACATCTGCGAGAGCTCGTATTTCCGCCAAATCAAATCTTCGATCGTGTGTTGCCTTACTTACCTTTCTAAAAGCGTACATACATATGAATATGCCATACCGTGCGCTTACAGTTTGTCGTCAATCGATCCGCTTTTATACCACAATGCAAAGACCGAAAGAAGTAAACTTTAGCGGGAAGAAATCGATCGAGAGAGAGAGGCCGTGATGCAAAGCGGTTTACTGTTGAAACTTTAATTCCATTAAGCGATATTTTGCGCGAGGCACAAGTTTCGACTACGACGCCAATTAGCTCTAAATATGCGCGCCGCCGAGTTTGAGAAAGTTGCAATTTCCCAGCTTCTCGATTCCTTTAGTAGGGATGCCACTATTTACGAACGTGATCGCATGTATGTTAAATGTAGACAAAACTCTGCGCACAGAATGTCCCAGAATTATCAAATGTTCTTTTAATTATCAAATGTTCTCTCAATATTTCTATATTGAAAAAAAGATAAATTTCAAACTGATTGAAGGAATCTATCGTGAAAAATACATTCGAATGATTCCTGAACCGGTAATGCCTCTCATGATTTTGGAACATTCTGTGTAAATTTGATATTGTTGTCATTTCTCTCTCATTTCTGCTTATGTCGTATTATTCTATGACGTATGCTCGTTTTTTTATTGTCAAATTTAAAGATATCGCTATTGGTATATACATTTAAATATATCTTGTCGTTATATGGGTCAAATTGCAAGTAAGTATATCCATAATGACGTGTATATCATATTCTCGTTGATGTATTTTATATCGATACGCAACGACTGCGGAAGGATCGATACGGTAAGTGTTACATGTATATACCCGCTCTTAAATAGAAAGGTTACGTGTACAAACACATAATATAATACAACATCGAAGCGAAACCAACATATAAAATTTTATGTTCCACATAACTTTAGAAAACATAGTTATGTATCCACTGCGTAGATTTGATTTGCAAAAATTGAATATATCAAACAGAATCGATCGAAATATTTGTCGAAATACTTGTGGCGATAATTTATAATAATTTATGTTAATAATGCACGATGTTAAAACGATAATGTGTGTGTGAGACACACTTTCTGACATTATATTATATACGAATATATATATATATATATATATATATATATATATATATATATATATATCTTTTATGTAGGCAAATATTATAATTCTCGAGTAGTTTTTGTAGGAAATTTCCGGAATTATTGTTTATAGTGTCTCGGAAATATCACATAATTTCAAGCGATAAACGCTTCGTTCATTTCTTTCTTTTCAAAACGCCACTTTCCGCGTAGTTAGGCACATTATACTCTTTAATAAAGATAGGAGCGTAAGTCATAAACGCGCGTATATACCGAACAACTATTCTAATAAAAGCGCTTATACGAACCTGGCACGCGATGCAACAATACGAGTTTTTACCTGTCTCATAATCAGTACAATAAATTACTGCCAGCTCGTTGCATAATCTTGACAGCCAAAACTATTATAGCATCCTTCAATGGGCATAACAAATATCCGAAGAACTAGTTTGCACGTCATAAATATGAATCTCTCTCTCTCTCTCTCTCTCTCTCTCTCACTGTCTTTCTCTTTCTCTTACATTAGCCAACCATATTAATTCCATGCTAATTATTCAAATTTCAATTTCGTGGCCGACGAGTTTTATTACTATTTTGACGATGTTCGCATGCAATTATATCGCAACAAGATAGCATATTGGCGTATCGGACGGTAAACTGGCGCCCATTAATATTGTATTACATTAATTGACACGTTTAATCGAAAATTATCGAGAAATTCATAATTAAATTTGTTATTAAAATACGATTAATATAGCCGTCGGTTTGTCAATATGCAGCTTCGAAATTAACGAATGATTCAATGGGGCGATAAATCAATTTAGTAAAGAAAAGTTGCAACTGCACGTCAATTAATGTAAATTCTGTCATTTGAAATAAAGATAGCTGATTATAGATTGTCGGATCAAAGGCTTAGGACAGACAGAACGTCCTTAGACTAGCTATGTTGATTCGAGGAAAATTATCGCAAGGTACATCGCGACCGTAAAGTCGCTCGCGTGCAATTATATACCGTCAAAATTACGTACGCACGGAGCCGGTCGGCGCAGAATCATATTACGCTAAAATCATGAGATTATATTACTACGTTAGAGCCTGGGATTATGCTACGCTATAATCGCGCGCTTATCTATGCTAGCGCACGTGATTGTACCGTGCTAGAATTGCGATGTTATCTATGCTAATACGGCAGATTATAGTACGCTAAAATAGGGAGGCTGCCATCGCCCTCGTGCCTGTCCAAAAAAAACGGGCTTGAAAGGAGGACTTCGTCAAGAGTGAGAAATTTAGCGAGTAGCTGACAATGAACGGTAGAAACGAATAAAAACGAGTGGACGCGAGTTTCTCTCTTTCTCTCTCTCTCTCTCTCTCTTCCTCCTCCCTCTACCTTTCTCTAGAGAGATCTTTTTCATCGTCGAATTAATCTTCTCTTGCCTCGCAAAAACCTTCGTCGCTCGTTTACCTTACGTCTTGTCAGAGAGTCTCAATTAACTTTGCGCTTAACCAAAGTCACGTTGCGTACACACCAGACCCTCGTCATCCACTTTTCATCTCCCCAATCTCTCCCATTACTGTCATCGCGCGCATCATCGATCGCTTTTGACACGCGCGACGAGCCGATATAAATTAGCAGTTGCTGCTCGGAGTTCGGAAAGGACGAGGCGAAGACTCTTAAGTAATTAGGGCATCTAACGCGCCGCTAATAAGGGAGTCGTACAATATCGTCGCGGCATCAGCGACAGACGAGAAGAGGGGGAGGGAAGGGACGATGTTGGAAAAGTTTAGTCGCGAAAAGGGATAAGGTGTAAATGAAGTAGCAGCTTGAAAGCCTCGCGTAGTTGCTCTCCCGGTTTCTTGAGAGTAAACGCGCGAGAGGCACGGTGTAACAGAGTAGGTTTGTTACTTAGATCCCTTTTCCCGTCTCCCTTTTCCGCCGCTGTACCCGTATATATTTTCTCGAGCACGTACGGATCCTCCTCTCTTGTTCCCTGCCCCGTTAGAATCTTCCTTCCGCTCTTCCCTCCCTCTCCTCCTTCCTCCGGAACCATTTTACGATCTCGGCTCGATCTACGCCCCCTCCAATACAATCTCCGTCCACCAAGCTCCAATAAATTAGGTTGCTACCTTTATATGACTGGAAATTGAAATTATCGTCCGGAAACTCGCTAGGAAATTTAAGCGGCGGAATTTATTGTTCGATATCCGCGGCTGAGAGAGTCGCTTCTTTAAGCACGTCGCTTTCGTAACGTACGAACCATTTCTTCGTAAAGCTCGTACCGCCAGACTTTTCTCCGGATGATATAGTTCTCGCGGCGGAATCGTGGAAAACTGAGAGGAAATGCCTGCCGGACCAAGTATCTTATTGAGTTTTCACTTAACGGAGCGTAGACCGGGATCGAGCAGGCGGGATGTAAGAGCGAGGACGGTCTGACCTTTTCAACGTTCTCGCAGATTCTCGCTCGGGCGCGACGCAACCGGGAGTTCACGATGCCGCAGATTTTCTCTCTCGGGCCCGTAAGCGGCTTTGCAGTAATTCGATTGTACTTTTTCGCGTGATAGCTTATCAGTGTTACAATTTATGACAAATAAATCTTCTTTTATCATAAAAAGAGAGAGAGAAAAATAGATATATAGATAGATAGAGAGAGACAGATGAGATATAATAATAATTCAAAATATATTAAAAAGGAATATACTCTTAAATAAAGAGCGTTTAGATTATAACTAGGATCGTTAGCTTATGTCAAATCTCAATTATTATCGTAATTTACGAAATGACGAAACATACATCGCGACAAACGATTGCGACACGCGCGCATTAAAATAGCAACCGATTGACGCGATCGACGATAAAAACGCTAGAGTTACATAAAGAACGGCGAAGTTATCCTTTCACTTTCTCCACGGAAACCTTCACGGAACTAACGTCATCGAATTGTCCTGGACTAACCAACTATAATAATAGCATACCGGGGGCAGCAAACGGTAAGCCAAGTAGCCGTTTCTCCTTTCTTTTTTCAGAACTTTGAGGTCGCCAAAGTGATTTACGAAAAAGGTTGCATACAGGCCGGCGAAGAGTGGATGGAGCGTAATCTCCTCGCGATTGCCAGCGGTGTGGTTGGTACGGCATTCGCTCAGGTACATGTCAGTAAAACATGCATTAGTATAAGTACAAACTCCGACCTTCGACACGCATCGGTGAATTTTCAACAAGCAATGGACGTGGAAATCCGTCGACTCGCCTTGCGAATAATTAGCACTTTGAATCCATTTTACTACGCTTAATTCGACTAGATAATGATAAAACTTTGACAAAACACTTAGATGTCGAAATAAAGGAATTGACGTTTGTGAAAAAAATTTTCGAAAAATTTTATTCTACAGTTTAAATACAGATTTTTTTGCCTCTCTTTTTGCAGAATATTCGTTAGGCAAGATTCTTTTAAATTTCCGTTTATAATGGAAAACTTAAATCTTACAACTTGCTTAATTTTCAATTTACGATTCAGATATATTCTATGTCGGTCGAGAGATTGTCGTCATTGATTCAAAGTGTTAAAATCAGATTTTAGCACGTTTCTCGTAATATATTCGCCGATGCGGCCTACTACGAGAGCATTATTAGAGCCGTTGCATGCCCTAGAGGAAATAAGGTGAGACTTTATCTCGCTTACGATGTTGACTGTTACCTATCTCGTTCATAGCGCGTTACACGCGAGAAGATGTAAAGTAGATGTGAGATACATAGTAATACGTAGCTAGGCGATGCAAGTTCAGCGTAATATATTGAGCCTTCTGAAATTTCATTAAAGGATTTTAAATTACTGCTTATTTACGGCACAAAATTCTCGTTATTGTGTATGTGTCGAGTAAATACCCAAGCATGTTGATATTGTTCGTTGTACAATAGATTTTAATAATTTTATTTCAATATGATATATTATCTAATTCGTATATCTTTAATCATGTATGTATGTATCTAATTATTTAAAATTTTACGAATATATATATAACGCATATTAACTATATATATGGGCATGACTAATAAATACACAAGTATACTACTAACAATAAGTAATAGCAAGTAAATAAATGTAAATTGAACAGCTTTCTTTCAATTGAAAAATGCATCGGTTTTTTCATGTATATTTTTTATACAAATTTCTGTTGCTATACATATGTAGATATTTTATTCATCATTTTCACAGACTTGATTCAATGTTGATATTTATTTATGCCAATTCTTTTTATCAAAAACAAGAAAATAATACATAATTTCAGAAATAAAATAGATAGTTTGAACATTTTTAATTTTTTTTTACTCTATTAAAATTTAAAAAAATACTTCATAAAAATATTTCCAATATTGTGTGTCTTGTATGACAAGAGGAGCACTTTATTCTATTATGGAAAATTAAATCATGTACAAAATGACACATGTTTAAAACATTCGAATATTCTGTGAAAGTGCTAAGAATAATTTTCTTTCTAGTCCTTGTAACTATTAAATGAACAAAGTGTCCTTGCTATTTTTCAGATTTTGGGAATCTGCTTCGCGCAAAACTTGCGCGCGGATATATTCGCGCAAAAGGCGAAGTGGCATTGACAATCGCGTGCCCCCACGGCAGTTTAGCATCTTGTATTTATAGATGCTAACCGGCTACGTTGATCGAATTATACAAGGTCTCGACGCGGACTCCGGAGCTTCGACGAGTGGACCAATTGAATCTTCCTTTAAATGAAGAGAAAAACATGAATCCCTTCGAAGGATTTTCACAATGGAGGCAAAAAAAAATATCGTTAGACGAGTTGGTGCCGATATACCGTTATCTTTGCGATTCGTCGACGATAATCAAATTCGCCGATGTTACGTTCGTGCAGCTCAAATCCTTCGACTTGTAAATATCCGAGAAACTTCGCAATTGCACGCGACGATCCCCGTCCTACTCTTTCGATACCGTCCAATCGATTAACGCCTTGATTATATGTCAGATAATGAGAGAAATTGATTGTTTTCCGACTTCATTCTTATCCGTCGCGCCTTAATTAATTTTGTTCTTAGATAGATTTCTTATTGTAAATAGAGTGAAAACAATCTTCAAAAGTAATAACAAATTTTGTAAATATACTGACAAGCGTTATTTGTGGCATTTTGTAAAATTTATTTTTATTATTTTATAAAAAAATAAAAACAGATGTAATTTCTTATTTGTATTAACATATGTAAGCTAAAATGAAAACTATTTATCCATATAATTCCATCATACAGACTAAAAGAATTAATTTTTTTTTGATATCGCATTTAAATCGGTCATATATATTTAAAAGTCGAATTGCTTAAAACTTTAATAAATTATATAATCTGAATAAAATTTTTCTCTTGTATATTTATCGCGTGCACATTTCTGTTAATTAAAATTAATTTCTCTCGCTATCAGACAACATCGGCGAGAGGACGATAATCGTCGCGCACGTCCAACAGCGAGGTTTCTCGACGCGAGAGCATCGCATGATATCGTCACGAAACGTCCAAAGTAACGTTTGTCTTCATCACGGAAGCGGAACGTCTCGATATTTCATCTCGACGTTGCTGCCTGCGAAACGTATCTACTTCTTTGCGAGAAATCGCGCACCAAAATATTTCGCTCAAGAATTGCAAAAGACAGACATCTGCTTTCAAATCTTATACGAATCCGCACTCAAATCTACAACTTTTTTTTTTACATTTATGTGATAATTCATTCTTTTACTTTGAGTCATTCTGTGAAACGCGCTCGAGATGAATCAAAAAAAAATTTTAGATTTTCTTGTACAAAATTTTGTATTATTTTGCTTTATTCTTAACAATCAAAAATTTTTTGAGATATATATAGTTATATATATATATATATATATATATATATATATATATATATATATTATCAATTTGAAGTACAAGTGTCTTAAGTGACAAGAGCATAGGACAAGGAATTTGATTGTACAAAATGGATATCCTCGAATCGAAAAACGACTTGTTCTATAGAATCACCTCTCAACCCGAGTCAACAAGCAATCACAAGTGGCACTTAAAACGGCGCGAACTCGATTCCACTGAGAATCGATACTCCTAGAACAAACAATAAGATCTCATCCTGTGCCTGGTACTTGCAATTCGATTTCTCTCGAGATGTCTCGGCGCCGATTACATCAACATCGATTATCGTCGTTTAATCGCGGTTAGGTAATTACATTTTCACTCTCCACCTATAACAACCTATAAAGTTGAAGGATTGCAGTTTGAAGAGGAACAGAAAATTTTGTTAACCAAAGTTAGAATCTATCGATTGTAGTTAACTGTCAGATCTGATTACATCAACATCAGCCATCATTAATTGTGATTAATCAATTATTTTCCAATGAAACTCAATTCTACTAATAATAAATACACACATACGAGGAAACGAATATCCTGGTGGAATTAATCAATCGATGCAATCGACCCTTACTAAAACTCGCGACTCGGAATCGCTCGAACGTGACAAGATTCGAAGGTCGACACGGTCGATTGCGGAATTTCGCTCGCAGACGGAAGAAGTCGATACGTTTCGCGCGTTTATTTATGGAAAACACAGGCAAACAGGTCCCTCGTCTGGTCCGCGAACTACAATGTGACGAACCATTAAAGTCGATCGACGTAACGTCGTCGTGGGGGCGCGGTGAACGAGAGAAGTCGACTTCACCGCACAACACTGAACCAACAACTTTCCGCCGTGACGGGGAAGAACGGCAGCCATAGAACGCGCACGAGTATATAATAACTTTCCCTTGTTCCAAACGCTCTCGTTAAAACGATGATAATGGATTCATCGTACCATTTCGGGCATATTGATCCCACACACTGGCACATTCCATCCCTCCATCATCGGCGGGCCAGGTGTCCGTCGTACACCGCGTCTAACGCACGCACGTCAGAAAACACGTCATTCAAAAGGGCCTCCTCGACCCTTCGATCTACCCTATAATTGCCGCTATTTATCGCTATGGTAACTGAAAATGAGCACAATGACGAGAATTTCGTGAATTTCAACGTATTAAATCCCGCATTGCGTTTCATTATAAAATTTACATTTAAATAAAATTACAAGAGAGAAAAATTTAATCGTAATGTCACATTTACGTTTCCTTTGTTAAAAATATTGAAAATTACACGTGACGAATTTTAACGTTACAATTTTATTTGTGTAAATAAACGCAATTATGAATTGTGATAATCATTTAATTTGTTTATATTCATCTGGAATTCTTTGCGAGAAAAATAATATCAAAAAGATTTTGACATGTGTTGTGAAGGGTCGATGGTAAATATGAACGCATTTTATACCATGTATTAAATTGCACATGCAGTTGAATGAATTATGTGCTTTACGTGGATTACATGCGGGTAGACGTGGTTGACGTAACGTGCTAACTTGGGCTGTTAATATTTATAAATCTTGTGTGCTAGGATATACACGACGGCCTTCCTTACATATTAATTTATGCTCGAACTTAATATCAACGGAGCAAAAATTCGCAAGTATAGTTGAGGAAATATTACGAGATTTTCCTGAATCTACGAAAATTTATTTCGTTGCTGTAAACAAAAGAGACTCAAAATTAAATTTTTTTTTCAAAAATTTACAATTAATCGTGAAAAACATTATCGCGGCTGGCCCGTGTACAAAATTGATTAACTTACAATATTTTTATTCATCAACTTGCCGATTTTCACGAGTATAAGATGTAACTTTTACATGTTTTATTGAAAAAAAAAAACACAGTTATCTTGAATAAAAAAATTAATAAAAAAAGACAAAAAGTGCAATTGCTCAATTTTTAAATTTTGCAAAATGCATATTGAATCAAAAAGCAAGAGTAAATCCATCACAATTCATTTTCTCTAATCGATCTACGTGCCAATCGATTATGTGATATAACTTGTTGCTAAACGGTTCGAGCATGAATGCGAAATACGTCGTACATGTATCCTTCTTTTAAGACATTTATACAGAATTCCCTGTAAATCTCATCATATTAGGTAATCGAATATATCGATACAATTAACAAGAAATATCCGTTGAAAAAACGCCGTTGTTATTTTACATACAAAGTTTGCTGTACGAATTATTGTCGACTCACCCTAGGAACACTTCTATCATAAGTACACGATGTTAATCCGTGATGTTAATTAGTCATACTTCGTTTCGCCGTATAAAGGGAGTTAATTTAAGCGATGATTGTAATTCCTTACGAGCCACTGACGCGAATGTGAAAACACGGGTTTAGCAAAGCGGCTGTGTTATTTAAGACGAATAATACTCTTTTCATAGATAGTTGTTTTTAATGTTGTTTCCCTATCTGTCTCTCTCATGTGTTCTATAACGATGGCAGAGCGGCGAATGTTTACATATGTGCGCGACAGTTGTATGTGTATACAAGATCTACTTTATCGAGATGAAAATATAGAAAAAAATATCACACATTCCCTAGTAAAATAAGAATGACTGTTTTAGAAAAATACGTTTTAATATACGTAACACATACGTAAAGTGTATGTCATGATTTCTATATTTTATTCATAAGTGCGCGATAAGCACAGATACATCTAGATTACGTCTAGTACAAAATCGTCGAAACAATTTGCTAAACCCGACATTCCCGGTTCGTGCATCGTTCCATTAATTTGATTTGTTAACCTGATCCGATATCCTCATCGAGAAGGCAATCTCACCCAAGAATATACGGATCACGTAACACAAATTAAAACCAGGTTCGATTGGAAAATATATTGTGTAATACGTTAAGCGCGTTAAAGAAAAGTTGGTGCAAGTTGACTCGTTTTATTTTTCTTTGTAAGATTTTCAATTTTCCTCCTTAAATTTACTCAAGTAACGGATAAGTATATTGATCATCATGCTTCTCCGTTTCGCATCACACGATCGTTAAAATATCAGTTGCTTAGATTCATAAGGCGTCAAATTTTACCGTAAGATCAAGCCAGTAATCTCTGGTTAAGTGTTTAATATTTAATTTAATTATTTGCGAGAAATCTACGCTACAACCGTCCTTTGGATATAAAATTCAATTTAAGATCAATTTTATTTTTAAAACGCGATATTATAATCTGCCATATCTCCCGTCGCACTTTTATAATTCCATAAATCACTTATAATTAGCAATCTCTACTGGATTATATTTGACGATTATAATTAACGATTTTTATTTTCTGTACGTACGATTTATCATATCTTTGTAATCTCATAATTATTACAAAACTGCATATTTCACTTTTTAGCGCACAATATCGTTTGCATATTCTTTTTTATTAACTTTTTATCTTAATAAAGTTATATGGTTTACATATTTCTGTTTTGTTTTTCTTTTTTTCGTCTTTCACCAATTTTATTTTGCCATCTATAATATTTTGATACTTTTGATAATATATCATGTCTCTTTCAACTATAATATTTGATATTTTTTAATATACATAATTATTTTTTTATGTTTATACAAAAAAAATTGTAATTCTTTAAATATTAAATATTAGAAAAAAATTTCCATAAGTATTTATTCGTATTTAGGGTGATATTTTTTACAATATCATTGGAAGTACATTTCGACAAGCAATCTTAAGTGTTACTAATAAATAATTGCAATTGTCTCCGTAAAGTAATCGATAGAGTGACTCGACAAGCTAAACATAACCAAAATGATAATAATTTATATCTTATTATCTGATCCATCTATTGTCTTATGGAGAGTTATATCATTGTACTCCTTCTTTCAATTCCTGTAAATATTGTATATTTACTTGTAAAAAAAGGACTAAGGAAGAGAAAGAGAGAGAGATAGTTTAATCGCTTGACCAACACCGTTACGGTAAAAAAAAAATGATGTAATATAATGTTCTTTTCATGTAAAATAGAAAACAAGATTTTTTGTCCAATCAGCGCATTTCAAATCTTGTAAATATGTAAACCGCATATGCTATCGTATCGAAATAATCGGAATAAATCAATTGTCGTGCCAAAAACTTCCAAGTCACATTTCGATATAATATCGATAAATTCGAGAAAGTAGTCAGAAACAAATGTATAGATGTACAATTCAAGAGAGAGCTTATTTCTCCATAAATTATCTCATGTATATATTTTTAAAATATGAGAATTATATATCTATTTCTCCCGTATTTCTAATAAATAACTCGCCGTTTTTTTTTTTTTTTTTATATTAAAACAATTTGGGGAAATAAACTCTTCAGTTTAAATTCCGTGTACAAGTCGCTATTGTTCCAGAAACACCGAGATATAACGTAATGACTAAAAAGTGATGATTAAAAAGTCCGCGCGACGTCCGATTACACTATGATTATATTGCACAATTATATTTTTTTCATATGAGACGCGTGTCTATATACGATAAATCTAATGTAAATAAGAGCGAAACACGTCCGAGTAGAGACTACCAACTGACCAGGCAGACCGATGATTTTTACAACGTTTCGATCGTCTTATCTTCACTGCGTTGAATTGTAGCGAAAAATTCTGAGCGAATCGATACGGAAAGTTTGTTATTTCGATGATCGACCGAATCGCACGGAATCGCAATGAAGCTTTCTCTTCGTGCCACGAATGCGTTCAATATTGCTCGAAAAGATTACGGAATTCAAGTCCGTCAGTCGTACAAAAATCTTTGCTATGAATAAAGTTGATATTAATTGTGATTACGATTTACGTACTGCCTTATTTTTACTATAGCTTCTCGATTTAATGATTGTGAGATATACGATTGCCAATCGTACTTCGAGCCGTCTGTGTATGTCTGTAATTACGACGACACTGCCATTGTAGTGTTTGATCTTTTGATAATTTGCGATTTATTATATCGGTACGGCTATACATATGTAATATAGATAAATAGCACTCCTAAGTGTAATCACATTGTAATTGAACTAATGTAAATATACAGCCACATAATTTTCTTGTAAGGCTAAGAGATTACTGTAATGTTTTTATGGACAGAAAAATGGATATTTATACCCGTCAACATGTAAAAGAGTCAATAAAAATTACGATAATTGATACTTTTGCACAATTTCGTTAAAAAGATTTGATTATGCTTATTTATGTAATATTAAAGATGCTTATTTATGTAATATTTATATAAATTATTATCATGATACATATATCAAAATGAAAAGATATAAATACAATATACATATATAATATTATATTTATATATAATATTATATTTATATTTATATATATTCTTATTATATTAATTATGTTTGTTACATGATACGATTATCGATTTAATATATATTTTTCCGCATTATTACATTCTATTTTTAAGTTCCTTTTTGTTTTTTTTATATATACGCGAAATACATTGAAACTGTATTTATTAAATTATTATTATTATTATTTTTACATTGTGTACGCTATTAAACTATCCTTTGCTGCTTATCAATCGAGAAAAAAAAAACAGGAAAAACAAAGCAGCTTTGTCGGTTGTAACATCGAATGGTAACCGGATAAACGCAGTCTTAACTAGTAATATCGGCTATATTTACACTTCCCAGGTAACTCTCTGTCTCTCTTCCCAGGTAAGCGTTCGTTTCACTAGATGACTACACATATTTTTTATAGAATTTAATCATAAAAAAAACATGCTCTGTAATCATTAAATAAATGTTTCTTATATCTATGTTAAAAATAGTATCTCCAAAAATTTATCAATTTTTTTATATAATAAAGATATATTATTTATTTATTATAAAATATATTATATCGCATCTTCTCTCTCTCTCTCTCTCTCTCTCTCTCTCTCTTTTACTCTTCTTCTATTATATATTTACAATAGAGTCTACATCTGTCCACCGAAATTTAAATCTTTTGTTGATCCAGATCTATCTGCTCTCGAGAAATTATGCGTCGTATTAAGCATGCATGAAATCCTTGCACAAAATCCTTTTAGCACTCGGCGCATTCATCGGACTTACTATCGCGGCTCTTTATTGTCAAAATACGATATCTTCCTGCGCGCGCGACCCAATTCTAACGGCGGAATTGTTCGAAAGTCGATGTACGTGCGACTGTCGTACAATTCGAAACTTGTCCGATCTGGGACAAAAATAGTCTATCTAGTTGTACGCAAGTAAGTACAGGCTTAGTGTGTTCAATTGCGTATATGTATGTGTGTTTAATTGCGCGATTATTCTGCTGTTACTGCATAGTTCGCGAATACGCGGAGCCGCCTGTTTTCCCGAGAAATCTCCTTAAATGCACGTAACCGAGACTTTACTTACACGTGACGAGAGGTCTACGTGAAAGTCGCGACGTAGATCATGGTGAACCACGACGATCATTACATATAGCATTCACCATGATTATTGTCCTTCGAATCGAATGGAAGGTGACTCAGAGTGATCATTTACTTTTCTTTGCCTTTCTTCTCACATAGAGCCACCCAATATTGCTTCGATATTTCTGTTCAGTATCGACTAAAGTATATATTATGGATATTATAGATCCTTCAACATTTTCACAAACTATTTTTTTTTTTTTTTTTTTTTGTATGCAAGCGTTTAATATTTTTAAAAAATATTAAATTTTATATCGAGTAAAATAAGTTTTATCTATGAAAGAAGATATTCTAAACTCTAGCTGATAAGATATGCAAAAGTTTACATATTTAAAATAACTTATTGTTAGTACATATGGAAGAATGACATGCGTAGCTATTCTTGATCTCCGAATAATGATCTCACTGAGAGACTTATATATTTAAGCTTATCCCGGAATCCAAGTGGCAAACTGTCAACTCGACAGCAGCATAAATGTCAAACGAATCCTCACATAAAAATCGACTAAAACAAATATGCGACAACGGCGGTATCGCAAAATCCTTTCGGCCTACTTTCGCCTTCTCTTATCTAAGCTGAGCGACTTAAAAAAAAAGAAAAGAAAAAGTTGTCAAATTTTTTAATTACGATATCACGATTAGATTTGCGCAATCGTTTTATCTAGTGACAGACAAGACAATACATTATTTTTCGGATGGTACCACCATCTAAGAAAAAAACGATGATTTCTAGCAGGTACGACCCACGATAAAAATATCGCAGAAGCAAAAACATCGTAGAGTATCGCGTTTTTAAGTTGTGTACATATTCATTTGTTGAGATGGAGCATCAATATATCTGTATATTATATTCTCTAGCACTCGCAAAATAATTATGATATTGTGTAAACTGTTAATTAGTGCATAGTTCCTAATTGATAAAGAATGAAATAAAATTATTCATCGAGACGCGTCAAAATGAATTTTGATTCTCAGTCAACGTCGGAGAAATAAATTTTATATATAATATTTTGAGATAAGATATTCTAGATTCTAGAGGTATTATCTATTATCTATTTTGTTAGCATTAATCTGTGAGCATATTGACATAAAATGCGTTTCTCCTCTATACTTTCTTCTTTTTACTTACAGTATCGAGTCTAAAATTTTTACGGATTGCAGCTGCCGATCGTTAACGACAACTTACACAGCTTTCAGATACTTTTATTGCATTCTACTACATGATATTGCACTTTATGACGCGGTATCAAGTATATTTTTCACTCTACGGTCTCTGGGCCAAGCTAACCTGATAAGTCCGCGAATATACGTTCATAAATAGCACGATGTAACGTACTAACGCGCGCTATGTAGAACGAGATTTATATTACGAGTATAAAAAGAAAATTCGCCCATGATGTACATACACTTATGACAATCTGATCCAAATGCTCTGTTGAGTAATTCAATTATTTTCATAAATAATCTCAAGAATATCTATCTATATATCTATCTATCTATTAATCAATTCAATAAATTAATTAGCTTATAAATAAATTATAAACAAATTAACTTTCCAAATTAATCTATCGTTTCTATAATGCAAATATTCTTATTCGGAACATAAATTATTATTCATGTCATTCTTTTTTTAAAGATAAATGATTAACATTTTTTGATGAGATCAATACATCTTTATGCAAAACGTGCAAAATTATAAAACGGAAATATTGTCTTTATCAATTTTTATAACAATTATGTGAGATTTCTTAAATTTTGTTTTCCTGCTCTTGTTTGTGTATGAGAAATGAATAAATAATAAGAGTAATTTCAATATAATATTCTTTTTCTGTTATAATCTTAAATAAATAAACACTATATTTATTTAATAACAAATTATATAATTAAGAAAGAGCTAATAAAAAGATTTAGAAAATATGAAAAAAGAATATCAACATTAATCGTGTTTATTTTTTTCTATATACATCTAATTAAAATTAGTTAAAATTCAGCAAGTAATAAAATGCGTTTTTAATTAATTAATGATCAAATTTGTTTTTTATCATTACATTTGGACGTTACTGCACGATATTGGCGTTATCGACTTCCGTAGGTGTGGCTATCGTTAGGTAGTGAGGCGATGTTAAAAATAGAGAACGCGCTTATGTTGCGACAGATGTGCCGATAGAACTCGAAGCGCAATTGTTAGATATTATTTAATCAAATATACATGCAATATATACATGCAATCATCATACAATTTTATTATAAAACGCTAATTTGCCTGCTTACAACCGTTGATATCGAACACACATACGCGCAGCTGAATATTCACGAATCTACGGTCACGTTGGATCAATATTGAACTAAAATATCGACCGATAGCTACAAATACTTAAATCGAGTGAATTTATCAACGCACAAATGATAAAAGCAAATATATGCACAATCATGCAACTTTAAAAACATGTCTTATCAATTAAAACTCAACAACTATTAAAGCGTTTTAAAAAAATTACTTATCAAATTTACGTTTTGTCATTTCATATGGACACGTAATTCAAACAATGAAAAAACGTAGCTAAATGCAATGCGCTGTTATATCGCATGATAAAAAAATGAGTTATCTCAAGTAATATAACAGCTTCAAGAAAGAATCCATTGAAAATAATAATAGCAATAAATAAATAAATAAAGAGCCAATGCAATTCAAAAGGCTTGTATTTAGTTAGCACTGAGCATATCTCCGATATGTAGTGTCTTCGATGTGCAAATTTTTGTTGACTTTACACTTTTTTTTCATAAAAGAATGCATTTAATTGCGTCAAGGTAACGACATTGATATCGTAAAATTTTTACAATATCGCTATATCAAAGTGCGGGAACAAATGACTGATGATATCTGAAAAATCTTATCTCGCACATATATTTTATTTCCGGACTAACCGGTTCCTATTTGCGATATTGTCTTTATCATATGAAGTGCTAAAAATACAAAAACGATATGAAGTGTTCAAAGTATATCTGTTCTCTTTTAACTTTGAAATTAAATTTACACTCTTGTTTGAACACTCTTGTCTTTTCTTATACTTTACGCATTTTATTATATATTTTCAGTAATTAATAAATTATATATATATATATATATATATATATATATATATACAAAATTTAAATTATTAAATTATTAAAGATTAAATTTAAAAAAAAATAATTTTATATTTGTATAATAATATATTTCACAATTAAGAACTAAAAAGTATGCGCGCGCGCGTTTATATATTAAAAAACATCTTAATATTTATCCTTCAAATATTATTGTTGTCTATAAAAGCTTTACATTATTGTGTCCAGATAAGAATTAATAGAAATGCCTTAAATAAACAGAAATCAATATTCAATAATGTTTTTATGATATATGAGCAGCCACTTAAAATATCACAAAAAAATCATATGTTTAAATTTAATAACTATAAATGTATTTTTATGTTTGCTATTCATTTAGAGATGAAAATTTGTCAGAATCGTTTTTATTATATTAATGCAAATGCCCTGCATGAATATTGTGAATTTAAGATATCTCACTTATTAATCAAACAAAAAATATAAATGCGATATTGTAAAATGTATTTCGAAAATAGATTATTTTTATATTTGCTATTCTATAAGTAATATAATGAACTCTGACAATGAATGTTCTCTTTCATTCATTTTCTATATTATTGTGACTTGAATATTAATTTAAAGTCTGCAGTATCTTTGAATACATTTGAATAATTATTGATGTGTCCATAATATGGGCAGATATTTTAAACACATAATATTGATCGATATCTTCATTGTTAAAAGCGCAAAATAGTAATAATACATTGATGAAGAATACGCGATAGTTTTGCTGATAAAAAGTAAACTCCAAAAATTGCTCTGATAATAAATCTACGTGTACACCAAATTGATTCAAACATTTTAAAAACACACTATATAAAATCATGCTAGTACGTAATTATTATTCTAATTATTATAAGTAATAATGTTTAATATAACGTGCCGTGATGAACATCGTTATAATACAACACATAATACTAACATAAGTCACAACACGACTAGTAAGCCCCGTAATGAAGCAAGTCTATTTACATGTCATCCAATATTTCGATGAGCGCTTTGTTCTCTCATCACGCTAATTACACATGCATTATACACGATATCGTTATCTTTGAGAAAGCCCAGTAACAAATTTTATAATTTCTGTAAGATATTTTACATACATATTTTATATATGTATAATTATTTTTTCTATCGCGAGATAATGTCTTATGCGCAGCACGCATAATTTCACAAGAATTGTAATGAGACTCTTATGAACAACAGAGAAAAAAATACCGAGCATGAGACTCTTATTTTCAACTACAAAGAATGGCGTCTATGTTAATACGTACCATCTTCGCGCCATTAATGACAGTAGTATTCGTTGCGACCTTAACTGGTATCGTTCCGTAAACATCGCTTAGTGAACAAGCCACGAAGACTACATAAAAAAAAAAAACAGCTACCTTATCGTGTACAAAATGATGTTCTGTCATTGAGATCGAAAAGCGATTGAACGATATAAGAAGTTGCTATAAATATTATGTCGCGATATTATCAAAGATCGAGTGATAATTGAAGCAAGATACTGAAATTCGACAAACTTATATTTCTCGGTATTTAAAATATATAGAAATAATATGTAGGATATATTATCTAAAAATATATCTAAAAATCTAGAAATAAATAAAAATATGATTTAAAGATAATGCTTATAATGTCCGAATTCCGAATTCAGAATCTTCCAATATATTGCGATATTGATAGCGCGATAGATCGCACGGTATATTTGACAGGTGCATATTTGATGTGCAATCGGATATGTGGACAGGATAATATACACTCTACGGAGAGAATACCGTGCGCGAGCATTGCGTAATGCGAAAATGTCTGGTGTTCGGATTAGCATAAGACAACAGTAAATGCAGAGCTGAAGCGCGGTCCAACGAGCGTAAGTCGATCCGCGACAAGGAAACCGCGAAATGTAAGCCCGACGAGAAACTTCGCGTTGTATTCGAATTAAATTCTCCTCCACGTATCGCCAAAGTTTATTCAAGAGAATCTGTAGACAGACATTATGTTGTAAATGATTTTGACCCGTCAATATTTGCGTCATTTCCAAGAAAAGTAGAAAAAAAATATCTTTTTGTTCTCTTAGAAATAATACTAACTGCAATAAAAGTGAATATTTCTTTCCGCCTTCCATCTGAGCATTCTGTATATATATGACGCGAAGATAATATATTTTGATAGCAGTTGTTAAACATCAGTTACTATACTTTGCATCTAAGTCTCCTTTATGTATAATACATATGTCTCCGTTGCATTCACAATTCAAAAGGATACGCGAGAAAAAAACGATAATGCATAAAGAAAAAGAGAAAAAGAAATAACAAATTAATCGCACTTCAACGTCATTCGTCTATTTATTTGTTTGCCGATAAATTATGTAATCCACGTGCATCGTTAATCCGTCAATACGCAATCGTTACTACGTCAACACATTTTTATGTTTGCGCTGCGCACATTATACCTGATAGCTTTAATAACTGAGATTGGACATGCGTTGTCTCGCTCATAGCGGCGGATGGTACCGAAAAACCGTGATGACTTATCGTGGCGCGAACGCGTATCGCTCACCGGGATGCATCACACGAAATGTGAGATGCTCGTTAGTCTCGTTCCAGGTGGCTCGTTACCGCCGGTAGCTCTGTGTCAAGTATCACATAAGTTAGCCTCGACGCGCGTGACACTCGCGTAATGCCGCGTGAAGAAGGGAAGAATTATGAAAGGATGAAGGAAAAAAAAAAAGAAGGAGCCGCGAGCCGCCAAATGTCGATCACGTGCCGACGTTATCTGACGTATTTCCCCAGCGTATCAGTTTCTTAGACAAAATTCAGAATTCACGACTTTAAATCATTCCTCTTCGCAATCTCATGTATTAAAATTTTTCCATCTTTCATATTCGATCAATCTTGTTTTTCAGCGGAAGAGATTCGTCTAAAGTCTAAAGATGTCTCTCTCTCTCTCTCTCTCTCTCTCTCTCTCTCTCTTTCTTTCATTCTTTTACTATTATGTTATTTAATTCAATCTGCGGCCATTGTGAGTTTAGCGCAGGTTCTACGCGCGTAAACAAGTTGATGAAGAGCTTAAAAGAATCAATTTAGCAATGCATGCTTCGTGCCGCATGTGCATAAGTAAAAATACATATGTTAATCCATCAGTCGCCTATTAGGAATAGCAACGAGTAACGCCATAAAAATATCGATGCACGTGGAATTATAGATAATTCGTTTGTTCGCCGCATGTCTTAATCCCACGTCTTGACATTACATATCACTGTATAATATTTACGCAATATTTTATGCGACTGATATGTATATATTGAGATAATTGCTCATCTCTAATATACGATAAAATGTACGAAACGTTAAAGCCCGGACGGCTTTACTTGTAACGGAAACATTTGACTAGGAATTACCACGCGTACAAGCGCAATGCGCACGTAACACGCAGACGAGGAGATTATGCTAATTCAGTGGCAGTGATTTGCCAGCGTGTGTGGTGACATTTGGATTTGCAGAATGGCTAAACGCGACTTGGAGAAACGAAAATTCAGATGTTCGCTGGTTCAAAATGTCCATTGAATTGAAGCCTCAAATTATACAACGTACAGTCGATTATTTCGTTTGATCACTTAATTCCTTCGTTATGTTTAGCGGCGAACATATAACCGTATATTTTTTAATTGTTATATTTTATTCAATATATAGTGTTATTTAGGCCTCATCGTTTAAATTAATTATCCGACAATCGTGAAAGCATTACGAATAAATTCGACAATTTATATATTATTATTGACGCGACAAATTGATATTCAAGAATAAAAAGTCTGATTTCGTGCGCATCATATCTTACCGTTATATTGTTCGAGATAAATTAAAACAAAGTCTTTATAAAGCAATATAAAAGAAGATAAGCGTATTATATTCAGTGACAAAGAATGACATCTTATATAATTTTATACAGTAGAAAATTAATTGAAATAAAAAAAAAAATAATAAAAACTCTATGAAAGTTATAAAAAAAAAGTAATAAAATAAATCTTTATGCGGGAAAAAAAACAACACGTTCGGCAACGAAGATGTTAAATATGTGAATCCCACTTTTTAAATGCCTGCCATGATCGAAAACATTCTCATATATGTATAAATATGTTACGATTGAAAACTTAATGGAGAGATCACGTGAAATATTTCCATATATCATTCGTTCAATGTTTGAAGAGAAATGATCAGGTCGCAGCGGCAGCTACAACGATGTAGACATTACGTATATCGAGCACATTCAGTTGTATAATTCTTGATATAACGTACATTTTTCGCATTTGTTTTCGTACTGCAAATATGTTTACGCCGTTATTAAGTGAAAAGCTTTTAACGTCTATTTATGCATGCGTTTTATTTCTGTGATACTTCAAAGTTTGCAGAAATGTAGTTTATTTTCCGCATTTTTTTATCCTTCCTATGCATTCCAAATCATGCACGTCCTAAGAATCTTTCTTATTCTCGACAAGTCTCGACCGTGGCATTAGATCAGCAAGATGACATCATAATAAATAACAATGATATAAGAATCGCAAAAATGAAGATATTCACGATGTCAAGGTCTATTTGATGAGAAATGCAAGCATTTTCAATCGTCCTTTCAAAGATATGAGAGAAAACTCGAGGCAAGGAAATTATAATTAATTATAATTAAATGGTTATGAATTGATATTAAAATATAAGAATAAACATGTACTAGAAAATAATACAATATATATTTTTCTCTATCATTATTTATAATGAGAGTTGAATTTTTATATTAATTATCTTTCCTTTCGCATATCTTATTTTCTCATACTTCATTGTCTCAGGCTTTCTCTCTACAACAAGACGGTGACCCCAACAATAAATTCTAAGAATAATGGCAGATAAAATCGCATCAAAGATACACACGATACATTATTTCAATTTTAAAGTCATTGTAACAAGGAAAACTGTTCGCGGTTTGTATTAACGCGTAGATGATGGCACAAGGAATAATGACGAATATATCAATATCTCATTGATATTTTTAGTCGACATCAGCATGGCAACCGTTCGTGACCGGGTTATCCGGTAAAATTACCGATGTAAGAGACGAGTATTAAAAGCGATACCGGTGGCGTAAATCAATTTCGTACACATTCCAAGTCTGACGTTCGTTGGAACGTCATCTGCGCGCAAACAACGTAAAGATGTAAAGCAACATACAATTATAAGATTACTATGTCTTTCGCGGAAAACTGACGCAGTGGGATTTTCACGAGTTTTCTTGCGCTCGTCTCCGTAACGTTTCGTTAAAAATGACATCTTTTCATCATCGTGACGGAATGATTTTTCTTATCAGTGGGAGCATTATATGTATGATTCACATTAATCATTACCTCTCGAACGCATGTATCGGCGAGATGCGCGCGCCGAATCTTATCAAGAAAACTATACAATTTACGCGTCATATATCTGTTATTCATTTCTCCATCGAAGCGAAAATACACACCTGTTCCATCACTGATACCATCGTCGAGAAGATCGATGACTTTTCATCCCTCCTTTCCTCCTCCTCTCTCTCTCTCTGTTCAAGCGTTTTTATATCTTTTAATATTTTTGCGCAATGTATACGAATTTTGTTAAAGTTATTATAATTATTCCCAAGCTTCTCTGTATATCTCCTCCTATTATTTCTGTACGAAATGCCACAGGAGAGAAAAGCAAATGTTCATAATTCTGGCAAATTTATAAAGTTATAAATATCCGTTGTCTCTGGTCTGCCATTTTACATGCAAACTGCATAAAGGTACAGTCTGATAAGTTGGAAATGTGACTCTAAATGTGCGACTATAGCCGACGAATTTTTTTCAATCTCACGACGATATATACTGTAAGAAATATAATGATATCTACTCTACACGCTTCGAGAAGCAGACATATATGTAAATGGCGAACGAAGACTTATTGAAACGTCGAGGATTCGGTCAAGGAAGATTTCAGGTGACACCTCACATATTCGATGTCTTAAAAAATTGAGCCGAGTTTTTCTGAAGAAAAAACCGACGCGCAATTCGGCGGGAGCAACGAATGCGGAAGCACGTCATAATCATATTGGGTGCGATGATGAAAGGATTTCGACAGAATGATCAAGTGACCTTAACATTTTACATCAAACTTGTTTTATAACGAAGTATTTAAATGATCGAGAAAAACTGTGCGATATGTTGTTATATAATGCAGGTATTACCAACGGAAGCTTTTTATCGTTTCATAATCGACTTGTCAATTTTACTCGCTATCTATCAACGCGGTTGTACAACATCTATGTAACGCGGACATTGTACGTATTGTCACACATCGACTCATATATTCATAGATAATATCAGCGGATCATTTTTTTCCAGTTTCCAGTTTCCTTTTTCCAGAAAAAGGAAGCACACACGAGACAAGAACTCAGCGTCCTAAAAATTTAAATGTTCAAAACATATATCAATCTCACATTACATTCGGAAAACCGAAACACAATACCGTTAACTATATAATATTTCAATGTATATTAATTACTCATTTAGAAAGTAATCAGAGAAGCCCCCCATTAATCAGAGTTGGTTAATCGACGTCGACGTAAAGAGCATCAATTTTCATGACAACGAAGAGTTACTTACGATCGCGATCGTAAGTATCACGACGCGTATCGCGTCCCGCGGGGAACAAGCTAGGGGACCACGTTGTACTTCGCACTGGGAGGCAAGAGGATTTCAAGCTCTTCAGTGGCGCGCACCAGAGAACGAGCAGGAACGGGCCGTCCCACGACGAGGTGCGTCCGTGGTGGGGTGTCAGCCGTGGCTTATCTGGCGACTTTATGTATATTACGATACCCGAGGTAGGAACACGAGCAGTTCACTGCTGGCTAACCGGTCGGAGAAGTCGGCAGAGCCGAGTCGTCTGCGTGGCGCGCCACACCAAGTGCAGCGAGAGTCACGTGTACCGACGAGAAAAATCGTTTCCCTTTTCTTTTCTTTTTTTTTTGTAAGCAAAATAAATTTCATCGTGCGACTAGTATTCAGCTTATGTGTATGCATAAGAGACACGTGAAAGTCACGTAGTGTACGCGTCGACGCCGAGCAGTTCGGCAAGCTGATCGAACGGATCGTATGTGTGTACTGATCAGCGATCGCTTCGAACCAGAATGATCGTCCTCGCGTGGTGCCTATTCGTTATCGTCTCGTTTCTCGTGGCGAAAAACCAGGCCTTCCTCAACGCGCCGATACCAGGTACGTTCTACGTAAAGTTTCACGTCGATGAACATGATGCGATTTATCTCGTTACGATGAGTATCTTGTCGGTGGAACAAAGGCGAGATCTCGTGATTCATCACATGCAAGTTTTTCTTTCGCCGACTTTTATATTATTTAATAAACTACTACTTGTGTGGGGACTTTATCGCGCATTAAGTGATAAGAGCGTGTGATGAAATGATAAATTTCTATTTTATTTTTGATTTTCTAACATACCGACAAAAGCGATCTTCTATACATCGGTCGTGCCAGATCTTCGAGCAGTTTAGGCAATAACTTATTTTGAGTATCGACATATGTGATTCTTTATCGATTGTGATCGTATTATCATAAATGACTTTGCCTGAACTAATCGTATAAATAATATTGAAATATATATAGAAATATTTTATTTTGAAATAGGATAATAAAAGTATTAGTGAATTATTTTCTCTATTAACAAATCCATATAAATCGATAATAAATTTCCTTTTAATAACAAAAATAGAGATTTGAAAAATATAGAGATTTTATCCTTTATTCTTTTTTCTATAAAGCTTTCTAAATGCGTGAGAATTAATATGTAAAATGATTAATTTTAGATAAATTGTTAATAAATATATATATATATATATATATATATATATATATATATATATATATATATATATATACGTATACGAAATATTAATCGCGATAGAAACTTCATAAGATCCAATAGCCTTGCTTAAACTATTTAACGGTAAATCTGTCATTTCCGTTTTGAGATGCTTCGAATATTGCGCTTGGATCGCGACGTGCTATATTACCAGAGTACGAAGAAATGACCTCTGTAACCCGTACGTGCCAAAACGCTATAAAGATAATAAAGAAAAAAGAGCGTCGTAGAATGTTTCATAAACATGCTTGAGGAAGAGAGTCTGGTTTATTGGACCGCATTTCAATCGATCCAGCTCCAGATATAGATAACATTGCATTATTTAAAGCACGATGTGAGCTATACGATTATGAGATTTCGATTAGACTCTTCAGTTTGCAAGCTTTCCAGTATTAATCTAATCCGACTCACGTCGGATCTCGATTGTTTATAGTCAATTATTGTATACATATTTCAGCCAAGCATTTAGACAGACTCTATGTCGAGGACTATAAAATAATATTGAATAAATTATTTATATTTTAGATATGTTTCGTTTTCGAAGAATATTATCTTGTCACTCAATATTGCGCAATATTGATACACTAATCAAAGAAAAAAAAAATCATTAAGTTTTAAAATTAAGAAACGCTTTCAAACTTAAAAGCATATATTATTTCAACATCGAATTTTATATATATATAATATATATATATATATTATATATTATATTATATATATATATATATATATATATATATATATATATGTATATATATATATATAATTCCTTTACTGATATTAATTCTGTTAGATCAATGAACGAATCTCTCTAGAAAAAAGATACATAATGCTGTAATTTCATATATTTGTAAGTCGATCTAAGTTGATACAGGACTCGATTGATATAGCGGGAGCCTGGCTGTCACGTGACATCGTTATCGAAACAGCTGTATCGAATACGCGAAGATTGTATAAACGCGATAAAAAGCATTAATACGACAGGTGGTTTACGAAAGAACTCGCATCAAAGAGCACGACGCTTGCCGACGGTTAATGCCGAGATTGCACTGTGTTCTATCGCGTGTGCATTTTGCATACGTCTGTGAATGACAGATTTATCTCGCCCGCGCGCTCTCGTAATCGACCAAAATTTCGCTTGAACTGTCGCGCCGAATTGAGACGGACTTGGTACATTTTCAACGTCAGGAAACCAATCGATATACGAAAGTTTCGATCGTCCTCCCCCCGCACGTTTAGCAACTTCTATCCTCTTCCCCTTCTTATCTGCGCGTTCTTTTGTACGAAAAATGCGTCATATAATCAATAATAAGTGCACTATAAAGCGGTTAACAATATACTTGACCCTGCGCTTCCTTGCTTTACATCTTTTTTTATGTAACCAATATATCCACAATTAATGATGCTACGTAAGCAAAAAATGACACTTATTAACCTTCTAATTATAGAGGTGAATATTATTAGACTATTATTTCGAGTCATTATTCTAATAATTTCTCAGAGTAATGCGGAACAAGTATAAAACGAAGAGTCGAAGAAATTTATTCAATAATCTTCGCGGTTTCATTTCATGGAAACTAATTCTGCGCGGAAATTTAATTCTGAGCAAAGTGTCAAGAAGCCACGCGCCGCGACGTTGTTTTATTAACGAGAGTATATCGTAATAA
This sequence comes from Cataglyphis hispanica, assembly GCF_021464435.1. NCBI lineage: Eukaryota > Metazoa > Arthropoda > Insecta > Hymenoptera > Formicidae > Cataglyphis > Cataglyphis hispanica. Next base: position 14,680,562 of record NC_065954.1, on the reverse strand, counting down.
TTCAGTGGCGTCTGAGCAATGTCGATGCAGCAGCTTTTTCCACATCTAGCTATTGAATAATTCAGACACAAGATCTATAATCCAAAGAATGTGATTATTTTTACCGCGACATAATTTTTATGAAAAAAATTTTATCACAGCAAAAGTTCTCGCTATAAAATAAAAAAGCACATTATATAAAATTACATATAATTTATTGTTAACGCTAGAGAAAGATTAGAAAGATATCGATATACGATAATTGTTTAGGTTTCGAAAATATATTTGCTTATTATGTTTTTTTTTTTAAATATTCATCATACTTGCCGCTAAATAGAAACTATGCTATGTGTAATAATGTGTTCGAGACAACTCGAACTTTCACGCTCTAAAATGAATCATTACTTTAAATACTTTGGAGTCTTTTATCGAATGTATCTTTCAAATTTCTATTCGACCGGTCGAATAACCCGTCTAGATGCCAGTTAACGGATATACGAACATATAATCATACATATAATGTTGCTAAATATAGAAGTACAAGAGCAACTGGAAACCGTTACATATCTTTAACCTCGAATATATCCTGCGGATCCTTAGCATACAATTACGATGAAACTTCCTCAAGTAGACTTGAAGATACGAATCTTCCCGCTATTCTTTTTCCAGAGATAAAAATTAATTCTATGCTTATCAAGAAATTTATTTTATCAAAGAAGTTACTTAATTTCACGATAATATCATGGACAAATAAAAAAAATGGATCAAATAAAATTTATGAGATTCCAATCGTAACCGGATGTTTTTCCCAGACATTTTTTGATATTGCAAAATTAGCACACACGAAAAAAATAGCATTTATCATTTATATACATCAATTATGCATTAGAGACCAAATTATTTAGAGAGCTAAATTTCGATAACCTGATTTATATTATATAATATCCGCTTACGTGTGTCATATGAAAGACGTCAGAATCTTATATATACTTGACTTTGAAATATAGGCGAGAAGCTCCACTTTTTGATCTATATGTAGACGAGAGAGAAGAACGGAGTTCGATACTTTTTCTTCTTCAAGAAAAGAAGGCAGCACTCGCTGCCGGTACGTGTCCATCGACAATAGGCTCTATATACATCACTTAAACCAACTAACAATACTTCCGATAATAATACACGGTGATCACGGAACTTGGAGCGATGCCAGGAGAATCACACTGGACTTGGCCACAAAGTACAATTACACGGAGTACGAAAACTTTACGGTCGGATAAAGTTCCGGATAATTCGCAATTCTTCGAATACAATCGCGTTCTTCGAGAACAATTAGGCGCCTTTCTACGTATATTTTAAGAAATTACGCGATCGGATCGTTAAGTAGAATTACTAAATAGCATCCGCGCGTGACTTTTCACTATATATATATAATTATATTACAAAAATTTTCCTGTTTACGAACATGATTGGAAGAGAGGAGGGACAACTACCTGTGAGTCTAATTTTATTTCTGTCAATGACAAACGTAAAGCATAAAAAATAAAATAATAGAGAAAAGAGTTCTGTACTTATTTCTTTTTCTTAATTTCTCCGATGGAAAAGTATAAGATGATAAAATTCATTCCGCTAAGAGAAATCCCATTATATTTTTGAACATCAATAACATCTTGGCATATATATATCAATTTATTCATTGTATTTTAGAAGGCTATCGAATAAATTTGAAATAATAACGTTGATAATTATTTGATATATCAGTCGACAAATTGCACTCTTCTATATACATTGATTTATTGGGGTGCTCGATTTTCAATAGATTTAGCCTTTTAATAAAATATGCGAAGTGTTCAAAAATGGAACAAAAACGGACAATGCGCGTCAAAGCGAACGAGATGAGAGCACACGAGATGAGACTAAAGAAAACGAATTTGAACGAGCGTACTTGAATACCGCGACCAAGTCGAGCGATTCCCGATATCGAAGATCACTGTAGAGGGAATCGGAGGGACTCTAAATATCGGGACGATTTCGCGAGCACAATCGGCTTGTTTTCCGCCATATCTCATTGCGTCACTTGTTTACCATTACCGGCTGATTTAATTACCTATTAGTGAATAATTGCGCGCGGGCGCATCACCTGTAATCGTATCTCCACTTTACTCTCCGCTTTTCTTACTCCTCTCGCCAATGTAATAACTAATAATATATTGCATTTTGATTCAATAGCTATACAAATGGCCGATTGTTAAAACCAATCTCAATTATACAATGATTATGTAAAACATACTTATAAGTATATACTAATAATATATTACACATTTTAATACGTCAATAGCCGCATAAATGGACAAAACTGATTCAATTATTCAGTGGTTACAAGTTAAAAGTGTTGATTATAATTGTTGATAACGCAAACAATGTTATCAAGATGCTATCATGAAAACTAAGGTAGTTTCGAGAATTGCATAAAATCAACGCACATATGTGAAATTAATTTATGATCAATCAATGCTATTTACTCAGTGTTTAATAAAATATTTGATTACGAATATTAATTTAAAATATTTCTATAAGAATTACTTTATATTCAATCTCATGAAATTATTAATTAACTAATAATAGATTTTCAATGTAGTGTATAATAGTAGATATACTATGTATATAATGACAAAAAAATATTAGTCAAATTTTTCATGTCGCGTTTCGATTGTTACAAATGAAAATATTTTGTACATCGCTGATAATATATTTTAAATATGTATGTGTGTGTGTGTGTGTGTGTGTGTGTGTGTGTGTGTGTGTGTGTGGAAACGCAATTCTTTTTGCAACTATAGCGTTTCCAATTAACAAACAATTGATGATGCAAGCATAATTATTAAATTAATTTGATTCATCAAACCACTGAGAAATAAAAAAAAAAGAGATGTTGTTTCATTCGCTGCTTCATCGGTGATAATATCTAGTTAATAATCCTTTACATCACCTCTAAGCATACTTATATAAATTAACCAAAATAATTTATTATAATTACGGCCGCGTATTCCAATTAACATGATAATACAACCGCTCGATATTTTAAACAGCACTCGCGATATTTTTTTTTCTTAACACATTCGTTTTTAATCGGCAAATCTGCGTAAATAACATTATTTCGAACAAATAAATATAATAATTAGCATTTTCTGACGGTCGCGCGATATATAATCGGCACTTCCGATATTCGCACGCGATTAAATTCACGCAAAACATTCAGGTGCGAAGCGATTTTCGCCGACGACTGAATTATCACATCGTCACAAGATAAGTGACATTTATGCATATATAATTGCAATTCTATTATTATACATGTATGTATATCATTAAAATATATGTGAAAGATTTAATGTTATAATAAGTTTATTTCTTATCTTATTGTTAGAAGACTATATAAAATTTGCCCGATATTGTTTGATATAAATGTAGGAACAATCTTATCGTTTCTAAGAAACTTTTAGTACTTTTAGACTATTATCTATAAAGAAGATTAATAAAATATATTGTATTTTCGTTATTCTATCATAGATTGCATATTCAAAACATATAAGCGTTTAAAAACCGTTAATGCAATCCAAGACACTACACGACGTGTTTTCGATTTAATAAATATACCGCAGATCTTGGTGAAAAAGGAAAAAAAAAAAGTATAAAAGATAGCAATTTTTAAAAATTGATTTCTCGTTTTGCATTCATATAAACAAGCGAGCAGAATTATGCAACAATCTATAATATGAATAAATAAATTGATTATTTTGAAAGAGATGCAAAAATCAGATTCAACGCTCTCTAACTCTATTACTCTCATTTTATAATTAGAATTCATGATGTTTTAAAGCTGGATTTTTACATCACTATGAAAATAAACGACTAAAATGATAAACGATAAATAGATAATAATTTTAAAAGGCGGTCATATGTATATGTCGCTGTTCGATGGCAAATGCATGTTGATAGATGAACGAAAGTGTGCAACTCCTGCGTACGCCGAGCCATAGTTTTGTGAATTATTGATCTATCAAGCCAACTCGGATATACATGATCATTAAAATGTCTCACGTTGAACCTCGCTTGAGATATATACGTGTATCTTTTTACTTTCCGATAACGTGCGCGTGTGGATGCATAAACAGGAGTATCTCATCGCGTGATGCGTTCTTTATGAGAAATAAAGAAAGATATGAGAGATACTCGATTTTTACGACAATCGATTCTTATGATATTTATTATTCTTACATCATATATTTAATTATAAGACTTGATCTTATAACGAAGCAGTGCAAACAAAAAGAAAAAAGAAAAAGTGATTTTAATTAATTTAAAAAAATTAAATATTATGCAAAAAAAGAACAGCCTGTAGTGGACTTAAAATAAGGGAAAAAATTGATCAAGAGTACAAGTAATATTATAAAAAAAAAAACTTCAAAGTTTATCCGCACGCATCTTGCAATTAATAATATTTTATGAAACTTCTAAAGAGTTTCTTCTGATCGCATTTTAGACTCTTGTGTAATCTATGAGATTTTTCTGTAAGATTTCAGGAAGTATTACTTGCCGCTATACTGTCAGCGATTTATCTTGATTTCGTCGCTGACCAGAGTTTTGCAAATATTTCGATCAACTCGGTGTCTTCGTAACCACGATGTATTTCAGGTGTTTTCACGCGTGTCAGGTAAAACTTTACAAACAATATCCGTGCGAGACAGGAGTCATTTTCACAAGGAAATGCTTCAACGTGAAGACTTTAAAGAGACTTTCATATTTTAAAGTTCAAAAGTTTATATGAAAGAGAAAAGTTTATCAACATAGAGTAACGCGTAAAATAGATATGTAACGCTTCTTAACAATGTCAAATAAATATATGTCACAATAATATTGATAACATATGCTATATAACGACCCGCTACACACACAATAATAATTTATGATGTATCAATCTTTTGAATCATGGTGCAAATTATCTAGTATATAAATAGTTATATAATATTTTAAAAAATATTTTAAAATACTTGTAAACAAAACATATGTGTGTGTGTGTGTGTGTGTTTGTTTGTGTGTGTGTGTGTAGTTATGCTATAATTAAAATAACAAATATAAATAAATAAAGTTAATTATTTTTTAATCACCTTATTAGAAAATTTAACGGTATTATAGTCATTTTGGATTAGATTATTTTTTCGAGTCGCGACACGTTTCAAATTACAAACGGCAAATTAGTATATAAAGACAAAGCCTATTGAGACAATACTTATAAGTATTAAGAGACAGATCAAGTTCGTCTCACGTGAATAAACCACGCGTCACGTGACCAAGCGTGCGTGTGCTCAGAATAGCATCGTGACGTTATAATATACGTAAAGCACAACCTTGTGTGCTTCGCCGGTCATAAGCGAAAAATTTACATTTTAGGCGTAGCCAACTATACTATTCGAACACTTGGACCGATTGTTGAAACGTGACTCGTGATCGCGCCTAAGTGCCGTTACATAAACGCTACGTCTGTTTCATAATACATATCGAAACAATATTAATATTAATCGTTACCCATATGCGCGACGCACTGATGACTGCAAACGCGAAATAGAAACGATTACGAAAAAGATTTCTATCACATAGGATGATTTAAATCGCGACAGATATGAAACTGGGCGATTTTTATGCGACGCATGCGACATAAGTACAAACCTGTTAATAGATAGTAACGAGAGATGAGAGAGGAGACGATTCCGTCGCTTTGTCGCGGTTGTGTTTATGTATATGTCAGCCGCACATGTCATATAAAAATCGCGAAAAGTTTTCATCTGTCGCGACTTAAATTATCTATCTACCGGTGGAAATCCCTCTCGTAATCGCTTTTGTTTAACGTTTAACGAAAAGCGTACGTGACTCGCGCGAAACGTGGATGCTGCGACTCCGATGACGAGGTCGTAGCTAGCAAAAAGTAATGGACATTTTTCATACACAGTATCACGACTGTGTCTCTTTCTGTCTTCATTTCCCACCTTCTCCTCCCCCACCTCCATTCCTTCTCCCTCTCTCTCTCTCTCTCTGCCTCGTGCGACTTTGTCTTCAATTACACAACCTTCAATGATACGACGGCTCAACAAACGGAAAATGATCGTGTTTACAAAAAATCATCATCTTGACGGCAATACGTAAATTGAATATTTCCTGCAATTTCAATGATATTTATTAATTTGCACGAATGTAAAAATAATATTTATATAATAGAAGTTAATCTATCTCTAATCTATATGAAATTACTTAATGTGTTAACATATTATATTCAATATTTTAATACCATTTCTTATTTCCCTGTGTTCTTTTCAGCTTTGTAATATTTATTATTAATACAATCGCGTAAGAAAACATATTTATTGCAATCGTATTTATTATCCTTTTCGATTATGAACGTTTTATACATAAATTTGATACACTAATTCTAAAAAGACTCAAAAATAATTTGTATACCGAAATTTTAACAAAGATATTCCAACCTGCTATAATATATTCATAATATATTAGTAAATTATAGTGTATTAGCAAATTATACCTCGTTAATGTATTAAACCGGATTTGCATTTAACGCAAAAGCAACTTTAAGCGCAGATCGAATATGTTCTTACACATAAGTAACTCTGACCATAAAGCCGAACCCAAATCTGGTCAGGCAACGGTGCTGCTAAGTAGTAGGTAATCGTGTCAGGGTAGAGATGTAAGTTTCTGGTAGAACTGAAAGGTATCGGCCACACCTCGCTTTAAGAAAACGTAGTAACAATATCAGCATTTCTTTTAAAAAGGGGAAGCCTATGCTTCGATTGATTTTATGTCTTACCACTTTATAAAGTCTAACAATGAACTGAAAAAATAGCACAGAGCAGCAACAAAATATTTACCATATACAATTTAGTAAAAAAAAAAAAGCAAAAGAATATATTTTTTATTAAGAAAATTCACGATAATCGTCACTAATTTTATTAAACTTTTGAAATTATTATTATGACGTTATTAAATTATTTGCTTATTCTCTCGATTATTCTTTTTCTTACATATAAAAACGAATGCTCTTGCATATAAAAATTTAAAGACAGTAATGCGATCTTTGACTTTTATGAACTCGTGAAACTTTTCCAGATTGTTTATAATGAAAAAAAGAATTGAAACTACTTCGCGATAATACTTAATACTGATATGACCCCCTAAGAATGAATTTATCTTTGCGAGCAAAGTTAACAATTGATACCGCAATAAGCAAAAATAGCTTTTGAATATGTTAGGCATATTAATCTCGTTGCTAAAAAGAAATTTCTTAAAATTGTTTGTCAGTCATCTTTATATCGATTGAATTTATTCCATCATCTAATCATCAATATGTATATTCAGCCAATTCTAAAGAAATGATTATGAGAAGTTTTCGTATACATTTATAAATTCGTTAATATAACATTTGCAATTCAAAGACAAGTTTTTCTGGGCACTAACTTATGGATGATTGTTTTGGTAATTATTATGAATGTCTGTTTCAAGCTGTAATTTTTTATCATTCACGCTAAGAATACACGCGTATCAACAAATCGGAGCAAGACTGACGGCGAGTATCAACTTGGCTTAATAAATAGCACGTGAAGTTTCTAACATTGCAATGCAGGTTAACGAGTGACAGGCAAAGTTGTTTGTTGAGCGTTACAACATCTTTAGCCCTGAGATCTAACTCGACATAATACACGCGTAGTATTTGCGTCCTATTTGGGAATGCGACCAAGCGGTAAACAACTGCGTAATATTTAAGAAGTTTTCTGAGGGGAAACAAAAATTAAAAAGTGATTAATAAATAATTTGAGAAAAAAATCATAAATTTTCTATATCGAATAGTCATATTTTGAATAGATTCAAGAGATCTAGAAATATATATTAAAAATATATTTAAGAATTAAGTACTCAAGTGACTATGATTGACTAATCTCAAATATATGAATATTTTTAATAAATGCAATATAAAAGTTACATATATATGCACATATACAAACTTTAGAAAGAATAATCTATACATTCATGCATGAAGTTAAATGTAATTAAGTAATTGATTGCAATTTATGTCGCAGCTCACGCAGTGTCGAGTTATAACATTGGTGCTGAAAGACGAATGGAGAGCAATAAAGCCACTCACAGCGTAAATGACAATCGTCACTCGGACGATTCGAAATCCGATGACAACGAGGAGACAGTCTACGTGATCACATTCGGAGGGAAAGAGGAGAACGGGGAGAAAGAAAGAGATACAGAAGAGATCGGTAAGAAATCATCAGGTGAATCATTTTTATTTGTGCACGAGAGAGAATGTGATCATATAATAAGCAGTATCACGTGCACATTCTCATTATCGCGAATCATCGTGCACTTCCTGTTGCAATCAACGAACACGTTTGTGCATCATTCGGTAATATTTTTCTGTGTATTTCATTGATATGTTTTTTTTTTCATGCTTGTATATTTTTTATACATTAATATCATGTTTCATAAAGGTCAACAAAAGCGGAATTGGTCTTTATCGAATCTTCAACATTTCGCTGAATATTTACATATCGACAATTATATACTGTTGCTGCTTCGTCGTCATTATTATCGTACTATACTCTTGATTTCTTTTGCCAATATTTTCCTCTGACGTTAAATTCGAATCAGTTTACCATGAAAACATACTTTTTTTATAATTCGGTGATAATATAAAATTCTTCGTAAATAATACCGATGTAGTAAGTTAATCAAAATTATTAATTATTAGTAAATGTAGAATGTTTTCAATATAGAAATTAATATACAACATAATAATACAAAATTGGTTTTTTAATTGTAAAAGACTATCTAATTTTTTCGATATTTACATGCTCAAAATAAAATAATTATCAATTGACTATAATAATAAAATATTATTATCATATAATTTCTCTCTCTCTCTCTCTCTCTCTCTCTCTCTTTCTCTCTCTGCATAATATTAAGAATAAATCTCTCTAGATATATAAAGAAATCATACATTTATAAATAATCTATGATATGTTGCGTTGAAAACATCACATTGTAAAGAATAGAGTTTATTGCCCAATAAAATTGTAAACAAATGAGATTTAAGATCTCAACTATCTAAGCGTTCCGTTAAAATCACGACTGCAGAGAATAATCCACGCCGCTCGTGCCAAGGATTTATGTAAATTAGTGGTCGTTCCATCTTCATTTACATTGTCTTTCCGACTTTCGCTTCGTGCACGTCATGTATTAATGGCAATCGAGAACGTCCGCACGAATATCGTCGATCGGAAAAAGAGGCGTGGTTTTAAAAATTTTTCTCGTAATATTTATATCGCAACCGTGTCAAGAATGCAAAATATATATCTCAACATGCCGCTCGTATGAAATCATTATCGTCTCAATTTTCGAATAGCAATTTGCCGATTTTTTTGACGCATATAAAGTATAAAAAGAATACGCTGCGTAAAATTGCAAACAAATAATATTAACAAATATAATATGTAAATTTTCCATTCAAGTTTACATAAGTAATATTATTTAATATTTTTTATCGATATTCTCTTTAACGACAAGGTAATTTTAAATTAACACTCGTCTCGGGTTTCTATCGAGAATGGCATCTTAACAAAAAAATATATGAATATATGAGTAAATGAAAACGTTAGCTGTTTACGCACCATACCTTTCATGTTCTAACGATATTTTTTACCACTCCATTTCGTGTAAATCTATGCGAGTCACAAATATTCATCAATGCTGTAATTATAAAATTTCCGACATTAGAATTCATCAAGGTTCCTCATAATCTTTGATTCAACGACAAAATGATTCCTCAACTCTAATGGAGATAATTCATGCGCAAGATTTTTCTTAATTTTTTAGATTCTTGTTGAGCATCCTTTATTTTACAGCTTACTTCTATTAATCTTTTTGCATGAGCTATAGTCGCATGAGCTTATAGTTTGAAACAATTAACACGTTTCCGATTATTAACGAGAGCTGCTCGCTCACAGGTCCCCGTTTTGTTATAGTCAACGGCGATCTGCAGAATCCGCTGGATCCATGGTCGATAGTTTGGTACATCGGCTCATTCGGAGGCCTGGTGGCGTTTTTCCTCATCGTCAGCTGTTCCGAGTGGTGCTGTAGACGGGGTGGCCGACCCCTAACGGTACCCTATGCGCAGCGCGCCGAGACGATAAATACTCCCGGAGTTACGGAAACTCCACCGCCGCCTTATCACCTGTTTGCACCGCCTTCGTACGATTCCGTCAACTACGGTGAAATCGTCGACAAGACGACCGGCGAGAAGCTGGATATCTACGTGATCTCGGTGCCGATTCACAGACCGATGGTACAGGCGCCTGCGTAGAAGACCTTGAAAAGATCATCCTCTTGGCGAGGATTATGGACTCAATTTAAGCCTGACGATCAAACTGATCGCGAAGAAGTCACATGGATCTCTTCGTTGAAGTTTTCGGACGATTAACAAATATTGAAGATGACTGTTCAATAAAGAAGCTGTTTTGAACGTTATCATTGCAATGGTATAAGAAAGAGTGACTAAACGTGTGTCTTCATTGTGTTTTATATGTGACATAACTAAGACGTCATTGATAAAAATAACGAGCAAAAACTCATCAAAGTGTTAGTATCATTCCGGATTGTATGAATCGTTTTTCACATTTCTCTAAAAAATACTGAATATTTCAAGTCTCGAGGAGATATTGTGCGAAAAATTATTATTCTCTATACATTGATCTTATAAAAATAATCAACGATAAAATTTAATTAGATTCATCGAAGAAAATTTTGATAGTTTTCAAGTTGAATAATGTATTATTACCAGGAAATCAAATTTTCATTATTTACATGAGATTCTATAGCTTTATCAGTGAAAAATCTTTTTTCGAAACTCCAATAAAAAGAAGAACGATGATTAACAATGCTAACGGTTGTTCTGAGTCCATGCTTGTATAGAAGAATTTATCGTAGCCTGATATATTGATGACACTTAGATGATATACTTGATATAAGTCGAACTTGATCAAAGTCGAAGAATGTTGTCCGAGATAAATAATAATAAAAAAATTGATAAAAAAAAAATAGAATGGAACGTAATGGAAAGTACGTCTTCGTGAGTTCCTTGGACTAGGGGATAATACACGTTCAAATAAATATTATTGTATTGTAGAGCAATAATTAATTTAATCGGCCTACGAAAAATGGTGAATCGAATCGAAAATGTGACCAAAAATCCCGATCGTAGCGTTCGTGGAAACGTTAATCTTTTCATACGCACGACGTTTCATACTTTAAGAAGCAAGATTAATGGCAGGATGTGCGAATATTTAAGAATATTTAATAAATAAATGAAATAAATGATTATATTCAATCAATCACTGCCATTCAAAATAGAATTACCAAGGTTTAGATATAAAATTAAAAGGTTTCTTTTTTACTATATTAATATAATAAATCAAGATTTTTATTTCTAGAAATATAAATTTCCATCATATACAACGGACTTTGAAAAATCCCCCGCGACAATCAATATCATCATTGATTTATCGACTAGCGAATCGAGCAAAACGTGTTATTATAATGTAAATTGTGAGAACTTGTAGACTTATGCACATGATAGTGCTGTATGCGATTGGTATATCCTAATCGCTTATCGACTCCGTCAATTAGGGACGATTATTGTAGATTATAAATCGACTGCCATGAGAAGTGTCTCCACGCAAACGAGGCTGCAAAAATAATTTAAGATAATAATTGCGACAATGTTTCTGATAAGAGCAGGCGCCGTAGCTCTTCGCGTGAACAGCGGCTCACGAGCGATCAATTACGCGTTAATTAACGTTTATGTGTTTATGTTCGCGAGTAATCACCAACAGTCTTCGTGCCTCTCTGTGACCTCTCATGGCCAAAATATTTTTCTGACGCAATTGGATTCTGAAAATATGCAAAAAGATCGATAGATATCAATGAATGTTCCGTTACGAGTAGTAGAGAAGTAGATTCCGTTACGAAATTCAATCGAATGTGCCATGTAATTCTTTTTCTTTGAACTAGAGGATTTATATTTTATTTAACTTGATCGTGTGTATGTGTGTGTGCGCGCGCGCGCGCGTGTGTGTGTGTGTGTCCAGCGAGCGCTTGGAAACATCAGTGGATATTTTAATATTGAGATAAATAATCTTATTGTATGTAACGAAATTTTGAAATCATAAAAATCATTGTAAACGAAAGATTATTATATATTGGGATAAAAAAATTGAAAGATTTAAAAATGTTTCCTAAGATCTATCTCTCTATATATAGAGCTAATTTATATTTATAAAACTGCAATATAATGTGAAGATTGAATCATTCATATTATATGTAGAAACGTAAGACGATTAATTATCAGAGTTAAACAGTAAATTCTAAAATGTGCAACATCTGCAATAATCTTCCAATTTAGTCTTTCAAATGTAAAATGTAAAACACGCGAAATACAAATTAGTTAGCAAATATAAAAATACGTGTACTTATGTGAGTAAAAAAAGCATGAGTATTAGAATGCTTTTAGTGAATTGAAATTTAATTTTAACTATTGTAAAACAGTTTAATACAATGTCAATTACAGCGGTATAATTACGATTCTGTTATGATTAATATATATCGTCCGATTATTTTAGAAATAATATATTAGATATGATATACAAATTCTAAATAATATTAATTTTTTAATTTTAAAATATAGTATATTTTGATTTATATGTCTGATTATGAAAAATCCACAAAAATCATTTTTTACCAGTTTCCATTTTTTAATAACATCAAATGAAACTGTTAAAATATTTATAAATACTGTGATTTACGCGTAACAAATACAGATAGCTATAGAAATTATAAATAGATAATTATAAATTATAAATGCGGTCTCGTTCTTAGCAGTGTGCTGAGTAAAAGTATCTTTTTAAAGTGAACGATTCGCCTATTTTCCCGTGTTACTGTTACAATTATCATTATTGTTACGTGTAA